>NC_133617.1:73406691-74606691 GCF_048593235.1 Sminthopsis crassicaudata | reverse complement strand
AAAGTACTTACACTTTTACTAGGAAACAAGTACACTGTGTGAGTATCACAAAAAGAAACAAATCATAATGCCATGTTTCCTTACTTAGGTAAGTAATCATAGTCTCATGCATTCCTTAAGCAAACAAACATCATAAAGCAGAATCTGTAAATCAGATTACAAATTAAACTACTAATTTACAGGGTTTCCAATGGATTGATTAAGAGGAGACATTGCTATAATACCAGTTAACTAAAGTAGTTTACAAATAAGTAAATTACTTTAGTAAACTCAAACTTCCTTTTAGTTTCTTCTTGAAGAATAACAAAGTTAGCATTATTATTTTCATAAATCAAGTTTTGGTCAGACAAAATTAATATAAACAGAAAACAGGCTTTTAGTTGATCAAAAATTGTGGGAGGAATGGCCCTGATTTCTGAACAATAAATAAGAGGAATTTGAGCATACTCCTCTTGCAGGGAAGCATAAACACCATGAAACATTAAAGTAAAGTAATGCAATAATGATCATCAGTATTAAATAACATCAAATCTCCTTGTTCCTAGTAACTCATTCCCAGTGTTCATATAATAAGAAATTTCATTTTGAGTTGCAGCTGTCCCATATAGTCTTCTGGATGCTGAAAACATATTCCCTATATAGAATAGGTTTCATTCCCAGGGAAGCTTTGGATGAGAATCCTTTTAGTAGATTCACTTTTCTGATTCTAAGTCACTTGTAAAGATTCCCTATTTAATACTACTAAAATATAACAATAACAAGACTAAATTTAGTACAACATCATAAATTTGTTTTCCAGTAACTAGTTCATATGGTGAAAATTAGTTCAGACTTTATAGAGCTAATCCTAACAACAGAGCTATAGAATATCAAATTAGGACTTCATAATTCACCTGAAACTTTAGAGAATTTCAGTTTTTAGATCCCACTGGTTCTTACAAGCTTTATCTGGACCCTATACATATTATGGACAAAGCCATTAGCAGGCTGAAAGAAGAATTTTCAAAAGGATCTGACTTGAGGGCCTGACTTGGAAAAATAAGCCCTTCTGTCTCTTTTAAAGAGAATCTTCAAAGCGGAAAAAGAATATGATTTTAAAATATTTTTACATTTATTAATGCAATTTTTCATATAAAATTCTCAATCTAGTTTTGAGAATTTGCTGCTAGAACATACTCAAAGTCCATATTTCCCATTTGAAACATTTAGAAGCCAATCATATAGGTATCCTAGTTCTCAGGAAAAAAAGAATAATTTTGTTGCTTTCTCTAAGTTTACTACATTAAAATTTTAAAATTTTATTTTTACATGTCTATCATATCCCCCTCTTTTGAGGATATATATACTATGATCATATCATACTGAAAGAATGAGATGCTTTAAGGACCTAATCTTACATTGAATATACAACTATTACAAAGGAATGAAAGCCTAAGAACTCATTCACCCAGTCATTTAGGATATGGAGATGATCACAAATTCAGGAGAAAAATAGTAAATTTTTTCATACTTGCATCCTATTTTAGCAACTCAGAAATATTTCATATTTATTAAGTAACAGATTTAGTATTACAATAACAAAAATTTCTACTGGTGACCTATCTTGATTATAGATATTTTCTATAAAAGAAAAAAGCAAAGGCATGATTTTAACAATGTCAAGACTGACCCATCGAAGGCACAAGATGACTGATACAAGTGCAGTAGGGGAGAAATCCAAAAGCTCTGTTTTATTTCAGGTAAAAATTCATAGTTAGCAACCAATCATACAGAAAGATTCCACATATTCACAGAATAAAAAGGTAAAAAGGAAAGAGAAATCATAAGAGATTCAATGAGGTTAAACTGTATGTTTTCATGTGGAAAATGAAATTTACAACTCCTAAAATTTTTCTCATTATTAAAGCAGTTAGAGTATACATAGACACAAAGCAGAGATATAAGTTGAATGTGATTGTATGAGTATATAAAAAATAAAATTAAGAAATTAAAAAGAAGAATGCGTTGGGAGAAGAGGGAAGGGACAGGGAGGAAGGGATAGATTATTTGATATAAAAGATTCCTGAAAAATTTTTACAGTAGAGGTTAAACTGGGGAAAGTGGGGAGGGAAGCACATGAACCTTATTCCATAGGAATTGGCTCAAAGAGGGAATAATATACGGACTCAATTGGGTCTAGAAATTTATATATTACCATACAGTAAAGTAAGAAGGGAAAAGGATAAAAGTAGGTAGGATCAGGGAGGAGTTTATAGAAGGGAGAATAGATTTAAGATATAAGTCAGAAAGGAAAGAGAATGGAATAAATAGGAGTAAATAAGAAATGAGTGAGAAAATGTTGGCAATCATTACTGTGAGAAAGAAAAAAATTACAATGAGTTTCTCTAATAATTTCTCAAACAGAAAACTGAGTCAAATTTAAAGAAATAAAAACAACTTATCTTAGTTGTCTTAATATCTGATAAATGGTCAATGGATATGAATAGGCAGTTTTCAGCAAAGTAATCAAAGATATCTATAGTAATATAAAAAGGCTCTAAATCATAATGTATGAGAGAAATGCAAATAAAAACAAATCTGATCTCACAGCGGTCAGATTAGTTAATATGACAAAAATGGTAAAAGACAAATGTCAGAGGGGATGTAGAGAATTAAAACACTAATGCATTACTAGTGAAATGATGTACTGATTCAATCATTTCTGGAGAGCAATTTTGGAACTATGCCCCAAAGGCTATAAAACCATGCATACCCTTTGACCAAGCAATGTCACTCTTAGGTTTATATCCCAAAGAGGTTAAAAAAAAAAAAAAAAGGGAAAGGACCTATGTATGCAAAAATATTTATAACAACTCTTTTAGTGGTCACAAAAATTAGCAATTCAAGGGATTTCCATCAATTGGGGCATAACTTAACAGAATACTATTGTGCTTTAAGAAATGATGAGAAGCTTCTAAGCAATACAATGATACAAGACAATTTTTAAAAATTCATAATGAAAAATGCTATCCATATCCAGATAAAGAACTATGGTATTGGAAAGCAGATCAAAGCACATATATAGTTCTTTTGTTATTGTTGTTATTGTTATTGTTTTGTGGTATTTTCCTTTTATTTTGTTTTTTTCTTTCCTGATATGACTAATATGAAAATGTTTTCCATGACTGCATATATATAATCTCTATCAGATTGCTTACCATCTTGGAGAGGGAAGAAAGGAAGGGAGGGAGAAAAATTTAAAACTCAATATCTTATAGAAATAAATGTTGAAAACTATCTTTACAGTAATTGGAAGACATTAAACACTATTTCCTTTTTAAAAATTTTATTAAAGCTTTTTATTTACAAAACATATGTATGGGTAACTTTTCAACATTGACCCTTGAAAAACCTTCTGTTCCAAATTTTCCCCTCCTTTTCCCTACCACTTCCCCTGGATGGCAGGTAGTCCAATACATGTTAGATATGTTAAAATATATGTTAAATCCAATATATGTATACATATTTATACAGGTATCTTGCTGCACAAGAAAAATCAAATCAAGAAGGGAAAAAAAGTGAGAAATAAAGCAAAATGCAAGCAAACAACAACAAAAAAGTAAAAATGCTATGTTGTGATCCAAACTCAGCTCCCATAGTCCTCTCTCTGGGTGAAGATGGTTCTCTTTATCACTGAGCAATTGGAACTGGTTTGAATCATCTTATTGTTGAAGAGAGCCATGTCCATGAGAATTGATCATTTTATAGTCTTATTTTTGCCATTTATAATGATCACAGGTCCTGCTCATTTCACTTAGCATCACTTCATATAAGTCTCTCAAGGTCTCTCTGAAATCATCTTGCTGGTCGTTTCTTACAGAATAATAATATCCCATAACATTCATATACCACAATTTATTCAGCCACTACAAAAAGGGCTGCCACAAACAAAAGGGCTGCCACAAACATTTTTGCATATGTGGGCCCCTTTCCCTTCTTTAAGATCTTTTTGGGGTATAAGCCCAGTTGCTGGATCAAAGGATATGCATAGCTTAATAACTCTTTGGGCATAGTTCCAAATTGCTCTCCAGAATGGTTGGATTCATTCACAATTCCACCAACAATGTATTAGTGTCCCAGTTTTCCCACATCCCCTCCAACATTACTATCCTTTCTTGTCATCTTAGCCAATCTGAGAGGTGTGTAGTGGTATCTCAGAGTTGTCTTAATTTGTATTTCTCTAATCAATAGTGATTTAGAGCACCTTTTCATATGACTAGAAATAGTTTCAATTTCTCCCTCCATCCAACAGTCAGTACAAATTCCACAATTCCTTAATATTCTACTCATTAACCTCTTATCTCTATTTGCTTAAACTTTCTGCTTACAAGTTTAATTTTTTTTCCTTCAAGTAGACAAATTCCACACTGCACCTTTTTGTTACACTGATTCTATACTTACCCTCACTAGTTTTCTTAAATCCATCTAATTTCCAATCATATTTTAGTCTAACATGCCACTGAATCTCTCCTGTATAAATTTACTTCTACATTATTATTTAATTGCTAAACTTCTTAAGTTACAGAATCTATTTCACTTTTGGCATTTTAACTATTTATTTACCTAATCAATTAAATTCTGTTGAATCATTTCATACTAGCTTCAGTTCTGTTACTTCTCTAAAAGTAAAATCACCTTCTACTAGGACAATACATTTATTGCTTTCCAAGAGGGAGAGAGGCTTTGTACTGTTTGCCCTTAATTTTAATCCCAGCTGCAAATCTCCAAAAATCTCCTAAAGTAGTTTTCATAATATGGAAATTTATAATAAAGCTGTTACATGGCAGTTACAAATTTTGGTTTATGATGCCATAAACGTCTATAAATCTGGGGAAAGAGTTCCTTATCTGTCTATAAAGATAATCTGCCACCAAGGTTGTAAAGGTAGAGAGAAAGAACGTATCTCAAAGTTATTCTGTAGATATGGGTTCAATAGCTGGGGTTCTTGGTTTAACGGATCTTTGGGAATGGGAGAGACCATGAATTCTAAGAGGCTTTGGGGAGACTTGGGGACAAGAAAGCTGACAGCAAGGAAGTTCTGGAAGCTTAAAATTTAGCATTTTTATGAGTTCCTTTAATTTCTTTTTATTTTCATCCCTAGAACCAAATATTGGATCAGTCTATTTCTTGGTGGCCTCCTCATGCTGCAAGAGATAGATTCCATCTGACGGGGATATTTGGATTTAGCCAACCCCCATAGGTTAACTAATTTAGCTAAATCAAAAGACCCTTCTTCAGGAAACTGTAAAACCAAATCCTTCTAATGTAAAAGTGCTATGATCTCCTTGGGTGCAGGAAAGAAAAGATTTTCTTTGTATCCTTAGCACTTAGCACAGTACTTGGCACATAGTAGGTGCCTAATAGATGTTTGTTGACTGACTGACTTTAAAAGTAAAGCATTTCATATTTGATCTAGTCATAATAAGTAGCCACAGGAGTTTCTTGACATGATCTGAACTACATTTTATGGACTGGAATAGAGAGAGTTATGAAGTAGATAGGGAGACTGAACAGGTATTTGTATTAGTACAGAATAAGGTGATAAAGATTTGTACCAGAGTGCTAATAATGTCAAGGGGACAAAAAGAAGGCATACAGAAGAGATATGTTTTTCCCTTCCTCTCAATTTTCAGTTTAAATCACTTTTGGTTAGTTTTTCAAGCCTCCATACAAATGCATGTAAGAAGATTCCCATCTCTCTGGGATCTCTTACTACTTCCAGGTTCAGTGTCAGGGTTTGAGTAATTATAATTATTAATTACAGCTTAATCTCTAGTCCAATGCATTCTCTAACAATCCACAAAGTAGGATAACATTCAAAATTAATGATTTTAACTAGGACAGAATAGAAAAGCAAATAAGAGCATATATTCTCTCCTTCCTATACACACAGAGGTACCACCCCACAATGGCTTCTACATCAGCAGTGTTTTCTAGGCAAATCTTGATCCTGTCTGACTGGAATACTTCTCACAACTGGCTCCTAGAAAATGACTCCACCTTACTGTTGTTCCACTTTAACACCAAAACTGCATCTCCCCTTTGCTTCTGAAATTTTTACCAATTACATTTCTGAAGAACCACTTTTCTCATTTGCTTCTGGGCTTTCACCATAAGCTGCTATCAGCATCTGCTATTGTGCACTTCTCCAATGAGTTATTTTAGCTATCTTTGGTTACTGAAACTTCTTTAGCCTTTTTACTATGTTGTAAGATTGCCTTCTGCTTAAAATTAATCTTCTCACTTAAAGTTCTTTTGGTAGGCTTATAGCCATACAAAATGGGCACAGAAAAAGTCTCCCATTCCTCTCTCAATTCCCTTGTTCTGCTATCTAGATTTCTGCTAGGCTGTCTTGATATTTAGGTTCAGATCAAGGAATTCCTTTCAGCTCCACTCTAGTCCCTGTCAATTAGCTACTGTAAATATGATTATGATTTTCATAATGATCAAGATGGTATGTTTAATGAATATGCTAATAATTTAGATTTCTCAGAGGTGCCTTTTTTGGTTTGGTAGTTTTACAATTTAGCTTGACAATACTCTCTTGTGTATGGTAAATGAAGTGAATCATGGATTGCAGAAACCCTGTCATAGAAGTCTGGTTCTGTCCCCAACAAGTAATACTTCCCAGGATTTGAAATAATCATTTGAGAACTGTTCCCATATGACTGAAGAACAACCATATGGTTCTCCACTCATAGGCTTGTCATGGGAAACCACTCAGACCTTGAAAACGATTATATTGTAATCCACCTTTCCCCTTTCTTCCCACTTATGATTTGTGTATAAAATTTCTACTTTTCCTTCAACAGAAGAACTTAAAGTTTGTAAACTGTATTCCTCTTTCTGAAAGTGATTAATTAAGCCTCGATTTAATCTCTAAAACTTTCTCTAGGCCTGTTTGTGTGGCTCTAGCTATACACAGTTTAGAGATCAAGACAGTAAAAATTCTGTTAACATTACAAAGCTATATAAATTGACTTAGTGCTTTGACAAACCTGAAAGAGATATTTAGGGACACTGTAGTAGGTGAGATAGCAGGTAGCCCTTGCCTTTCATTCTTGTGACTATATCAAAGTTTTTCTTGCATATATTGCTATTCACATATGTATACATATATATTATGCATACTACATGTATATATATACATATATATGTATATGTATGTATATATATGCTCATAGGCAGACATACGCATTGTTTTTTGATTGATTTTTAAATTAACCTTTATTAGTATTTCTGGACAAGAATCCTCAGGAAATAAAGGTTTCTCTTTTGTTAGGAAGAAGTTTTACTTTCATATGTCTATAACACCTGTAATTCAGAGTATGCCTTCCCTTTTGCTTCTGATTGATTATATGCCTCAAGTGCTGCCTTTCTTAAGCCTATAAAAAGATTGCATGCTATTTTATTTGTTCTCCAGCAAAGGGGTGCAGTACCTGAGGTTTCCACCAGATGGTGCGCTACCTTCTCTTCTGACCTACAGTCTCACATCCATAACAATTTATTGGGTATCTCCATCTGGATAACTCCTAGATAGTTGAAATTCAACATATTTAAAAGTGAACTAATTTTCTTCCCCTGTTCTCACTTCTTCCCTCTATCTAACTTCCCTGTTACTGTCAATGGTACCATAATTCTCTTTAGACTTCTGATCTACTTGTCTTACTGGATTCCTCATTCTTTCTCACTACATCCTTCCCTCTCTCCCAATATCCAATCTGTTGTTGAGTCTTGTAACATATCTTATATTTGCTTTCTTTTCTCCTCTGACACTGACACCACCTTCAGGTCCTCATCATTTCATCATGGATTATTGCAATAGCCTTCTCTTTCTCTTTAACTAGGAAAGAATAGAAAAGCAAATAAGAGCATATATTCTCTCCTCCCTATACACACAGAGGTACCACCCCACAATGGCTTCTACATCAGCAGTGTTTTCTAGGCAAATCTTGATCCTGTCTGACTGGAATACTTCTCACAACTGGCTCCTAGAAAATGACTCCACCTTACTGTTGTTCCACTTTAACACCAAAACTGCATCTCCCCTTTGCTTCTGAAATTTTTACTAATTACATTTCTGAAGAACCACTTTCATTTGTTTCTGGGCTTTCACCATAAGCTGCTATCAGCATCTGCTATTGTGCACTTCTCCAATGAGTTATTTCAGCTATCCTTGGTTACTGGAACTTCTTTAGCCTTTTTGCTATGTTGTAAGATTGCCTTCTGCTTCAAATATATCCCTTTATCATTCTACCCTCCACTCAGCTATAGAATTCATATCCTTAAAGGACAAATCTAACCATGTCACCCTCCACCCCTATTTAGTGAATTCCAGTGCCTTCCTGTAGGAGTCCAACTCCAGTGAATAGGATGAATGTGGACATTAAGATGTACAAGACAGACGGATCTATCTAAGCAATCTATTTATTGATCTGAAAGGCAGAGTTTACATACTCTTTAATACTAGGATTAAGCTAGTATTGCATTAATATCAGAAGGAAGCTAGTGTTGCATTAACACCCAAAACTAGCCAATGTTGCATTAACACCAGATGTCTCCAGGTGGCACTGTGTACATTCCAGGGCTAATTTATATACCATACTTTAACATTTCAGTTTGACATTAACTTTAAACAGTAATTAGAAGTAACAATAACAAAATTGTAAATAGCAGTAACTAGCATGTCTTTCATTCATTGTTATGGGAGATAGCCAATGCTTTGAACTGAGCCCCTTATAGAAAGCAAATCTAAAGTAATACCTGGATCAGAAACTTCCTGCAATGGACTTATTCAATACTACCCTTTTACATCTCCCTGTTTTTTTATTCATATGAACTATGAACTTCAGTTCCCATAGATGACAATGATTGAAAAATATACCAGAAAACACAAGGAGTTAAGCCAATAAGTATAAGAATGACACATGCAAGAAGAACAAAATGCAAAAGCATAGAAGTGAGATTATTTACAAGATCTATCTTTTTTAACCACTAAAATATTTGTTTCACTATGCTATCAGGATCAGTTCCAGGGACATGACTTTCTGCCATTTTTTTTTTTTTGCTAAAGCAGCTGAGATATATTCCAAGTGAGGTTGGAATTATGTATACTCCATTTATTCTGTTGCATATTTGAATCCATGTCACATTGGTGGTATCATTATTTTATTCATATGGAGTTACACATACATGAGTAATTCTATAATCACAAGCTAGTTGTAATTGAGTTTCCAGATTGTTTACGCGATCCCCTAACAACATAAATGATTGTTCCATTAAATTTAGTTCTTGTTTTAATTCATTATCTATATTTGTCCTTTAAGAGCTTGTGATGTAATTTTTTGCTAACTGATCTGTGAAATGGGCAGTCTGTACAGATTCTGTTAGAGCTGTAGCTGAAAATGGCAAATGAATTCATAATCGCAGCAATGAATAATTGAAAATTTTTTTCTTACTTCTATTGCTATTTTTTTCTCTCTTTTTTATTAATTTTTATAATTATAACATTTTTTGACAGTACATATGCATAGGTAATTTTTTTTTTTACAACATTATCCCTTGTACTCCCTTCTGTTCTGAATTTTTCCCCTCCTTCCCTCCACCCCCTCCCCTAGATGGCAGGCGTTCCCATACATATTAAATATCTTATAGTATATCCTAGGTACAATATATATGTGCAGAACCGAATTTTGTTGTTGTTGTTGTTGTTGCAAAGGAAGAATTGTATTCGGAAGGTAAAAATCATCTGGGAAGAAAAACAAACAAAAAAATGCTCACAGTTTACACTCATTTCCCAGTGTTCCTTTTCTGGGTGTAGCTGATTCTGTCCATACTTCTATTGCTTTTTAATTTTCTTTTGCTATAATCCCAAACATGTTTACCTGCTGTCCTGTAGCAATTTTGATTAATTTTAGTAAGCACTATTATATAAAATGGGTATTCAATAATAAGAACAATAGACAATGAATTAGAAGTAAGACACAGGGATAAAAGACAATTGTAACATTTTACAATATATCCTCCTGGTGCTGTCATGATTTGGATTCCAGTATCATTTCTTAAAATGGTATCTATAGTTAGAAACATCTGTGGATATTTTAAACATGCCTGTACAGTACATTCTGAGGAGCCTGAAATATCATGGAATCCTATATCTGAAATGTGAAAATTTGTCTCATCCTAAGACCCAAATACATTATAAAAGGGGCCCATCCAGACACTGGATAATTTGGGATCCATTCACCAACCAGTTCTAATTCCTCCTCAAACCAATGGGGCCCAAAGTCCTCTAGAGACAGGGGTGATGATCCCATCTTCTGAAATCACTTCCTGTTGAGAATGGGTATAGAGCTGAGTCATCTACAGGGTCCCATTTTTTTCTTTTTTGGAGGGGATAGTAAGCTGGAACTGATTGAAACTTCCAGTGGTGGATACAGCTCTTGAAGCTGGTCAATGTAACTGTAACTGACCAAAATCTAGAATAAAAAACCTAAGAAATAGAGGTTGGGATAATTTTAGCTAGAAAGACAAAGCCCACAAAGACTGCTGTAAAAGATGCCAATAAAGATTGGGGAGCAACTTTTCATGTAAAGAAATATATTTGTGTCACAGAACATGAATGTTAAATATGCTTCAATAAATAATAAAATAACAGTAAAGTCTCAGATAATCATGTTGATTTTTTATATTATTTTGGAAACCTTTTAAAGACCTTATTTCATATAGACATATACATCTAGTAACAGATAGATGACTAGACCAAATATTATTTAGGACATAATGACTATTATTTTAAGATTAAAAACAGCAAGATATTATATAATTGGATTATGCTCATAGCTTCTATTAACCATTTGCTCTGATTATAGAAATTTGCTAAAGAAGGAAAAATAGGGATATGATTATAATACTATCAAAACTAGTTGTTCAGGCCTCAGCCTGGGAGCATATACATGAGAAGACAAAACATCCTTAGCTCAGTTTGATAACCAATTATAATAGTTCCACCTTACACTCAGACTCAGGAATAATCATGTGGGTTCTTATTCAAAGTGACACAACTGGGAAATTGAGTCAGAAGAATACCAACTTGAGTAGAAGCCAAGGTTATCCTCCCAACACTTATCCATATAGAGACCTCCACCTATAACAGTTCAGGATCACATTTCTCTGAATAGTTTATGGAATTTTCTCAAATGGTGGGCTTAATGATCAGACAATCAAATTCAAAACTCAAAAGAATATCAGTTGCAGCCCCAAGAGATTTTATCTCAAATAGTAAATTCTACTAATTGCAGTTTAGGCTAAATAAACTATTTTTAAAAGTTTACATGGATTTGCACACATAGGAGATTTTGTTTAACATATAAAAGATGTTTAAACATCCTGGTGCAAAGGATCAATCATTAAACTAGCTTATAGATTCTTAGTAAACATATTCTTTGTTTAGGAACTATACATCCTAGACAGGCTCATTTCTAAGGGCTGATGGTCTTGCTTACCCTGATAGTTTCAAGAAAATTGGCAAGCTTACAAATTGAGGGGAGTTTAATAGAGACCTCAGGGAAGGGGTTGAGCTTATTGTTGCTCACCCCAACTGTTCTTAATGTTTTCATGGGCAGTGCTGTTTGACACCTTCTCATACTCTGTGAAGGAGGGAAAAAGTGCTACATACTCTCATACTTGAAGTTGAGCTGATAAGGCTTTCACCTTATCCTTCTTATTCTACACACATACACACACACACACACACACACACACACATTACCAATTTTAGTTTTAATATGATGACAATAACTCCAAATAATTCAGTTAACAATCTTAGAATTTCCTAATAAACAAATAGTCTTAGCTGTAATTTCCTCTTAATTTTCTAGCAAAGATGAAAATACCTAATTCCTTAAATTACATTTACACAACATTATAAAATGGGATTAGAAAGGTTAAATAAACTTCCTACCTTCTTTTAGTTGTTATATTTATTCTGTCCTCAGGTTGTTGAGCAATGGAAATTCTCAGAGAAGATTTCCATTTCCTTAAATAAGTTTCCTTTTTGTTTTAGAAAGAAAGCAAGACAATTTTAAAAATTGAGGTAGAACAGATTTTAAAATTGACAACTTTAGTTCATGAGATTTCCTGAATTCTAATTAAATGTTTCAGACAAACTGAATTGTCATTTGGTTATTTTCCAGTTCACACAAACCATTTCTCTTTTGTGAGTTAGAAAAGGATTAAGGTGAGTTTTTACTGACTGGGTGTATCGAGCTGTCGTCTCCAGAAGCTGCTGGATCGCTCTCTGGGAAGAGATCTGCTGTGCCTACTCAAATCTTTCAGACAGATTCTTCTTCCTGTAGTGAACCGTTGTCTCCAGGCAGTTGCTGTTAACTCTTGTCCAGAGAAGTGACTTCCCTTCCTGCAGAGAGCTGTGTCAAGCCAGATGTAGTGCAGAGTCTTCTCCTATCTCTGGAGTGGTGTCCTCTTTTATCCTCCCAGAGAATGGGCATGGGATAATGCAAGGGCTTCTGGGAAGAACCACTTCAGCCAATGAGCTTGCTCCTTCTATCAAGTCAACCTGAGTTCTCACCTTGTAATTGTCCAGACAACCTGAATTCTCACCTTGTCACTGTCCAGACAACCTGAGTTCTCACCTAGTAATCCTAACATCTCCCCCTTTCTTTTGATTTAGAACATAGGACAGTCATGACCTTGAAACATAAATCCATCAATATGGGAAGTATTACACATAATTACATAAATTACATAAGCACATAGTAACATAGTAACATAACACATGCTAGAAGTATATAACAAATAACATAATCAAATAATCATAAATTGAAAATTTATAAATGTCCATAAGTCCATTGTCCATTAGTCTCATCTTGTGTGAGGAAGTCCAATGATTCCTGCTGGTTTTAAAGTTCTTTAACAGTCTTTTTATTAGCCATGCTCTTTCGGTGTAAGATGTTTCTTAGATCGTCTCCTTTATTTTAAGGTCTTTCTCTTTTTCTGTCTCTCTCTGATGGACAAGGCGAATATGACTTGTTGGCACCCATCTGATTCCTTCTCCTGCTGAAGAAATACAAGCAAACCCTCTCTCCCAGGCAGTTAACCTATCTAATTACCTTCTATTTACCACTTTCTAAATCTCTTCTCATCATCTGGCAATTACATTGGAATTGTTTGCACTGGACACAGCCCCGTTGGTTTAAAAGGCCTGTATTCTCCCCAAGTGTAATCCATTTTTGCAATCTGATTGCCTTTTGGCTCACTTATTAGGTAATCCCTTTCTGCCATGTGATTGCTTTTCTGCTGGTTGATCACATCAGAGTCCTGATCTTCTAAAGGCTCTTTGGGTGTAACATCAGCTGCCATCATGCCCCAAGTCTTTTTTGCCTGGGGCCCTGGACCTGGGCCCCTCATCCCATTTCCCTGAATTATTCTACACTCTGATGCCCAATGGAGTCCTCTGTTGCATTTTGGACATGGGGTTTTAGGTCTTCTTTCACCCTGTCTTCTCACGTATCTCCATACCTACACTGAGCTCTTAGATGTCCAATTTTTCCACATTGAAAACATCGCCGAGTTTCTCTAGAAGTCCCTTGCCAGAAGGGACCCTATCTTTCCACGTTCATCATAGTCCGGGTGTAAAAAGCATTTGTTCCCACTGTAGCACAGTGTCTTATGATCTCCTCTAAAGGAGCATCTTTGTCTAATCCCCATATAATTCTTTTGCAAATCTCATTGGCATTTTCCTTAGCCAGATGTCTGGTCATTATTTCTGTAGCTGCATTTTCTCCAATAGTTCTTTTGACAGCAGTTTGCAAACGTCCCACAAAATCTGCAAAAGGTTCATTGGGACCTTGCTGTATTTTAGTGAAAGCCTCTCCATGATCTTTCTGTCCAGGAAGGACACCCCAAGCTTTTATTGCAGCCTTAGCAATTTGTTCATATATTGTCATGGTATAATTAATCTGTTCTGAATTCTCTCCATACTGACCTTCACCAGCTAAGTGCTCAAAAGTGAATTTTGTGTTAACTCCTATTTCCAAATTGCATCTGACTTGAATTTTACATAATTCATGAAATTCCGCAAGCAATAATAAATTTTCTCCAGGTTCCAGGCATATCCTTGCTATGGATTTCCAATCATTTGGGGTTAGGACTTCATAAGACAAACCATCTAGTAACATTTTAACATAAGCTGATGTAGCCCCATAAAGGGTACAATCTTTTTTCAAATCTTTAATTTTATTCAAATCTAAAGGTGCATATCTTCTCCTTTTTTGACCTACAGAGTCAATATTTTCAATCACAGGATATGCATGTATAAAATCACTTATATCCTGTCCTTCTCTCTTAGCTTTAACCAATGCTTTTTCTAATCTTGTCATAGGCTTAGGCTGCTTCACAGGTGATTCTGTTTGTGTTTCTGCCTCTTCCCCTCCTTCTTCCTCCACCTCTGAAGGTGGGGTTGATGTGGGCCTGTCAATAATCTGTTCTCTAGGCAGGGTTGAAGCTTCTTCAAGAGAATCATACCCTAATTCCTCATTTAAATCCTCTTGCTCTAGGGCAAGATCTTGATCTCTCCTTTTTTCTCCACACTTCCTCCTCTGTTCATTTTTAAAACTTTTCCTTCTCCTACATCTTGCTTGATAGTTTAAGGCTAATTGAACTATGTTGTAGATATAAAATACCTCTGCAGAAATTGAACGAGGCCCATTTTTTGCATGAAATTCTTTCATTTCAAATCCCACTAGCTTCCATTTATCTACATCTATCTTTTCTTCCTCTAAGAACCAAGGGGATGTGCGTCTTAATGCAGCCAAGAGTTTAGCAATCTGTACCCAGGTTACAAGTAAACTCTGCTCCTCAATTATCTTGATTATACTCTCTATAGTACCACTCCTGAATGGGGGTGGAGCTGAGGTTGCTTCTGGGGCTGGGGTTGAGTCGGCTGAGGTCCAGGGATTGAATTTAGCTAACATCTGCCCCATTTCAGCTATAAGAGATTGCTGGTTTAGCCCTTAACAAGTTAAGTTCCTTATTTATCTATTAGCACGCTCACTTAATCTTTAACAAAGTTTCCTTGTTACTCATGGTTCTGGGTCAGAGAGACTGAGATCTGGATGGGAGGCTTTTCCACTGGAATCAGGACCGTGTCCGAGCACCAAATTGCGAAGGTCTGGTCTAGCTCCTCTTGTCAGGATAAGCAAAAGTCCTTGCTCCACGTTGGGCGCCAAATGTATCGAGCTGTTGTCTCCAGAAGCTGCTGGATCGCTCTCTGGGAAGAGATCTGCTGTGTCTACTCAAATCTTTCAGACAGATTCTTCTTCCTGTAGTGAACCGTTGTCTCCAGGCAGTTGCTGTTAACTCTTGTCCAGAGAAGTGACTTCCCTTCCGGCAGAGAGCCGACTTCCCTACCTGCAGAGAGCTGTGTCAAGCCAGATGTAGTGCAGAGTCTTCTCCTATCTCTGGAGTGGTGTCCTCTTTTATCCTCCCAGAGAATGGGCATGGGATAATGCAAGGGCTTCTGGGAAGAACCACTTCAGCCAATGAGCTTGCTCCTTCTATCAAGTCAACCTGAGTTCTCACCTTGTAATTGTCCAGACAACCTGAATTCTCACCTTGTCACTGTCCAGACAACCTGAGTTCTCACCTAGTAATCCTAACAACTGGGCCCTCAGAAGTCTGACTGAAGATAATTCAAAAGCAGGTTGTTAGTGACCACAGTTTTTAAAATAGCAGTGAACTGCTTTTCTGTTTTCCTAAGGTTCCCAAATTCTTAAATCTTATAATAACACAGTGCAAATAATGAGGGAAAGGAAAGGGGGAACCCCATTCCTCCGCGCATAGATAATCCCATGAGGCACAGTGTCCCCTGTAAAATGAATTTACAGGCCCGAAAACCTACATTGATAAATAAAAGGTTTTATTGTAGGAATTTTGGAAGTAAAGCTCAGTTAGAAAGACATCAGGGCCAAAGGTGGCTGCTGGCGGGCAGGGACCCTTACATGGGTTGGCTGGGAGGGCTCCTGCAATGAGGGAGTTCTGGCTCACCTCTTTTATACCCAAAAGATGATGGGCGGTACCCCTAAATTCTCAGTGGACTTTTCAGTTAGCTCAGATCAGGTGAGGGCTGGGGGAAGCTGAGCTGAGAGTGGGGGCTGGGCCCAGATATTCAAAGGGTGCCTTTGACCAGGATTTGTGAATCAAGGTCAGTCATGGGTTGGGCAATTAGGAAGGAATCTTAAAGGGACCCCAACCCTCATCACAAATAGATTACAATTTATATATCCCTTTAGTGGGTTTTGATTAGAGATTCTTTAAAAATGTTTTTACTATCATATCTCAATTAACAAATTTTGCTAAACTGCATATATTTTCTTTCACTTCCTCTCACCCTTTTGTTTATATACTCCTGTTGCAGTCAGGGAAGGTGAGAAGGGGGAAAAAAGAAAGAGACTATTTTTCCTCTATGCACTATCTTTCTAATCCTAGGGAGGCCTTAATTAGTTGAATTTGCTTACTTTAGTTTACACAGATCATTTATCTCAACAATAGCATTGTATATTGGTCACACCTAAAAGCCAATGTAAAGTTAACAAATATGAAGCAATTATTTCCAATAAAGAAGTTAACATTCATATAACATTTGTTTTATGCTAAGCACTTTTGCAATCACGTGATCTTCATGATAACAATCATTATTATATCTCTTTACAAATCAGAAAACTGGGCAGAGGTAAAATACTTTGCCATAAATTACATAGGTAATACATATCTGCAACTGATGAGAGTTAGGTAAGGGCTACCTAGATGAAATTAGGGTTAATTGAGGTCTAGTGACAGATTCCGGGTATAGGGAGTCAAATAGAGCTCTCCTGCAACTGCTTTGGATTCGGCGCAAGGATACAGAGTTAAATGAGGTCTAGTAGTGGCGCAAGATCTGAAAACCTAGATAAATAAAAGAGGTTTATTTGGGGTTTGGAAGTAAGGGTAAAGGTAGAAAGACGCCAGGGCCAGGCTGGTGCTGGGTGGACAGAAACCCTTAACATGGCCGGCATAAGGATGCCATGTTTGGGGCTCCTGCAAAGAGTAGGCTCCAGGATTCCCTTTTTTATAATGGGGGCTTTTGGTAATCTTGAAGGTGGGTGGAGTCCCAGATTGGCTTCTGGCTTGAGCTTCAGCCAGGATTAGAATTTGAATAGAATTCAATGGGTTTTTAGATAAGGAACTGTTTGTGCTGGTGGTAGGGGTTGGGGAAACCTGAGCAGATCAATATAGTGGGGTCTGGGACAACCCAAGTTAACTCAGATCTGGTGGAGGCTGGAAAAGCCTGGATATCTCCCATTGGGATTCATGGGGGCTGGGAATTAGAAAGGAATCTTTAACCCATATATCACAACTGAAACAGAGAATGGTGGGCTTGCCAAATGCAAAGGCTGACTAGCTTTCTCACCTCACATTGCCATGCCAGGGACATCCAGACTCTTCTCAGGCAGTTGCTGGATAGAAACTGTTGAAGACTGGAATAATGGTAATTTCAGGTGCCAAGGTTTAGGGAGTGCTGATCATGGGATCTGACCCTCTACTACATCCCAAAAGCTGGACTAGGGAGGTATTTGGTCTAAGTGTGTGAGAGCCCCATGGCTATTACTAATTCCCCCATTTCTATGGGTAAGGCAGAATTTGAATTTCCCTACAGTTCTTCAGCATTATTTTAATCTTATCTGACATGAGAGGAGTTAGCAAACTAAAGGATTTGGGCTATATCTATTTAACTAACTGATATGCACTCAATCAGGGCCTTGGGGAGCAGAGCATACTGAGTGATGAGGGTTATGAAGAGGGTCCCTTAATACCTTCTGGGGTACTTTCCAATGGAGTAGAAGGAGACTCCAGACAAGATAGAAGTCAAAGAGGAGTTAACCAAAACTTGTGATTTACCTAGTTTTCTTTGCTTTATTTTGTTTTTTTAGAATCTTACTATCAAACTTCTTAATCAAATCTCTCAAAACTTTGAGAATCTGCTAAGATGTAATTTTAGCAGTTCTATAATTTTAATTAGCTAACTTTATTTCTATGGCCCCCAGCTTGCCCAGAATGGGGTCTACAGGAAAAAGTCAGACTTTTCCCCTGTTAAGGTGGGAGTCTAGGATGTTAAGAAATCTTTCCAGATAAAATCTAGCTCACAACAAACGTGACATAGATATTCTGCACAGAGACACAAATACAGACAAAACTGACATGAAAGAGAACTATCCCATCTTTGCCAAAAGTCATAAACTTAAAAAAATCAAAACAACTACTCAGTTATTAACATCATGTAAACATCAACCATTCTTTTAAACAATAGAAACAATTAATGTTAAAGGAATCTCATTTAACCAGAGCTGGGGCTGTTTCTATTATTGACCACATAAACAGCATATTTGCTATTTGGGGAAAAAAAATGTTAAGAGATTTGTGAACAGTATACAATGCAGTAATAATTGAATATAATTCATTCTGCTGTGTAGATTCAAACAGGGAATTAAAAACATATTTAGTGGTAATTGGATGATATATAAAGAGGCTAATTGTTTAAGATATTGTTTGCAGGCACCACTTGAAGCAGAATGTAGCTTCCATTGTTTGACCAGGCTGAAGCTGGCCCCAAGAATAGCTTCCTGATGTCAGATTACCTTCCTTCTCATTTTGAGAGCCACATTCAGAAGCTAATATCTATCTTTCCTGCATTTTGGACATAAAGTGAAAGATTTATTAGCATTTCCTAGGGCAAGTTATTTCAGTAAAATTTGAGCTACCTCCCTATCACTGATAGAGTCCTGAATTGCCATCATTAAGCAATTGACAAAGTCAGCAAAAGTCTCACTGAGTCCTTGATTGATTTTTGTATAGGATATCCCTCTGAACCTGCCACATGATTGATTTTACCCCATTCTGATTCAATATGTGCATTATATTGATATTAGCTGGACAAGAATCAATCTTATATCTTAATCTTATATCTCATATCCTATGTCCTATATTTTAATACTTGTGTTAGCCTGGTAATAAACTACTTTCAGCTCTTACCTTTTTTTAATCCTTCTACCAAGCAAGGGGTCACTCTCCCCTGACAGGGCATTCAAGTCCCTGTTTGTTCAGGTGCCAACTGTAGGAGACCAGCTCCAGTGAATAGGATGAGTGTGAACATGAAATGAAGATGTAAAGCCAGGTGGGATTTGTCTAAGCAGTCCATTTGTTGATCTGAGAGCAGGACTTTATGTACTCTTGAAGATAGTGCTACATTAACACCAGAATTAAGCTAATATTGCATTAACACCAGAAGGAAACTAGTGTTGCATTAAAACCAAAATTAAGGCCAGTGTTGCATTAACACCAGATGTCTCTAGGTGGCACTGTGTACATCCCAGGGCTAATGTATATACCATACTTCAACATTTCAGATTGACATTAACTTTAAACAGTAACTAGTAGTAATAATAACAGAGTTGGAAATAGAAATTAGCAGTAATAATGTAACATAACAGTCTTAAATACTATAGTTCATGATGTCTTATTCCTATTAACATGCATTCTTCACCAAGATTATCCTAAATTTATCTTGAGCATGTCTTTCATTCATTGTCACAGGAGATAGTGAGCCAATGCTTTGAACTTAGCCTTTTACAGAAAGCAAGTCTAAAGTAATACCTGTACATGGATTTATTCAACACTGGTCCTCTACACCCTCCCATACTGAGACTAGTAATTCAATATAAGTTATACATGTATAGTCATGCAAAATATGGCCATAACTGCCATAATAGGTTGTAAAAGAAAACATAGCCCCCATATCAAAAGCAAACACTCAAAAACTTAAAAACAAAGTTTAAGAAGTATGCTTCAGTTTGTACTGAAACACCATCAATTCTTTCTCTGGGAAGCATTTTTTCTAATAAGTCATTCAGCGTTGTCTCAGATCACTGTGTTTCTCAGATATGCAAAATCATTCACAACTGATCATCTTGCAGTATTGTTGTTGCTTTATACACATACATTTCACTTTGCAACAGCTCACATAAGTCTTTCCAAGTTTTTTGACTGTTGTTCCAATTCTGTTGAATACAAAGGAGTGACAGCTACTTTAATTTGCCCTGGTGTAGTTCTGCTGATTGATTTTCAGTGCTAGGTAATGGTGGCTAGATGCACTATTCTTCTGGGCTCAGTGGGTTTACAATTTGCCTTTTACAAAATGAAAATCTACCAAACCACCTGCTTGCAACCAGGACAGAGTGGCCTAAGAGCCTCACAGAAGATTCCCAGGTGCATAGAAGCTACAATGCTCTGACTCCTGAGCCTAGCTTCTTGTCCCAGTCTCCCTTGTGCTGTGGTCTGGACTTGGCAGGCTGTCCCCCTGCATGTTTGAAACAGACCTGGTCTGAAGTTCTTCCAAGGTAACTTCCTCTAGAAATGTGTTGTGCTCCAAATATTTGGGGGTTTTTTGACTCCAAAACCAGTTTAGAGACTTAATCTGCTTTGATTTGAGAGAAGGTAAGTGTAGGTCACAGAGAGTCGTGTCTGTTTTCTATCATCTTCGCCTTCATAATTTCTTGGAAGATGATATCTAGTTTTTTTTTTAATCCAATGATTTTTAAATTATCTATCCTGAATCTCTTTTTCCAAGTCTGTTGTTTTTCCAATAAGATATCACATGTTGTCTTTTTTTTTTTTTTCGTTCTTTTGATTGTGTTTTGTTGGTTCTTGATTTCTTATAAAATCATCAGATTCCATTTTCTCTATTCTATTTTTTAGGATTATATTTTCTTCATTGGCCTTTGGCACCTCCTTTTCAATTTCTACTTTTTAAATTCTACTTTTAAAGGAATTTTGTTTTGGTGAATTTTTGTGCTACTCTTTCCATTTGACCTATTCTGCTTTTTAAGGCATTTTTCTCTTCATCAGGTTTGTACCTCCATTACCATTTGACCTAGTGTGTTCTTTAAGGTGTTATTTTTTTTTTCAATTTTCTTTTAAATTTTGTATTTCTTTTACCAAACTGCTAACTTGTTTTTCCTTATTTTCTTGGATCAATCTTATTACTCTTCCCAATTTTTACTCTACTCTTACTTAAATTCAAATTATTTTTTGAACTCTTCTATGGCCTGAGACCAATTCATATTTTTCTTGCAGATAATTCTTTCTAGCATGTATTTTGATCTTCCTTGTTACCATAGTAACTATAGTCACTTTTCTGTTGTTTGCTCATTTTCCCACCTTATTATTTGACTTTTAATTCTTTCTTAAAGTAGGGTTCTGCTTCCAGGGTGGAGGATGCGCTGTCCCAAATTTTAAAGATTTTGTGCTTCTGTTTGCAGAGATGCTTCTAAAAATCTATAAGTTTCCAATTCTTCCAAGGTGGTATGATCCAAGAAGTGTGTTTACTATTCTTCTGGTGTGTGCTCTGATGTGCAATTGACAACATACATTCTTTTCTGCCTTGCAACTGTGAAGAGGGTCTCTATTTCACTGTGGCCACAAGTTCTGTTATACTAGTGCTCTTCCTTGCCTAGAGACTGCCACCCAAGACTGCAACCCAGATTTGAATATGTGAAACTACCAATTCCTGTCTTAGTGCTGGCAAGGAGACTCATATAATCTTCTTCTGGTCAGTTTTTACTTCCTTACTGTATCCTGGCTGTGACCTAAAAGCTCTGGAAGCAATCACTGCTGATTCAGTGGCTTCCAAAGCCTGCTTCTGGTTTGCTGGGTCCTGTGCTATGTTGCTATAGTCTACACTGGACTGTGCCCCACTCTTAGCCAAATACAACAGACCTTTCCCGCTGACCTTCTATGTTGTCTTTAGCGTCTTGGGTTGAGAGATCTGGAATCACCATTGTTGCCTTTGATTTAGTGAGTTGCCTGGAGATCTGCTCCTGATTTTCTAGGGACCAGTCTATGTTAAACTGCCCTCCATTCTTATCCTGGTGCAACAGACTTTTCCTTATAAACTTCTAAGTTGTCTTGGGCTGGAAAATTGTTTCATTCCATCTTTGTGTGCATTCTGCTACTGTACAATTTGTTTAGAGTCATTATTTAATGGTATTTGAAGGGCTTTGGGGAAGAACTCAGGCTAGTGCCTGACTTTACTCCACCATCTTGGATCTGCCTCCCCTTTTCCAGTCCTCTCAAACTTTATATCTAAACCCCACCATCCTTTCATACTCTGCAATACAGCGACACTAGCCTTTTTACAATTCTTCACATAAGAAAAACTATTTCCCAACTCTAAGCACTTTCAGAATGCTTTCTCTGCTCATTTCTAACTGGCTTCCCTAGCATTCAAAAGTCTCAAAGTCTCAAACTTTCAGGAAGTTTTTTCACAGTCCTCCTTAGTGCCCTCCTTCTGATATTATCTCTGATCTTTGCTGTATATGCTGTGCTTGAACATAGCTATTTGCACCTTGTCTACCCGATTCAAGTCTGAGCTTTTGGAAAGCAAGAACATTTTTTGTTGTTTTGATTTGTTTTGAGTTATTGGGAAGGAGATTTGGGAGATTTTTTGGTTCAGTTTGTTTTGTTATATTCCCAGTGTTTAACAAAGTATCTGGAGTATAGAAGGCATTTCTTAAATGCTTACTGACTGATTGAGCCATCACCAGCCCCACATTTTTAGTGGAGTCTCTATGGCTGGAGTATTGCCACTGACTGCCAAAGAAAATTTAGCTTGCAGATTCCTTGTATTTTTCTTATTGTTAAGCTCAAGATTACACTAACAATCCTAAATTTGGATGTAAAACTAATTCCTAGGAATTAAATGAATATAAACTGAAATATTAAAATATAAAATTCTTGGTATATCCACTGCTCTAGTCCCCTCTCCTTCCTGTTTACATATGAAGCAGAGATTAAAAAAAATTATTGAGTACTTACACTGCCTTGAGCACTGTGTTAAGTTTTAGGAATACAAATACAAACAAATAAAGCAATCCATATTTTCAAGGAGTTTTCATCCTAATAAAAGAACAAAAATACATAAAAGAAATGGAGACAGTGCCTTTGAAAAACAAAGGCTGGCTAGTAAAGAGATGTAGAAATCCACAGAATAAGTTGATCAAGGAATTAAGTGAACATGTCTGAGGAACTCTCATGAAATAGTGGATTGGGGTAAGGTCTCACTAATCAAAGCAGAATTCAAAGTGGAGGTATAAGGAAGTGCAAGTCTGCTGTCAAGGAGGTAAATCCCAGGAAATTAGCTAAAGACTGAGATATTTAAAATATTGTGATTATATAGCTTAATGAATATAGAGATGAAAAGGATTAGCTCTAGTATACCTATATAAAGCCATTTCTTTCTGCCCATCTTCTGTGCATACTTCCCATTGTTTTTCTAGGTTTCTGAGTGTGGTCAAGAGGATTCAAAAAAAGGAAAGGAATCTATAGGGAAAAGCAGAAGAAAATTGATTAACAGCCTAGTTGTTGTCATAAGAACTGCCAGTTTGTGGATGTAGGATGCTCCTTTCTTTCATTTTGATCTGTGTTGTCTCCATAATACTGATCTCCCCAATAGGCACAATCCTGACCACTCCAGTCTATCTCATGAAAGCAGAGAAAGCCAAAACCCAGAGCAACAGCTGCTTGTATCCTGTCTCCTCCAAGACAACCAGGAAATCTGATTGTGAAAGGTTGCATAAGAAGAGTTAGCAACTTTGGACACCAACATACACATCTCCTAGCATCTGTCTTTTGGCTTCCTAAAGTACATGCTTTTTGATCCCCATAGTGAGTGACAAAAGACAATTATCCTCTTGTGAGCACCAGTTTCATCAGAAACCAGTTGCTAGTTATGGTTTCTACATGTCCAGTGGGAAAGAACCATTCAGCTAGCATTTATCTAACCCTTTACACGTGTCAATTCATTTGATCCTTACAATAGCCCTGGGAGATACATACCATTATCTGGGTAAGAGATTTGTATCCACTGGATTTGAACTGAGATCTATCTTACTCCATACCTCTGTTCTGCTCCTGGCAGTTTTTCTGCAAACTCTATCTTATCAATAATTTCTCCACCTTTCTGAAACCACACTGGCTCTCAAATATTTGACCATCTTCCAGGTGCCTATTAAGGACTCTGGAAAGAATCTTGTCAGAATATGCCCCAAAAGTTATCAAATTGTGCATACCCTTTGATCCAGCATTGCTGCTATTGGGCTTATATCCCAAAGAAATACTAAAGAGGGGAAAGGGACCTGTTTGTGCCAAAATGTTTGTGGCAGCCCTTTTTGTTGTAGCTAGAAACTGGAAGATGAATGGATGTCCATCAGTTGGAGAATGGTTGGGTAAATTATGGTATATGAAGGTTATGGAATATTATTGCTCTGTAAGAAATGACCAGCAGGACGAATACAGAGAGGCTTGGAGAGACTTACATCAACTGATGCTGAGTGAAATGAATAGAACCAGAAGATCGCTGTACACTTCAATGCTGTATGAGGATGTATTCTGATGGAAGTGGATATCTTCAACATAAAGAAGATCCAACTCGCTTCCAGTTGATCAATGATGGACAGAAACAACTACACCCAGAGAAGGAACACTGGGAAGTGAATGTAAATTGTTAGCACTACTGTCTATCTACCCAGGTTACTTACACCTTCGGAATCCAATACTTAATGTGCAACAAGAAAATGGTATTTACACACATATATTGTATCTAGGTTATACTGTAACATATGTAAAATGTATGGGATTGCCTGTCATCTAGGGGAGGGAGGGGATAATTTGGAAAAATGATTACAAGGGATAATGTTATAAAAAAATTACTCATGCATATATACTGTCAAAAAATTTTATAATAAAGTGACTATGTTTAAAAAAAAAAGAATTTCATCACAGGACAATCTGTTTCTTCTTTCTTTAAAGAGCTAGAGAATCCTTAAACTGCTGGGGTATAACTTCCTCTTGCTATATAATTTGAAAGATTTCAATCAGCTTTTTTTCCTCTAAGCCAGGCAATTGGAGTTAAGTAACTTGCCCAGGATCACACAACTACGAAGTGTTAAGTGTCTGAGGCAAGATTTTAACTCAGGTCCTCCTGATTTCAGGACCAGCACTCTTCAATCAGCTTTTGTATAAGCAGTGTAAGGAGAGAGGGTCTCTTTCCATCTTGTACATTTCAACTGGAACAGAATCATCATCAGATGCTTGCTCATACAAGAAGAACCTAATGGTATTCAAGACCTCTTCTTCAATTGAAAATTCAGCTAGAGAAGGATTGACATCAACTTGCGATATATGGGTCAATTGACTAATGATGGGCTGTTAAGAACACTATGGAAGTGTTCAGCCCATCTTTTCAGGATCATATACTTATCAAGAGTTAATTTGGCTCTATCAAATTTGGCTAAGTAGCTGAAATACATCATAGCTCAGTTTACTAAAACACAGTTTTTAAAAAGGTACTAATATCACAAATCCAGCAAGGTAGGTTGAAGCAATACTGAAAGGCAGTAGGAAGCTCCTAAGATTTTGAGTAAGGTGAGGATAAAGTCAGATCTATATCTCAGCAGAGAGACTTGTCCATCTCCTTCATTTTACGAAGAAAGAAACTGAAGCCCTGAGATAAAAAGAGACTTTTCCAGAGTCATCAGAATTTGGATCATCAACCCCAGAAGTTCAAACCTGGGTTACAGATTCTCTTTCCCCTGCATTTTGCTGCCTGCCTAGACAGTCACTACAAAATGGCTAGAGTGCTGGCCCTAGCACCAGGACTCATGTTTGAATGTCATTTTGGACCTCTGTGATTCTAGCAGATAGATTCGCCATTCTGGATCTCAGTCTCTTCATCTTTTTAATGGGCATATTAAAAGCACCAACCTAAATATTATAGTTGTTGTGAGACACAAGTGAGATTTAAAATATATATATATATATATATATATATATATATATATATATATATATATATATATATATATATATATATATATATATATATATATATATATATCTAGATAGGAGGTGATGAGTTGGTGACAATGTGAGTGGAGAGAATCTAGTATAGTGGAAAAAAAATACAATACAATACAAAAAATATTTGTGGAGAGAGACTCAACAAAACAGTGTTTAGCAACTGATTAGATATTGATGGGCAAGAGAGTTTGGGAACAGAGAATAGGGAAAAATCAGAGATGACCTGAGGTCCTGAACATGGGTGGCTTGAAAGATGGTGCTTTCCCAAATACAGATAGGAAATTTTGGGAGAAATAAGTAGGTTTAAAGGGAAAAAATGTTTGATTTTAAGCCTATAGTACAATTGGTACCATTTAAATGAGACAATTGAAAGCATATTTGATTAGAAGTCAGAAGACTAGTTCTGCCACTTACTACACATGTCACTTCTAGGCCTCAAGGGTTGGCCACAAGGCTGGAAGCCCAACATGTAATTTTCTATACTTTTCCCTCTAGTGACTTTTAATGCCTCAAATGATCTCCCTCAACTTCCACATTTGTGAAAAACAAAAACAAAAACAAAAAACCAAACTACACTTCAAAAGGGAAACCAACGATTCGTAATGAAACAATGTTGCAAAGATCAAAAGAATTTTACAAGCCGTTGCCTCATGTGTTTCCAAATAATGTGAAACTTTAACAATGAAACAGTTTCATAATAAAGTTTTTCATTTTGAGGTAACTTAAAAGATTTTGTTAAATCTACGGTAGGAAATTTGAGGCTTTTGTGAAAAAAAGTCTTTAAAAATTTCAAATTAAGTTAAAAAACCAATATGAACGTTTTATTAGATGATAGCCAAAGTCCAGTCCTGTTTGTTCTACATCTGGAGCGGTGGTGCTGGAGCTCAGGGAGAGCGAGTGCAGGACATATTTGAGTCATTAGCATAGCGGCTAGCAGAGAGGGAGGGAGCGGCTTCGGTAACTCTCGGAGTGAGAGGGCTCCTCGCAGAGCCCCTGGGGACACCCAAGCTTAGGGACTCAGGGACAGGGGTGCGTCCTGGCTTACAAGAGCTGATTGTTAAATTTTCAAGGGATCAATTTAACATTTTGTTCTTTGTTTGGACTTAAGAAAGATGGGGAAATGTTGATAATACAGATCAAACTTAAATGTATTTCGTGTAAACTTGTAAAAAAAAATCTGGAGAGACAACTGTTAAAAAATTACAAAGACATTCCGAGAGAAGAGTATCTAGAGGAGTATCTAGCACAGGGGAGGAGCTTGCAGGGTAAGGCTTCTGGATGGACTACTGAGATCTCGAGTCCTCCTCGCAGCCTAGAGCGGCCCCAGTGTCCGAGAACGGAACTTCCTGTCCTATGGGGCGGGCCCGGAGTTCCGCCCCCCCGCAGCCGAGAGGTGGAGTTCTAGGATAGCCGAACGGGCGTGGCCCCGACGTCCCGGAGACCGGCCCGCCCATTTTACACATGGGGAATACTGAGTCCGGCGAGGCTCAGGAGCTGCTCCTACGTCACCCCGCGGGCGCTGGGCGGTGTGCGCTTCTGGTCCCCGAGGCTGACCTTCGGGCAGCGTGCGTCAGGAACGTCCCGGCCCCAGAGCGAAGCGGCCACCTCGGCATCGAGCAGACGCGGGGCCATGGCGGCCTTCGGGGCCCGGGTGGAGCCTCCGCCGCTGCCGCCCGCTCAGCCTCTGCAGCTGCCTCTGCAGCCGCCGCAGCCGTGGGCGGCGTCGGGCCCGCGCTTCCGCTGGTACCGCTACCAGGAGGCGGCCGGGCCGCGGCAGGCGCTGCGGAGGCTCCGAGAGCTGTGCCGCCAGTGGCTGCGGCCCGAGCGCCACAGCAAGGAGCAGATCCTGGAGCTGCTGGTGCTCGAGCAGTTTCTGACCATCCTGCCGGCCGACGTGCAGGCCTGGGTGCGAGGCCGCAGCCCACGCTCCGGGGACGAGGCGGCCGCGGGCGTGGAGCTGCTGCTGCGGCTGAGGCTGCAGCAGGAGCAAGGCGCTGAGCCGCAGGTCAGCGCTCCGACGGGACGGGCCGAGGGAGGGGGAGGGGCGACGGGGAGATGGGAGAATGGATGGCGGGGCAGCCCCTCCTGTCACGGCCTCCTGGGCAGGCCTTGAATTATCAAGTGCCAGCACCTAATGTATTATACTTGTATCACGTGCTATTATGTGATATATGCAACATGACCTGGCATCTTCTGTGATCCATCACATACATCATGTCATATTTATTTTATATAACACCTTGTAATATGCATATTATATTGTTATATTATAAATTCTGTCTCGGGGGTAGTAGATAGAGTGCTGGACCTGTATTTCAAATGCAGCCTCAGACTTTTACTGAGGGTGATCAGTAGCTGGGTGATCTGGGCAAGTCACTTAACCCTCATCTGCTTCATTTTCTTCATCTCTTGAAAGAAGGAAAGAGGAATAATAATAGCACCTGCTTCTCAGAATTACTGTGAGGATAAAGGGAAATAAAATATGTCCAGTGTTTTATATGAGGGCACCTCATTGGTGAGGAAACTGAGGCAGGCAGAGGTGAAGTTTTTGCATGGGATTACCAGCTAGAAAATGTCTGAGCTCTGAACTTCCTCACTCCGCCTAGCCACCTATCAGCCACTCTGTGCACTCTCAGCGTGCAGGGATAGAGGGCTGGTCTTAGTAAGGTCCGTCCTCTGGTCTATATGGACCATGCGTGACTTTGACCAAATTAACCTTGGTGCCTCCGGGGGAAATGCATAGACTACACATTGCCGAGGTGCTAGTCTGTGTTGTTGGTTTTGCTCACTTCCAAGAAATCACTGGTCCTTTTACAAAAACAAACAATACGTTATTGGAAGTGCTTTAGATAAGTATAATAAACCAAATACTTTTATGAGATCTGTGTGGAAAGCTCATTCCTGACTGGGGAGGATCCCCGGAAGGCTTCATTGAGAAACTTGAAGGTCGGGTTGGATTTGGAAGGGAGGGAGCATTCCAGGCAGGGTTAGCCTGCCTGACAAAAAAAAAAAAAAAAAAAAAAAAAAAAGTATGGAGAGGAGAATCAATCATAAAGCATTTATTAAGGATCTAATACATGCCAGGAATTGTGTTGAGAATACAGAAAAAAAATTAAACCATTCCTATCTAGGAGTTTGACTGTGAAAGGGGCTAGAGATTGAAGATTGGTGGAGGTCTGACAATCTGGAAATGAACCAGGAGAAAGAAAGAGATTGAAGATTAGAGGGGGAAGAAAATGCTTTTCTGTTAACTGTGGAGAAGGGTTGGCCTTGATGCAAGAAGAACAGAAATAGTTTGGAAGCTGGAGAGTAATCTTTTTGGCAGGAATGGAAGATATATGGAACAGTGATTCTGGCTCTGTTACTACTTGGTGACTTTTGAGTGAGTCACTTCAACCAGATGATCTTTTCTAGCTTTAATGATTTATGATTATGACTAATTCTGTGAGGCTAAGAAAGGCTGGTATAGGCCATGCTGTAGAGGTCTTTAAACCAAAGACTTTTGAATGGCACTGTATGGGAGCCTCTGTGTATTTGTTACAGCATTGGGTCTACCTGTTTGTCTCCATGTGAAAGCAGGTACTTCAGCAATCAAAACAAATTCCCACAGAAAGTGGAACTCTTCATTTAGTTCATCAAGTGTATTTCCATTTCTGGGATAGATCTCTTTGTGCAATAGACAGCTGTATAGGCCTTTAGTTTGAGCTGGGATTTTCCTGGATGGGGGTGGGTAAACTCTTTTCCCTTTAGTTATAGTCTTCAAACCACTGACTTCAGAATGCAAGTTTTAAAATAGACTCAACTCTGACTTCTGGGCACACTCATCATTGCTTTTCTGTATTTCTCCAACTGAAGCAATCTTCATAACTTTTTGGGTTTGGTTTTCTGGTTTGCTACTATTAATTCTTCCTGAGTTTTCTGGCTTTAACTAGAATTATGGTTTCACATTATTAGAAATGCTTTTCATGGAATTGTCATAGGACAGTTGTCCCCTTCCCTTGAAGAAGGCTGCATCCCAAAAAGTAAGGTCCTAGAAAAGGCAGACTTGTTTCTGAATGTTTTGTTCCAGTGTGTTGGTCAAGTCTGTACTCAGGCAAGTGAAGAATTTTTCAGGGTCTTCTGTGAAATGTTTTCTTTATACAGATTTTCACATTATCCTTTTGAAAATAGGGACACATTTCCAGAACTGAGCCTCCCTCAAGAGATTCTAGACTCTGCGGAATTTCCAATGATTTGAGAGGGTTTTGGATTTTAGGCTTTTTAGTTGAGGGCAATCTTGTTGATTGACATCAGAGGTATCCTTATTCATTGTTTACTGATTCTAAGACTATTTCATCTAAGTCACGAATTTTTTCTGCATCATCTGAACAAGTGGTCCTACAGCTCTCTTCCCTAAATTTCCCCTTCAATCTTCTCCAGGCTCAGCTTTCCACAGAATTGCATAGCTGGAAAGGATCTTTGAGTTCACCCAATCCAGAAATCCCTTTTGCATCATCTCCAACATGAATTTATCCTGCCATACTGGAAGACCTATTGTAAGGGAAGCCTGCTTTCTTCTGAAGTTTTTCTTCCCAAATTGGATGATCTCTTTGATTACATGTTTTCTATTTGCATATTTTGCACATCCTTTTCTTAAAGCACATCATGTACACAGCTTAAAAATCTGTTATGGATTTTACCTTAAAGTAGTATTTTAGTACTTCAGTTCATACGATCTGTAAACTTAAACAAGAAGAAATTGAATTCCTCAGGGGAAAAAAATCCACAAAACAATGCAGTTATAAGGAACTTGAGAAATGGAACAACTTTTGCCTTTGGAAATACTATATTCATACTTTTGGTATAGTTACTTGGCAACAGAGAAGATCTTAGAAATTATTGACACTGCCATCAAACATGGCAGGACCAGAGGATTTAAGAAGTCTAGATTCTATAAACCGAGTATGTTTGCTGATGAAATAGAAGTAGATATTACTAACCAATTGGAAGGGACCATCACTATATGGACTAAGATCAATCCATCCATATCTTATACTGGACAGATGTTAGCAATAATTCTTGAGAGAATGCAGTAGAGAACTTTTTTGAATGAAAATTCAGTTTTTGACCTATCTCTTTTTAATTACTGCAAATAATTACATAGTTTAGTTAGATGATTTATACTTTTCCAGTATCTTACCGTAGAGACTGATACTGATATACAGACATACAAGCAGGTATTTGAAAATTTTAAAGGGTCGATTTGACCAGGATTCACTACCATTCTCACCAGTGAAAATATTAAAATCTAAAATTTGACTGATATTTGTAAAGCTGTCATACTTATTCACACAAATTTTTTAAGGTACTTGGGTATGTCAAAGTTAGTATTTTCCCTTTGAATCCTCTGCTAGAGGTTTTAAAATTCTTTGGAGGTCATCTATACACATATTTCAAACAAGGTCCATAATATTATCAAGACAAGAAGATTTTTTAATGTCATCAACAAGGTCTGCCAAATACAGAATTCTCTGTAATATATGCCAAAAGAAGAGAAAGAAAGATTGATAGAAACTGTCCAGAGAATAGTTAGTAAAGCAATTCATTCAACCATTCATTGAGTTGGTTTTTGAAGTTAAATACATAATTGCCTGTTATTTCATACAAAGAGTACCTTGACCCAAAGACAGGGCTTGAAAGCACATTTACATATATATATATATATGTTGTTAGCCATGTGTATGTGTGTGTATATATATATACATATATATATATATATGAAATGTGTGTATACATACATTTGTGTGTATGTTTATATACATGCAGATATTAGAATAATTGCTTAATTATATCCTGGAGATCTTAGCTCTAATGACAAAAGGAATTTCAAATGCCAGTAAAATTGATGATAAAATAAGGACAGCTAAGTAGTGCAGTGAATAGAGTGCCAGGCCTGGAGTCAAGAAAATTCTTCAAGGTTCAAATCTGGCTTCAGACACTTACTAGCTGTGTGACCCTGGGTAAGTCATTTAATCTTATTTGCTTTAGTTTTCCCATCTGTAAAATGAACTAGAGAAGGAAATGGTAAACCATTTTAGTGTCTGTGTCAAGAAAACCTCAAGTGGCATCACAAGGAGATAGATATGACCGAATAACATAAACAAAGAAATAGAGAGTTATTTTTCTAAAAACTGAAGTTTAATAGTCCTTTGTGAGCTTTGGGACTCATAGGTTGGGATTCCTATACTCACTTTTATTATTTATTTTTAATTTTCATGAGTATAGGCCTATAAAAATATTTTGCACTTCCAGATGTCTCTCACTGCATATGTTTAGATGTTTTATTTAAAAAGAAATATTTTATAAATTGTATGTGTGACAATACAAGTGTACTTTACAGAGAAGCAAACAGTAATGCTTGGAGCTATTAAATAAGTGATTTTTTTGTTGGATTCCTTTGCTCAATATATTTAGCTCTACAGTCCAGGAAATTTACCTTGATTAGTGTCAACATATTATACCTGGCTCCTTAGTTTACTTTCTTAGAGATCAAAAGCCAAGTAGTCTTGTATAGCTAGTACTCATATCTGAAAAGCATACCTTCCTCACCTTCATTTTTCAAAATCCTTCTCAAAATAATTTCTTTTAGAGCTCAGCTCAGATCCCATTTCTTACATGAAATCTTTCTTAACCCTTCTCCTTATCCCATCCTTGTCACCTTATAATATTTTGTCTGTACCTGGCTAATGCTCAAGAGCAAGTACTTTTCACTCTTGTCTTTGTGTTTCTTCTGTTCAGTATAGTGTCTGGCACATATTAGAGTCCAATAAATACTGTAAATTGATTGAGTGTTTAGTATCCTCAGGGTAAGTAAAGCTACCAACACAAACTACAGCTCTTGTATGGTAGTAGAGAGAGCAATGTAAAATTGTTCCTCTTGTCTTCCTCAGTGAGTTTGTAAAATCTGTAAAGATAAAGACTATCTTCAGTGTCCTCTAGTACCTTATGCAGGGTTGAACACTTAGGAATTGCTCAGGGAAAACAGAACTAGAGAATGTCTGATCATTAATTTATAGGGACCTTAAATAGCATCTCGTCCAGCTTCTTCCTTTTACAGATGGGGAAACTGAGATCTAAAAGGGGAGAGAATTTGTTCAAGGTTTTACTCTTAAGTCCATTGTGTACATTTATTTGGTACAGAGCACCTCTCTAGATTCTAGGGGCAGAAAAGGTGGGATACAAAGTTTAAATAAGTTCTTAGTTTAGTAGAGATGATAAACATAAGTAACTCTAATACACAAAAATTCATGATGAATCTTAGCTTTTTAAAGCATAGTGTGAAGTCCTGGCATGGCTGTTACTGATGGATCAAAAAAAAAATCTCTGTGGAAGAGAGTAAGTTTAAAGTTAAGTTTTAAAGACTCAATGATTTTGAGCTGGAAGGGCCCTCCTATATCATGGTTTACTGGCAAGGAAACTAGCCTAGAGGGGTCAAGTGGATTGCCCCATGCTGTAGTCAGTTCTTAACTAGGAAGGGGCTGGACTAGGATTTGAATCCACATTGTTGGACTCCAAATTCAGCATTTTTCACTTACTGCTGGTATGTACTTCAGGAAAGTAGGGGGAATGAAGAAATGGGAAGGAAGATTTTTTTAAAGTGCAAAGAATGGGGGAGAAAAAGCCACAGAAGCAAGAGAATGCAAAATGTTTGTGGGGTAGGGTACAAAATATTCCCATTTAGAGATTTGTCCTGGCCCAGAATGGAGTCAGAAATAGCAGACTGTTGACTCCCTAAAACATTCTCTTGCCACTACAGCATACATTTTCTACCTTTTGCTTTAGAAAGAAAACTGAATTTCAATAATAAGACTGAATTTGAATCTTCCTTGTGCCATCTGCTTATTCTATGACCTTAAGCAAACTGACTTTTCTACTCTACTTTCTCATATAAAATGAAGAAGTCAAAGAATATAATCTCCAATCCCTTACCACTCTGAGATTCTATAACTGATGATTTTTAGGGTTTTTTTCCCCCAGTAAATCAGAAATTGGCCTGTCATACAAGCTTAGAGACCCCTTGCTTTGAGAAATGTTAAAAACAGGAATGGTGATAAAAAGGTAGGGAGAAATTCCTACAAGGCAGCTCTCAGGGATCCACTTGCCTGTTTTATAAGACAGATGTAGTATGGCCAAATTTCAGAGCCATCTCTAGTAACAGGAACTTTTTTAAAACTGGAATTGTACAAGGCAGGGAATGGGTTTGAATTAAGACTAGGAAGATTATATTTAAATATAGTTTTTCTCAAAATGTGGGTAAAGTAAATTGCAAGTAGAAAATTCCATTTATGTTGGTGCCAGAGTTCTTCACCTAAATCTCCTGTGGCTGGAACCATTCCTATTTGTCTCTTTGGAGTACAGTGAATCTATTGTACCATTTTCATGGGGGAGTGGGTTAGAGCAGTAGGCTTGGAGTTAGGAAGAGTTGAATTCAAAGCCTGCCTCAGACACTCTCTGGGCAGGTCATTTAACCTGAGCCTCAATTTCCTAGTCTATATAATCAGAGGATTAGAGTCACTATCAGGGGTCTCTTCTAATTCTGAATCCACGATCCATACCTACATCATGCACTTTATCTGTATCCAAGGTTTCCCTCAAATGCTTTCCATTGTCTGTAGTCCTATATACTTGAATGATATTTACCTTCATGAGCCCTACTGGACCTTCCTGGATACCTCCATGATTTACTAATATTTATTGTCTTTGCTATTCTCCTGCCTCTTTCCCCTGTGAATAAATCTAGAAGCAAGAGCTCTAGATGTATTTTTGGCTCCAGGTTCCCAGAAAAATGGAAACTTCCCTAGAGCCTAGGCATAATTCCTGTCACTAAGCAAAGGATAGACTTCCCCTTTCTTCATAGCCATGCTCTTACCTGACATGTTCCTAATGGTCCCCTAGGTACCAGGCTTTGCCCAGCAACCAGAAATGCTGTCAGAAGAGAAAGCAACAGAAATGGCAATCCTGGGAACAGTACCAGAGTCATCGACTTTGCCTCCAATCAGTGATTCTTCAAAAACAAAATCTGAATCTCTTCACCATGGAACCCTGGTCTCTCTTCAGGATCCCCAACAAGGTATTCTATCTTTCCCATTAGTGGGACTTAATGACTTAAAAATTCTATGATCATTGATGCAAGCATTCTATCCACTGAACACAGATCACAGCCTCTCTTTGCTCTATAAGCTGCTATATGCAAATAATCATTTTTCATCTTACCCAGTAATGAGTTCTGTTCAATCTGGCTATACAAGTCCTTCAACAAAAGATAGACATTCCATCACTGGTTCCATGCATGAAACTTTCCTATCTTGGTAAAACTGCTGCTATTCTATTGCTATAGGCTTTGAAAATTCAATCACTAATATGCCAGAATGTCAGTAGAACTTTGATGAAGGTTAACTACAGCATGTCACAGTGATAATTATAAAGCATTTCATTTACAAAGAGCTTTCATAGACATAAGTTAGCCTGAGTCACAACAACCCTGTGAGACAGATAGTACAAGTAGTAAAACCCCAATTTAATAGAGATTAAAAGTAAGATTTAGAGATATAAAAGTGACCAGCCCAAGGTTGCCTCAGACTTGAGTCTTTTTCTCTTGGTCCATTCAAGAGGTAGTGCCAAGATATACAGTATAAATTATAATTAAGCTACAGGAGAAATAGAACTACCCTTACCCTTCCTCATAGCTACAGCCTCTGAATTCTTCTCCATCTCTTCATCTGTCTGCATTCCCCAGTTCATCTTCCTCTTTTTTGACAAATATTACCAGGTTCTGGGAGTGAGAAGGATAGATAAGGCACAAATCCTATTGACAAGCATTCTACATAGACATATAAAGTAACTGAGATACAAAGAAAAAGAGGTAAGTGGTACAAAACTGTTGTGAGAAGTAAAAGGGAAGAAATGACTTTCACCTGTCATGGGGGAAAGGGAAAGAAATGCAGTCACAGAAGACTTCATGCTGTAGATGACTTTTGAATTGGGCTTTAAAGAAATAGAATAACTTCAACAAATGAGTTAGGAAGTATCTTTTCCAAGGTAGGATATTAATGTGAGCAGAGTCAAGGAGATAAAAGAGAGGGAAAGCTCTGGACTACTCTGAGATTAGCCCAGTTTATTCAGAATGTAAAGTACTTGAAAGAGATTAGAGAAAGATAAGATTGGACTGGTTGATTGGAGCCAATTTGTGCTGGGCTTAGAATGCCAGAGTTTGGAGCTTATCCTTTGTGAGGTCTTCAGAGCTGAAATTTTTTAGTAGAGGAATAATTTGCATTTAGTCTTGCTTTAAGATTACTGAGATAACTTTTTGGAAGTGAGTATCCAGAAGGTGAACCTAGAACCAGTGACATCATTACCCCACTCCTGGCAGGAAGCAAAGTTTTAAGCTATTGGGATTGGGAGGGAATGGAATGGGCTAGATAGTAAGGTTATTTAGAGGTGGAAATGAAGGGATTTGATGATGAGAAGTGATAACCGTCTAAATCAGAGTGGTTGCTCTGAGTAGAGGAGAGAGTATTAATTTGAGTATTTGCATGGCAATAGCCTGAACCAGATATAAAAATTGGGATTTAGTATTATTAGATGAATAGTGGTACCATTGAAAGAAATTGGAGTTGGGAGGAAGATCAGGGGGAGAGCTAAATTAGTTTGGATTGGAGTAGGTTGAATTTATGTTACTGGCAGAACATACTGACATGTTCAGCAGCAGTTGAAAGTACAATACTTTTGAGGAGAAATGACATGTGGCATTTTGGGCTTAGAGGCAATAATTGAAACTATGGTGGTATATGAAAGTCTAAAGAACCACCCATATGTAGGGGCTGCATATAAGAAGAGATAATGATAGTGTCTTTAAAGCCAAAGGAAGAAAAATATCAGCAAGCAGGGGGTGGTCCACAATGTCATATGCCACAGAGAGATTAAAAGAGGATAAAGACAAAAAAGTAATTGGATTTATTAATAAGAAGACCTTGATAACTGATGTGTCCCCCACTAAGAGAAGTGGGGCAGAAATCAGAATGAGGGAGGCTAAGGACTAACTTTTGAAGAAGCAGACCCAGGAAATGTGGCAGTAGTGACGTAAAGGTGAGGATGATATTTTGAAAGTTGACATGATTAAGGGAAAGTTTTTATAGGAGAGGAGAAAGCAGAATATATTGTAAATTAAGAGCTAAGAAACATCAGAGAGATTGAAAAAAAGCTCTATTGGATAAATGCAAAGTCTTTAGTGAATAGAGATCCTCCCTAAGATCTAGTTTTAACCTGCCTTAGTAGCATTGTTTTATCAATCAGTAAAGATTATGTGCCAGGTACTAACTGGCCTAAGCACTGGAAACACAAAAAAGAGGCAAAAAGATAGTCCCTGTCCTCGAAGAACCTATAGTCTAATAAGGGAATTCACATGCAAACATATACAAAACAAGATAAATAGGAAATAATAGAAGACAACATTGGAATTAAGATTAAATTAAGGGTTAGAAAAGCTTCCTACCTACCTACCTAGAAGGTGAGGTTTTAGTTGAGACTTAAAGGTCAGTAGTGAAGGAGGGACAATTCCAAACACGGAGAATAACCAAATAGAATGCTGGGAATTAAGACGAAGTATTTTATTCATGGGGAAAACCAAAAGGCCAGTATTACTAGCTTGAAGAATACATTTTGAAGAATAGAGTTTAAGAAGATCGTAAAGGTAGTAGGACAGTATTTTGTATTTGCTGCTGGAAGTGATTGGAAACCAGAGTTGGGGGGGGGTGAGGTAGGCAGGGAGAGTGACAGTTGAGCCTGTGCTTCTGGAAAATCCCTTTAGTTACTGAATAGAAGAAGAATTGGAGTAGAGAGAGACTTAAGGGAGACATACCTGATGACAAAGGCCTGCACCAGAGTGGTATCACTGTCCAAGGAGAGAAGATTTCTATTTGAGAGATGTTACAAAAGTGAAATCAAAAGGCCTTAGCTAGAGGATTGGGGTATTGGAGGTGAGGGGGGGGAAGGAAGAGGTGAGAGGGAGAGTGTGAGAAATCCAAAATGACTTTCATATACTCTTTGTTCTGATGCAACTGGTGTTTAATCTCCAGCTGTATGTCAGGGAAGTTTGACTTTCATTTGCACTCTTTTCTTCAACTAAGGCTGAACTCAATTGCCACCTTCTCTGTGAAGCTTTTCCCCACATTCCTACAATGAAAAGTGTTCTCTGCCTTCTTATATTTTCTTTGACCATCTTGTTGGGCTTTCTTTGCTCCCTTTAAACTTGACCTTGTTATCCTACATCATAGTAGAATCTAAGCTCCTTGAGGGCTAACAACCTCTGGCCTCAGAGTTACCTTTTGTTGTCTTTCCCCCCCCCCCCCCATTACCTTATACTTACTAGATGCTTAATACATTTTTATTGAAATGTTTCTTAATTGAATTAATTAATGATGAAAATTCATTTGTTGAAATCTAATAGGATTAAGGATCCGGGGGATGGGTTGTCTTTATCTAAGAGGAAGTCTACTCTGAGACTGGAGGGAAGAAGGAAAGAGTATTTTAAGAAGAATAGAAGAGTAGAGATCATAAATTGAATGTGAAAAAAAAAGGAAGAAGTTTCAGGAGAAAGGTTGAGGAATATGAAAGAACGAGTCCCTATCCATCTCTGATATTCCTATTGAGCTCTATCTTCTTTCTTTTCCCCTCCTACTCTCCTTTTTTTCCAATCATCTCTCACATCATTTTGGTGTGCTGTATCCCTTTCATCCTTCTCTTTCTCATTGTTTCTCCATAATGAGTTCACTTTTAAAATAGGTCATCACTCTTTTGTTGAGGCTTTAATTGCCCTGAGTTATAGGGGGGGAAAAAATTTGGAAAAGGATAAACTAAAATTGGTGGGGGGGGGGAGAGATAAAGTCCTTTGTTTCATGTCTTAGTGGTATCCTTTGTCTCAAGTTAACTATAGAGTGACATTTGGGTTTTCTTTATTTTAGATCATGAAACCAGGACTGTGACTGAGGAGTTAATTCTAAAGCAGGAAATTTCTGAAGAAGTGGAATCCCAGTGGATGGTTTCAGAAAGATCCACAGAGGAAGTTCCCCAGGGACCTGTGTTTGGAGAAGTCCTTGAACAGGTCAGGTTAGAGAGGCATTCAGGAAAACCTGGGGAGGAAAGCCTGAACAGATCCCTTTCTTTGGAAAGGGGTTTCAGACCAGTGACAGCAATTCATCAGACAGCCTCCATAGGGGAGCAAAACCAAGAATTTGGTGAATTTGAGAGAAGCTTCAGTCTTAGTTCAAACCAGGTTACAAATCAGAGATTTCCTATTGAAGAGGATGCTCATTGTGATACGTGTGGTGAAATCTTTCAAGAAACCTCAGAGCTCATTGAACATGAGAAAATTCACATCGGAGAGAAACCTTATAAATGTGATGATTGTGGAAAGGCCTTTGGTCGAAGCTCACACCTTATTCAGCACCAGAGAATTCACACTGGAGAGAAACCCTATGAATGTAATGAATGTGGGAAAGCCTTCAATCAAAGTTCACACCTTGTCAGACATCAAAAGATTCACACAGGAGAGAAACCCTATGTATGTACTGAGTGTTGGAAAGCCTTTAGTCGGAACTCAGTCCTTATTAGACATCAGAAAATTCACACTGGAGAGAAACCCTATGAATGTAATGAATGTGGGAAAAACTTCAGCCAGAGTTCAGGCCTTAGGAAACATCAGAGAATTCATACTGGGGAGAAACCCTATGAATGTAGTGAATGTGGGAAAGGTTTCAGGCTGATCTCAACCCTCATTCAACATCAGAGAATCCACACTGGAGAGAAGCCCTTTGAATGTGAGGAATGTGGGAAAGCCTTTCTGCGGAGCTCAGGGCTTGTTGAACACCAGAGGAGTCATTCTAGGCAGTGAGCATCCACCCAATGTAGCTCCTTCCTTTATGAAGAAGGCAGGCAGGATTGGGTCAAACTGATTCTTCATCTTGGATAACTCCAAAACATAAATTAATCTCAGTTGTGTCCTTTTTGCCCAACAAAGACCTATGTTAGTCCCTCTGAATACAAGTGTCTTATTTTATAAGATCTAATGCAAAAAAAGAAGATGGGGATTAAGGGTGTCCTAAAAGGATACTCCCTTACTGAATGGAGGGAGGTTGGAAAAGCACTGTATTGAGTACAAGGAGGAAAGAGGGCTCGGGGTGGCTCTTGAAACAAAAAGATACTATGGTAGCTGAATTAGAGAGCTGGGAGATGAAATTCTTATGACATTCCAGTGAACATCAGAGGAAATCTGTTTAGTGATGCTTGTAACTTTCCCCTCCTTTGTTCTTTTCATTGACTTCTATCTCCCTAGCATCCAATCCATCTTCCTATATAGAGCAGCAAAAAACCTTAAAAAATCCTGTGATACCTACATATTTCTGCCTCAGGCACAGGAAGTACAGAGATAACTGGGGAAACTGAGTTCTTTGTTTTTTGAAGGAACTTGGGTACAGTAGTGGCACCTAGGAAAGAAGAAAGAGTTTATTAGGAAGCCAATCTAAAACCAAGAAGTGCCTCTGAGTTTTACCCTAGAAGGAGGACTTAAACCCTGCTGGGAAGGATACCTGTAAAAAGCACACCTCACTCCAGTTCTGCTGTGTCTGCCACTTGAATGCCTCTTCAAGATTCAGGTGACCCAGGTGTGGCCTAGGTTTTTCTCATAAATCTGATCTCATATCTATGGAAAGTGCTAGGACCTTTTTATCTCTGTCCCCTCTCTTCAGGGAACAGATACATAGAAATAGGAAGCTCACCTATAAAGTCCTTTCCAATTATAATTCTTGATCCTATTATCTTCTGTCCACCAGGCTCTCTTACTTTTCCAACTTCTAGAATGCAGTTTATGGGGATACATAGTAGAGTGGTAACTCCATGTAAGACAGTGTATGTGTAATACCAAGAACACTGGATCTGAAGTCAGAAAATCTGGATTAAAATCCTGGATGTTTTGCTCACTATCTGTGGCTCTGGGCAGTTCTCACAATTTCTTTGGGCCCCAGTTAATTCATCTGTAAAACAGAGATAATGGAGGCAGAGACAGAAGGACAGAAAGAGGGAGAGAGAGAATGTGTATGTATGTCCATCCATGTGTGTCCCTGAACATTTTTCCAAGCTAGTGAAAGATAGGTAAAAGACTTATTTTACCAAACTACAGAGGAAGGTGGGAGAAGGAGCCAGCATGCCCTGGTCAGAATTGGCCTGTTCCCAGGAACTTAAGGAAGATCCCGTGTAAGACATTAACAGAAAATGAGCATATAATCAAGTTTAGACAGGAGGGGTGAAATGAACAGGCACATGCATCAATCTCTTTACTGCCACTCCCTGATTCCCTGCAAATGTGAACTGCCTCTCTCACTAGGAAATTCAGACAGCTCTTTCTAAAGTAAATGTGATAATCTTTTCTCATTCTTCATGGGCTTTCCCTTTTTGCAGTATTAGACACTGTCAACCATCCCCTTCTTCTGACTCTACTCTTGGCTCAGTTTGTTGTTCTCTCAACACTCTTCTGTCTGATTTCCTGTTCTCCTTTGCTGAATCATCATCCATCTCTTACCCCAAGTGTGGCTGGCCCTTAAAGCTTTGCCTTTTCCTTAGTACTTGGGTCAATCTGTAAGCCTATATTAAGGACCTACTATGTGCCAAGTACTCTGTTAATTGTTATGGAATCAGAGATAAAAGTAAAACAATTTCTGTTCTTGAGAAGTTTCCAATCTAGCTGGGCTAGACTACATGCATATTATATATACATATGGATATAGATATTCTTAAAATATATATGTTATTTGAGGGAAAGTACTAATAGCTGGGGAGGAACAGAAAGGCTTCAACTTGAAGCAACAACTTTTTTGGGGTGCTTGAGCTAAGTCCTGAAAGAAACTAGAATGATTCTAAAAGGTAGAGGTGAGCAGAACTATATTTTAGGTTTGGACAATAGCCAGAACAAAAACAGTGTAGTAAGAGTATAAAGAAAAGCAACAAGTCACTTTGGCTCACCTGTTTATCCTGTTTTTGGGACTACATGGAAAGTTTAAGTATCATTTGCTCCCAAGTTTATATATTCCATCTTGAGAACTCTCCTGAACTCCAGTCCTGCATTCAATCCAATTCAGCAAGCATTTGTTGAGGGCTTACTCTGTGCCTGGCATTGATAAATGCAGAAGATAAAAGAATAAACAAGATGATCTCTGCTCTGAAGGAGCTTATATTCTACTTGGGAAAAATCAGAAAAGGCTTCCTTTAGGAGTTTGCCTTTGAGCTGAGTTTGCAAGGGGGATTTTTGAGGTAGAGGTGAGGTTTAAAGGCTTCCAGGCAAGAAGGGACAGCCTCTGCAAAGAGATGGAGAAGAAATATGCTCAAACACTTGAGTATGAGGAAGAATAGTGTGAGATTTGTTCATAAAGATAGGTTGGGGCTAAGTTGTAAAGGTCATTAATTGCCAAGCACAAGTATTTCTTTATCTTAGAGGTAATGGGAGTCACTGAAACTCACCACTGGATTTTTCTGAATTTTTCCATCATCTAAAATTCAAATTGAAAGCAGAATTCATATGTGCTCAAAGATCTATCCATCCTAAAATCCAAGTTTATCACCTTGACTCTTTCTTTTCTATACCTGCTAACCTCTGTCCCAGTTAATCAAATCTATTTTATTTTTCTTCTGGAGTGACCCTCATATCAGTTCTCTTTTTTGATTCAAATTGCCACCACCTTAGTTCAGGAGCTTATTACCTATGACGTGGACTATTCTAATAACTAATTTTTTGTTTACAATTTCTCTTGTATACAGCAACCAAAACTTATTAAAATGGGTTTGATTTTTTGTCTCTTCTCTTTTATTACATTCAGGAGAGGAAAAAAAAATTCTCAGCCTAATCTTTAAAACCCTTCATAATTTTTACCAATAGATGGATTGATGGTTAATAAATTATAACTTGTTGATAGTTATTTTATATTACTCCCCTCACATGCTAGTTTCTGCCAAACTGGCATACCAGCTTTATGTCCTAAATTTGACATGCTATCTCCTGTTTCTGTGCATTCATATAGATTCTAGACCCTGCCAAGCATTTCAAGGCTCAGCTCTGATCAATCAGTGATTAATGGTGTCCCCTCATATTCCCTTATTTTGACTGACTTAAGTGATTAATGTTGAGAACAGGATTGTCTCTATCCTCAGTGCACATACATGCTTTAAAAATGTTTGTTCTGCTGCCCACAAAATCTTAGAATTGACAAGAATCCTCTATGATGGATTTATCTACAGGAGCCCTCATTTAATCCTTTTGCAACCTAGTAGGGTGGGCATACAACTATTGAGCTCAGTTCCGTACATGATAAGTACTCAGATAACTAATTCACAACTTTTTATGAGAACATTAGAAAGAAGCAAGCAAAGCTGAACTTAGATGGATTTTCTAGCCTATCTTTTTTGGACTGCAAATAAGATCTGTATTCTAATCTGGTCTGTGATCCTGATTTACTTGCTTGAGGTTAAGTCACATCTTTTCTGGGCTTCAATCTCTTTCTCTATAAAATGAGGTATTAGTTTGGATCCCTTTAATTTTTGTTCTCATTCTGGTCACCTATCTTCTGAGAGCTTGCTCCCTCTATTAGATTCTTTGTCTTCAATCTCTCCTGATTCTCATCGCCACTGCCTGATAACATACCAGAGTTTCTCCCATCCTTAAAATTTTTTTCACTTACATTGTAGCCATATTCAAGTTAAGAGAACATATAAGCCATTATTTTGACTGATTTTGCCAGAAAAAAATTGTCTAACAGTTGCATTCAGCAGAGGGATGTTTGATTTCTGTAAGAAATTTTTTCTCCATTTTTCACTTAAAAGCTTTCTGTGCACATAACAATGCCTTAGGAGAATGTTAAATTGTTATAATGTCAAATAATGTTGGGGGTTTTGTGTTTTATTCTTTGATGAGGGTAATCTGATATCACAATTAACCTGTATAACTCTTTAGAGATGTTGATCCAGGAGATGTGGGAAAAAAAAATCTTCACTTATCCCTACCATCCTCTCATTTTCTTATCAGTATTTTCCCCTTATAGGCAAATTATCTATACTTGCTGTATCCATTTTCTCATTTCCTACCCATGTGTCAACTTCAAATTAAAACCAAGGTTACTAAGAATTTTTTCTCAGTCCTATTTGGCCTCTCAGCAACTTTTGACACTTTGGAAGAGTCACCCCTGGACACCATCCTTCCTTGATTTCTTGTGATGTTATTTTTTCTTTTGGTTCTTATATCTGTCTAATCATTCTTTAGTCAGTTTTGGGTCACCATCCTTTCAACCCCTAAAGCTTTGTCCTTGGTGGGCCTTTGTCTTTACACTTGTTTGGTTTTGATATTGGCTCTATGCAAATGGCACCAAAATCTATTTAGCCTTAATCTGTTTTTAAATCATCTTCACTTACTGCTTATCTTCTTCCAAAGTCCTGTAGACATTTAAAACTCAGCCAGGTTCAAAATAGAGCTCTGATTTCTTCCCAAACCCTTCCTTCCAAATTTCACAGCCACAGGTTCATCCAAATTTTCCCTTGCTCACTTCTCAAATTCAACCAGTTGTTAAGACCTGCCACTTCTCATTTTCAACCCAATTGTTCTCCATTTAGGCAGCTTTTATTCTATTTCAGGCTTCCTTACTTCTCCACTAGATTATTAAAATAGCCTCCTAATTAGAATCTCCATTTTCTCCTTACTCCATCCTCCTCGAAGCTGTCTAGTTGATAATGAGGAGACACAAATCCAGCCATCACACTTCAAAGGCCTCACATTACTACTCAAGATAAAACATTAATTTGTGATCCTGACTTCTAGGATTGTCTTATATTGTTCTTTTCATGTTCTTTATTCAGGGCAAGTTAATCTACTACCTATTCCCTGTAAACAATATTCCGTCTCCCACCTCTGACCTTACATAGGTGTTTTCTATACAAGATGGCTGATGTACATGTCCTTAGAATCACCCAACTCTCTTTCAGAGCACAACTCAGGTGCCATTTTTTGCATATCTTTATCCTGCCAATTTTTAGTTATTTTTCTTGAAATTATTTTTTTGAAGCACATACTGGTTAATGAATGTTTGTTAATAGAGGTGAATCTCCTAGGTGCTTTTCTGCTCTACCAGGCTTTTATAGATAACCTCTCTCTGGTCAGATCTCACATAACTCACACATGCCTTCATTCTGTACTTACACTGCACCAATCAAGGAATCCTTTCCTCCAAGCCATCTCTTCCTCATGCTAATTTAATTTCTCTCTTCATATAACATCTCTCCTGAATCCTCTAGCTCTCCTAAATATCCCAAGTATTTAATATCTTCTCATTAAACTTGTTCAGTAACAGGCTAGTTCTCCGTCCAAACTTTACTACATTCAGGCTAGTTTCCCCACTCCCCCCAACTTTTTTCTTACTTTTAAAAAAATGTCTTTTTTATTTTCAAAATACATGCAAAGATAGTTTTCAACATTCTCCCTTGCAAAACTTTATGTTCCAAACTTTTCTCCCTCTCTTTCCCTCTCTCCCTTCCCTAGATAGCAAGTAATATAAGTTAAACACGTACACTTCTAAACATTTCCATTGTTATGTCACACAAGAAAAATCAGATCAAAAAAAAATGAGAAAGAAAAAAATGAAAGCAAAAAACAACAACAAAAAGGTGAATAAACTATATTGTGATCCTCATTCAGTCCCTATGGTTCTCTTTTTAGATGCAGATGGCTCTTTCTATCACAAGCCTGTGAATTGGCCAGGCAAGTTTTCTAACTCCAAGATGATCAACCACATCTTTGAGGGTCCTTCCTGGCCCCCTAAATAATACTGCAGAAGTGAAGGCAGCTATGTTCCCCAGAAGCTTAAAAAAACAGCTCTTCCCTTTTTTATATATTCCTCACACTTTTCTATCAACAGACTGCAATGTTACTTAGGGAAAAGTGTAGAAAACTTCCTGAAGCATTAACTGGTATAAGACTTTATTCAGCTTCTCCATTTTGTTTCTCATACTGATGGAAGTCTAGAGAGCAGGGAAAGGTTTTTTTGTTTTGTTTTGTATTCCCCAGCCAGTCAACTAGCATTTATTAATCATCTATTATATTCCTGTAGTGCTTAATATACTTAGTGTTTAATGTTCTTCTGAGGGCATCTGTTGCTAAATTAGAAGATAATCCTTTCTGCACTTTACAATACTATACTACTTTGTAAAGTATTCTTCAAAATGATTTGGAGTCAAAAGAAATGTCCATAATCCTTTAAGAGGGGATATAAAGCCTCCCCTCTCCTCCCATACTCTTTTTGAGGGGGAAAGGATACAGTATATATTCTGGGAGCCCAGACATCCATTTTTTCCTGTGTTCTGTGCCTTATGCTTGAGCACTGAATGCTTCTCTCCCACTGATAATGTTAGACTCAAGCTGCCAGCAGATTTTAGCCCCTGAATCCAGGTGGAGAGTAATAATTACTTAGATCTCCCATCAAGGAAGACCTGCTTACACCAGAAATTTGAGTGTCTGGGCTCCCAGATGAAAAACATAAGCTCAAGGTCAAGCCCAATATAATACATTCTATATTCTACTGATTCTGTATTTTACTATATTCTACAGTAGCACATTCTATTGATTCATAGACATTGGTTACTGTCTACTGCTGTCCATACTAGTTACTTCTATTGTTGCATTTCACAAACTTCTTCCTATCCTGGATCTCCAGGATATATTGGAAGTACATACCATGACTTCCCCATACTACCAATGTTGAGATGCCATTTTCAGGTGGCTTCTAGTTGTATGGGATCACTATTTAGCTTCGTAGTACTTAGACTAGACCCATTGAAGCTGGTTGGGGTCCCTTTAAGAAACTATTTCCTATTGATCTGTGATTCCTTTCAGATTCCCAGCCCCTCCTGGCCGAGGCATATCTTCCCCAAACAAGTTGTCTTTCCAGGATGCCAGAGCCTTTGATTCAATTACAAATCCTGGTCAAAAAGCATATCTTTAAATTCCAATAGGAGATCCGGGCTTGTCCCAGCCCCCACTGGTTCTGATCTGCTCGGGCTTCCCAACCTCCACCAAGACACCCAATATAATAAGCTTTGCAGATGGACCTAGGTAGCTCACTCAGCTGCCAGAACTTTCTGTCCACTGAGAACTGAATTTTCAGTGCAAAACTCCATTTTCCATAGATCTGCCACTATAGAAGTCAGTCTCTGGGTAAACTGATTTCTATCTAACAATAAACTTTCATTTTGCAACTAATATTTGGGAATGAATGAATTGTTTCACTCCTAAAACCTGTGGCCGTTTAAAAGGGGATTCTTAACTCTCTTACAGCCACTAACCTCTAGACCACCAGGAATCTAGACCACTCTAAACCTCATCACCATTAGTTCTTCTCCTCAAGTCCTTTGGATCATAGTTTTGCCTTTCCTGATGTTGCAAATTTGTCCAGCTGGATGAGCATATCCATTAGACTTGTCTAGTCATTAGAAATGGAGTGTCTTCCAAAGTAATTTTGGAATATATCACTCAATCCCTGCTTCCCAGTATATACTAAGACTCCCACACTCCTAACTCCTTACTGTTCGCTTAAGCCTAAATAAATTCCAGAAATAGTCTCATCCTAGTTTGATGCTGGGTCATCATAATGACATTAAAAAATGCAACAATGTCAGAAGCTGTCAGTTGCAAAAATGTTGGGCACTTAGATGATTAATGATATTGTCTCTGAAAGGACAGGGTTTCCTACTTGCCCTGGAAAATATGTGGGATATGATCCCTGAGTTTTGTACCATGTTTGCTAAAGTATTTTAGTTATATTTGTTGGATCAAATTGCTCCAAAAATTTAGTGCTAAGTATGTGGCACCGTCCTGTCCCTACTCCAGTGTTTTGTATCTAGAGTACTTCTAGAGTAATACACAGAGCTGTTTCCCTTGTGACCTGGACAATCTAATCACTCATGGTCATGTTCTTGGGCCATGAAGTGATTTTGATAAGCAGTTATAAGACCAAATCTGATTATTAGTCTGTAATCATGCTCCTGTACTAGTGCCCTTAAGTCAGCTCAGGAAATCAGGTGCAACTGTGTAGCCCTTGTAGGCATCTTTCCTCTGAGAAAATCACAAAACCAGGGAATGGGTGAGGAGAGATAATGGGAGTCATCAGAAATTTTGTTGGACCTTTATTGGCTCCTGGGAAATAGAGACAGCTGCCTTAACCCCCTTCCCACAACATATGATTCTGTTTTATCCAAATCAAAATCTGAATTCTGCTAATATCTTTTTCCCCTTTGTTTCCTGAACAGTTTTATTTCCTGAAAACTGTCCAAGGTTTGGGTGTTGCTTCATTACTACTGTTACTCTAAGCTATTTGCTAGAACCACAGCTGTGGCCAGGATGGTCACATGACTGGAGTTGCTGTTTTCAGACCCAAGTTGACAAGCAGCTGTTGCCCACACCTGCTATTAGGTCTCATTTTCAACATAAGGGTGGAATAATTCTTATATTCAAAATGTCTTCAAGATCAAATCAGTAACTAATTTATTTTTTCTGAGTGCCAATTAGTTGCTAGAAGAATCATCATGATGAAAAAAGTGTGACTTGTATTACTGAAATGAAATAGAATCGTGTACATTGCCAAAATAGGAACAAAATGAACAGAACTAGAGTTTGCCCTATAACCCCCTACCAAAGCCCCTATCAGAGGGGCTATCTCCAACTTTGGAGGGTTTTTTTGGTTGTTTTTTTTGTAAATGACTGTCCTTGTCTTATGAAAACAAAACCCAGTTGTCTCTGTGTGCTATTAAAAAAGGGCATCATGGTGCAGAGAAAAGAGCACCTCATTTGTAATTAGAGAATGGTTTCAAATCTCAGCTCTATTTATTACTACTTTGTGTTGACATTGAGTACACTTAATCTCTAACCTCTAAATTTCAGTGTCCTCTTCTGTTAAACCTCAGGTGAATGGATTCAGCAGTTTTCTGAACTTTTTGATCCAAGCTCCCCTTTGCACTCAGTAATTACTGAGGACTTCTCCCAAAAGACTTCTTCTGTTTATGTAGCTTATATCTATCAATATTCATCATATTAGAAAGTAAAACAGTATTACTGTGAAAGTAATTTTCATTCAGACAATAAAAAATTATTGTCTGCTATGTTCTAGGCACTATGCTAAGTAAGCACTGGAAGTTCTTGAGGTCCTCTAGGCCATATTTTGAAAGCTACTTGATAAAATAATCCCTATAATCCCTTTCAACTCTAAACTCTATGATAGATGACCTGGAGAAAATGAGTAATACCTGACAATTTGTATTTGATTAATTAAAAGATAATCCTCTGAGGAAAACAACATCTAAGCAGTGGTATAGAAAACAGTGAAGGACACAAATAAAAACTTCTAAGATAAAAAAAAGTTTTCTTGCTCATTGGTACTTTTCAGATCTGTAATTTCATCAGTATAGGAACTCCAATAAGACAAGTTATATGTATAATATCCCATGCTGTAGTATCCTGGTCTATACCTTCCCATAAAAACAAAACAAAAAACCCCCCAAAAAACCTTCCTACCTTAAATACTCTATACTGTCCACTCAGTTTGCTGCCTCTAGATTTCTTAACCTTATATAGGAATTCTAAATTCTACCCCCCACTCACCTCCAGACCACTCCCATTAAATCCTTCCTGGTAATTAAAAAAAATTCAAGGAAAGCCAATTCACACAATAGCTACTTGTTACATACCATATCTATAACCACTGCCTCTCTTTCAAAAGGAGGAAGGGTGTGTTTCCTATTTCAGTTTTGCAGGACACTATTATTCTAACAATATCTTTTACACCAACAATGCCATTCATTTTTTAATTGGTAATATGCTGCATATTACTTATGTTGATCATCTCTCTCTTGCAATCTCTCAATTGCCAAAAGGCAATTGCCTTTTGGGTGGCCTGCAACTTTTAATTCTTTGGAGACCAGTATTCCTGTTTCAATTTAATATCACTGGAAGAATATTAGTGTTTAAAAAAAGGGGGCATCATTTGTTTCTTTGAAGTCTGTGGTTGTTAAACACATTGCTCAATTTGCCAAATACAATCTAACCTACTCTCTTCTCCTCTTAAGTTTTTGGCGCAGTTCATTGTTCCTGCACATTTTTTATCCAAGATTTTGTACTAATAGGCCATCTTTATATATTAACTATCTAGCTACATATCATTCTCTAGATTCTTCTCCCATTTTGTTTTTCGTGTGTGGATAGTTTAATCAAACTCTTGAATTATGATCAGGACCTCATTTAGGAGGCTCTGGAGTATTTTAGTGTTTTAAATGATCTACACAGTATCATCTGCAAAGAGAATGATATAGAAAATATTACTACCTATTGAAAAACCTTCTTTCAAGTCAAGTCAACAAGCATTTATTTTATGCCAGGCACTCTGCTAAGTGCATGAACACAAAGAAAGGCAGAAATAATCCTTGTTTATATTCTGGTGGTGAGACAACATGGAAACAACTATGTACATACAAGCTATTTACAGGATAAATTTGAGGCAATCTCAAAGAAAACTAGTCCCAGAGGGAGATTGGGAAAGTCTTGCAGTTTTAGGATTTAAACTGAGTCTTAAAAGAAGTCAGGAGATAGAAATGAAAAGGGAGAATATTCCAGGCATGGAAGATAACCAGTGAAAAGGCACAAAGTTGGGAGATAGAGTAGCTTGTGTAAAGAACAGAAAGATCAGTGTTAACTGGATTTAAAGTCAGATTATAAAAGGCTTTAAAAGCCAAAACAGGATTTTATATTTGTTCTGGAAGGTACTAGAGAGCAGCTGGAGTTTATTTCATAGGCAGTAGCATGGTCAGACTATTCTTTAGGATAAGCACTTTGGTAGCTGAGTAGAAGATGAACTTGAGCAGAAAGAGCCTTGGGCCAGGAAGACCAGCCAGGAAGCTATTGCAATTTTCTAAAAGTGAGGTGATGAAAGCCTGTACCTGAGAAGTAGCTGTGTCTGAGGAGAGAAAGGTACATATAATTATCTCTTTCACATTTCTAGGACTAGGGATGCACTACCTCCATGACCTAAAAAATCCACATAAAATTTTTTGGCCTTCCCTTCATACCAGAGAAGAAGTATGAATATTTTCTTTTTATTTTATGGGGTGATTATAGTATATTATTGTAAAATCTGGGTTAGCTATTTGATCACAGGCTCTGTGTCATCTGCTGGCCTTTTGTATGTTTTCTATGGCTTCTGCAAAACTGTCAAAAAATTCCCATTTAATTTCTTATGCCAAAAACTGCAGTGGGAAAAGTCACAGTGTGTAAGGCATAACTGCATATGAGAGATATGAAAGTAGAACTGTCAAGACTGGCAATAGATTGGACATGTAGAATGAGTGAAGAACAGAGGGTTACACTGAGGTTGTAAGTTTGGGTGCCCTGGACAGTTATAGAGAAGTGACTTGATTTGTTGATATGCACAGGAGTTACCTTATTGGAGGGGACTCTTTGAAATAGCATTTTGCCCTATGAAATAAAATAATGTTATATAGTTAACACAACATAATGGGATTTTATATTCTCTATACTATATGGTTGTGTGACTACTGTAGAGTACCATTTTATAACTGCCTGTCTATTATTGCCTTCTTACTTTTCAATGAATATGCCTTTGATATGTCTGTAAATTATTCTTACAAAGATTTTAAGATTGATATTTATTTGTCTTTTTTGGTAGTAATATCCATGTTTATGATATGGTCAATTAAATTTTTTTCTGATATTTGATGCTTGCTAGGTCCAGCACTGCTTCTCAAAGAAAGTATTCATGAAATATAGATGTGAAGCTTGTATGTGCTCTATAAACCTTTCATTTCATAATTCTGAGCCACATTTTCTGATGTATTTTGATGTTCTTCCATGTTTCTGCCTTTGTATTGAAGTCATATTAAAAGCATATATTGATTTAATTTTGAGGATATTAATGAGTTCTTTCTTGAACATGATTATAGGCTATTCTGCCTTGAAAAACCTTTTCTGTCTTTATTTTTTAAATGTTTAATGTTTATTTTTTAATTTAAAATTCACTTTTTAAAAATTTGTTATAATATGTTTGTAATGCTCATAGTTATTACAGTTTCATGACTTTCAGTTCCATTCAGCAGGCATGTGAACAAGATTGAAGGTGAAGATGTAAGAATAGTCTGGTTGAAGCTTGGCAAGGCATGACTGATGATCAGAGGCCAAAGGATTTGAGTATAGAGTTGAACTGATTCAATAAGGCATCCTCAAGTCCTCCAGAATTTATTATCTTTTCCTTAAGATACATGGGCTCTGTCATCTAATTTGATGCTCTACCCTAATGATCCTTGAGCACTACTACATACCCCTTATTCGGTATCCTTAAGTAAAGAAGGCTTTTCCATCACACAGAGGCAGAATTCCCCATTGTTGTTCCCCTTGGGCTGTCTTCCCCATTTAGAGTGTATGCTCCTTAGGATCAGAGACAGATGCAGTTTTATTTTTCTATTTATGTTTTTAGCCCCCTCCCCCTCTCTCTCTTAGCATAATAGCATAATATAGTAAGAGCCTAATATATTTTTCAATCATTTATAAATAAAAGACAATTGGAGGTGGGAGAAAGTACTGATAATTGGGGAACTAGGGAATATTTCACAGAGGAGGTAGCATCTGAGCTGAATACTAAAGGAAAATAAGAATTCCAAGAAACTAAGATGAAGAAGGAATGATCACTGGCATATACTGCTCCTGGGATACCCTCATCTGAAATGTGGGACCCCAAGAATAACTTACATAGTTTCTACTATTCTGTAGTTCTATACTCCATTTAAAATGAAGACTCACTAGCTCCCACTGAAGTGTTCACTTTTTGCCTAGTTAGATTGAAGATGCAGTTATTTCAAAGCAAGGGAATCCGATGAAATAAAATAGTAAGATTTACAATAGGACACTCCCTTCTTAAGCCTGCACAAGAGTGAACACATACAAAGGACCCCCACAGAAAGAATATATGTGGAAGGGCAACATCCCTCTGATGCTGCAATATCACTGATCATCTTCTGGTAATGTCATTGTGCTACTCTCAGTAGGCCCTGTAACTGATGGTATGGGTTTTTGATGGGCTCCCCTGGTTCCTGATTATCTCATGGTGATTACTGTGTGACTAATGCTACCCTGCTTGTCTTGTGGTATCTTGGGCATATTTCTCAGTGGGTCCTAAAGGTCTCAGGTGAATATTACTCAAGTGGTACTGAACATAAAATTTCTACTCTGTAGCTCCCAAGACTATTCTGATATTGATTATTCTGGCCTCTATTGCCTGACAGATACCCAGCTCATTTCATCATGCCTACACTGTGTACTGTAAACAGGATATTTAGCTGTTAGAAACAGCTGGAGAGAAAGACAATCCCAATTTGATAGTATTATAGAAGCCAGCAAAGAGGCTTCACACGCAGAGTTCAGAATGTCTTCTATCTGAAGCAGGTTCCTACAGATCTCCCTCATAAGTGTGTCTATCTTAGGTAATTTGGGCATGGGCAAAGCCCTATTATGTTATCATCTGGGCCCATCTCTGTCATATATAGGGAGTAGATTGATAAAGATGGGCTAATTCTTAAGTCATTACATCTAGCTAAAAAAAAGAGGCAGTGTTCTCAGGCTAATAGTAGGCTTTCCATTTTTGGCCCAAAGAATGGGGCAGAGGGAGTGACAGGAAGAGAGAGGAAGGAAGAAGAGAAGAGATATCAGAGTCCTTAACAAGATCATTATCTAATAGTCAGTTACTTTCAATATCCTTTCAGACAACATGAAAATGAAGTTGACTAAGAACATAACGTTGTTTAAGGATATAAGGTCAGTATTTGACATATCTAATGGTCAGTTATTTCCAAGATCTTTTCAGAAAACATGGAAATGAATTTGAGTAAAAACAAAAGATTAGCTAAGGAGACAAGGTCAGTATTTGACACCCACAGAGGCCACATTCCAATCTATGAACAGCAAAGCCCTATAATGATTGATATGTTATTTAGCATGTAAACATAAGAAGGGAGAAGATGGAATCTTGATATGCAAAATGAAATGAGGGTAATAACCTTGGGGCAGGCTCCAATTCACATGGTAGATCTTGAAGAAGAGGCCTTGGAATACCAAGTTTATGGTATTCCAAGAGTACATATTTAATAAAAAACAAAAAAAAAAATCCTAACTTATGAGCCTTTTACCCATGTGGCAACTTTTACTAGTTAGCTAGATGACAATTCATTCAAATGTGTAATAAAACAGCCTAGAGGACTACTAATAAAGCACTCCCTAAAAACTTGGATTTTACATGTATGTATACATGTATACATATACTTTTATATATAGATGTGGACCTACATCTAAAACTACACTATATAATATACACTGTGTGTGTGTGTGTGTGTGTGTGTGTGTGTGTATACAGAATGGTCTCCATTGTGTGGAGACCAACACTGCTCCAGTCTTATAGTCCCAGCAGACATGTGGGTATTGATGAAGTTAGTGGCAGTCAGAGAGGTGTGGAAATCCCCTTTTAGTCAATGAAGATTCTTCATGAAGGAATTCATGAACCTGAAATATTAATTGGCTAAAATGGAAGTTTATTGTTGAATAGGAAGCCAGTTTGGCTAAGAGACTGATTTCTTTAGTGGCAAAGTCCTATTAGGGAAATGGAGGCTGGCACTAAGAAGAGAATGCCTTCTCATCAGGCATCTGCAAAGAATAAGTTCAGAAATTGCCCTTTAAAAAGGAATCTTGAGGCTCAGATTTCAGGTTGAAAAGAAGCCAAAGTTCCCAGCCCTAGATGTTTACTGGTATCCCACCCACATCTCCAATTAGAATTCAAAGGGTCTGGCATCCCCAAAAGCTCAAAGGGGTGCTTTTTGACCAAGATTTGTAATTGAATAATGACACTTAACTTAATCTGGGGAGATATGCTTTCCCAGGAGGGTCTGAGAGTCCCAAGATCAAAAGGGAACACAGTTTAAGAGTAATAATTTTAAAGGGAACAGTTTCACTCCCCCTTCAGTATGACATGTAATTTCTTGTGAGCCTTGCTCCATGCTGTTACAACATGATTGCTGATCCCTGGTTCTCTGCTGGCCACTAACAGCTGTATCTCCACTACTCAAAAAATAATAAACAACTTTGCTCTCTTTCAATTTTCAGATGGACTTGATGGAAGTGCTATTTCTTGCTATAAAATGGAGAATGGACTTGCCATTCTCAATTCCAATTTAAAGTTTACTTTAATCTTCTCAGAAAGGCAGAGGACTTTCCATTAGAAGAAAAATCCCTCCGCAATTGCCTCTTCCTCCCGTAGTAAATGTACCTCAATTCTGCTTTAGTTACAATGGCTCTTTCAAAAGGTTCCTCACTCCAGGTAATTAATTCTTCCAGACTCAGAACAGACCCAGAATACTGACACATTAAAACTTTTATGCTTTTGTTTTCTCACTTTAAATGTCAATTTCCTGATTGCTAAAGACAGAAGAGCCTTAATCTGCTTTAGACTTAAAAATTAACAGTCCCCTTCTAGGAGAATAATATGACTTTTGACGAAAATGGAATCATTTGAAAATGGGTGAAAGATGAATTCCATTTTGGTCAGGTTTGAGCCGCCGATGGTCCAGCATGGTTTACGGATATGGTACTTCAGGAGAACAATGCTGGATGTATTACCTGCATAGTCATCTGCATAGAGTGGTAAATGAACTTATAAGATCACTAGGAAGAAATGACAGAGAAAAGGTGAGGAAGCCCATCATCATCATCACTCTAGAAAAACAACCACATTTAGAAAGCGGCATGACAAACAACAAAGACTAAAAAACATGGTCCGTCCCAGGATGGGATGGGGTTAGTGCAGCACGGTCTTGTGCAGGACTTGGAATTAGGAAGACCTGGCTGGGTTTAGGATTGATCTCAGACACTCTGAGTATGGAACTTCCTTATCTGTAGAATAAGTCTGTTAGACTAGAACTTTTCCAGCTCCAAATCTAGAATTCTCTGATTTAGCACTGAAAAGATCACTGATAGCTTCGGAGGGATCGAGGCGTGAAATACGTTTGTAAAATGCGGAGAAGTCAGTGGGAGGATGACAGTGGATTCAGCCGACAAGGCTTTAACTAAGTTTGCTTATGAAGGGGGCGGGGTGGGGAGAGCGTGAGAAGGATGGCACGTGAAGGCTTTTTTAAGGATGGGGGGAAGCCGGGCATGTTTGCAAGTGCCAGGAAAGGAGAAAGAAAGCCACTGTGGACTGTGATAGAAATTCATGGGGGGAGGGAAAGGAACAAGCTCCTTGGAAGTAAATGACAAACAGAGAATCAGTTTTTATCAGCAAGAGGGGAGGTATTTAAAAAGAATCAACCAACCTTAATTTCTTAAACAGCCAAGCAGAGAAGACGGAAACACTGGCACATACATAACGGGAAGATGAAAACAAAAAGCTTGGGAAAGCCTCACATTGGATACTGAAACTGTAGGTGGGGCAGAGGCCGGCCACTGAGATGTCGAATGCTCCCCGCCGCCTAGAGGGGCCGCGCGGACCCTCCCGGCCTGGCTACGGCACCGAGACCTTCGCTTCCGGTCAGAGGTTTCTGTCTCGCGGGGGGCGTCTTGGGCATCTCTGGAGTGGCGGTGAGTCGGGGGTGGCCTGGGCCGGAGAAGGGGTGTGAGGGTGAACGCCCCGGGGACCGATGCGCGCGCGCGCGCCAGGGATTCCCCCGCCCTGCCTCCCGGGAGAGAGGGGCGGGTCAGTCCCTGGCGGCCAGTCCTGGCCCGGCATACCGGCAGGGGGCGAACTTCGAGATGGGTCTTTGGGCGTCTGGGGCGGGTCTCCCAGGGAGCGGCTCTCATTCCCGGCGAGCTGAGGTCCGGCTGGGCCTGGCGTGGCCTCCGCCCTCCGCCCTCCCACCAGCGCAAACCCGGGGCTGCGCGCGCGCCCCGCCCAGTCCCTCTGGGTGATGTTCCCTTGGCCCGTGTGGCCGGCTGGAAGCCCGCAGAGCGCTGTCCCGGACCTAGCCCCGCCGATCCCCCCTCCCCGACCCCCCACCCCCTTACGCAGCCCCAGCCAACGGCCTCGCTCCTTTCCGCCCCCGGTGCCCCACGCAGCTCAGCCGAATTCCCACTTGAGACCGGCAGGGGTGGCAGTTCTCCACATCAAACCTCCCAGCGATGCAGCCAGCGTTTAGTAACTGCGTACACACGCGCGTACTTATGAGACGTGCTTATCTGTGCTGAGAGACCGGCAGCGCCTACCGAGCCGTTATTTGTCCTTTCTTCTGGAAGAGCCCTGGGACATCAGAGGGGAGGCCCTGACCTGCAGGTGGGAAGTTCAGATCTCGCTTGTCAGAGTCCCATAGTAGGGAATAAGATCATCACAAGAAATCGTGATACAAAGTGTTACATGGTAAATGTCTTAAGAGTGGGTTGTAAATTACTAAACCCAAATTATAGAGAGAATGTGACTCAATGCTGTGATCCCAGGCTGGAAGCCTCCCCTACGCCTAAAGAGACCCCTTCTAACAAGGCCAGCGTGTAATGTTCTCTAAATTATCATCGTTCCCCGGAAGCGGGTCTCTTGGGGAGCTTCTGGGAGCAGCCTTAGTTTCAGTTCCGTTCAATTGATCACCTTAAATGCAGCCAGGAGTTAAAGTCCAGATCCCTTATTGTCTCTTCCAAAACCTTGTCTCCTTCCCGATGGAGAAGGCGGTCCTCCCGGAAGCAGCTTTTATTAGTGGAGGTCCTAGAATCCCCCGCCTTAAGTTAGAATTTCTCATTGTATACATGAAGAAGTTAAGACTCGGTGATTTGACCAAGTTCACACAGTAGTAACTTCGGACAGAGGCTGAGGGACACTTGAGGATTATGTATTTAGAGTCGGAAGGTGTAGAAGCCATGGAGGTCAATCACAGATGAAGAAATTGAGCCGGAGGGAGTTTGTGCTTTACCCAAAGTCTCACAGTACTGAGTAACAGAAGAGAGATTCAAACAGAAAGTCTGCCTCACATTCTGACTCTGACCTCCATCTCCATTCTGCCTCCTGTGTGAGAACTAGCTTCACCCTGCCAAGTTTTCTTCTTATTCTGTGATTTTTGTGGTCATTGTTATACTAGCCTCCCAATAATTATAAGCCCAGAGACTGTAGATGATTACTGAATATTAGAGCTGTATGGGATTTTACAGATTATTTTGTTGATTATTTATTGTTTGTTTACAGATTGGAAACTGACCCCCAGAAAGGGACAGTGCCTTTTGTTGTGGCCACACAGTGACTTAGTATTAGAGCTGGCACTAGAACCTAGATCTCCTGCCCCTAGTATAATTCCACAGAACAATATGAGTCTATGCTTGGAATCATGAACTCGTAAGATTACTGAGGTGAGATAGAATTTAGAGGTTTTATAGTCCTTGTTTCTCAGCCAGTGATCCAGAGAAAATTGTTACTAGTTATACTCTTCTGGGGAAGGACCTTTGCTGTTAACATTGATGATCTTGATCTAACCCCATTTATTGTTTTTTGGGGGGTAAGGGAGCAAAGAGTAGTTTGTAAAGTAGTTTGTAAAATAATTTGCAAAAGAGAATATTATTAAATGGGGCTCAGAATAAATTTCCTATAAGACATAGCACTTCAGGTAATTTTGAAAGATCCTATGAAGTAGAGATGGGATTTCCCAACTGTCTAATATTCTCCTTTATACTTTAGGAATAGCCAACCTACTTAGGTTTCTTGGCTTTCTTTGTGGGGCTGTGACCCTCAGTATCATTTTTTGAGGCATCTGAAGATGTTCTGACTCATAGAAGCAGGGTAGTTGAAGAAAGCTTTCTGGAGCCAACAAGTGTTAAGAATTGGCTTAGAAGGAGCTGATAAAGTTTAGACATCGAGGACAGGACTTTTCCTGTTGAGGGATGATAGGGGCTAAAAATTTGGGATTTATCCTGGTCTCCACAAAGTTCTTCTCTCCCAAAAAATCTTCCTAGGTTCCTGCCTATTACACCACAGGAAGGCCAAAAACTGATGATGGAGGCTGAAAGTCTGTCAACCAGGCCTCAGGTGAGTGATCTTTTACCTAATTATTCCAGACCCAATGTGGCTTTGATTTCTTTCCTTGACTAGGAATATCTCTGTTGGTTTCTTTCCCCTTCAGGTCCTGGAGCCCAAATACCCTTTCCTTGGGTCTATCCCAGGATTGGGGATGACAAACACTGTGACCTATATCCCAAATATCTAGGCTGTCCCCAGTATATATGCATACACTTAGCCCTTTTACCCATACAGCTACAAGAGTTTGAAGCCTAAGGGGCTTTTCAAAAAAAGCATTATAGGTAGGATGAATAATTTTGCTTCATTTTGGATTTGGAAAGAAATTTTGAAAGTCTGGGTCCTTCCCAAATTGTGACTGTCCTCATCCCTTCAGCCCCAGCCCACTGCTGAGATAAGCATTTTACATATTCTGTTCCTTTCAACATGTGTAAATTGGATACCGTACACCTTCTTAAATATAACTCGATGAGCTCCCACATGCACTTTCCCTTCCCATTCTCTCACCTTTGATCTGAGAAGTGGGACTGTGTATGGGTTGCAACAGGAAATATCATTTCAGGCACCCATGATATTTGAGGATGTGGCTGTATACCTTACCCGAGGTGAATGGGACTGTCTGGACCCTGCTCAGAAGAGGCTCTACAGGGATGTGATGCTGGAGAATTATGAAAACATGTTGTCTTTGGGTAAGTTCTGTCCTCTAGCTCTCAGCTTCACTTCCTGCTTGGTGAATAGCAAAGTGTTCTCATGGGCCATTTGTATTGTTTGAAAGGTTCAGGAATCAGAAATTACTGGTCCGGTTGAGACTCAAACATGGATATTTGCGTTTGTTTGTTTGTTTTCCACAAGCCTGGTCTACTGAGAACTAAAAATGAGCAACTTTCTTAAGGATTCCTGGAATTATAATTTTCTCTGCTTCAGGTTCCCTGTAGGAAATCCAGCCTCTCTGCCTTAGTCCCATAATTCTTCTTGGTTCTACTGGAAAGGTTGAAGGCACTACCTTCTATCCAGTTACTTAGGTTTACAAACTTGGAGTCATCCTGGACTCTTCCCCCTTTCTTATCCTTCATATCCAGTCAGTGCCAAATCTTGCTGCCCTGAGTCTCTGGGAAGCCCCTTTCTCAGGCCCATGTACCCTTCAACCCCATGACCTCTCTTTCTGTTTCCTGCTCTGAAGGCTGCTAGCCTTCACCTAGGCCTTTTGAAGCTCTGAAAGGCAGTGGGACATAGTGTAATTAGATGAGCTAGGTTCAAATACTACCTCTCAATCTCAATAGCTATGTGATCAGGTCACTCAACCCCTCTGAGCCTTGTTTTCATTATCTGTAAAATAGGATAAGTCTGTAGTACTACCTTACAGAAAGATCAAATGAGATAATGTATAAATCATATTTTATGTACTACAAAGTACAACATCAGCTACGATTATTGGTCCTTTTCTTCATTACCCTCTTCCTAGGCTTCCTGGGGCTTACAAGGCACTGCTCTCATTTACTTCCAATACCCCATATCTGTCTGAAGTCACTTGTCTAGAAACCACCAAGAACTCTGCCAATACAATATAAGCTCCTTGAGGACAAAGACTCTTTCATTTTGCTCTTTGTCTCCTTGGACCTGGTACAGAACCTGGTACATAGTAGGTGGTTAGTAAATGCTGATAGGTTTGAAGATTCAATCTTCCCTTGATCTTTTGTATTTTTCTTCTTTTCTTCTTTAACATCAAAGTCACCTAGTCTAGGTCTCAATCACTTGGCTTCCTAATTGGTCTTCCTCATGCCTTTTTTTCTCTCTATTCCACGCAGCTTCCAAATTGATCTTCCTAAAATAGCTATGTGATCCTGTCATTCCTCTGCTTCATTGGCTCCCTGTTACTTCCAGATAAAATGCCTCTTTTTAGCATCTGAAGCCTTTCACAGTCTGGCTTCAGCTTGGCCTTTCAGGTTTATTGCAGATTACTTTGCTTTCCAAGCAGAATGGTCTGTTAGTCATTTTTTTGTACCTGACATTTCATCTCTGTTTCTTTGCATAGTCTACCCTCCTTGGCTAGAATGCATTCATTCCTTTCTAGCTTCAATGTTATGAAATTCATCCCACGCTCTAGTTGCTAAGGTCTCACTCTGCCCATTCTCATGACTTTATATATGCCTTATATGTATGTTATGTTTCCCTCTGTGTATACATGTTCCCCCCACAGATCATAAGGGCATTCTTTTTGTCTTTGTTTGTTTGTTTGTTTTTGTCTTTGTAAATTCAGCACTGAACATAATTCTTGTCACGTAGTGGAACTTTAATAAATGTTGAGTGTACCTAGAGGTGGGACTTTCTTATCCTTTTAATAAGAAGACACATGAGCTATTTTGTTTTTTTTGCTTTTACTTCTCTTCCCATCATTCCTTTGTTCCCCAAGGCTTTCCAGTGCTTAGAAGACATGCAGCATATTCCTAAAGCCTTCGGAGACTTTCATAGCTTTTCCCCCTCCCTGTTCTCTTAGAGATCCAAATCTTGAACTAAGCTGGGGGCATTTCTGTGTATTCAGGATAAACTACCAGACACCATTTCCTTTCCTATGAGCAGGATTTCCAGTATCTAAACCTGATGTGATCTCCCATCTGGAACGAGGGGAAGAGCCATGGGTTGTGCATACACAGGAAAAAATGACCTTGAAAGGAGATTTTTCAGGTATGTGAGAACCTTTTTTTCATTCAGTTGTTGAACAGGGATTTTTTTACTTAGCATCTCTTAAGTGCTTAATAGGGGATTAGGCATAATTTTTGAGCCAGGGTTAGTATAATTAGAAGAGGCAATTTCTACCTCAAAGGAGGTTACTTTGTTTAAGGAAGTAGAACAGGAAAAATGAACTCCAGAGAACAAGTGAAGGCAGCATATGGAGCCTCACCAGCCTCATAGGGGCTGATGAGGTGAAGTTTTAGAGCATAGGAAAAGTATGCAGGGCAGGCTTCTTGTGGGATATGATATTAATTCAAAGAGTCATAGGATTATAGAATTTAGACTTTGGAATGACCTTAGAGACCACCTTGACTAACCCTTTCATTTTATAGGAATTGAGGTTAGGTGAAAGGTTCAGTAGCATTTGCGTACATGTTTTGTTCCCCAGGATAATATAAACTCATTAAGGCCAAAAACAGCTTAATTTTTATTTTTTTTAAATAAATAATTAATTTATTTTTATTTTTATTTGCAGTGTCTAGCTTATAGAAATAGAAATAGAAACTAGACCTGTGATTTCATTGATCCAGGGAAATTCTGAATGAGCACTTGCCTCCACCAGTACAATAAAACACCTTTTCTTTAACTTACAGTCTCACCTAACATCTAAAAGGCAGGTGTTTAATAAATGTTGACTTAAATTATATTATGTGTACCCTCCATGCCATACTGTGTGAGGTTCCCACTTTTAACAAATCTACCTCCTACTGTGGCTCTGTTTTAGTTCTGGAATGCATTAGTCTTAGATGTACTGACTTTTGTGTTTGACTCTGAGACTTGCCAGCTGTATGACCCTTAAGTAATTTAGTCCCTCTGATCCTTGATTTCCCCCATAAGACAAAATAGGAATAATAAATAATAATATAACCTGTCTCATAGAGTTAGTGGGAAAAGGACTATGTAAATCGTAGTGCTCAACATGTATGATTTCTAGGATTACTTGACCTCTATAAGGTGGTGATATCACATCATATCCCAAATGATGGGTAGCTTTTTTAAATTTTATTTTAGCAGTGACCACCCAGATAACCAGCAGTACCCTCAGTCAACCCTAGTGATTCTTTAAGACCTTTGTTTGAGAAAACTGTCTGAGGACTTCTCTGTTGAGGTTTATTGAGCTAAATTCTTAGTTTTTAAAAAATGCCTACAGCAATGATGGTCTGTCTCAACTATTGTTTTCTTATTTTGAATTCTTGTCACAACAAAAATGCTATCTGTATGAGTTTATAGAACAAGCAATTTAACTTCAGTGGACCTCAGTTTCTGAATCTTTAAAATGAAAAGGATGGACTAGATGTACCCTCAGATCCATTCCAGTTTTAAGGCATAGGATCCTCTCATTTCTTACCTTTGGCTTTTGGTTTTGTGTTTCTCATTAAAATTGAGCACAATAGAGTAGACTATATTAATTTTACTCCATTTAAATTATATATACCCGAGAGAGAGAGAGAGAGAGAGAGAGAGAGAGAGAAAGAGAGAGAATAACATTCAATAATCATATGCCCCAGAGTGAGAATGAGATGTGAATTTGTTTCTCTGAAGGGCAAGGAGAGGGCCAGGACAAGAGGGGAAAATAAAGGGTAGGTCACTAAGCAGGAAGATGGTGGCATCTCATCCAGCCTTGACTTATGCTCATCTTATTTCTGTTCCACTTCTACCTACCTGACTATAGAATTAATCTTTAAACTGAAATTACAGATCCAGCTTAGAATCATCCATATCTCCTGCCTTTTATGGGTAATTGAAGGGTCTTAAGAAAAGCCACTTTTGATTGTATGTGATTTTTTTGCTTAAATCACTGATTTTAGGACTGAACACTAAGTCAAAAAGGACAGTCTTTTTTTTTTTTTTTTTTTTTTTGAGGCTGGGGTTAAGTGACTTGCCCAGGGTCACACAGCTAGGACATGTTAAGTGTCTGAGACCAGATTTGAACTCAGGTCCTCCTGAATTCAAGGCTGGTGCTCTATCCACTGCGCCACCTAGCTGCCCCCAAAAAGGATAGTCTTGTATAATATGCGATTACTATGACTTTGTTTCCCTTAAGATGACTTAAAATCAGAGATTAAGCATTACAAGGGATCTTAGCAACCTTCTAGTCCATCCTCTTCATTTTACTGATGAAGAAACTAACTCTCAGAGGGTTTCCTATTGGTATCTCCAAGGCCCATCCCTACCTCTAGTACATAGTAGCTACTTTGTGATGCTCTCTTTTTCTAAGTTATTATCGTTGTCTGGGAGCAGGATTCTTGGGGAGCTTCTAGAGGCAGCCTTAGTTTCAGTTTCAGTTCAATAATCCCAAAATGCAGTCAGGAGTTAAAGTCCAGATCCTCTATTGAGTCCTTCAAAATGAATATTTTCCTGGGGTCCGGCTAGCTTTAATAGAGGCCTATCTCTTTCCTTGGTTCCCCAATGAGCTCTTGACTCCAGCCAGCTTCAGCCTTTAGCTCCCCCTGAATCCAAAGCCTCCAGCCAGCAGGAAGGTAGACATTGGAATGAATCAGACTCTGCCTCCAAGAGTGTGGGATTGTGGGTTTCCCAGAAGCCAATCTTAGATGTGAATCTCCCGGAAGTCCATGAGCAGGCTTTTCCTTTAGACTTGTGAATCTGCTAGACTTGCGAATTCATTGAATCCTGGCTCTGAATCTCCTTGAGCTTCCCTGAAGTTCTCCTGGGAAGTCCTCTCCTTGCCCAATCCAGACTGACTGTCCCCACTGAATCTTGGCTCCTTATATCCTCCCAGAGAATGGGCTTGTGGGAGCTCCTTAAAGGACCAATGAGCTAACTCCTTTAAAGGTGTAAACTCCTTTAAAGGTTTGAACTCCTTTAAAGGTGAACTCTGAACTAGAGAATTATTAAGTACTATGCTAAATTAGATAATTATATCCATTCCAGTGACTTAGAACCTTGTAAGAATCCTAACACTACTTCATAAACTATTGTTTGTCCATTCATTCATTTAATGGCTTGGTCAGAGTCACACAGCTATTGCTGCTCTATGTATATTTTGCTAGTCCTAAGAAAGTTTGCCTCTCCCATATAGATTTTTCCCTATTGGCCTCTCAACACTTAAGTTTTAACAGGTGTTTATCAAATAATAAAAAGAATTAATCATAATTAAAAATAATAATAAGTCATGAGTCAGCAGAGTACCTAGAAAGCTAGCCTTGGGCTCATGAACACAAATTTAAAAATCTTGTCTCTGACATATACTGGCCATTGTGTGTGATCCTACAAAATCCACTTAATCTTTCATTGCTTCTAAACAACTTTCACTTATTATATTTAAGAGAAATTATTGACTTTCATTGGCAAAAGAAATTTTCTTATCTAGGAATTCCCTATATTAATGAAATTTCAATTTTAGTACCTCTACCTATGCTTGTCCTCAAGAATATATAAACATAACACTGTATAGACAATGTTTAAAGGAAGCCATATGCAACACTTTTGCTTTAAATAAATTTTTATTGATGTCTTCTGGGTGTTTTTTAATCACTATAATTCCCCTCAACATCCGCCATCTAAAATATAGTTTCATATATATACCCATACATATATAGTTTTATATATATGTACATATATGTATATATATATGCACATATATATATATATATATATACACACATACACACTATTTATTTTTAGGACAAAAAAGAAAAAAAGCAAAAAATCAGTGTATGTGATCAATTTGTTGGAAAGGTCTGAAAATATGTGCATTGTGTAATATTTATGCATCTAATGCCTCTGAAGAGGGGAGAAATGGGGGTATCTTCTCATATCTTTTTTAAGCTATATAAACTCTTCATAATTTTACATCATCTGCTTTTTAAAAAAATAGTTTTGATTGATAATTTTATATCACCATATATTGATGATATCCTTTCCATTAATTAATTTTTCATTAATTCTGTCGGTTTCTTGGCTTGTCCTCCATAAGCTGTTTTGATTACAGTCACATCCATGCCAGATAAGTGTAAAATTACTCCTTGAAGAGAGGCATCCCACATAACAAATGATAATTTTTTTAAGACAAAAGAAAAGAAAAAGAAGAAAAAATCAGTGTAATTGATTAGTACATAAAAAAAAATTATGAAAATAGGTATGACATTTGAGGGAGTTTCTTTTCATAGATCTTCTTTCAAGCCTTGCTTGTTCTTTATGTTTTTGCATTATTCGCTTTTTTTATGGTGGTTGTTTTCATTTTCATTTTTGTAGTCGTTGTGTATATTATTTTCTTGGCTGTGCTCACTTTACTCTGCATCAGTTCATGTAAATGATCTTTCCATGTTTCTTCATATCCATCACATTTATTATTTCTTACAGCACAGTAATATTCCATTATATTTATATACCAGTTTGTTTATTTATTCCCTATTCGATGGTCATCTTCTTTGTAATTTTTTACTATCACAAAATGTCCTTATCTATAAATATTTTGGTCTTAGAAACTCGGGTTCTAAAGTTGTGGGCATTTTAATACCTTCATTTGTATGATTTCATATTGCTTTTCAAAATGGTGTCTTGATTTATAGCTTTACTAATAATGTATTCGTAATGCAACTCTCTAAATATTCTTGGTTTTTTAATATCTTTAGCGTCATTCTGCTCATGATTCCCAAGAACTTCTTTTCTCTTATTCTCAATTTGCCTCTCTGATATTACTATTCATTGTTTGGTATTTTTTAGCTCTTCTGTTCTCTTCACACTTTCCCCTTCCTCCTTAGGCTCTTACTCTCTGCCTTCATCCAAACTTAGTGTCTATAATTTTTCTTTTCACTTTATTCCTCCTTTCTAACCTCTGCTGAGACTATAATGCTAGCATTAAAATCTTTCAGCCCCAAGTCTCTTGTAATTTCCTTTCTCCCAAGATAAATAGGTAATATATATGCTTTATATTCATTGTTACAGATTTTGAGACCAGGACTGAGAACGAGAGGTTGTCTCAAAAGCAGAAAATTCTTGAAGAAATGGAATTGCAAGCAACAGTTTTGGAAAGATTTGGAGGGCATCTTTCCCAGAAACATACAGATAAACCAAAGGAAAATCAGGAATATCTAACAGAAGGACTGAGAAAACTTTTTTCAGAGAGAAGAGGTTTCAAGCCAGTGAAAATGATCCACCAGAAATCTCCTACCATAGAGAGACAACGAGAATGTAATGAATTTCAGAAAAGTTTCAGAAAGGAGTCAAACCCTATTGGACACAAAGAAATTTCTTCTGTACGGAAGACTCAACCATGTGCTAAAATGAGCCAAAGCTTCAAACAAGATTCAAAACAAATGAAGGGACAATTGGAAAAGAAATTTTGTAAATCTAATGCATATCAGAAAAGTTTCAAGCAAAGCTCAGCCCAATCTGGACATCATCAAATTAATTATGAAGAGAAACCCTATGGGTGTAATGAATGTGGAAAAACCTTCCGTCAAAGCTCAGCCCTTAATCTTCATCACAGAATTCATACTGGTGAGAAACCCTATGAATGTAATGAATGTGGGCAAACCTTTAGTCAGCTTTCTAACCTTAGCACACACCAGAGAATTCACACTGGAGAGAAACCCTATGAGTGTACAGAATGTGGAAAAGCCTTCCGTCAGCATTCAGTTTTTATTCGGCATCAGAGAATTCACACTGGTGAGAAACCTTATGAGTGTAATGAATGTGGAAAAGCCTTTACTACCTGTTCATCTCTTATTCTGCATTACAGAATCCATACCGGAGAGAAACCCTATGAGTGTAATGAATGTGGAAAAGCCTTTAGTCAGAGCTCATCCCTTATTCTACATCATAGAATTCATACAGGAGAGAAACCATTTAAATGTAATGAATGTGGACAAACTTTTAGTCAGTTATCCACTCTTATTAAACATGAGAGGACACATAATGGAGAGAAACCCTATTTATGTAATGAGTGTGGAAAATCTTTCCGTCAGGATTCTCAACTTCTATTTCATCAGAGAACTCATAATGGTGAAAAACCCTTTCAGTGTAATGTATGTGGGAAAGACTTCAGTGCTCGTGCATCCCTTATTCAACACCAGAGAATTCATACTGGAGAGAAGCCCTATGAGTGTAGTGAATGTGAGAAAGCCTTCCGTAGACGCTCAGAATTTATTCGGCATCAGAGGGTACATACAGGAGAAAAACCATATGTATGTAATCAGTGTGAAAAATCTTTCGGTGTACACTCCTGCTTTATCCGACACCAGAGAATTCACACAGGTGAAAAACCTTATAAATGCAATGAATGTGGAAAAGCCTTCCGTCAGAGCTCTCATCTTCTTACACATCAGAGGATTCATACTGGAGAGAAACCTTATGAGTGTAAAGAATGTAGCAAATCTTTTTGTCACAGAATATCTCTCATTCAACATCAGAGAGTTCACATAGGAGAAAGACCCCAAGAAAAAGTTGTCACTTCATGACTGACTCATTACTTAAGAAGTAACCTGTCCAGTTTACATCCTCATTTAATATGTGGAGTGAGTTGCATCAATCATATCCTAAGACATATACCTTCCATGAAAAGGTGGGTCACTGTGCATTTTCTACCTACTTTTCTACACCTTTATAGAGGCAGAGTTTGATTTGTGTACACCACATTACATTGAATATTATATTGAAGCTGAAGAACTTTAGTGATGGCTATCAGAGAAAGTCCCAGAGAAGCTCTCATCATTTGAAAATGACATAAAAACTGGTGCCTCTCAGTCCTGTTGGTTTTGCCCAGGTGCCTTTGGAATGCCTTCCTACTCACTTTGCTGCACACCGGGAGTTGAGGCCTGGAAGCTGCTATCTTCAACCACCTTACTTTAGCTGAATCATCTTTCCCTCCAAAAAACTTATTAAAATTCCTGAGTCCTCCACATTTGTGATTAAGGGTTTCCCATCCTATAGCTCTTTGTATTTATTGACTCCCCTAGAAACTTTGAGTTGCTATATGCTCTTCTGAGTCTGGGACTTTGTCTTGATTATCTGTTATATTTCCCCAGGGCCCAACATCAAGTTTTGCAGTGGAAAAGAGACTAGACTTGTGATTTCATTGGTGAGTTGAGGAAGCTCTTGATAGGAATGCCAGCCAGTCCCATCCTGTTTAGTATTCTTGAAATATGAAGTAATTTTTAGTGACACAGACAAGGTGTTCTAGCTCCCCTCCAGTTTTCTGTCCGGTGTACCATGGGAAAAGCACTTGGTCTGGTGTCAGAATATCTGCACTTCAATTATTAATCTGACCCACAGTGTGACTCCCATGAGCAGATCACTTAATCTTTTGAAGCTTAAATTTTCTTAGATAATTGTAGACTAATTTATGTTAAATAGTTTTTCTTGTAAAATACAAATACTGTTAACCACTATTTCATTCTCTACTTAATGGGAATTCAATCAAGTGACTTTCAAAAGCCCACAGGAGTTGTTTTTAACTCAAAAAACATTTGTGAAATCCCTGTTGTATTTATTCAAGAACACTGTGTTAAGCTAGGGAAGATGGAATGACTAATTCCTTGTCCCAAAGGATCCTTCAGTCTACTCAGGTACATATAATTATCCATAAGTGCATAATTAGTATTCATTAGGCTGAGAAGTCTGAGGATAGGGAAAGATAGAGGTTGAATTCAGTTTGTGGTAGGGATGAGGAAGAAGATTCTAGGAATGAAAAGTGTCCATGAGGAAAAACAGGCAGGAGAACTGTTTTCTGGATTCTATTAAAGAAGAAAGGAAGTAGACTAGTATAGAGAGTATAATATATGGATGAGAGTAATGACATAAGTCCAGAAAGTGAGAGTAACGCAAGGATGTGCAGTTTTAGATGCCAGGCAAAGAAATGTAAAGTTGGTATATGCAAGTTAGAAACTTTGGAGGGGTTTTGAGCAAAGGAGTGATTTCTTAAGGTATCATACTTTTCTGTGCCTCAGACTAATTATTTTGACATCAGTATGAAGCAGTTAGAGAAGCTGTTAGACTAGATAAAGTGGGCTGGGAGTTGAGATGTGGGAATGGAGAAAAGAGATTGTATGATAGAACTTATATCTGTCAGGTTTCATCTTGTCCCTTCTCTACATTCGCCGCTGCCTATGTCTCTCCTGAGTTAGGCCTATCCCTATCCCTCTACAGAATTCCTACTATGGATTAGTTTTCCCTCAATGGTGACAATATCCCCAGGACCTCATTGACTTTTGCTTCCTTTGACACAAATGTTTTTCTTTCTTTCTTTTTTTTTAATTAAAGCTTTTTATTTATAAAACATGGGCATGAATTAAGACAACTCTGAGATACCATTATATACCTCTCAGATTGATTAAGATGATAGAAAAAGATAATGGTGAATGTTGGAGGGGATGTGGGAAAACTGGGACACTAATACATTGTTGGTGGAGTTGTGAAAGAATCCGGCCATTCTGGAGAGCAATTTGGAACTATACTCAAAAAGTTATCAAACTGTGCATACTCATTGATCCAGCAGTGTTACTACTGGGCTTATACCTTAAAGAAATCTTGAAGAAAGGAAAGGGACCCATATGTGCAAAAATGTTTGTGGCAGCCCTTTTTGTAGTGGCTAGAAACTGGAAATTTAATGGATGTCCATCAGTTGGAGAATGGCTAAGTAAATTGTGGTATATGAATATTATGGAATATTATTGTTCTGTAAGAAATGACCAGCAGGATGAATACAGAGAGGCCTGGAGAGACTTACATCAACTGATGCTGAGTGAAATGACCCAAACCAGGAGATCATTGTACACTTCAACAACAATATTATATGAGGATCAATTCTGATGGAAATTTCTATCTTCAGCAACAAGAGGATCCAAATCAGTTCCAATTGATCAGTAACGGACAGAACCAGCTATACTCAGTGAAAGTATACTGGAAAATGTTGGACCACAACATAGAATTTCCATTTTTTCTGATATTATTTTATTGCATTTTTGTTTTTCTTCTCAGGTTATTTTTACTTTTTTTCTAAATCTGATTTTTTTTGTGCAGCAAGATAACTGTATAAATATGTATATGTATATTGTATTTAACATATACTTTAACATATTTAACATGTATGGGACTATCTGCCATCTAGGGCAAGGGGTGCAGAGAAGGAGGGAAAAAGTACATGTTTTGTCAATAAAAACCTATTTAAAAAACATATGCATGGATAATTTTCCAACATTGACCCTTGCAAAAGCCTTCTGTTCCAAGGTATTCCCTCCTTCCTCCTCCCCTCTCCCTTAGATGGCAGGTAATACATGTTAAATATTTTAAAATATACATTAAATTCAATATATGCATACGTATTTATACAGTTATCTTGCTACACAAGAAAAATCAGATCAAGAAGAAAAAAAATTGAGAAAGAAAAAAAAATGCAAGCAAATAACAACAGAAAGAATGAGAATGCTATGTTGTGTTCTACACTCAGTTCCCACAGTCCTTTCTCTGGGTGTAGATGGCTCTCTTCATCACTGAACAATTGGAATTGGTTTGAATCATCTCATTGAAGAGAGCCATGTCCATCAGAACTGATCATTGTATAGTCTTGTTGTTGCCATGTATAATGATCTCCTGGTTCTGCTCATTTCACTAGCATTAGTTCATGAAAGTCTCTCCAGGCCTCTCTGAAATTATTCTGCTGGTTGTTTCTTACAGAACAATAATATTCCCTAACATTCATATACCATAATTTATTCATTCTCCAATTGATGGGCATCCATTCAGTTTCCAGTTTCTTGCCACTACAAAAAAGGCTGCCACAAATATTTTTGCACATGTGGGTCCCTTTTCCTCCATTAAGATCTCTCTGGGATATAAGCCCAATAGAAACACTGCTGGATCAAAAGGTATGCACAATTTGATAACTTTTTGAGCATAGTTCCAAATTGCTCTCCAGAACGGTTGGATCCATTCACAGATCTACCAACAATATATCAATGTCCCAGTTTCCCCACATCCCTCCAACATTCATTTTCATTTCCTGTCATCTTTAGCCAATCTGAGAAGTGTGTAATGGTATCTCAGAGTTGTCTTAATTTGCATTTCTCTGATCAATAGTGATTTGGAGCACCTCATTTGACTACAAATAATTTCCATTTCTTCATCTGAAAATTGTCTGTTCATATCCTTTGACCATTTATCATTTGGAGAATAGCTTGAATTCTTATAAATTAGAGTGAATTCTCTACATATTTTAGAAATGAGCCCTTTATCAAAACCTTTGAATGTAAAAGTGTTTTCCCAATTTATTTCTTCCCTTCTAATGTTGTTTACATTAGTTATAAAAACTCTTTAACCTAATATAATCATAATTATTTTGTAATCAGTAATAATCTCTAGTTCTTCTTTGGTCACAAATTCCTTCCCCACAGATCTGAGAGGTAAACTATCCTATGTTCTTCTAATTTGTTTATAATATCATTCTTTATGTCTAGATCATGAACCCATTTTGACCATATCTTGGTATATGCTGTTAGGTGTGGGTCAATGCCTAGTTTCTGCCATACTAATTTCCAATTTTCCTAGCAGTTTTTGTCAAATAGTGAATTCTTATTCCAAAAGCTGGGGTCTTTGGATTTGTCAAACACTAGATTATTAAAGTTATTGACTATTTTGTCCTGTGAACCTAATCTCTTCTACTCATCAACTAGTCTATTTCTTAGCCTATACCAAATGGTTTTGGTGACCACTTTTTTATAATAATAGTTTTAGATCTGGTACAGCTAGGCTACCTTCATTTTATTTTTTTCATTAGTTCTCTTGAAATTCTTAATCTTTTGTTTTTCCAGATGAATTTTGATATTATTTTTCCTCAGTCATTAAAATAGTTTCTTGGGAATTTGGTATGGCACTAAATAGATTAGTTTATGTAATATTTGACACAAGTTCTTGATATCCTCTGGTTGTACTGATGTGACTCCCTGGTTACCTACTCTGGTGATGTGACTCAAAGGTTGTGTCCACTAGAGCTGAAGCTAAGTGCCACTTGTATCTTTGCTAATATCTTTTCTGTGCTATATTTAAGTAAATCTCTTTGCTTAATTGTTCAATGATCTAAAAGTGTCTCTACTTGAAATAATAGCATTAGGCTCATTTTTACCAGGATTGATGTGAAAAAGATTAAAGATACAGAATGGACATGAATTATTACCAGATTAGATATGAAAGGAGAATGAAAAGAGCTAATGCAAAGGTTTCAAACATGAGAGAATGGATAAATGATACAGCTGTCACATATAAAATAAGGAAGTCAGAAAGATGAGTAAGCTTAATGGAACCTGAGGTGAGGTCAGAAGAGCCAAGCAGAAACAACTGGAGAGTATAGTAATAAAAATCACCTAGTTCAGGGGTTGTGAACTTGCTTTCTTTTAATACTTTGGTAATTGTTATTTAAATACAATTTATTCCTTTTGTAAACTTCTATATTTTATTTTATGCATGTAAAAACACTATTCTAAAGAGTCCATAGGTTTCACCAAACTGACAAAGGGTTCCATAATTCAAAAAAATTTAAGAACTCCTGATCTAGTTAATTCCTCCAAAGCAAGTCCAAAAAGATTAAAGGTCACACAAATAATACAGAGTCGAGTTGGGATTCAAGTTGATCCTCTGATTCCAAGTTGAGCATGTTTTTCATTTTCATTTACTTGACGAACATCTTAAACTAATAGAGTTCATGGCAAAATATTCAGAAGACATCTTCATAGAACTGGTAGTTGAAGTTCTGTAGCACTTTATTTTTTAAATGTTTGTATCAGCACCAATTGGATATTCCCATATTCATAGTAGGACAAAAAAAAAAAAAAAGATTGTATTTGAAACTTTGAATTTCCTTTATGTAACGCTTTCTTTAAAAATAAATAATAAATTAAGTATGTAACTCACATTCCCGCTTATGTGTGATTCTGATAATTCCATCTTCCTAACAGAAAATTATTTAAAAGTTGTAGTCATCCGTCTCTCCCTTGTTTCTTTCCCTTTTTTTCTTTCTCCTCTTCCTCCCTTCCCCCTTCCTGTCTGCTTTCCTTCCTTTTTTTCTCCTTTCCTCCCTACTTTTCTTCTTTCCTCCCTGCTTTTTTCTTTCTTTCCTTACTTCCTTTTTTTCCTCCCATCCCAATTGTTCCACCCCTACCACCATCGTAACAAATATTCATAGTCAATAAACACATCCCTACATTGACTATATCTGAAATTGTATATCTAGTTCTACAAAATTTTCAGGAGATACATACTTCATTATCTGCCTTCTGGAATTTTAGTTGGTATTATATTTATAAAAATTCTTAAATATTTTAAAGTTATTTTTCTTCACATTGTTACTGTATAAATTGTTCTGGTTCTTTTCACTTCATTCTGCATCATTTCATAATAGGATTCCTAGGTTTCTCTGAAACCATTTCCTTCATTATTTCTTACTGTGCATTGGTATTTTTTTGAATTCATATATCATAATGTGTTCAAACATTCCTTAGTTGATAGGTATATCCCCACTTTCTAATTCTTTGTTATGACAAAAAGATCTAGTATAGAAAATTTTGCCTATATGAATCCTTTTCTAATGTCTTTGATCTCCTTAGGGAATAAGGCCTAGTAATGGTATTGATAGTTCAAAGAGAGCACCACCGTTCAGTGACTTTTGAGGTATAATTCTAAGTTGTATTCCCCAATGGTTAGACCAATTCACAGTCCCACTAACAGCACATTAGTGTGATGATTTTCTTGTGATCTTCCCAACAATTGTAATTTTCCCTTATTGTCATCTTTGTCATTGTTGGAATGAAAGAACACCTCAGAATTGCTTTAATGTGTACTTCTCTAATTATTAATGATTTGTAGCAATTCTTTAAATTTTTTTTTTTTAGTAATAGCTTAGGATTCTTCCTTTTGAGCACTCCCTATTCATTTACTTTTATCATTTATCTATGAAGGTTTGTTTGAATCAATTCCTTATCTTTTGGACATGAGATTTTTTTTTATCAAAGAAACTTCTTGCAGAGATTTTCCTCCCATTTATCTCTTTTACTTGCAATTTTAGTTTTGTGTGTTGAAAACTTTTTAAATTTTATGTGATCAAAATTATCTATTTTATTTTCTTTGATCTTTTCTGTCTCTTACTGGTCTTGAACTTCCCCTATCCATGATTGGGGATAATTTCCTTACTCTTTTAATATGGTTATGATAGTGCCTTTTATATCAAAGTCATGAAATCATTTAGATATTATCTTGATATATATATATATATATATATATATATGTATATATATATATATATATATATATATATATATATATATATATATAAAACATAAGATATGCATCTATACTAAGTTCTGAAAGACTGTTTTCCAGTTTTCTCATCTTTTTTTTTTTTGCTAAAAAGTCCTTACCTTGTGGGTTCATTGGGTTTATTTAACACTATGCTACTCATTTGGTTTTGAATATTGTTTACCTAACTTTTCTCCCTGATCAACCAACTGAATTTCATTATTTTTTTTTAGCTCCTTTTTTGTGCTTTGGCTGATATAATACTGAATAAGTAAATTAATTTGGACATTATTTTCATTTTTATTATATTGGCACAGTATGCCTAGCAGCAATAAATATTTCTTTAATTATGTAGTTGTGTACTTCTGTAGAATGTTTTGTAGTTATACAGTTTCTGTTTATGTTCACTAGTAAATGCATACATACATTTTTTCTTTTTTAAAAAATTCAATTTTTTATTGTGGTTTTTTGTTTTTTACATCATTCATAGTTTTTCACAGTATCATTTCCTACTACCTCTCACAGAAAACCACCCCATTTAACAAATAATAGAAAAAAATAATTACAATTGGTTAGTACATTTTAAAAGTCCAAAAACATGTTTACTATGTAACACTTAATGAACGTTTGATCTCAAAAAACGGGAGGAGAGAGTTTTCTCATATCTCTTCATTTGAGTCATTATGGCCATGCTTTTTTTTTTTTTATCATCAATTTTGAGGGGTAGAGGGGTGTGTTCATTCTGTTTACATTGTTGCAGTCACTGTGTATATTGTTTTCTTTGCTCTGTTCTCCTCAATCTGCATCTGTTCATTTAGTTCTTTCTATACTATGAATAGCATGCAATTCTGTATACATCACATTTCTGTTTTCTGATTTCACAGTAAGATTCTGTTACATTAATGTACCACAAGTGATTTGGCCATTCTCTGATCAATGGGAACCTACTTTGTTTCTAATTCTTTGCTATTACTTACCATAATTGTAATACCATTTGTAACAAATAGTTTGGTTAATATGGGTATTTTCTCCTTATCAATGCTTCCTAGCCATATAAGCCTTTATTGGAATCTTAAAGGGTGTTTGCATCATTCCAAATTGCTTTCTAATGTTTGTACAGATTCACAAGTCCACCAACAATACCTTACTGTTCTTATCTTCCCACAATCCTTCCAACAATGATCATTCCCATCTTTTTTTTTTCCTTTTCTCTTGTTATTTCATGATTTAGAGCATTCTTTCATTATTGTTTACAATTAACAAATTTTTTTTGAGAACTGTCTCTCTGTTGTTTGTTTATGTATCTGGGACATCAAATACTTATAAGAGAGATTTGATGAAAAGTCTTTTTCCCTATTTGATTCACCTCTTCCTCTCTTATCCTAGTCACATTAATGTTATTTATGTAAAAGCTTTTTAATTTCATATAATCTAAGTTATCTATTTTGTCTTTTGTAATAACCCTGTCCCTTGTTTAGGTAAGAACACATTTCCTACCCATGGCTGTGAGATATGTTTATCTTCAAATTTTTTTAATTGTAAGATTTTTAATATTAAAGTTTTGAATCCATTTAGAATGACATAAGATGCTGGTCTAAACCTAATTTCTGCCAGACTGCTTTCTAGAATAATATTTTTCCTCATAATTTCCCCTACCTACAAACTGGGGGCATCTTTTTATGCTTGCTGGTTTATTCAACAATGGGTTATTGAGTTTTGTTGCTTCTAATTCTCTCCTATTTAGGAGAATTAGTTGAGGAGATTTATAATTCTCTTCTATTCTCTAGTTTATAACTAATGCCAAATAGTTTTGATGTCTACTGCCTTATAATATAGTTTGAGGTCTAGAAGTGTTATTTTCCCATCTCCAGCAGATTTTGATCCCCTTCACCCCCCAGGGGAGAAATCTGTGAGCCTCTTTGGAGTGCCATAGACTATATCCCACAAACACCTCTCCATGAAGCTTCCAAAGGATATGAAGGTGCTCTTTTCCTGCAGGAGTTTATAGATAGAACCTTCGTGGTTCCTAGGGCCTACCAGGTAATCATGGTGGTTCTGGATATATAGGTATCCGCTATTAAGTGTTAGGCACAGTCCTAAGATTTGAAAGTGACTCAGAGGTCACATTATCACTGTTAGAGAAAGGGGTTGGGAAATGTGAGAAGTAGCTCCTTACTCAGCAGATGGGCCCACTTCCTGTACTTCATCTATCCAGAGGAGAAAAGTTTAAGCTTTTTCTTCCCTTAGCATTGTCCATATTCACTTTCCCTATATTGTTATGCCCATCAAGAAGAAGCTTTTATCCTTACTTGTTCTTCTCAGATTATGAATCCAGATAAGAAAAAGCATTCACTCTTATGTGTGGATGAACTTTAGAGATAAGAAACAACACTGCAACCTCTCCTTGATTGGAGAAGCCTATTCCTTGTTCTGAAGAAGGGCTATTCACTTTAATGTGTGGAGGCCTCTCGGACAGATACAGCACTGCAAACTTTTGTTGGTAAATTGGTTACCAGTCCATAGAATGGCCCTTCATTCTGTAGTCTTTGAGCCATCCTGAAGAGACAAAGGGATACCACCTTATTCCTTTACCCTAATTCTGGCCTATATCTATTTTATCTATTCTATAGTTATTTTGAATGGGATATCCCTTTTTAGTTTTTTTTCTGCTTGCAAAGGGGGAGTTAATATTGTATTTTGGGCTTTCTGATTTAATTTAATTAATTTTTAGTTTATTCCTTAGGGTTCATTATATATTTTATACAAAGCAATCATTTCCACTTTAACTATGTTTATTCCTTTAATTTATTTTCTTGTCTTATTGCTATGGTTAGCATTTCTAAATAAACACTATGGTTATAATGAACTTTCTTGTTCTAGTGATTTTATTGAAAGGCCTCTAGTGTGTCACCATTACATATAATACTGGATTTTGGATTTAGAGAGATTATTTTTACCATTTTAAGGAAAAGTTCATTCCCATGCTTTCTAGTGGTTTTTTTTTTAAGTGTTGAATTTTTTTCTAGCTTTTTCAGCATCTACTGACATAATCATGTGGTTTTCACAATTTTTTATTACTAATATACATTATTATGTTTATAATTTTCCTTATATTGAAGCTACCCTGAAGTCCTAATGTAAATTTACCCTAGGTATGATGTATGATCTTTTTAAAGTTGTTTAATATTGTAACCACTTTGCTAATGTTTCATTTATCATTTTGTAACAATAAATAAGATGTTTGTGGCAGCCCTCTCTGTAGTGGCCAGAAACTGGAAACTGAGTGGCTACCCATCAACTGGAGAATGGCTGAATAAGTTGTGGTATATGAATATTATGGAATATTATTGTTCTGTAAGAAATAGCCAACAGGATGATTTCAGAAAGGCCTGGAGAGACTTACATGAACTGATGCTGAATGAAATGAGCAGGACCAGGAGATCATTATGTACTTCAACAACTATACTATATGATGATCAATTCTGATGGACGAGGCCCTCTCCAACAATGAGATAAACCAAATCAGTTCCAATAGAGCAGTAATGAACTGAACCAGCTATACCCAGCGAAAGAACTCTGGCAGTTGACTATGAACCATTACATAGAATTCCCAATCCCTATATTTTTGTCTGCCTGCATTTTTAATTTCCTTCACAGGCTTAATTGTGCACTGTTTCAAAGTCCGATTCTTTTTGTACAGCAAAATAACTGTTTGGACATGTATACATATATTGTATTTAACTTATAGTTTAACATATTTAACATGTATTGGTCAACCTGCCATCTGGGGGAAGGAGGGGAAAAGTTGAAACAAAAGGTTTTGCAATTGTCAATGCTGGAAAATTACCTATGCATAAAATTTTTGTAAAAGTTAATTTAATGAATTAATTTTAAAAACCAATAAATTAGAGATAATTGGTTTAAAGTTGTCTTTATCTCTCCCTGATTTAGGTATTGATGGCATTTTTATATTACAGAAAAAGTCAGAAGGATCCCCTTTCTACTTTTTGTAGTTTATGTACTATAACAATTAATTGTTCTTTGAATGTCTGAAAGAATTAATTTGAAAGTCCATCTGGTTGTAGGATTTTTTTCTTTGGGAGTTCCTTAAAGACTTGTTTCATTTCTTTTTCTTATATATTTAAAGGACTTGACTTTCTCCAGTGGGAGTAAGCTGCCTGGGTCCTGGACTGCCTTTGTGCTGCACTGACTGATCCTGAATATTACTATGAGGCACTAACCTGATTCTGTCTTCTTTGGTGCCTTGGGTTGAATTTCCTGGGATGATGCTTTGTAGTTGGTTTGCCTGGCTAGGTTGACTGAACTGAATGTGTCACTGCTTGGGTCTGCCTGGGCTTGGAGCATGGCTCATCCTGATCAGTACTTTCTTGTGACTCAGTTGGCCTTTCTTACTGATGCTTAGATGCTGGTGTCCTCCTGTCTCTGTCCTGTATTGGACCTAGGCTATTTATACACTCTGCCTTCATGTTTTGTTTCCTAACTTGTCTCAACTAGAAACTTCAGGTTTCTAGCAGTTTTCTTCTGTAGTCCTCTACTGAATGGAGGCACTTATTGCTATTTCTCTTTGATTTTATCATCATTCCATAGATGTGTTTTTAGAGCTTTTCGGGAATGTTTGTGGAAGATTTAAGCTCTTCTAGGTCCCCAAATGCTATCCTGTTCCTCTTTGTAGTACTTTAAAAGGACTTCATCCAAAGGGGACAATTCTGATAGTTCCTCAAATCCGAACACAAAGACTTGAAAACACTACATGGGATGGAGAAGTGACCAGAGAACAGAGGCTTTCAAGAATGCCCTAAATTTTGATGGGAAAGAAGGAATCTTACTATCCTGATTTCAGATGTCCCAGTAACATTTCATTAACCCTCCCATTGGGAAGTCATCAATTATCTTTTTATCCATATCATATTTTAAAAACCATACCCAAAGCTTCTTAGAAAAAATTCCATCATATTGACAGTATTATTGATAAGGTACAAGAAATCACGATGAGATACCACAAATTGAGGTGGGAAGTCATCCAAAATTAATTCACAGGCCCCAATTATCTCCAGGTCTAGAGGCATAAGGGAGGCAAAGTTCCTATTGAACTTGCAATTAACAAGGGGAAAATCCCTTTTATGGGAAAGAATTGTAAAATAAGATATGATAATTGTTTAGATCAGTAAATCAACTGACAGTTGTAGTTTATACACAATATTATCCTGTTTGTACACAATACCTTGGGAGATGATGTTTATAGCTTACCTACAGATTGTTTAAGTTAACAGTGTACTTCAGTACAAGATTTCCATGTTTGTAGAAGATAGCTCTACAGGGTCAGCTTGCTCCTCAACGGGACCCACTCAGATCCTGGGTTGCTGCCAAGGACATGGTCTTTTCTGGTGTCCATTCATCTTGTCATTATGAACAAAAATACCAAAATGGCTGTTAGTGTTAACATAGTTAGCATAGTTAAAGCATAGCATAGCATAGCATAGTTAAAAATGCACTTTAAAAAGAAAGCATGTAATTTAATAACTTTAACACAAAATGTTACAAATAAAAGGAAGAGCTACATTTGTTTAAATAACTAAACCTATGTAAAGTATGTCAGATCTACTCTGTAGCACAACTTTTTATTTAAGAAAACAAACAAACAAATAACTTTGAAGGGAATGAAAGTGTTCCAAGCTACTACACAGAATATTACAACTCATCTACAATGTTCTGTTTGTAGTATTGGCTGGATATTGGAACTAAAATGTTAAAGTCTTTAAAAATTTTATATCCAAAAGTCACAAAATGTGCTTGTGTGGTACAGTTGTCCTTTACATAGTGTCAATGGGATCAGTTACTTAAGAATATAAATACCTATCCATAAATGGGAGATAAAGATTTGTACATTATAAAATTTGCTCCAGAATTTTAAAAAATTAAATTAAATTTTTTTAAGAAGAACTTACCCAGAGCTTCTTATCACATTTCTTCTGCCCAGCTAGCAGGGTGATAGGCATGCCTCCTCTCTCCATCCCTAAAAGGTTATTTTTGTGGACAGTTCTATTTGCCGGAGCAGCTTCTAGAGTTGCCCTAGTCTCCTCAAATTTCAAATTTCACAGTGGTCTGCCCAGATGTGGATAGTGGTTTGGTGATTCATAGGAGATGGGCTTAAATTCAATCCACCAATCCCTCTTAAAAAAAAAAAAATGTCATTTCCTTGCTGTCGTTCCTCAGGGAACTGGCGTCTTTATGGACCCTATAGGCAGAATTCCCACTTTCATACATTTGAAAAGGGAAAAGCAATGAGACCCTCTAATTGATTAAAATGATTTTGCAAGAGAAAATCTTCTACAAACTCTATTAGATATAATTTTGCTGCTAATACTCCAAACCACTCCTATTAGACCACAACCTTATTGAATCACTATTCTGAGAATTCATAGGCTGACTGTTTAATTTTCTCTTATAGTCACTCAAATTCCTTAAAAGCCTGTCTAGCCTCTGACTTCCCCTAGAAATCAGAAATTTTATTAGTAGGATAAAGGTTGAGTAGTAACAAGGGAAACTTGAGGTTCCTTTACTACATACTCTAATTCTTTTTTTGAGATTACCCTTCTACTCCCTTTTCCATTTTCCTCTTTTATAATACTATTTTTTCCTTTGCTTAAGAAATTCTCCCAAGGAATTGTTAAGTAACAGAATGTGCTTTCCATCTGAAGACTGGGTAGCCCCTGCCTCCATTAACATTAATTTTTGCACCTGGTTTATCAGCAAAACTTTTTAAATGGTCCATTTTCTTTGAGTTCCTTTTGAAAACTGAACATCCTCTAATTGTCTAGAATGCAAGGGAAATTTATTCTCACTTTCATTGTGTTGACAATACAACTTTTCCATGGATACGAGAAGAGTTATATCTGAAATTTTAAACATACATTTTTGCTAATCCCATAGAATAAGTCCCCTTTTACAGAAGAGGAAACTTAATCCTGGGAGAAGAGTTTGTTTAGGGATACCAAGCTAGGGTACAGTTGCAAGAGAAAGGGACTCAAGCTCAGGTACACAGTGCTGCTGGGCCCTCCACAAAGGAGGCCATGCTGTGCTGAACCATCGAGATAGAAGTCATCCAAGCTGCCTAGAGCAGCTCCAGGTGGGAACTGGGTCTTGGGGTTGTTTGCATCATCACCCTCCCTTCCCAAGGGCAATGCCAGGATGGCTGAGTGGAGGAAGTGGAACAAATAGTCCCCGCTCTTCTGCCTTAGTTTCCCAGTCTTTGATTGTGGTTTGGTGATGGGCATTAAGATTTTTAAGAGTTGTTTCCAGCTCAACTGAAGGGAGAATGGGTAGGGAGAGTGGTCTTTGTCTATAGCTCCACACCAAGTTGGTGCCTTCAGGCCTCAATGGCAGACCCACACTTGGAGTCTGACTCCACTGTTCACTTTTCTCCCCAGACTGTACTTCTGTGTGTTCTGGGTCAACTTGAAGAGGGAACCTCAAAACTCTGAAAAATACTAAAAGGAGAAAACCTTCTTTGATTCTGCCTCAGTGAGGGGACTCCACCCCAAGCACAAACAGTTTCATCTTTGTTATCTGGGTGGAGACAGCTCAGTCCCAAAACCCATTGAATTCAATTCAAATTCTAACCCTGGCTGCAACTCAGCCAGGAGCCTACATGGGACTCTACCCACAAACCCCCTTTAGCTTGTAGCCAACACCCCCTATTATAAAAGAACCAGACCGGAGCCCTCTCTTTGTAGAGGTTCTAAACATGCTAGCTATCATGCTTGGCACCCCAAGAGCCTTTGCCCACTGGAATACTGTTTCCAGTGCCCTCTTCTCTTTACCTAACATCTTTCACTAACTAGACTTGAACCTTACTTCCAATCCCCATAAGAAACCTCTTTTATCAACCTAGGTTTTTGGGTCTGTAAATTCCTTTACAGAGAACTTCTTGTGCTGCCACTAGATCTCCTTTAGATTTGGGTACCCCAAATCTAGACCTCATCAAACTGATTCTGAAGTCTTTGATCGATGGGCTAAGACAGCAAGGCAATGCATGGATACCTGACAAGGGCCTTCCCCCAGGTAGATAAGTCTTACACTTCCAGGTATGAAACCTACTATGGCATCTTGGCAAATGGATGGCACCTACTTTAACAGCTTTATGCTCCTCTTAAACCCTTCATTCCCATCAAACTGACATAATCCTCATTGCATGAATAAAGACTTTCCATCTCCTATGTCTTTGTGTGTGCTATTCTTCCTTAGTAGAGAGCCTGGCACCTAATAGGCATTTAATAAGTGTTTATTGAATTTTTAAAAAAATTGCACACTCGGGGTCCATTTATAAAAATTATTTCCAGTCATCACAGTCCTGTTCAAAGGCAAAGAAGTATAAATCTAGTTATCACTAGATTTGATTTTGAATGCCAGCTCCATTTGATATATTAAATAAATTACTTAGAAGATACATTTTAGTAAAAAATAATCCTGTGTGACTAGATGAATGGGTAGACTATAGATAGAAGAAGCAAAGTCAAAAGGAATAGATTTGGAAAATAGATGATTTGTTCTGCTGGATGTGTTGAGTTTTACATGTTGCTGTAACATTTATATATCGTCAAGGCATTTGAAAAGTGAGTCTTGAGTTCAAAAGAAAGGGACTCTTCTGGAGACAGGAATGGTTATATAGAGTCTGAAGTTATAAGCATAAATGGAGATAGTAGCTGAAGATTTGGGAACATTTCAGATTTTAAGACTTTTTTTTTTTTTTTTTTTCCTCCTGAGGCTGGGGTTAAGTGACTTGCCCAGGGTCACACAGTTAGGAAGTATTAAGTGTCTGAGACCAGATTTGAACTTGGGTCTTCCTGAATTCAGGGCTGGTGCTCTATCCACCGTGCCACCTAGCTGCCCCGATTTTGAGACATTTTGAGTTAATTTCAGAAAGAAGAAAAAAGAGCCAATCAGGAAAATTAGAAGCAAACCCATGTTCAAAAATTGGGAAGAAAAAGTTCCTTGGCAAGAAAGAAAAAGCTATAGGGGAGGTATGAGTAGAACCAAAAGAGTACTGTCCCCAAAACCAAAGCATAAAGAATCTGGTGGGAGTGGCCAGTGCCAAAAGCTTCATAGATATCCAAGGAAGATGAAGACATAAACATTTGGGCCTAGCCACTAGAGAAATCAATGTTGACTTTTGAGAGAATAATTTAATTAAAATGATTAATATAGAAATACTAATAATCAAGATGATTGAAGTGAACATTCACAGTGAAATAATCATTGGGTTTATTGTAGTTGATGGTTTCATGCTACATCTACTTTCAGCTAAAGAAGGGGGGAAAAAACTATTTGGAACTCTTGCTATTAAATTTGGCACTTGTTCTCTGCCTTGTTTCCACACTTTCCCCTTCTTTTACTTCAATTCCCTGGTTAAAATGTAGAAGTATTATTATTTCTAATAACATAAAAGTTAGTGTTTGTATAACACTATGTGCCAAACACTTTACCATGATTTCATTTGATCCTCACAACAACCCTGGGAGGTTGGTGGTATTATTATCCCCATTTTATTTGTAAGGAAACCAAGACAAACATGTTAAGTGAATTGCCCAGGATCATACAGTATCTGAGGTCAAAGATTTTCCTGACCTTAGTCCCAGCATTCAATTTACCATCAGGCTGCCCCCAAGGGTTGTTATTTATTGATGTAGATACACCTTTCTCCCATCAGACCACCACCCCATAGATCAGATCTTTCCTAACATCCCCCTATGTTGTCTTAGTCAAGACACTGCTTTGCCCTGACTTTTTTTCATTTCTACAACTATAAAATTCAATTTGAAGCATTATTTTATTTGGAGGGGAGTTTGGGAGAGCAGATATTTTCCTGCCTTATTCTGCCATCTTCTCACAATTCTCTCTAAATACTTTTATCAATAAAAGAACAGAATTTAAAAATTGGGCTTGCATCTAAAAAAATATAGGAAACAACAAATCTTAAACCCCTAATTAAATATCAAAATAGAAATCCTGAAAATCAAAAGAGAGATCAATAAAACAAAGCATACAAACATTGTAAGAATAAAACTAGAAACTAATTTTGGTTTTGGGGGTTTTTTTGGGGGGAGGGGAATAAACAATTAGGAGCTACCTTGATTTTTTTAAAAGAAGAAAACCACATCACCAGTATCAAGAATTCGAAGCTGAATTCAGAACCAATGAAGCAGAAATAAAAGAAATTCTCAAGAACTATTTACCCCAAATATATGCCAATAAAATTGTCAAATCTAAATGAACTAGACAAATATTTACAAAAATATAAACTGTCCAGATTGATGAAACAGGAAATAGAGTACTTAAATAACCCTATTTTAGAAAAACAATTAAAAAAATCATAAATGAACTCCCAAATTTAAAAATCTCCAAATCAGATGCATTTACAAGCAAATTCTACCAAATATATAAAGAATAATTAATTTCACAATTTTGCTATGCTTTTTTAAACTTTATTTCTCTTGAGGGGTTTTTTGGGTTTTATTGTTGTTGTTTTTTTTTTTTTTTGTCTATGTTTTCTTTTACAACATTACTATTATGGAAATGTTTTGCATGACTACACATATATAACCTATATAGAGTTGTTTGCTTTCTCAATAGGGAGAAGGGTAGGAAGAGAAGAAAGGTGAAAATTTGGACCCGTCTGGGTCTCAAAAGAATTTTCAGGCTTGAACTCATCTCCTAGTCAAGAGGCAAAGTTTTATTGCAATAGTAACACCTATTACAAAGCTGGCTGAATTGTAAGGGAATTCAGCAGAGAAACAGAAGTAAGAAGAGATTTTTATCCAGCTTCTACCATAGGAAAAAAAATGCTAATTCAATGGCTCAAGTTTCAGATTCTCACAGATCAGAATATAATTGACAAGATTACCAGTCAGCAATGAATTGAGGAGTGGTCTTGTTCATTATTGTCTCAGGAGTTTGATCTGTGAGGGTTTCCTGAGCCAGACGCTATCTGACTAAGGAGTAGTCAGACATTGGGTGTGGGGGTTTCCTGAGGCAGATTCCAAAACTAGAAGATTTAGGATTACTGATTTATTGTTAGAACAGAAGCCCCCCACAAAATCATATTACATCATTTTTTCCCCTCAAGCAGTTATCCCCAAATTAATTTAGGACAAAGGAATGGAGGTCTTACCTTCTGGAACTGCTTCAGGCTGGCAAGTAACTTGGTGTAGACTATAGAGAAGTTTCCATTGGATAACTTTGGGATTTGGAATGTTAGTTCTCAGGAAGTTATGAAGAAGCTTCATAGAAGGTAGTGTAGAAACATTATGAATGAGTTTGCTGGAATTACTTTGGAATGGATGTCCTACAATTATTGTGTGGATAAGAGATCCTTTTTGGCAAGAAAACAAAGGATAGTCAGATTAAAGTTATTCCCCTGGGGTAGCTAATAAGAATAGGGGGGCATCCAAGGTGGGGATGGTGACATTTGAGAAACGGGCCTTTGCAAATAATAATGCAGCAGGTCGAATAGGTGGGCTGCCTTGAGGATGCTGAGTGCACACCCAACAATCCTGAATGCCCCCACTGGTCATAGAGTTCCCTAGCCTGACTAAAGGCTAAGGCATTATCTCCCCACTGTCAGGGGCTACCGAGTGATGGAGAGAAAATACTAAGAGCAAATCTCTCAAAAATAACAAGAAAGAAAGAAAGCTAATCTTAAATGCCTCAGCCAGTTATTTGAGGAGTAAAGGCTGCCCCATAGTCACTGGCTTGCCTCTAGGATTAGAAACTGGTCTGAGAGTGTTTGAAACCACCCAGAAGAGGTGTGTCCCCTTTCTTCTGAGCTGGAAAAGTAAAGATGCCATAGTCAGGGGCAAATGGGTAGAGGAAAATGGGCAGCAGCAAGGACAGCCAGGTCTGTAAGCCTGTTTTCCTTGTCTATTTAATAGGAGAACTTTTTGCTGTTGAAAGCCCCCTTTCTTTTCATATAACCCGACGAGCATGCAAAATATGAAAAGCATATTTGGAGTCAAGATAGATGTTCGTTCTCATTTCTTTCTTCAATTCTAAAACTCTGTGAGGGCAAAAATTCTCTGAATCTGGTGGGGGGGCGGTTAGAACCTCCAATTGTTGGCCTAGAGTAAGCTTAGAGGCTTCCTCAGCTAGCTCTAAGGCAAGAGAGTTACCCCAAAGACACCAAGTTTCTTTGAGAAGTAAACAGGTCTGAGCTTGATCCCACCTTCATTAGGTAAGGCTAAGGCTAAACAAAAGATTAGTTTAACTTTCAGGGTTTTAACAGATTAATAAGACTGTGTGGATCTTTAAGAAAAGAAAATAGCCTTGTGGTGGTGGGGATAAGAAATGAGAAGAGGGGGTGGAAATCAAGGGTTTGTATGGTTGCAGTCAGAGAAGCCTCTCAGGTGACCGCAGATCAAGATACTACCATCTAACCCATACTGGCCATGTGCAGTGGTGTGGTGCTATGTTCTCCTGGATTTGCCTCTTCAAGGGCAAAAATAAATTGTGAATCTTTATGCAATGGTATACAAAGGAAAGCATCTTTAAGATCTAGAATAGAAAACCACAGTGTCCCCTAGGATCTGAGAGAGGATAGTATAGAGATTAGGCCACTAAAGCAGGGGCAGCTTGAGAGGCCCACCTAGGGATTCCTTGGTCCCAGACAGAGGAATCTGCTTTCAGATTTCAGAAAGAATATGGGAGGGCTTTGAGAGAAGCACAAAAAGTTCACCTAGGTGTCTGAGAAGGGAAAATTGGGTCCTCAACTTCACCATTTAATCACGCCCCAACAAGGGAGCAGAACAGGAGGGAATAATAAGAAGGGAATATTTAAATAACAGGCCACCAAAATGGCTGGGCAGAGAGGAAGTATCAAAACTGTTCTTAAATTTCCCTTTAATCCCCATCACCCTGTGTGGTGGGGGGGAGGGGCAGGTAAGACCAGAATGCCAGAGCAAGACAGGAAATAAGACTCTATATCTGCCACATCCAAAATTACCCTGGGCTCTGGATGCTCCAGGCACTGGGGAAGGGTATGTGGCTCTAGAGCAGTTTCTTTTCCAGTGCCCCTCCTGATTGCACTTGGGATGAGGTCCTGGGAGTTTCCTCTAAGGCCAGTTTCCAGCCCAGTGGCCTTGGCCATGACATTTAAAGCACGAACCTCCATAGTTCCCGGATATGGCAGCAGCTAAAAATTGAGCCTGCTCCTTGTTTCTTGGTCTGGCCCTGCGGTCTTGCTCCTCTGTAACTATTGATCCTTATTAAAAACTCCAAAAGTGTTTCTAACAGCTGAGTTTGGGAAGTCTGAGGTCCCAAGCCTAAATTTCTGCAACTTCCTCCGAATATGTGGGACAGATTGATGCAGGTTAAAAGATGTTCTCTTCTCTCTGGGCTGCTGACTTAATGATAAGTCAATTAAATTCAGAACTCAAAAGAATATCAGTTACAGCCCCAAGTGATTTTATCTCTAATAGCAAATTCTGCCAATCGCAGCTTAGGGCTAGATACATTATTTTAAAAGTTTACCAGGACTTAAATTTTGTTTAACATGTTTTATATGTCTAATCCTGGTGCAATAATTATACAAGCTTATAGATTCTTAGTAAATGCATTCCTTTTTTAGAAACTATAAATCCTAAACAGGTTTATTTTTCAGAAATAATTCAAACAAGAATTATTTCTCATTTTTTACACTGATGGTTTTAAGAAAACTGGCAAGTTTACAAATTAAGGGTAGTTGACAGAGACCTCAGGGAAGAGGTAGTTTGCTAGGTTGCCCATCCTAACTGTTTTCAGTGCTTTCATGAGCTGTGCTATTTGACACCTCCCCCTATTCTGTGGAGGGGGAAAGGAGTTCACATCTCACACCTGGAGGTAAACTGGTAAGGCTTAACATAATGACAATAAGTCCAAGTAACTTAGTTAACAATTTTAGAATTTTTCTAATAGCCAAATGTTTTATCTGTAGTTTCTATTCTCTTAAATAAGATTCCCTTTTGGGGGCAGCTAGGTGGCGAAGTGGATAGAGCACCAGCCCTGAAGTCAAAAGGCTCTGAGTTCAAATTTGACCTCAGACACTTAATACTTCCTAGCTTTATGACCCTGGGCAAGTCACTTAACCCCAATTGCCTCAGCCAAAAAAAAAAAAAAAAAAAAAGTTCCCCTTTTGTTTTAGAGAGAAAACAAGTGAATTCTTAAAACTGAGATACAATAGATTTTAAGATTGATTTAACTTTAGTTAATGACAAGCCTAGACAAACTGAATTGCGATTTGGTTATTTTCCAATTTATGAAAATCATTTATCTTTTGTGAGCCAGGAAAAAATGTCAGTTTTTACTGATGGGGCCCTCAGAAGTCTGACTACTATAAGAGTTTTTGAAGTAGTGGCAAAATGCTTTTCTGTTTCCAAAAATTCTTCTGTTTACACTATTAGTGCAAAAAGATCCCTTTAGTGGGCTTTCCTTTAAAATTGCTTTTTACTATCTCAGACAAATTCCCAAATTAATTTATATACAAATAGAAATCATTTATTTGTTGGTCACATTAAAAAAACATAAAGTTATCAAATATAAAGCAATTATATCCAATAAAGCAGTTAACATTCGTATAGCATGCTCTATGCTAAGCACTTCACAATAACTATTATTTCTCTTGACAAATCAGAAAATTGGTTAGAGATAAAATAATTTGCCATAAATTACATAGCTAATATATGTCCATAATTGAGACAGAGAATGGTGATCTTATAGAAGCAGAGACTTACTGGCTTTCCGGGTGCTGCCAAGGGTACCTGATTTCTTCCCAGGCAATTCCTGGAAAGAACCTGGTGAAAGCTGGAGTGCCAGAATATCCCTTTGATGGTAGTTTCAGGTGTCAGGGCTCAGGGAATGCTGAGCATAAAGCCTAACCCCCATTCTATCCCCATTCCCCCAAATTGGGTTGGGGGATATTTGGGCAAGGTTGTGTGAAGTCCCCACAGTTTTGCTTCCTCTATTTCTGCAGGTGAGGCAGAATTTAAATTTCCCTACAGTTTTGAGATGAGAAGAGAGACTTGGGCTATGTTGATCTTGCTAAGAATCCCTACAAATGAGATGTTTCAGGAATTTTTTTCTTTTGCAATTTTAATCTAGCTCACAGAACAAACATGACCAGACATTCTACACAGAGACCCAGACACACACAGAATGACACAAAAGAAGACTATCTCATCTTTGCCAAAAGCCATACAATTTTGTCAAAAGCTATTCCATAACACTTATGTTTTTTTTTTTCTGGCAACTCAAAGGAGGTGAAACGTGGCAAAAGTTCCCTAAGCACTTTGATGAAATTGCAATAATTTCCCAGTATGAGTCTCCCCAATCAAGGAAAACTTGCTGAGTGCGGAGCTCAGTATGACCCACACAAACCTTTTCCCAGTGGCTTGGGGTGTCTCGCTATAGTGCTGTGAGAGAAAAAAAATCCCACTACCTTGACAAGGAGGGAATTAAGCTAGGGGAGGCCAAACTCTCCCTATACCAGGCCACCTAATGTTGAAGTTGGGAAAGAAGACTCCAAAAGTTTGGGGTCCCAGACCAGTATTGTGATGTGTGTCTCAAAAGAATTTTCTGGCTTGAACCCATCTCCTAGTTAAGGGGCAAAGTTTTATTACAACAGTAATGCCTACTACAAAGCTGGCTGAAATGTAAGAAAATTCAGCAGAGAAACAGAAGCAAGAAGAGACTTTTATCAAGCTTCTACCATAGAAAAAAATGCTAATTCTATGGCATATGGATACAGCTAGGGAGTAGTGGTTCTCACAGATCAGATTATAACTGACAAGATTACCAGTCAGCAATGAATTGAGGAGTGGCCTTATTTATTATTGACTCAGGAGTTTGATCTGTGGGGGTTTTCTGAGGCCAGAAACTATCTGACTAAGGAGTGGTCAGACATTGGGTATGGGGGTTTCATGAGGCAGATTCCAAAGCTAGAAGATTTAGAAGTACTGACTTATTGTTAGAACAGAAGCCCCCCATGGTCAGAGGACCACAAAATCATATTACATCATTTCCCCCCTCAAGCAGTCATCCCCAAATTAATTTAGAACAAAGGGATGGAGGTCTCACCTTCTGGAACTCTATTGCTATTCCATAGAGACTATTGCTATTGCTATGGAGATGCTTCAGGCTGACAAGGGGCATAGAGCTGGCCTTGCCTAGTAGGGGTCCAGACTGAGAGGTGAAACAAGTGACTTGTAGGCAGTGTCAGCAGCATCTGGTACTAAATTTTAGAATCAGATATCAGGTGATTTCAGGTTGACCAAGTTGTTGGAATTTCATGATTTGGAGTCTAGAAGAAGCAACTCTCACAAGTATATTTTATATTAAAAATATAAGAACCAAATATGAGCAAAAGAAAAAGAATTAAAAGTGAAGTTAATAGGGACAATAGCCAGTAGTCCCCACCCAAAGGAAGGCTGTATGGGGAGAGGTGAGGCTGTCATGGCTTGCATTCAAACAGGTTTTCCTAGGATAAACACCAAAGAATGTTTTCCCCAATAACCCTGCTTTTGTCTTCTTGAAGGGGTGGAGGCAGTATCTGAAGCAGTGGAATTATACACATGAAAGGAGCACTCAGATGATCTAGCATGCAAGCAATGTGTTTAAAATATGTTAAGCAATGGGTAGGGAGGGTGACATGCAGAGTAGAGATAATAATTAATCTTAAATAGGTTTGATCTCCTTTAGCAAAAACCTGAGCCTTCAGGCTTACAAGGAAGGCTTTTGCCCAATTAGTAAAAGTAAAAACAAAAACCAAAAAGCAGTTTGAAACCTCTGAGAGGGGACATATGTGTAAAATCCATTTGCCAGTCCTTCCCTAAGTATGTACCCCTCCTCCTATAGGCTTTAGGATAGGGGGATTAGCAGCCCTTTCACAAACTGGGCATATTGGACAGATCTGTCTGTTTCTCCTAGCTTGTGACCAAGGAAAATAGCTTTCTTCACAAGTAAAGTAAAAAAATACATACCTAGAAAGGTGTGTATATTTGTAAAGAGGCCAACAACATAGTACATGTACCTCCAGGACAAAAACTATACTCAAGCTTTTGCTCCAGCTACTTATCTACACAAGATGTCCAAAGAAGTATGGGAAGTGAAAATGATTGAGATAAACTAATTATCTAAAGGCAATGTGAAGGAGCTTTTGGAAAGAAGGAATGTTTTATCCTGGAGAAAAGAGGCAAGCCTGAGGAGAACCTCAAAAATGAGATTTTGAATGAATCAAAGGGAAAAAAAAATAGCCAGTCCTAAATTAAGGTCATTTCTCTAACTGAAAACAAAATGGTTTTGTTTTTAGCACTTCATGGTAATGTTGAAGCATCAGCTCTCTGTAACTATTTATTGAAGGTGAGCTCAAAAGACTAGGTGCTACCATCTCAGAGTAGCCCAACAACCTATACAGCCCCACTGGACAGTCACTTTCCAGGGGCTTCACTGTCCAGTCAACCACTGAGTGACCTGCTCCTCCGAAAGTCTAGACCCCATGTCCTAGGAGGAACAAGCTTAACTGAGACACCACAGGAGGTCAAATAGACAGGTATGCTTAGCCAAGAGCCAGGTGAAGGTCTTTGTAAAAAGCAAGGCCATCAAAGTTGTAAATCACTTTGGCCATGTTTTTATAGTATTAATATTTTTGTATAAAATGTTTCCCTTATTCCACTCAGTTCATTCTGCATCAGTTTATATAAATTTTCTTAAGTTTTTCTGAAGCTTGGATAATCTTCATTTTATTTTTTTATTTCTATTTTATATTAGTATTTCATTATATTCCCAAATTGATAGGTACCTCCTTAGTTTCCAGTTTTTTGCCACTACAAAAATATGTGCTTAAGTATTTTCATACTTATGGTTATGCTAGACCCAGCTTGAACTGGCTTCTGAGAGCCAATTATTAAATTTTTAGTGTGAACATTTCTACTTCAAAAATTGGCAAACTCTATAAATCAAGGCTTTATTTATTGTTTTGTTGTTTATGTAAACTTGAGAAAGTGACAGAAAAATATTAATGTAGATTAAATTTAGGAATATATATTTGTACCTTTTTATGGTGGGGAAAGACAGTTGTTAAACATTTACTAGCTCATAGTTAAGTAATTTGCCCAGGATCACACAACTACTAAGTGACTGACATCAAATTTGAACTCAGGAAGATGAGTCTACCTAACTCTAGGTTTGGCACTCTCACCACTTTGCCATCTAGCTGTCCCATAAAGATGATAGCTAGCATCTATATAACATTTTAGAGTTTAATGCTTTAAATTATGTTGTTTCATTTTATCCTGACAGCAACCCTATGAAGTCATCCCCATTTTTCACATGAGAAAATTGAGACAGAGAGAACTTGAATGAATTGCTTATACACAACTAGAAAGTGCCTGAGGCAAGAATTGAACTTGTCTTTCCCTCTCTATTTCTGTTCCCTCCTTTAATCTTTTTTATTATTTTAATCTACATCCCTCCTTCTTTTCCTCTCTTTTCCCTCCGAATCCATAACTAGAACCCAACTATTGGGGAAGGCGGTGTCATAAGATTATATCTTAAGGGCAAGATTCTTCCCTTAGGTCACTGTTTTCTATCTTCTGTCCATCCCCATCCCAATGCCAGCTGGCCTATAATCTAACCAGCCATATAACTCCATATTCATCCTCCTGATATCTTATGTTAGTCATGCTCCATTCCTAAAGAGGAAAGAAATGTTCTTTTCCCCTAAAGAAAGTAACACCAGGCAAATTACTGTCCTGGGGAATCATGCATGCTTCTGCCTCCAAATTCTAATTATATATTGGAGAAGCTATACCTCAGACTTTCCCCTTCCCATATGTACCTCCTGTGTTGTCCTCACAAATATCTCTTTCCATTTCCTTGACTACTGAACTTGCTTCAGGGGGTAGAATTCTTAGGATTGTTCCCTTGATCTTTTTATTATCCTCCTTTTATCCCTCCAAGCAAAATATTCCCCTAGCCTCTTGTCAGAGCCAGGACTCTGGAAAGATCTTGGGATATCTATTGAGGAATCATAGGTCTCACATTTTTTTTGCCTAGAGAGGTCTGGTTTTCCCATAACGATGGTACCCTGAGATCAACACCATTGTTAGCATGGGACACAAAACACCTCGGGGAGCCTTCCTGATTGAGCCTTGGAATCTGGTATTCTGTGAGGATCTTCTGAGTCACATACTTGATACTTTATCACCTTTACTCATTACCTGTAATGAAGAAAATGAGCCCAATGAAGCCAAGGCTCTCATTTAACACCCTACACTGCAGGGCAAACCAAATTTCTCCTAGTTATTACACATCTGAATAACATGACTGCTTTTTGATATTGAATAAAAGTTTTGGCATATAAACTTATTTTATAAGTTCATTCTTCAGGTGATATCTTCTATAGCAAAAAGAATGATGAGAATTGTGTATGCTTTGTCTTGTTCCCATGTGGTTTGGATGTCTTTCATTATGTCTTTATGTTTTGAAATCTTTCCTTTATTAGGATATTTTTAGTATTTGATAGATTAAATTTTTTTAAAGTATATAAATTATTAAATATTGAAGATATTGTTTGTAACCAGTTGTTATTGTTATTTTTAAATCATATAATGCCAGTTAGAAAAGACCTCAGTAAGATTGGATTTATTCCACTTGACCCCATGGGATAGAACTAGGAGATGTTACAAAAAGGCAAATTTCAGTTTGATGCCAGGAAAAATTTCCAATAGTTCAATCAGTCCATAAGTGTAATGAGCTGCCTCAGAGGATGGAGGATTCATCATTGCAAGAAGTCATTAAACAAAAACTTATTGTGTACATCACTGCTTAGGTACTGTCATCCCCATTTTTCACATGAGAAAACTGAGACAGAGAGAATACAAATGAACTGCCTTGTATTGCACACATAACTAGAAAGTGTCTGAGGCATGATTTGAACTCCCTTTTCCCCTGTATTTCTACTCCCTCCCTTAGTTTCTTTTTATTTCTGTTCATATGATAGGATATTGTTTTCTATGCATAAGTTCACTAGAAGGTCTCTGAGAGTTCTTCTCACTTTAACATTGTCTATCTTTGAAAAAGAAATGCCATTTCCAATGTGCCTGAAAGCAGCCACCCAGTCTCTGCTTCATGGCTTCAATAGTTTCAACCATTCCTTGAGGCAGCCCATCCACTTCTGGGATGGTATCAAATGGATAGGAAGCCTTTCTTGACATCAGCCCTAAATATGATTCTAAATAATGTTCACATATGGAGCCCTGCTAGTGAAGAAATCCATCTTTAATACGGCCAGCATTCATATGGTCACTGCTATTATGTATTCCTGAATCCAGCTCTACCACTTTATCCACTGCATCATGAACCTGATGTGCAAAGACAGCTTGAAAATTATTTATTTCTCCAAAAGGACATAAGATGAATCAAAAACTTGAATTTCATAAAGCAGAAAATAATACTGCCTAGCATTTTTCAACAGAGACAGCAAAGCAATGATTCATGAATCACTTGGACTAGAATGCTTATACCAATACACAAATCCACTAGCAGTATCTTAGTATGACTGTATCTCTACAGCCACTACCACATGGAATATTCCTAATTTTTATCACCTTTGCCAATTCACTGGAACAAGTTGATTTGAAATAAAATTTACATGATATTTAATTGTTTATGTTCTTTTGCTCATATTCTTTGATAATTAAGGAATGGCTCTTATTCTCATATATTTCTGTTATATGTGTGTGTGTATAGATAGGAAACAAAAGAAATGTTTGATGCAAATTTTTCCAGTTGATCACTTCCTTTCCAAACTTGATGTGATGTTAATTTTATTCACACAAAATATTTTAAATTTAATATAATAAAGATTATATACATTTTTTCTTTGTAGTTCAGTGTAATCTACCTCAATTTTTCCTTCACAATAGCCTTTGGCTCGAGCAAAACACATCTTTTGACAACAGGACTGCTAACAGTTTAACCTCCATCTGAAGATGTATTTTATCTCTCTATGCCCAGATATTATTTTAGAACTCCACCTACTTGGTAACTGTCACCAAGACCTGTCACCTGACTCACCCCTACCCAATGGGCACCTACCATTTCAAATTCACTGCCTTAGCTTTCTATATATTATTTTAATTTTCACTTTGTAGAACACAGAATCTACACCCAATCTAGAAGAACTTCCCTAGGTGCCAAGGTAGGCAATGTCACAAATATCATCTGTGACCATCTGTAATTCTCTTTGTCTTTTGGCTATTTTTTGTGTGTGGCAAAATGTATAAATTGGATGAATGTAGAGTGGGGATGTAGTGGTAAGGTGAGGGAAATGTTAGACTTGGTAATCTCAAAGGTCCTATCCATCTTCATGACCACACAAAGTTATGATTTTCCACTCTTCACCTCCTTCCCCCCACTTCCAATACTTTATCAAAGGAAATGGACCAAAGGAACTGATGGTTTGAAAATGGACTTTTTGAGAGGTTCATGGAGTCTCCAAGGGAAGGGTGAAGTGTCTGTGAATTTGACATAGAGGAGGGTATATGAAGATTGTAGATAGAGTGTTAGAATTGAGGAGATTGAGAGAGAACTGAGGAGAATTGAGGAGAACTTATATCCCACTGCTAACTCTATGACTATGAGAAAAGCCTTTGAACCCTCTAATACTCAATTTTCTTATCTTTAAAATGAAGATAGTAGAACTGGTAGTGCCTGCTTCTTAGAATTCTTATGAGATTTGTTTGAAATGATGTCCATAAAATGTTTTGTAATTTTCAAATTGTGATAAAAAAAAGTTTAGCACTATTATTATTGGAGAGAAAGGACCAGCTATTAAAGTCCTCTCTTTGTGAGATCCAAAGCCACAAAATATCAGGTAACTCCAAGTGAATACAAAATATGCACTCTGATCAGTAAAATTTGTAACTCTTCAGGCTTCTAAATGGCAAGGGCCCTCTGAACCAAAACAGGGCTAAAGAATTTTGGGAAGTGAAGGCACTTCATGACCAAGGGAATTAAGGGGTTTCAGGAGATGAGGAACTGAAATAATGGAGGGAAAGGGATGCAAACCAGTTCCTGAAAATGTGCTCAGAGGAAGATAGGAAGGATAGTGAGACTGTGGAAGGAGCCCTGGAGGGGAATAAATTAACCAGAGCTAGGGAATAATCAGTCCAGTAGCAAATCAGTCATTGCCAGGACAGTCACACAGTCTTCACAAAAATCCAAGGAAGCGCAGAGCTATCATTATCCCCTTTTTACAGTTGAGGGAACTGAGGCAGGCAATGTAGATTTATTTGGGCTTTATCAAATCCTGGTTTACCAGAGCTATGTTTCAAAAAGTTATGAATGCCCAAAATGATTCATAAAGAAATGCGTGAAAAAATGTACACATATAACCAGAAAAAAAATAAAATGGGGAAAAAAGAAGTTATGAATGAAAACTGCATGAGACAAAATAATTTAATTTTTCCAACTTTAAAATAATGATAGAGTAAATAAATAAGAAAGAAGAAAAAAAAGTCTAGACTCCCAAACTCAATATATCATGCAAAATATAAGCAGATAAAACCACATATAATGATATGACTCTTCATATGGACAGAAGGATAAAAGAAGAAAGGGGTGGGGGAAGAGGAGAAGGAAGAGGGAGCAAATAGCAACATTATACAAACAGAACTACTTAGTTAGGTCTTTGGGGGTGCGACCACTACTACTCATGGATTGTTGTTCATCCTTCATTCTTGAAAGAGGACCAGTGATATTAGGAGGTGATATCTTGACTTGCATGTGAATTGGATTTAAGTGAAACAAGGCTGTGCAAAATCATCTTCACTCTCTCCTCTAGGCATCAGAGTCCAGTGTCAAGACATAGATCAGGATGACTCAAGATGACTCAAGAGAAATTCTCTCTGAGAATTTAGCCACAGAAAAAGAGAAGAAATAGTAGGTATGGATGGATCAAGTGAAGGTTTTTTGAGGATGAATGTTTGTAGACAATAAAGAACTAGCCAGTAGATAGAGTGTGAAGATGAATGAGAACATAGGAATAATTCAGTAGAAATATGCTGAAGGAGAATGGAAACACTTCTGCAAATGGAGAAGTTTGTTTTTGCATGGAAAAGAATGGAGATGGTAGTAGAACATATCTGAGTGATGTAAGATTAGGAGGAGAAATGAAAAGGTATTAATGAATTACCTAAGGTTTTTTTTTTTTTTTTTTTTCAGTAAAATGTGAGTCCAGATCTGTTAGGAGGTAGTCTGTAGATGTGGCAGATAAATGTTATGATCATTTTTGTGAGTGGTTTAAATAGTAGTAAAGGAGTAAATGGCCATGGGAATGAAGAATTGAGGAACTAGGAGTTTAGTATGTCTGAAGAACTATCAAGGTAAATGATGAAGTCCCCTAGTATGAAGATAGGAATGGAGGGGAAACTGGGAGCCACTGAACGGAACCTGTAAAGTAAAGAAGGGGAATGTTCTGAAGGTTTATAAACAATTAACAGAAATGATTGGGTGGTAGATATGGATTGTTGTTATTGTTTTTCCTTTTTTCTTGAAGAAGAGCATGACATCAGGCAGGTAATGCCATAGCATATAGGCGAATTGAACTTAAGTGAACATGGGTTGTGTAAGGTCACCAGTCTCACCTGCTCCTCCAGAACCCATATAGCGATCAGAATAACCAGAGATGGTCCTTGATGCAGTGAGAGATCTCTCTCCCTCCATCCCTTTCTCTTTCTCTTCTTATCTTCCTTCCTTCCTTCCTTCCTTCCTTCCTTCCTTCCTTCCTTCCTTCCTTCCTTCCTTCCTTCCTTCCTTCCTTCCTTCCTTCCTTCCTTCTGGAAGGATCAAGAGAGAACCAGGTTTAAGTCTGAGCCAAGAGATGGAAGGATTTGGGAAGGAAAAGTTTAAAGATGAAAGCAAGTTTGTCTTGATAAAGCAGGCTTATCAGAAAGCACAGCAGAAGGAGTGGGTAAGTGTACAATGGGCCATTGGATGAGGTTGAGGGGAATGAGAATAAGGAATGAGCCAGTGCTGGGGTAGGGGGAGAGGAAAGGGAATAGAGAATAAGGTTTGAAAGATGACTAGGGATTTACAATTATTAGAATGGGGAAGAGTTATAACCAAAGGGAATTTGTTAATTATTAAGTAATGACTTTAGGTAGATTTTCATTTTCCCTTGGAAAGAAAGAAACAAGCATTTTTAAGTACTTACTCTGTGCCAGATACTTTGCTAGGTATTTTGCATATATCTCATTTGGTCCTCATAACAACCTTAGGAAGTAAGTGCTGTCATTGTCCCCATTTATAGTTGAGGTAACTACTATAACAAAAGTCAAGTGACTTGTTCAGGTCCACTTAGTGTATACTTAAGTGTTTAAAGTTAGATTGGAATTCAGAAGGGCCTGCATATTCTTGAAAGACTTCAGGTCCAGTGCTTTATTCACTGGTATTGGAGTTCTTTGGGTGACTAGGGTGAAGATCCAGTGGAATGGCCACCAGTGGGCCCACAGATATAGCCTCTTGATCAAAATATCCAAAGTTAGACATGATAACTCAAGAGTCTCAATTCTTAAAATCTCTTTGGTCAGTCGATTAAATCTGCTTCTCACCTTCAAAGAAGACAGTTATGCAGCATGTTGTGGTCATATAATTAACTACACACAAAAAATGAAAAGACTTAAATGCTTCTATAGTGGTGCCCTTTTAACCTCCACCCCCAAATTGCTCCCACATTCACAGATAGTGTGAATAAGAATAAGGCTGGGATTGAATGTCTAGGACCTTAGGAAAGTAAGGGAAGCACACTAGGAAAGAAGTATCTGCCCTTTCATTTCAGCAGCTAATGGGATTTTCAATAGTTGTTAGGCCCAGCCATTCTGCTCTTGATCTCTATATGCTTCAGATTGAGGAAAGCACTGGTCATGCTCCTAGCTCTTTTTTTCCTGGCCTTATCACCAGAAGAAATAGTCTTAGACTAAAGACCACCCACACAGTTCCAATCCAAAAGTGTCAATCTAATAACCAGGGTAACTTGAAACCCCTGCCCCATGCAATAGTTTAAAGGTATAGAAAACCCAAAGATGCAATCTTTTATCTAAAGAAACCAGACTGAACAAGATTTCCTTTAACCAATAAAGAAGAATAAAGAAGAACTTAAATGGAAGAGCAAACTTTGGATTTAAGTTTCTACCCAAAAAGGAGAAGGGAAGAGGGGAAGGGAGAGTGAGAGAAGGAAAAAAACAACCACCACTTTTTCAATCACCTAGATTTATAATTGGGAGTGAGGGGGATATCCAGGAATGCTCAAGCTTATCTTCTACTTTGGTGTTACCATCCCATCTACCTGGGTTAAATAAAGATTTTGGCTGTCCTGGTGCCATGCTCCATAGTCCACACCATCTCCCCATCTTTGCCAGAATCAGTGTCTGCCTCTCTATTTCTTTCCTGTAACTCCTGAAAGATTTATTCCCACTATCTCTGGAGTTGCCTCTTTTTCATCTTAGTTCTCAACATTTCCCTGGATATGGGATAATGAGCAAAATGCCAAATCCCAGAATTCTCAAAGAAGTTTTAAATTACTTTCCCCATGAGATCTCCGCCACTGTCCTCTTACTCAGAATGGGGTCAGATATATCATTACTTTTTGATTATTTGTTTTCTAAGACATAATTAAGAATTGAATAGGAAAATCACTGAGAGAGAAAGCTGAGCAATTATGTTCTTTTTCTTTTCCATAATCTTTCAAATCATGTAGTTTCTTATTATCTAACAATTTCTCCAACTTGATTTCCTTCTTTTGCCTCTTCTTTCTCTCCATGTTTTCACTAACCCATGTGGAGCCACTTTTTTTTTTTTTTTGCTATTTCTAAGATTTCAGATAATTGGAGAAGTTGGTCTCTGAAGCCCTTATAACCCAGAAGACTTATAAGGCTGTGTGTGATTCTGTTATTTTATGAACCCAATGAGAGAAATGATTATGGCTCTCTTATGTCAATAATTAATTACAATTAGAGAGATCCAGGATTGTTTTTTTTTTTGTTTTTTTTTTTTTTTACTATTTCCTGATACTCTACTATATTAATATTAAATCAGCCCCAGAAGAATAGGGCTGATAATGAGACTGAATTCAACAGGGGTGGGCATAGATAATTTGTCTTGATGGTCCACACTGGGGAGAGTCTGGGAGTCAGAATGACATAATCAAAATCACCCCTCATTAGAATAAGTCCATTTCTCATTATAATATTCATTTTCTCATTAGTTGTTAACCAATGATTGCCATCTACTGGAATACTCACTCAACCAAGGGTATATAAATGTCAGTGGACTGGCATGATCCATTTTTGGTTTATGAGAAACAATCAAATTATCCTCCTTTTATTAATTATTTGTTAGCCACAATTAATATCATTAATTATTCAGAAATTATTTCTTGAATTTTGTAATACATCACATGAAAATGAGGGAACAGATTTGTTCTAATTTCTGGTAAGACAAGATTTTGAATCCTGCCTCTTGGTAGCATGGGATCACTCATGATTACACCCATCTGCCCCCTCAGAGGAGAGTTAAGGTGTGATTCCCTTCTTGGAGACTATGAACAACATGTTGCATCACAGTTCCAAGGTTAACCAAATCTAAGGAGATAAACCAGTATGGGAAAGGAGTTTATAGCTCTGGTATGAAGTCAAGAAAATTAGTTCTAAATAGGTTTGGGAGTAAGATGCTCATATATCTTATTCCTTTCTATATCTGAGACCTCCTACTTCATTAGAGTGAGCATTTTTCCAATTTTTTTCTCACTGTTGTGTAAGGTTCCAGTGCAAATTTTTTTAGGTTTTTCAGGAGAAAAAGAAAGGAAGTGGGAAGTTTGGGAGGAAAAGAGAAAAAGGGGAAACCAAGGAAGAAATAAGAAAGTAGCAAGAGATAGGTGTGAACGAAGTATTATTCTGCTCGAGTCCAAGTGATCCAATACATACATACACACACAGAGATTGCCACTATATTAATAGTATAGAGAAGGTATCAAAGATCAGAAGTTTTCAAACTAATTTGACTAAGAAAACTTTGGCCTTTCAAATATATTGACAGAACCCATAATTCTAAACAGGATGGAGCATAGGAATGAGGAAGTAAAATGGAAGATTGGGAATAAATTTGGCAACAAAGTTACTTTGCTATACTTTGCTGATATTATTCTCATGTGGAAAACTACTGCATTTACTTGACACATACATTATTTTAATGATTAATAAATTAATAGAAAAAATATCACTGGTATTAACATTATCCCATTGAACCCTCTTCATTAGTTGCCATAGAATAACAGTTAAAGAGTGAACCCCTGAGCACAGCCTGGTTCAGAAGGATCTGAGTTCACTTTCTCCTCAGATAACTTGCTAGTTAGGTGACCCTAGATCACTGTCTTAACTTCTCAGCCTCAATTTGCTCATATGTAAAATGGAGTTAATAACAGCACATACAACATGGAATTATTGCTGAGAAGCAAGTGAACACAATTCAATTCAATAAACAATTTTTAAGTGCCCCGTTTGTTCCAAGTACTGAACTAAGCACTAGGGAATGAAAGCAGGAAAGAAGAAAGGAAAGGAGGGGAGATGGGGGAACAGAATGAATAAAGGAGGGAGGGGAATGAAGAAAAGAGAGTAAAAGAAAGGAAGAGAATAAGGAGGGAAGAGCAGAGGGAAGGAGGAAGAAAAGGAGGGAGGGAGGGAGGAAGAAAAGAAGTAAGGACTATTTCCTATATAGCTTCAATATAGCATATTTGCACAAAACTGTTTGCAACTTTAGATTGTGAGTTCCTTCAGAACAGAGATTGTCTTTTTTTTTTTTCATATCCTGAAATTTAGCATAATGCCTGGCAAAAGAAGACAATAAGTGCTTATTGACTAAATGATTGTCTGACTTCCGAAAATATGCAAAACAGCACCTTGAAACACTCCTTGCAGCCCTCTCTTTATAGCCTAACGTTATTCTCTTATTCTCTCTCAGTCTCTCTCCTTCCTTCCCTCTTTCCTTCCCTCCTTCCCTCCCTCCCTCCCTCCCTCTCTCTCTCTCTCTGTCTCTCTCTGTCTCTCTCTGTCTCTCTCTCTCTCTCTGTCTCTCTCTGTCTCTCTCTCTGTCTCTCTCTCTCTGTCTCTCTCTCTCTCTCTCTCTCTCTCTCTCTCTCTCTCTCTCTCTCTCGCTCTCTCTCTCTCTCTCTCTCTCTCTCTCTCTCTCTCTCTCTCTCTCTCTCTCTCTGTCTCTCTCTGTCTCTCTGTCTCTCTCTCCCTGTCTCTCTCTCTCTCTTATTAAAGTTTTTTTTATGTTCAAAACATATGCATGGATAATTTTTCCACATTGATCTTTGTAAAACTTTGTGTTCCAATTTCCACCTTTTCCCCCCCACCCCTTCTCCTAGATGGCAACTTTATTCCCAATATAGGCCTAACTTTATTCCCAATAAATAAATTCTGCCTGAGGTTGGGGAGATGGTTTCTAGAGTAGGAGGGAAGACATATATGGGTGAGGAGTGGCTGCAAAGAATGGGAGAGGGAACATCAGGGTCCAGAGAGACCAAGGAATGGGACTAATAGTTGAAAAGCCTGAGATGTATGGTGATAGCTCAGCCAGATATCCATCTTGAAAAGGGCCATGAATGCCTCCTCTTAGAGAAAGGATGTCCTTATAATTGACCTATTTGGGGAGAGAATTGCCAAGGACCAATGTGTATTGCCTTTACCTGTGCCACAACAGAGTACGCAGGTCAGATTCTCCTGAATCATCCTGATCAGATGAGGCATGATGTCTTTCAGGTGAAGAAGAGATAAAATCAATGGATCTCCTGGTGGGAAATACAATGAGGAACATCATTGGCTTGTGGACAATATCATATTTATTTTCGGTAGCTTCCTTTTTTACCTACAGAAGTAAGTATGAAGAAAGGTCAGGGCAGGGAATTCTTCTTGAGACCTAAGGGACCATTTGATTGGGAAAGGCACAGGAATATGAGCACTGGTTGCCTCTACCCTTCCCCTAACAAATTTAAGCCAATAATAGCACCAACAGTCTCTGTAATAAAGACCATTTGAGGTTTTTGGAGGTGCTTTACCTATAAGCTAATACAGACAGAAAAGTTATGAGAGTACAAGACACATCAGAAACTGAAAATTCCTCTCTCCTCTGGGATTTGTGACTGGAGCTAAGGAATTGTCTCTTGATCCTTGGATTCTCCCACTAACACTTTCTATCCCTGAGGCTATTGGTCTCTTTCTTTGTCTGGGATGTCTCCTATATGAGAAAACATGAGTGCAAAGTAGTAAAGGAAAAAAAAAAGTGGTAATGAGCCACCTTTGGGAATTATGGGATTGATATCTCTTCACTTCAGTGTCCATTGGGAGAATTGGACCAGCAGTCCTCTTCTGTGAGACAGATTTAGTTGGAGAAGGCTCCTACTCCCAGTTTTTTGGGAGCTCCTGAATCCTTTAGCCAAAACTGACAGTTTAGAGGGTAGGGGAACATTTGAGTGGTTGTGCCCTTTACCCTTGTTGTCCTCTTGCAGAACGTCTTCAGACACAAACTTTTCTGTGGCACCTGATTGGGATCCTGTCAGTGAGTAATGCAATGGAAGTGGGCCTATGTATTTATTATTTGTGGACAAAGCACAGTTGCCCAGGTAATGGTGACCTGAGGACAAGGATGGGTAAGGGGAGGATATTGGACAATAATAAAGGACAGCCTTCACAAAATATTCATTGGCTGTCAACTCCCTGTGCTCATTTTATTCTTACTCCAATCTCTGGACAATCCTGACCCCATGTATCCAATCCATTTTTCCCTTTCAAAGACAGATGTGACTGTTACTCTCCCCAGCTTTCCACTGAAACGTGGATTTCTCTTTTCCTTGTGTGTAGACCCAGAGATTCTTGAGGAATTTGGGGCTGGAAAGGAAAAAGGCTCCTGAGGAAGGAATAGGTTGTGTGTAATTCAATGTGTCAGGCAATCCAGAGGTGGTAGAGAGAACAAGCTTTGGGCTGTAGGGTGGTAGAAGAAAAAAGTGGTTCCCATCTCCCTAGAGGAGAGAACTGGGAAGGGAAACCATATAATCTACCTTGGACCAGTTTTTCAAAGAGGTGATAATCCTTTGTTCTACAGGATTTATTCCCAAGAAGGATTGGATGAACTGGTTTGCTTGGAGCCTCATTTTGTTCTTCATCACACTCTTAAGAGTATTAACTTTTAATTCTGTATCTCAATATCCTTTCTTCCTTATGATGATACTGCTGTTTTCAATGAATTTCACCAATATTGAGAGCATCATCTTTGTGATGCCTGTATTAAGGATGATTTTTTTATTATTATGCTTTTTAACATTTTTATTTAAAGCTTTTAGTTTCAAATTCTACCCTTCTCTCCTTTCTCTCCTCCCTCCCTGAGATTGTAAGCGATCAGATATAGTTTATACATGTGCAATTATATTTCCATTTCCATATTTGTAATTTGTACAAAAAGTTTCAAATAAAAGAAAAAATGCAATAAAGTGATAAATAGCATGCTTGATGCTTTATTCAACCAATATTAGTTTTTTTTCCTCTGGAGGTATGTTTCATCATTATTCTTTTGGGATTGTCTTTAATTATTGTACTGCTAAGAATAGCTAAGCCATTCAATCTCTAAGGATATTTTTAACCTGTATTCAGTCGGTCTTCACAAAATAGTGATTCAAATAACTGAAACTTATGCTTTAGATTTTCTGGCATACAGAAAATGACCAGATTCCCTTGGGAAAAGAGTTAAGGATTATCTGGGGCTTATACCATAGAGTCATTGAAACTCAGTTTGGAAGGAAATGTGGGAATAGTCCCAAAGGAGAGGCTTACAAAGATGAAGTCAGGGGATAGGAGAGACTCAAGGAAGAAGGTAGGCCTGGAGGCTTAAGACTTGTTCTGGAGGCATCTAAGGAAGAAGGTGTGGGCTATGACAAAGAGTGAAATATTTTTCTTCATCCCTATTCCTTCCCTCCATCTTTTTGCTTTCTCTCCAAATCTTGTTTTTTTCTTCTTCCTGCTCATTCTCTGCTTCCTTCTTTCTATTTAAAGTTAGAATTAATACCTAATTATCCGGAATTCTGCCCCTCATTCCTACATCTTCCCCTGGGAGGTGAGGGGTATTGCTTTCCATCTTCTGTCCTTTCTCCCTTCTAGTGACAGCTAGTCCACAACCTCACCATCCCTTCAACTCCCTTGCTCCTTCCCTGAGAAAGTTTCTCAAAGGGAAAGACTGTACTTCTCTTCCCCTGCCACAAAGAGCCTGCTAGTCTCAGAATTTATGTTTCTCTCTCCTTTCTCATTCTACATTGCATAGGAGTGGCTCATTCTCTTCATTCTCATTCTACATTGCATAGGAGTGGCTATGACCTAGACTTGAGGTTTGAGCAAAATACTCATATCTCTATCCCTTCCTCACCCCTGATTCCCAGTGGATTTGCTTCAGTAGCTACAACTCCTTGGGCTTCCCTTGATTATTTTCTTTCTTCCTTCCCAGAAAATATCCCCCCAGTGTCCTTGTCAGAACCGAGATTCTGCACAGATCTTGGAATATATCCTGAGGAATCTCAGATCTTATGTTTTTTCCCTGGGACATGTCTAATTTTTCCATAGGCATGATACTCTGAGAACATTGCTGACATGAGGCACAAAATGCCCCTTGGAGCCTGTACTGATTGACCCCTTGCAGTCTGGTGCTCTATGAGGATCTTCTGAGTCACAAACTTGATTCTTTATCACCTTTACTCATTACTTGCCGTGTAGAGAAAGTGAGCCCATAGGAGCCAGACGTCTCATTCAATACTCTAGGATACAGAACTAACAAAATGGTCTTCTGCATATTAACAACATAAGTAGATTATATGACTGTCTTTGTAAAAAAAATGTTGGCATGTAAGATCATCTTCTGTACACTCACTGGAAGCAACTTAAGACCCCCTCTGATAGCAAAGACCATGATGAGAATTATATGAACTTTATCTTATCCACACTTGGTTCTGATTTCTTCCAGTTAGTCTCCTATGTTTTGGAAACTTTCAATTCAGGCAGTTAGGATATCATGAGAATTCAGGGTAATATCATCTATTAAAATTGTTATTTTATATATCAGTAATTACTATCATTATCATCATCATCATCATCACAGAATTTCAGATTTGGAAGACTTGGTCTTCAAGTCAAGATGATCTGAGTTCAAATTTGGCTTTATATGTACTTGTAGGATTCTTTGTAAATCACTTAATTTGTGTTTGCCTCAGTTTTCTCAACTGTAAAATTGGGATAATAATAGCATTCATGGTTAAGGATCAAATGAGTTAATATTATAAAGTGTTTAACACAGTGCCTTGCACATAGTAAGGATTATATAAGTATTATCATCCTCCTCATTATTTTTATAATCTCTGTCAGATTCCATTTTTTTCATCCTAAGAAACAAAATAGCAATGGGTGAATGTCATAAAGTAGCTAACTGAATTTTGATGTCTGGAAAAAGTTCCTGATAAATAGAGCTGTATAAAAGTAGATTGTGAAGCCTTAGAAGGAACTGGGTATCCTCTTACTATTATTATTGTTGTTATTGTTCATTTGTGTCTGATTCCTTATGACCCTGTGGACCTCGGTCCATAAGGTTTCCTGGCAAAGATATATTGCATATAAAAGTGCTCAAGAGATGTAATTTCTGAGTAATATAATTATTTTATTAATAATGCCAGCATTTTAATAAAAGTATGGTCATTTGGCCATCTCTTAGATCAAAGAAAATCATGGCAGCTCACATTTTTTTATGTCCTCTTAATTTTTTTTTTTATTTTTAAAACATTACTTTATGAAACATGTTGGGAAAGAAAAAATCAGAGCTAAAAGGAAAAACCATGGAAGACATTAAAAAAAAACAAACAAACAGAAAAACAAATCGAACATAGCATGTGCTGATTTACATTCAGTCTCCTTAGTTCTTTTTCTGGATGCAGATGGCATTTTCTGTCCAAAGTCAATTGGGATTGCTTTGGATCCCCGAACCACTGAAAAGAACTACCTTTCACAGTTGATCATGGCACAAATTTTTCTTGTTATTTTGTACAATGTAACTCCTGGTTCTGCTTGTTTTAGTTGGCATCAGTTTGTGTAAATCTTTCTAAAGATTTCTACAATTTCTAAAATTGGCTTATTCACCATTTTTATAGAACAATAATATTTCGTTATTTTCATATACCACAACTTGTTCAGCCATTTTCCAACTGATGGGTATCTACTCATTTTCCAATTCTTTGCTACTACTAAAAGAGCTTCTACAAACATTTTTGCACATGTGGGTTCTTTTTCCTCCTTTATGATTTCCTTTGGATACAGACACAGTAATAACATTGTTGGGTCAAAGGGTATGTGATGAACTACAACTACAAAAATGAAGAGAAAAGAATAATGTGCTTCTACATGTAGCCTTTTACCCCATCTGATTCCACACTCCCAAGTACTGAATAAGATTAAATGCCTATTATGTTCAGGAGCTTAAAGAATGTACAGGAAGCACAATGGGAGAGAGCTACTTTCTCTATCATTTCTGCAGGTAATGGGATTTTCAATAGTAGCCAGGTCCAGCCATTCTAGTCTTGATCTCCATGTGCCTCAAGTTTAGAAGAAAACTGATTATAATCCCAGCTCCTCCTTCTCTGGCCCCAACATCAGAAGAAAGATGCTTAGCCTAAAGTTCCAGCTTCACAGTTCCAATGCTAAAATTCAGTCTGATGATCAGGACAGCTTGAAACCCCAGCCCCAGTGGAGTAATTTCAATTCAAGGGCAAATAGAGATTGATATCTTTTATTTAGAGAAACCGGGTTCAAAAAAATTAACTAACCATTAAAGAACAGTTTAAATGGAACAGCAAACTTTGGATTTAAGTTTCTGCCCAAAAGGATACAAGGGAAGAGGGGAATATCCGGACAGTGGGAGGAGAAAAAAGGTATTTCTTTAGTCACCTAAATTCATGGCAGGATATGAGGAGGATATCCATGAATGATCAGGTTCATCTTGTACTTCTGGTGCTTCCATCCCATTTACCCAGGGTTGATGCAGACCTTGGTACCCCTGGTGCCATGTTCAACACCATCTCCCCAGTTCTGCCAGAGTTGAGTGTCTGCCTCTCTATCTCCTTCCTAAAACTCATGTAAAAATATTTTTTCTCTTCTTGATTTGATCCATCCTGACTCTCCCTCCCCACTGAATCTTGGCTCCTTATATCCTCCCAGAGAATGGGCTTGTGGGAGCTCCTTAAAGGACCAATAAGCGAACTGCTTTAAAGGTGTAAACTCCTTTAAAGGTTTGAACTCCTTTAAAGGTGTGAACTAAGTGCATAAGTACCTTGTAAGAATCCTAACACATGGCCTCTTGACTAAAATATTTGGTTGGACATATAACTCTAGAGCCCCTATCCTGCACTTAGAATCTCTTCTGCCAGTCAATTAAATTTGCATTCCATATTCAAAGGACACCATTACTGTAAAAAGTAGGAAATCTGGGAGGGAGAGAGAGAAAAAGGGGAAACCAAGGAAGAAATAAGAAAGTAGCAAGAGAGGAGTATCATTCTGCCCAGGTCCTAATGATCCAGCACATACACATACACACACACACACACATACAGAAATAAAGAGAGACAAAGAACCAGAGAGATAGAGACAGAAAAATAGAGAGACAGAACTAGATCAATCTCTATTATATTGATAGTACAGAGGAATTGTCAATGATCAGAAGTTTCCAAACTAATTTGACTAAGAAATTTTTTGGTCTTTTAAATACATTGATAAAATGAATTCTGATCAGGATGGGAATATGTCATGGGAAGCAATATGGAACATTGAGAGTAAATTTGGCATCAAAATATTACTTTGCTGGTAATAAGTTGTGGGAAGCAGCTGATATTATTCTGATGTGGGAAACTACTGCATTTGACACATACCTAATTTTAATAATTAATAAATTAATAGGAAAAATATCACTGGTATCAATATTATTCCTTTGAACCCTCTTCATGATAAAATAAGTTAAAGAGTGAGACCCTAAATAGTCTGGTTCAGAAGGAGTTGAATGGTGTAGTAGATGTTCAGAGTTGAAGTCAGAAACATCTGAGTTTACTTTCTCCTCAGACAACTTGCTAGTTATGTAATTCTTGGTCATTCCCTTAACTTCTCAGCCTCAATTTGTTCATATGTAAAATGGAGTGAATAACAACACATACTACATGGTATTATTGCTGATGTGTAATTAAAAACAATTCAATTCAATAAACATTTATTAAGTGCCTCATATGTGCCAAGCACTGTGCTAAGTACTAGGGAATGAAAGAAAGAAGAAAGGTAAGGAAAGAAAAGGAAAGAAATGAAGGAGGAAAGAAAGGAAGGAAGAAAGGAAAACAAAGTATGAAAGAAGAATGGAAAGATGGAAGGCTAGAGGGAAGGAGGAAGGAAAGGAGCAGGAGAAATGATGGCGGGAACAAATGAAGGAAAGAAGGAATAAAGGACTTTCTTATCTTTAATATGGGATATTTGCATATAACTGTAAGTTGTTTTACCCTTTAGACTGTGAGTGCCTTCAGAGCAGAAATTGTCTTTTACCTTTTTTTATCCCCCACACTTAACACAATATCTAGTACATAGAAGTTATTGAATGCTTATTGACTAATTGCTTGGCTGACTCTCCAAAGTATAAAAAGGAAGTACCTCATTGTAATTATCACACTAATATACTCCTTGTAGCCCTCTCTGCAGAGTCTAACTTTACTCTTAATAAATATGCTCTAGCCTGAGGTTGATAGACATTTTTCTGGAGTTTGAGGGGAAGCATCTGTGAACAAGGAATGAAAAAGGGAGCAGCAAGATCCTGAGAGACCCAGGAATGGGACTAATGGGTTGGGAAGCCTGAAGTGTATGATCATGGTCCTTGGTTTCCCTATGCTCAGTCAGCTGTCTCCTCCCTGAGCAGGTCCATGAATGCCCTTCTCCTGGAGAAATTGACCTGTTTGGGAAAGAGATTCCAAAGACTAATATGCAATAACTTTACCTGTGCTAGGTCAGATTCTCCTGAGTTACATGATGTCTTTCAGGTGAGGAAGAGATAAAACCAATGGATCCCCAGGTGGTAAATATGATGAGGGACATCATTGGCTTGTGGGCAACATCATGCTTATTTTCTATATCCACCATTTTCATCAACAGAAGTAAGTATAATGAAAAGTTGGGGCAGGGAAGTCTTCTTGAGCCCTAAGGGCCAGTTTTGAGTGGGGAAAGTACAGGTATATGAGTACAACCATGAGCACTGGTTGCCTCCATCCTTCTTGTAAACAATTTAAGCCAATTATAGTACCAGTAGTCTTTATAAAATAACACTTTGGGGGGTTTTCTGGGGTGCTTTGCCCTTAAGCTAATACAGACAGAAAATTTGTGGGAGTTGAAGACATATCAAAAACTAAAAATTTCTCTTTCCTCTGGGGTCTATAACTAGAGCCAAGGAATGGTCTTTGGATCCCTAGAACCCCTACTACCACCTCTATCCTTGAGTCTTCTGGTCACTTTCCTTAATTGGGATGTTTCCTATATGAGAAGAAATGGGTGCAAAAACATGGTGATGAGCTACCTTTTGGAGGACTATGGGATCTCAATTCACATCTTTCCACTTCTTCAGTGGGAGAGCTGGACTAGCAATCTTTTTCTGTGAGACAGATTTAGTCAGAAAAGGCTCCTACTCCCAGTTTTTGGGAGTTCCTGAGTCTTTTAGTCAAAGCTGACAGTTCAGAGGATAAGGGAGCATTTGAGTGGTTATGCCCTTGACCCTTTTTATCCTCTTGCAGAACGTCTTCAGACACATACTTTTCTGTGGCACCTGTATGGGATCCTGTCGGTGACTTATTCAATGGAAGTGGGCCTTTGTATTTGTTATTTGTGGACAAAGCACAGTTGCCCAGGTAATGGTGACCTGAGGGCCTGGATGGATAGAGGTATTTTAACAAGACAATATTAAAGAGAAATCCTCATGAAAAACTTACTGAATGTCAATTCCCTGTGCTCATTCTGTTCTTACTACAATCTCTGGATAGTCCTGACCCCAGGTATTCATTTTTCTCTTTCAAAGACAGCTGTGACTGTGACTCTCTCTAGCTTTCCACAGAAACATGTATCCCAGAGATCTCTTGAGGAATTTGGGGATGGGCAGGGGAAAGGTTCCTGAGGATGGAATAGGTTGTGAATAATTCAGTGTGTCAGGTAATGTAGAAGTAGTTGAGAGAGCCAGTTCTGGACTATGACTGGGGATGGGGGAAGAGAGAAGTGGTTCTCATCTCTATAGAGGAGAGAATTGGGAAGGAAAATAATATAGTCTACCTTGGACCAATTTCTAAGAAATATCGATCCTTTGTTCTGCAGGAATTATTCCCAAGGAGGATTGGAGGAACTGGTGTTCTTGGAGCCTCATTTTTATCTTCATCATATTCTTGATAATATGTTTTTTTAAATTTACAATTCAATATTTTTACTCTTTTTTAATGATAGTTCTCTTTTCAATGAATTTCACCAGTATTGAGAACATCATCATTTTGATGCCTATATTAAGGATACTTTTTTGGCTTTTCTTCCCTTTACTCCTTTAAAGTTGAGCTCTGCTCCTGGGGTATAGGGGGAGTTGTCCTAAGCTTCTTGTGCAGCTCTGAATCTTGGCTTTGAGCACAGGGGCCACTTGTCTTTTCAGGAGGAATCTTTGCCTGTTCTTTTCAGGAAACAGCCTGGTTTTCCAGAGTTTGCCTTCTGAGCTGGTACTGGAAGCTGTCCCACTGATTTACTGAGCCAGGACTGAATGTCTTCATTGTGATTTGCTATAAGACCCTCTTACTGGCTTTCCCACGGTCTATCTGAGATGGCCTGAACACTCTTTTCATCCAAATGAGACTGGCATTTCTTGAAGTTTTTCCAGTCTATCTTGATTTGGAGAGTGGTTTCATTCCATCAGACTCTATTGAAAGGTCTGGTTTCATGGGATTTTTGAGGGAAACTGGGAATACTGGAGCAGCTTCCTGACATTACTCTGCCAATATGGCTCCACAACCAGAAATCTTTTATTTTCATTCTTATTTTAAAGCTTTGTCCCTTTTTCTTATCAACCCCCCCACAATTATAAGCAATCAGAAATAGTTTATACATGTGCAATTATGTAAGACATTTCCATATTAGTCATTTTGTATAAGATGACTCAAATAAAAGAAAAAAATTCAATAAAGTGATAAATGACATGCTTCACTCTGTATTCAACAGTATGAGTTTTTTCTCTGGAGGTAGATAGTATGTTTTATCATTATTCTTTTGGGATTATTTTCAGTCATTTTCAAATTGAGAATACCAAAGTCATTCGAAATCTAAGGATACTTCTAACCTGTATTCAGCTTACCTTCACAAAGATAAGTTCCAGTTATTTCAACCAATCCCTTAAACTTGCTGGCATACAGAAAATGGCCTGACTGCCCTGGAGAAACAGTTAAAGGTCATGCAGGGCTTATCCCTCACAGTTATTGATGCTCAGTTTGAGAGGAAATGAGGGAATAGTTCCAAGGGGGAAGCTAACAAAGATGAAGCCAGGGGAAAGGGATGGCCCAAGGAAGAATGTAAGCCAGAAGTCTTGGAACCTGATCTAGAGGCATCTAACAAAGATGTTTGGACTGTGACAAAGAGCAAGATATTTTTCTCCATCTTTATTCTCTTCTTCCATCCTTTTGCTTTCTCTCCTTCTCTCCTTGTTCTTTTCTTCTTCTGGCTCACTCTCTGCTTCCTTCTCTCTGTCTAAAGCTAGAATTAGCACCTACAACCCTCAAAACTTCATGATAGTCATGGTCCTTCCTTGAGGAAGTTTCTCAAAGAGAGAAAGAATGCATTTCTCTTCTCTGTCATCAAGGAGGCTGCTAATCTCAGAATTTATGCTCTACATTCTACATCTACATTGCATAAAGTGGCTAGGCCCTAGACCTGATGTCTGAGAAACATATTCCTCATATCCCTATCCCTTTCTCACCCCTGCTGTTATGCCATAGTTCTCAGTTTCCATAATTATCCTGACCTATTCTTGACTCAGTTTCCCTACTTCTCAGTCCTGCAAAACTTCCCCTCCCTCTTTATCAGAATATTTGATAAGGATAGAAGATCTTATGTTTTAGAATATCAGAAAGCCTCTCCCTATCCCAAGCTATACCATCTTATCAAGATGCCTCTCTCCATTTCTGGGAGTTCCTACCCCCATAACCTGTCAGAACCAGATTGTCAGAGTCCAGTTCCCGCTCTCAGCATCCTGACTTTGTCCCCACCTCAGTCTTCCCTGAGTCTTAGCCATGTTTATATATGTCACTGAGGTTTCTCATTGTTTGCTGGATTCTTGGATACGATAGTCTCATTCAGCCCTGGGACCAAACCATGGATCTATTTGGTCCCAGTATGTCTCTCCCATTAATAAATTATTAAATACTCTCTAATCTCTATCTTGCTCAGTTTCTCTGGCATTACACTGCTTTTTAGTGAATTTGCCCAAGTAGTCATCACTCCTTTGGGTTGTTCTCTTTTCTTCCTTTTTCCTTCCCAGCAAATATTCCCCCAGTATCCTTGTCAGAATCAAGATTCTGCACAGATCTTGGAATATATCCTGAGAAATCTCAGATTTCATGGCTTTTCCTGGGACTGTTCTAGTTTTTCCATAAGCATGATACTTTCAGAGTATTGTTGATATGAGGCAATAGATGCTCCCCAGAGCCTGTCCTGATTGATCCCTTGCAATCTGCTGCTCTATGATGTTGGAGTCCAGGTCCACTGAAAGACTAAAAATGTGAATGGATAACTGAGAACCAAGTGGAAGATATGCTATGCAGACTTTTTTTTATTAACCTGAGTGTCAGTGTTTTATACTTTCTAGTCTGTAGTTGCTAGCATCCTTTGCTTTTCAGAGTCAATATGATATCCACATTTTGACATTCCTGTATCTGCCTTAACTATCAATCCAAGATGCCTATCAATACAGAATTACAAATAGCCCATTTATGGTGTTCTGCAACATCAACAGAATTATAAACAGTTGTGATATTTATCACTACAGAGCAGAAATTATCATACCAATGTATTTACCTCAAATATGTCTTTGATTCATTCCTGTCCTAAATTTACCAAGAATATCTTTGATTCATTGTGTAATAAAATGCCTTTTCCGGTCCTAAGTTCACCAAGTATATGTTTGATTTATTGTATTGCAAAGAATATTGAGTCAAATCTATAAGAATACTAGTCATTCACAAATGGATAAATGATCAAAGAATAAGAACAGGCAGTTTTCAGATAAAGAAATCAGACCCATGTATAGTCATATGAAGAAATATTCTAAATCACCTTTAATTAGAGTAATGCAAATTAAGATAATTCCAACCTCATACCTATTAAATTGGTTAATATGACATAAAAGGAAAATTATAAAGATTGGAGAGGATATGTGAAAATTGAGACACTAAGGTATTGTGAGAGATGTGAACTGATCCAACTATTCTGGAGAGCAATTTGGAACTATATCTGAAGGGCAATCCAACTGTGTATATGCTTTAATCCAGCAATACCACCGCTAGGTTTATATTACAAACATCATAAAAAAGATAAAAGACTTAAACTTACAAAAATATTTATATCCACTCTTTTTAGGTGGTAAAAATTGGAAATTGATAACATGCCCCTGAATTGGGGAATAAATGAACAAATTGGGGCATTATATGATGAAATACTAGTGTGCTATAAGAAATTATGAGCTGATTTCTGAAAAAGCTGGAAAGATTTACATGAAATGATGAAAAGTGAAATGAACACAACCACAATGTTATACAATAACAACAATATTATGTGATGATCAACTGTGATTGATTTAACCATTTTTAGCAATACAATGATCCAAGACAATTCCAAAGATCTCATGATAAAAAATGCTGTTGACATTCAAAGAACTTATGAACTATGAATACCAATAGAAGTATGCTGCTCATTTTATTTTGTGGGTTTTTTTATTATGTTCTCTTTCTTCTTTTACAGCATGAGTAATGTGGAAATGTGTTTTACATTATTGTACATCTATAACCTATATCAAATTGCTTACTTTTTAAAGAAGAGGGGACATGGAGAAAGAAAAGTTTGGAATTCAAAGTTTTGTAAAAATATGCCTTAAGTAATGTTTATGTATATTTTCAAAAAAGAAACATCATGAAAAAATTTAAATTCTAAAACCAAACAGGTTGCTGCTCTCTACTCACACAGAAATATTCCCTTAAGGTTGAGATGGGCCATCAGTCACAGGTAAAAGACAGATGTCTACTCCAGAAATCAAATTCTTATTTATTTGTCATTTTTAAAAATGTATTTTTTTAAGTTTACTATTTTTAACATTCTTTTCTTTTTAAATTTTGAGTTCTCTCTCTCTCATTTTTACCCTTATCTATCTAGTCATTGAGAAAGCAAGCTATCTGATATTTTAAATCCTGCAAAAAGATGTCCACATTAGACAGATTTTAAAAAGACAAAAAAATCAAACAAAGTAAAGTGAGAAAAGTATACTACAATTTGCACTCAGACTTTTTCAGTTTTCTTTTCAGGTGCATAGCATGTTTTCATCATGTGTCATTTAGAACTCTCCTTGATCATTGAACTGATCATAGTAGCCATCTTTTCCACAGTTGGTCATTATTATTAAGTTGCTTATATTTTGTACAAAAATCTCCCAGTTCTTATCACTTGAGTTTTCATCAGATCATATAGGTCTTACCATATTTCTCTGAAACTATCCCCTCATCACTTCTCAAGGCACGATACTACTCCATCACAACCATACACCATAACTTGTTCAGCCATTCTCCAATTTATGAACATCTTTTTGATTTCCAATTCTTTGCCACCACAAAAAGAATTGCTACAAATATATTTCAACATATACATCCTTCTCCTTTTTCTTTGAGCTCTTTGGGGTACCTAGTAGTAGTCATATTGTTCAGCCAGTGGGTATGCACAGTTTTATAGTCCTTTGAGTAGAGTTTAAAATTGTTCTCTTTGTAGAAAATTTGATATATAATAGCTGAGGGAACTATCAGCTAAACATCAAAGAATAATTTCAAGGAACTCAATAAGGACAATCTACTTACTTTTTCTACATGGAAATGTAAACCACATATCTAATGTTGTTGTTAATAAGTGGGCTAATTCAAAAGAAAGATTGGGGCAGAGTTGAATATGATGTGGTTCTAAAAAACAAAACTGTACGAGAAAGTAAAAAAAGTAATTAGATTATACAAATTAAGTACAAGAGCAAGAAATGACCCAGAGAAATTAGGCTGTATGGGAGGGCTGTATTTCTGAAATCCTACTTATATTGGGAATGGATTAAAGGAGAAATAATAAATTATATAGATAAGTGTATATATATATATGTATATATATGAATATAAAAGTCTTCTAAATTTATTAAGCAATAAGAATAAGAGGAAATAGGATAAAGGGGTCTGGAAGGGAGTATTGCTTGATGGGAATTGGATAAGGTGTATAGATGAATGAGAATGAGATAAAAAGAGAGTGAAAGGATTGGGGGTAGAGAAAATTGAGTGGGACATAGGTTAAGAAATAGCAAGACAAGGTAGCAGGGAGAAGTAGAAGAGTCAGCAGGTATAAAAATCAAGAGATACACATAAATATAATAATAAAGATCAGGAACAGAATTTATCAAGAAAAAAAGTAGGGGGAATAATAATTCATCTCAGACCAAGTTAAAATTAAAATAGATTCAATCAAAAGAAAAATATAGGGAAACTACACTATATGCTAACCATTAATTAATTAATTAATTAATATTGTTTTAGACTATTTAAAACAAAACTATTTAGAAAGTATAAGTTTGGAATTTTGCTATGGTATAGGAAATGATGAGTTGGTGGATTTAGAAAAATATGTAAAGACTTGGGCTCAGGAAGGATGATGTTATCCACATTCAGAGAAATAGAGGAAAAACAAGCATAGTGCAACCTTTGATGGATGTATATGAATTTATATCTATATATGTGTATGATTATAGATATATACATATATGTAAGTGTATATGCATATATATGTAGCTAGCTTTTGGCAGGGTAAAAAAAGGGAACAAAAGAAAAGTAAAAAGTGCACAACAGTGAAGTAATCAAAATGTATAAGGAAATAAAAAAAGATGGGCATTTCTGAATACAATGTGTAATATTTATTATATATGCTTTTGTAGAAATGGAAATTTATTGTCATATTTTGAATTGTCTCTTGAGTTCTGCTGTGCCCATGACAATTTTTTCTTTTCCTATTTTGTTCTTTTTTCTATTATGTATTTAAGTTTTAAATAAATAATACATTAAAAAGAAAGATTCTTTTTTTTTTAAATCATTGCTCTATCTGATTATTCTCATATTTTCTCTTCCTGATCTGTTCTCCAGATCATTTTTAAAAAATAAGATGTTTCACATCCTCTTCAACTTTTTTATTCTTTATATTGTGTTTGATTACATCTTGGACTCTCATAACTTTGCTGGCTTCCCCTTGTCCAATTCTACTTTTTATTGAGTCACTTTCTTCCTTAAGATTCTGGATCTCCATTTCCAGTTTGTTGTCTTTATTTTCATAATCTTCTTTTTTTTAGATTGTTATTTTCTTTTTCTTTTTTATTAATGCTTTTTATTTTAAAAATATATGCATGGATAGTTTTCAATATTTACTCTTGCAAAACCTTGTGTTCCAAATTATTTTTCTCCCTTTCCTGCACCCCCTTCCCTAGATGGCAAGTTATTCAATAAATGTTAAACATGTGCAGTTCTTCCATATATATTTCCACAATTATCATGCTGCACAAGAAAAATCAGATCAAAAAGGAAAAAAATGAGAAAAAATCAAAATGCAAGCAAACAACAAACAAAAAAACATGAAAGTAATATGTTGTGATCCACACTCAGTTCCCACAGTCCTCTCTCAGGGTACAGATGACTCTCTTTATGACAAGTGGCCCAAATCATTTCCCTGTTGAAAAGAGTCCCATCTGTCAGAATTGATCATATAATCTTCTTGTTGCTGGGTACAATTCTCCTGGTTCTACATCCTTAGCATCAGTTCATGTAAGTATCTCCAGGCTTCTCTGAAACCATCTTGTTGATTATTTCTTATAGAACAATAATATTCCATAACTTATTTATTCAGCCATTCTCCAACGGATAAGCATCCATTCAGTTTTCAGTTTTTTGCCACTAAAAAAAGGGCTCCCCCAAACATTTTTGCATACATAGATCCTTTTCCCCTCTTTGGGATACAAGCCCAGTAGAAATACTGCTATATCAAAGGACATGCTCAGTGTGATAGCCTATGTGCATAGTTCCACATTGCTCTCCAGAATGGTTGCATATTAAAATATATGTTAAATCCAATATATATATATATATATATATGCATATATATAAACATACTTATACAATTACTTTGCTGCATAAGAAAATTTAGATCAAAAAGAAAATGAGTAAGAAAACAAAATGCAAGTGAACAGCAACAAAAAGAGTTAAGAATGTTAAATTGTGATCCACACTCAGTTCCCACAGTCCTCTCTTTGGGTCTAGAGGGCTCTCTTCATCACAAGATCATTGGAACTGACCTCAATCATCTCATTGTTGAAAAGAATCATGTCCATCAGAATTGATCATCATATAATATTGTTGTTGCTGTGTACAATGATCTCCTGGTACTGCTCATTTCACTTATCATTGGTTCGTGTTTAAGTCTCTCCAGGACTCTCTAAAATCATCCTGCTAATCATTTCCTATGGAACAATAATATTCTATAACATTCATATATCATAACTTATTCAGTCATTCTCCAACTGATGGGCATCCATTCAGTATCTGGTTTCTTGCCACTACAAAAAGGACTGTCACAAACATTTTTGCACATGTAGGCACCTTTTCCTCCTTTAAGATCTCTTTGGAATATAGGCCGAGTAGAAACACTGCTGGATCAAAGGATATGCACAGTTTTATAGCCCTTTGGGCATAGTTCCAAATTGCTCTCCAGAATGGCTGGGATCCATTCACAATTCCACAAACTATGTATTAGTGTCCCAGTTTTCCCACATCCCCTCCAATATTTTGTCATTATCTTTTCCTGTCATCTTAGCCTATGTGAGAGGTGAGTAGTAGTATCCCAGGGTTGCCTTAATTTGCATTTCTCTGATCAATAGTGATTAAGTACACCTTTACATATGACTAGAAATGGTTTTAATTTCTTCATCTGAAAATTGTCTGTTCATATCCTTTCACAATTTATTGGAGAATGGCTTGAATTCTTATAAATTTGAGTCAATTTTCTATATATTTTAGAAATGAGGCCTAATTAAGTTCTCATTAATGAGAACTCTTTAAATGTAAAACTATTTTCCCAATTTATTGCTTCCCTTCTAATCTTTTTTTTAATCTTTTTATTTTCAAAACATATGCATGGATAATTTGACAATATTGACCCTTGCATAGTGTGTTTCAGATTTTCTCCTCCTTCCCCACCCCCTCCTTTAGAAGGCAAGCAATTCAATATATGTTAAGCATGTTAAAATATGTTAAATCCAATATGTATAAACATATTTATACAATTCTCTTGCTATACAAGAAAAATCAGATAAAAAAAAAGAAAGTAAATGAGTAAGAAAACAAAATGCAAGTGAACAACAACAAAAACAGTGAGAATGTTATTTTGTGATTCACATTCAGTTCCTACAATCCTCTCTCTGGATGCTGATGTCTCTCTTTATCACAACATCATTGGAACTGGCATCAATCATCTCACTGTTGGAAAGAATTACATTCATTAGAATTGATTATCATATAAGATTGATGTTGCTTCCCTTCTAATCTTCTTTGCATTAATTTTGTTTGTAGAAAACCTTTTTAACTTACTATAATCAAAATTAACTATTTGGTGTTCAATTATAAATTATAGTTCTTCTTTGGTCACAAATTCCTTCCTTCTCCACAGATCTGAGAGGTAAACTATCCTATGTTCTTCTAATTTGCTTATATCACTTTGTCTAAATCATGAATGCATTTCCACCTTATCTTGATATAATGTGTGGGTCAATGCCTAGTTTCTGCCATACTAATTTCCAATTTTCCCAGCAGTTTTTGTCAAATAGTGAGTTCTTTTATTAAAAGCTAGAGTCTTTGGGTTTGTTAAACACTAGATTGCTGTAGTCATTGACTATTTTGTTCTGTGAATCTAACCTATTCCAATGATTGACTATTCTATTTCTTAGCTAATGGTTTTTATGACCTCTGCTTTATAATGTGGTTTTAAGTCTGACACAAGTAGGCCACCTTCATCGGCATTTTTTTCATCAATTCCCTTGAGATTCTTAACCTTTTGTTCTTCCAGATAAACTTTTGTTATTATTTTTTTCTAGATCTGTAAAATAATTTCTTGGGAGTTTGATTGGTATGTTACTAAATAAGTAGATTAATTAAAGTAGTATTGTTATTTTTTATTATTTTTGCTGGGCATACCCATGAGTACTTGATATTTTTCCAATTTACTTAGATATGACTTTATTTTTGTGGAAAGTGTTTAGTAGTTATGTTCATATGTTCATGACTTTGCCTTGGCAGATAGATTCCCAAATATTTTATACTATCAACAGTTATTTTGAGTAAAATTTCTCTTTGTATCTCTTTCTGCTGGACTTTGTTGGTAATATGTAAAAATGCTGATGAGTTATGTGGATTTATTTTGTATCTTGCAACTTTGCTAAAGTTGTGAATTGTTTCTAGTAGTTTTTTTAGTTGATTCTCTAGAGTTCTCTAAGAATGACATCATATCATCTGCAAAGTGTGATAATTTGGTTTCCTCATTTCCTACTCTTAATTTCTTTAATCTCTTTTTCTTCTCTTATTGCCAAAGCAAAATTTCTAAAACAATATTGAATAGTAATAGTGATAGTGGGCAACCTTATTTTACTCTTGATCTTAGTGGGAATGGTTCTAGTTTGTTCCCATTACATATGATGCTTGTGGATGGTTTTAAATAAATGCATCATTTTGATGCATTTAAATAAATGCATCAAATGCATTTTAAATGAATTTTTTTTAAATGCATTTTAAATAAAAGGATCATTTTGAGGAAAAGTCCATTTATTCCTATACACTTTAGTGTTTTATAAAAGGAATGGATGTTCCATTCCTATTAAGACACTTGAGAGTATAGGAATAAATGGACTTTTCCTTAAAATAATCAGTAGCATACCTCCCTTTAGCCTGCCTAGCTCCTTTCAGAGGGACAATGGCCCAGCCTTCACTTCTCAGGTGACCCAAAATGTGTCCGAGGCACTTACAATCACTTACACTTCCACTCTGCCTGGTCTTCAGCTTCTGGGAAGGTGGAGAAAATCAATCACACCCTTAAGGAGTCCTTACTAAACTGTGCTTAGAGACCCAAGGGGATTGAGTAAAGAATCTCCCATTAAGGCTTCTTAGAATCCTCATTGATTTGAAGCTACTTTTCTGTAGAGCCCCTGAAAACACTGTGGAGAAAGAAGAGTGAAATTGTCTGTGTCCTTCTTTCTCTCACTATAATGTCCTTCCTTCCTTTCTCACCATGAGAACTTTACTCCTAATACTCTCTATCCAGATTTCTTGGTGTTACTTTGTGAGCTCCTGCTGATGGGGAGATAACTTCCTAGTCAGACTAGGGAACTCTGTAGGTAATGGGGCATTTAGGATTGTTGGATGTGCCATCAACACCCCCAAGGTGGCCCACAGACATGACCTAATGTATTTTTTGCAAAGGTTCTATTCCTAAATGTCTCCATCTCCACTCTGATGCCACCCCATTTGTACTAGCTACCCCCCAGAGTAACTACTCTGACCTGACTATCCCCTGTTTTCTTGCTGGGAAAGATCTTAGACCTACATATCCCAACACTAATATCATGGGGACAGTAGATGTCATCATGGTCCTTACTGGCCGTGTTTACATCCCTGATGTTGGGATACTGACATACCACCAATACTATTGGTGCAAGTGAGTATAACTCCTCTCAAGCTTGCCACAATTTCACCTTGGAAACCTATATTAGCAGGTGGGTCAGGGGCTAGATGTACCCATGACTATGGACCATCATGAGAAATAATTGTAGGGTATCCATTCCAAGATTATCCTGGCAAACTCACTCATAATGCTTCTACAGCACCTTTTATGAAGCATCTTCATAACTTCCTGAGAATTGACATTCTAGTTGATAGAATGTAATGTAATTATAGTTATCCTTGGGGACAATTAGCATTGAAACTACAAAACTTGACTTCAAAGATACCATCTGTGCATCTATGGGATATGTTTTTCTTTGTAAAGTAAGTTCTCCATTCTACTTCAATGGTTCTGAGGGACCTGATAAGAGGAATGTTTCTGACTGGAAACCTCCCCAGCCTGTAATTCTCTCAACCCAATGCTTAACCCTTTTTAAACACTATGATACTTGCACTCTAAGTCACTTAAGTGCTCCTTTCACTTGTACATTATGGCCTCGAACATTGTCCCCACACCTTCAAGAAGACAAAAGTGGGGATTTTGGGAAAATTTCTTTGATATTTAAGGAAAGGCACAACAATGTTAGTTCCCTAGGTGGAATACTTAGAACATGAGAACATCTTCTCCAGGAAAAAGGAAGTGAATGCTACAAAGAGGCAAATTTCAGCTTGATGCAAGAGAAAACTTTCCAATATTTCAAACTGTCCATCAGTGGAATGAGCTACCTAACAGAACAGTGGAGGTAACCACTGCAAGAGATCACTAATCAAAAGCCTATTGTGTATGCAATAATAAGAATGGTTTTCTATGCACAGGTCCACTAAGTGATCTCTGAAAGTCCTGCTCATTCTGATATTGTGTAATTCTGTTACAATTTGTCCTTGCAAAAGAAATACAAATTCCAGTGTACCTGACAAACAGCCATCTAGCCTCTGCTTGATGGCTTCAATGGCTTTAATTACTCCTTGAGGCAACCCTCCCAAATCTGTGATAGCTCTATTTGGTAGGGAGCTTTTCTTAACATCAGCCCTAAATATAATTCTAAATAATATCCATCTATTGAACCCATGTAGTGAAGAAATTAATCCATTTTCAACATGGCAGACCTTCAAGTACTTAGTTTTACATTGCTATCATAGTCTGGAATCCAGCTCTATAACTTTATCCACTGTTCCACCCCCTTATCTGTTCTCCAATTATGGATATTCCCTACCTCTGCCCTAAATTCACACACACACACACACACACACACACACACACACACACACACACACACACCCCTCTCGTAGCAGACTCCATGGACCTCCCAGGGAGTCCTCTCTCAAGTCATCAGGCTTTCTGGTCCATTTCCTTCAATAAAGTATTGGGAAAAGGGTAGATGAGGGAGTGGGAAATCATAATATTGAGAGTCAAAAAGATAAATGGGACCTTGGAGATTATGAAGTCCAACACCTCCCTCCCCTCCCTAAACACTCACACCTAGCATACCATCCCATTCCACATTAAAAATTAAATTAAAAATCATGGGCTTCCCCAAGAGATGAATAATGTATAAAACTAATAAAAGTTTAATAAAAACTAATAAAAAACCTAAATTCCATGAAACAAAATAATATTACCTAGAATTTTTCAGAAAATACAGCAACACAATAGAATCTTAGAACCACTCAAAAAAGGGGAAATATATTTTAATGTCTAAGGCATATATAATAATCAAATTTTACCATTAATTTTAAAAAATTGTTATCTTTTAATTTTACATCACCTTAATTTCCCATTTCATCCCTTTTTCCTGCCTAACAAGACATCTTCTGCAACAAATAATGAGAATGGAAAAAAAAAAAGCAGCAAAAAACTAATCAGCAAGTTAGCCAAATTTCCCAATAGATAGCAACACCCTGCACTTTGAGAAATAACGTTATATATCTCTTCTTTTAGACCAAATTACATCAATAAAATTAAACAAGGATTGTTTATTGTAGTTGTTTTCCTTCTATATTACTATATTCATTGTATATATAGTTTTTTCAGTTCTCCTTAAGTCACTTTGTATCAATCTATAGGTCTTCTTATGCTTCTCTCTATTCTTCCTATATACTATATCTTAAAACACAGTAATAACCAATCATATTCATGCATAACAATTTTTTTAGCCAATACACAGTCATTTGGCATCTACTTTATTTCCAGTTCTTTTCTCCTACAGAATATTGTTATAAACATCATCTTGGTGTATTATATTTTTGTCTCTAGCAGTGAGACTCTCTGTTTAAGCTGTAGACATTTTAGTCATTTTCTTAACATTTTTCAAATTTTTTCTTAGTCCAATTTGCAGATTCACCATCAGTGCTTCAGTGTGGCTATCTCTTCACAACTGCTGCAATATTGAATATTCCTATCTTTTGTTATCTTTGCCAATTTACTAAGGGAAATTTGATCGTGTAAATTTTTATGGTGTTCAGTCATTTATCATTCTTTTGCTTATATTCATCAACCAGTTATCCATTAGGGAATGGTTTTTAGCCTCTCATACTTCTATTGGTTCCCTATACATATTGGCTATCTTACCCTTCAAAAAGAGATAACACGATGTCAATTCTTTCCAGTTGACAGCTTTTTTTTTTTTTTTTTTAATATCCCGGTGATGTTCATTTTATTCATACAACACAATTTCAATTATATGTAACAAGATTATTTATCTTTTCTTTGGTAATCAGTGTAATCCTCTCTGACTAACTGTTGGTTTGTCTGTGTGTGTTTGTGTGTATATACAACTATAACTGTGAAAGATATCAGATAAGCATTTTTAATGACATGCTCTTTAATATTCAAGTCACATATCTATGTCAAGCTTATTAGGGCATATAATGTGATTTTCCTAAGCAAAATTTGTGTTCTCAAGTTGCTTTCCAGGTCTTCCTGACTCCAGGTCCAACATTATATCTATTCACTACAACATCTTGCCCCTTCTAATAGCTAGCATTTATATAACACTTTCAGATTTATAAAGTTCTTGATTGCTCCATCATTTGATGAGACTGAGTAAAAGTATAGTTTTCATTATTGCAGTTTGAAAATGTTCATTTGTCATTCCTTATGTTCTAATACTCAGCTCAGTCATCCCTGCTTCCAAGAAGCCTTTCCATATTCCACAGATTAGAGGAGAGTTCTCTCTCCCCAGTCTGTCATTTAGTTGCTTGATCTCCCCTATCCACTTATCAGATTGTTACCATAATTCTCTGTCTCTATCTTTCTCTGTTTCTCTTTGTCCCTTTCTGTCTGTCTGTTTTTCTGTCTTTTTTCTTTCTCTGGATCTCTTTCTCTGTCTAGGTCTCTGTCTCTGTCTCTGTTTCTGTCTCTCCCCCTCTACTATATTTTCCATTACTGAAAACAAAGCCCTTCCTAAAGAAAGCACCTAATACATATTTGTTTTCTTGAAATTGAATGCTTTGGATGAGCAGCTCACCTTTTCAATGAGTGAGTGTCTTCCCCTTCTCCCCCCACTCTCCTGTGATCTCATGATCTGATTTCTATGCTGTTTATTCCTCCAGCTCCAGTTAATTATAGCCAGTCACAAACCAGAGGCCACTTTATCATTGAGCACAAACAGGATGGAGATCTCCACAATGAATAGACTGAAGAATAATCCATGGCACCAGAGACCACCAGTTTAAGGTTTTTTTCAGAGACTGTCCCTAATTCTGCATTGTCCAACTACTATATCTAATCTTGATCCTCATTTTTCCCTTCACAATCCCTTTTTACTCCATATCACCTTTTTTTTTTTTTTTTTTTTTTTTTTACAACAGAACTGCTTCCAGTCTATCCAAAAGTCCATCTGAAGATATATTTCACATTTTCTACAACCAGATATTGTTCTAGAGCTCCATCTACTTGATGACAGCAACCAAGTTTGTCATGTGACAATGGACTTGACTTCCTATATATTATCTGAGCTTTCACTTTCAGATAGAACACAGACTATAGCCATACTCTAAGAGATCTCCCCTGGATGTCAAGGTAGGTAATTTCACAAATACCATGTGTGACCTTCCATAAGTCTCTTCTGTCTTTTGGCTGTTTTTTTTTTTTTTTTTTTTTTTTTCTATGATAAAATGTGTGGACTGGGTGAATGTGGAATGGGATGGTATGCTAGGTGTGAGTGTTTAGGGAGGGGAGGGAGGTGTTGGACTTCATAATCTCTAAGGTCCCATTTATCTTTTTGACTCTCAATATTATGATTTCCCACTCCCTCATCTACCCTTTTCCCAATACTTTATTGAAGGAAATGGACCAGAAAGCCTGATGACTTGAGGTCCATGGAGTCTGCTATGAGAGGGGTGTGTGTGTGTGTGTGTGTGTGTGTGTGTGTGTGTGTGTGAATTTAGGGCAGAGGTAGGGAATATCCATAATTGGAGAACAGATAAGGGGGTGGATAGAAAGTTGTAATTCAGAAAACTTGGGTTCATATTTTGCTGGTGATTTTAACTCTATATGTACAGAAAAAGCTCTTAAAGTCATTGATGATTAATTAATTCAGTTTTAAGATAGAGATAATAAGGTACCTGCAACTCAGAATTCTTTAAGATTTACTTGGGGGTGGTCGAGCCAGGAAGACAGAGACTAGGCAGGTCTTACTTCCTCCTCAATTCCCTCAGATCAGCACCAGATCAAGCCTCTGAATGATTTTTAAAGTGACAGAACCCACAAAATTTGGAGTGTTACAAATTTCCAGCAGAAGATATTTTGGAAGAACTTCATAAAAAGTCTGTTTCTAAAAAGATTTACTTGAAATGATATCTATAAAATGTTTTGCAATTTTCAAATTGCTTTACAAAATTACTATTATTTTTTGAGAAAGAATGACTATTAAATTCTTCTCTGATTTTGCCTGGTTCAGAGGGAACTGAGCAGTGTAGTAGATACAGTTGGAAGCAGAAAGATCTGCGTTCACTTTCTTCTTCGACAACTTGCTAGTTATATGATCCCAAGTCATTCCCTTAACCTCTCAGCCTCAGTTTGTTCATATGTAAAATGAAAACATACTACATGACATTATTCCTGAGGTACAATTGAAAACAGTTCAATTCAATAAACATTAAGTGTATATGAGTATATGCCAAGTACTCTGAAAAGTACTAGAGAATGAAAGAAGGAATGAAGAAAGGGAAAAAGAAGGAGAGGGAGGAAAGGAGAAAAAGGAATGAATGAAGGAAGAAAGGGATAGAGGAAGAGAGGAAGAAAAAAGAGGGAGAGGTATAAAAGAATTGGAAGGGAAGAAGGAAAAGAAAGAAAAGGAAAAAGGAAGGAAGGAAAGAAGGATGGCAGGCTTGAGGGAAAGAGGAAGGAAAAGAGAAAAGGAGGAAATGATGGAGGGAAAATGAAGGAAAAAAGGAATAAATGAAGGAACAAAGAACTTTCTTATTTATCTTCAATATAAAATATTTGCACATAGCTGTTTGTAAGTTGTCTCCCCCTTTAGACTGAGAGCTCCTTCAGAGCAGTAAGTATCTTTTTCCTTTTTTTAATCCCCCAAATTTAGTACAATGTCTAGGACACTGAAGATAATAAATTCTTACTGACTTACTGCTTTGTTGACTCTCCAAAGTATAGAAAGAAGTACTTCATCATAACTATCACACTAATACAGTCCTTGTAACCCCCTCTGCAGATTCCAACTTTATTCTTAATAAATATACTCTGTCCTGGTAGACACTTTCTGGGGTTTGAGAGGAGATATTTTTGGACAAGGAATGGATGCAAGAAATGGAAGAGAGAGTAGCAGCAGGGCCCCAAGAGACCCAGGGATGGGGATAGTGCTTGGAAAGCTTAGAGTGTATAACCATGGCCCTTGTTTTCCTTATGCTCAGTCAGATGTCCATCCTTCTCTCTGAGCAGAGCCATCAATGCCCCTCTCCTAGAGAAGGATGTCTATATAATTGACCTATTTGGGAAGGAGATTCCAAAGACTAATATGTAATGCCTTTACCTGTGCCAGGACATAGTGTGCAGGTCAGATTCTCCTGAGTTACAACTGAAGAAGAGACAAAACCAATGGAGCCCCAAGTGAGAAATACTATAAGGAACATAATTGGTTTGTGGACAATATCATATTTCTTTTCTACATCCATCTTTTTTACCTACCGAAGTAAGTATAATTAAAAAAAAAAAAAAAATCAGGGCAGGGAATTCCTCTTGAGCCCTAAGGGCCACTTTTGAGTGGGAAGATAGAGAGATATGAGCACTAGTTGTTTCCTCCCCCAAACCAATTTAAGCCAATAATAGTACCAGTAATCCCTATAATAAACACATTTTGGGGTTTTCTGGGGTGCTTTCCCATAAGCTAATCAGAGAGAAAAGTTGTGGGATTATAAAACATATCAGAAACTTAAAATTCCTCTTTCCTCAGAAGTCTGAGACTGTAGCTAAGGAATTGTCTCTAGATTCCTAGAACCCCTATTAACACTTTCTATCCCTGAGGCTATTGGTCTCTTTCCTTATCTGGGATGTTTCCTGGATGAGAAGACATAAGTGCAAAAAAGCGATTTTTAGCTACCTTTTGGGGGAATATGGGATCTCAATTCACATCTCTCCACTTCTGTGTATTTAGTGGGAGAGCTGGGACAGCAGTCTTCTCCTGTGAAGCATATTTAGTTGGAGAAGGCTTTTATTCCCAATTTTTGGGGAGCTCCTGAATCCTTTAATCAAAGCTGACAATCCACAAGATAGGGGAGCATTTGAGTGGTAATGCCCTTAACTCTTGTTGTCCTCTTGTAGAACGACTTCAGAAAGTAGCTTTTCTCTGTCATGTCCATGGGATCCTGGCAGTGACTTATTCAATGGAAGTGGGTGCTTGTATTTGTTTTTTGTGGGCAAAGCACAGTTGTCCAGGTAATAATGATCTGGGAGCAAGAATGGGTAAGGGGAGGGTAATTGGACAATATTAAATGGCAGTCCTCATAAAAAAACTCACTGGGTGTCAATTCCCTGTGCTCATTCTATTATTACTCCTGATCCCAGGTATCCATTTTTTCCTTTCAAAGACAATTGTGACTGTGACTCTCCCCAGATATCAGCAGAAGCATGTGGCCCAGAGATCTCTTGAGGAATTTAGGGGTAGGGAGGGGAAAGGTTCCTGAGAATGGAATAGGTTGTGTATAATTCAGTGTGTCAGGTAATGCAGAGGTGGTAGAGAGAGCTAGCTTTGGGCTGTGACTTGGGGGTGGCAGAAGAGACAAGTAGTTCCTACCTTCCTAGAGGAGAGAACTGGAAGGGAAACCATATAGTCTACTTTGGACCAGTTTCTAAGAGGTCATTGATGATTTTTTTGTTCTACAGGATTTATTCATGAGGAAGATTGGATGAACTGGTGTTGGAGCCTCATTTTGCTCTCCATTACATTCTTAACAATATTTTTTTTAAATTTATAATTCAATATTATTTCTCTTTTTTTATGATACTGATGTTTTCAATTAATTTCACCAATATTGACAGCATCATCTTTTTGATGTCTGTATTAAGGATATATTTTTTGCGTTTTCTTCCCAAACTTTTAGAATCAAGCTCTGCTTCTGGTGTATAGGGGTGTCCTAAGCTTCCTGTATAGGCTTTGAGAACACGGTTTGTAGGGGAAAGCTTTGCCTGCTCTTTTCAGGTAAACAGCCTAGGTTCCCAGAATTTGCCTTCTGAGCAGGGACTGGAAGCTGCCCCATTGATTTGCTCTTCTACTGAGCCAGGACTGAGGGTCTTAAGGTGCTCATGAGCTGTGATTAAGACCATCTCATCAGTTTCCCACTGGCCTGAACACCCCTTTCACTCCAGTGCAGCTGATCTTTCTTGAAGTTTTTCCAATATCTCTTGAGATGGAGAGTGGTTTCATTCTAGTTATATAAATTATGTACAACATTTCCATATTAGTCATTTTGTGCAAGAAGACTCATGCTTCACTCTATTCAATCAATATGAGTTTTTCCTCCCTTTCCTAGATAGCAAGTAATCCAATATATGTTAAATATATGCAATTCTTCCCTACATATTTCCACAATTATCATGTTGCACAACAAAAATCAGATCAAAAAGGAAAAAAAAAGAGAAAGAAAACAAAATGCTTGCAAAGAACATTAAAAAAAGTGAAAATAATATGTTGTGATCCACACTTAGTGCCCACAGTCCTCTCTCTGGGTGCAGATGGCTCTCTTCATCACAAAACCTTTGGAACTGGCCTGAATTACCTCAATGTTGAAAAGAATCCATCTGTCAGAAATGATCATTATATAATTTTTTCTTGTTGCTGTCTATAATGTTGTCCTGGTTCTACATATATTTTATCTAAGGATCTCCAAGCTTCTCTGAAATCATCCTGCTGATCATTTTTTTTGGGGGGGATAAACTGGAACCATTCCCAAGTGCTGATCATTTCTTATAGAACAATATTATTCCATAACATTCACAGATCATAATTTATTCAGCCATTCTCCAACTAATGAGCATCCATTCAGTTTTCAGTTTTTCACCACTACAAAATTTTTGCACATGTGGATCATTTTCCTTTTTTTATGATCTCTTTGTGATACAGGCCAGGAGAAATACTGCTGGATCAAAAGGTATGCTCAGTTTGACAGCCCTTTGGGCGTAGTTCCACATTGCAATTCCACCAGCAATGTATTAGTATACCAATTTTCCTACATCCTTGCTAACATTATTGAACACAAAATAGATAATTTTGATTATACTAAGTTAAAAAGTTTTTGTAGAAACAAAACTAATACAGACAAGATTAGAAGGGAAGCAGTAAACTGGGAAAACATGTTTACATTCAAAGATTCTGATAAAGGCCTCATTTCTAAAATATATAATTTGCTCAAACTTATAAGAATTTAAGCCATTCTCCAATTGATAAAGGGTCAAAGAAAATGAATAGACATTTTCAGATGAAGAAATTGAAACTATTTTTAGTCATATGTAAAGATGCTTCAAATCACTATTGATCAGAGAGAAATGTAAATTAAGACTATCTGAGATACCATTACACACTCTCGGATTGGCTACGATGACAGGAAATGAGAATGACCAGTGTTGGAAAGGATGGAAATACATTGTTGGTGGAACTGTGAACAGATTCAACCATTCTGGAGAAAAATTTGGAACTATGTTCAAAAAATTATCAAACTTTTCATACCCTTTGATCCAGCAGTGTTTCTACTGGTCTTATATCTCAAAGAGATTTTTTTATTATTATTATAGCTTTTTATTTACAAGATATATGCATGGGTAATTTTTCAGCATTGACAATTGCAAAACCTTTTGTTCCAATTTTTCCCCTCCTTGCCTTCACCTCCTCCCCCAGATTACAGGTAGACCAATACATGTTAAATATGTTAAAGTACATGTTAAATACAATATATGTATACATATGCATACAGTTATTTTGCTGCACAAGAAGAATTGGACCTTGAATTAATGTACAATTAGCCTGTGAAAGAAATAAAAAATGCAAGCGGACAAAAACAGAGAAATTGGAAATGTTATGTAGTGGTTCACGCTCATTTCCCAGAGTTCTTTTGCTGGGTGTAGCTGGTTCTACTTATTATTGAACAAATGGAACTGGTTTGGTTCATCTCATTGTTGAAGAGAGTCACATCCATTAGAATTGATCATCGTATAGTTTTGTTGTTGAAGTATATAATAATCTCCTAGTCCTGCTCTTTTCACTCAGCATCAGTTCATGTAAGTCTCTCCAGGCCTTTCTGAAATCATCCTGTTGGTCATTTCTTACAGAACAGTAATATTCTATAACATTCATATATCACAATTTATTCAGCCATTCTCCAATTGATGAGCATCCACTCAGTTTCCAGTTTCTTGGCACTACAAAGAGGGATGCCACAAACATTTTTGCACATATAGGCCCCTTTCCCTTTAAGATCTCTTTGGGATATAACCTCAGTAGTAACACTGCTGGTTCAAAGGGTATGCACTGTTTGACAGCTTTTTGAGTATAGTTCCAAATTGCTCTCCAGAATGGCTGGATGTATTCACAATTCCACCAACAATATATCAGTGTCCCAGTTTTCCCACATCCCCTCCAACATTAAGCATTATCTTTTCTTGTCATCCTAGCCAATCTGAGAGGTGTGTAGTATTATCTTAGAGTTGTCTTAATTTGCATTTCTCTGATTAATAATGATTAATAGCATCTTTTCATATGTCTAGAAATAGTTTCAATTTCTTCATCTGAAAATTGTCTATTCATATCCTTTGGCCAGTTATTAATTGGAGAATGGATTGATTTCTTATAAATTAGAGTCAATTCTCTATATATTTTGGAAATGAGGCTTTTATCAGAGCCTTTTATTGTAAAAATGTTTTCCCAGTTTGTTTCTGTTCTAATCTTGTCTGCATTAATTTTGTTTGTACAAAAGATTTTCAATTTGATATAATAAAAATTTTCTATTTTGTGATCAATAATGATCTCTAATTCTTCTTTGGTTGCAAATACCTTTCTCCTCCACAGGTCTGAGAGGTAAACTATCCTATGTTCTTCTAATTTATTTATAATCTCATTCTTTATGCCTAGATTATGAACCCATTTTGACTTTATCTTGGTGTAGTGTTAAGTGTGAGTCAATGCCTAGTTTTTGCCATACTAATTTCCAATTTTCTCAGCAATTTTTGTCAAATAGTGAATTCTTATCCCAAAAGCTGGGCTCCAAAGAGATCTTAAAGGAGGAAAAAGGACCCACATGTGCAAAAATATTTGTAGCAGCCCTTTTTGTAGTGACTAGAAACTGGAAACTGAGTGGATGCCTGTGAATGACTGAATAAATGATGGTATATGAATATTATAGAATTGTTTTGTAAGAACATGACTTGTTATAGAATTGTTCAGTAAGAAATGACCAGCAGGATGGTTTCAGAGAGGCCTGGAGAGACTTGGATGAATTGATGTGAAGTGAAATGAGCAGAACCAGATAATTATACACTGCAACTATATAAGTTGCACTACATGCAATTTGTGGAATGCAGCCAAAGTGGTTGTTAGAGAAAATTTTATATCTTCATATACTTACTTGCATAAAATAGAGAAAGAGAAGATCAATGAATTAGGCTTACAACTAAAAAAGACTATATAATGATCAGTTCTGATGATGTGGCTGTCTTCAACAATGAGGTGATTCAAACCAGTTCTAATTGCTCAGTAATGAAGAGATCCATCTGCACCCAGATAAAGGATTTGGGAACAGAGTGTGGAGCACAACATAACATTTTTACTCTTTCTGTTAATGTTTACTTGCATTTTGTTTTCTTTCTCAGGATTTTTTCCCTTCTTGATCCTATTTTTCTTGTGCAGTGAGAACACTGTATAAATATACATACATTTATTGGATTTAACATATATTTTAACATATTTAACATGTATTGAACTAACTGCCATGGGGGAGGGGGAAGAAGGGAAAAATTTGGAACAGAAAATTTTGCAAGGGTTAATGTTGAAAAATTACCTATGCATCTGTTTAGTTAATAAAAAGCTTTAATAAAATAAAAATAAAATAAAATAAAATGGGGAAAAATGAAATTAAGAAAGCAAAATGTTCTAGGACAAAGGAAAAGGAAAAGTGGAATGATGTAAATTATCTTCCATAATAAGACAAGAAAAAGGTTTTTACTGTGGCGGAAGAGAGAAGAGGGTGTTAGTGAAATTTACTCTCAGAATTGACTCAAAGGAAAAATAACATCAACACTCAATATGAGGATATAAATCTAGTATACCCTTCAAGAAAGAAAGAGGGAATGGAATATGGAAAGTAGGGAAGGTGATAAAAGGGAGGACATATGGGTGAGGGAGTGGTCAGTTGCAAAATAATTTTGAGGATGGACAGAGTGGAAGGATAGAATAGAATAAATTGGGGGAAATGCAGTTGGTGATAGTAATTGTAAAAAGAATCTTGAAGCAACATTCTCTGATAAGATCTCATTTCTCAGACATAGAGGAAACTGAGTCAAACTTATATAAAATAAGAGCCATATCCCAATTGATAAATGATCATAAGATATGATTGATGCCCAAGAAGTTATAAATTCATGCCTATCCTTTGACCTAAAAATACTGCTATTGGGCATGAATCATAAAAGTGTTTTTTTTTTTGTTTTTGTTTTTTTTTGCTTTTCAAGATAATTTATTTTTATTGTTTTTTTTTAATTAAAGCTTTTAATTTTCAAAACATATGGATGGATTATTTTTCAACACTGATCCTTGCACAGCCTTGTGTTCCAAATTTTCCCTTCCTTCCCTTCACTCCTTCCCCTATATGGCAAGCAATACAACATGTGTTACATATTTTAAAATATACATTAAATCCAATATATGTCAACATAATTATCTTGCTGCATAAGAAAAATCAGATCAAAAAGAAAAGAAAATAAGTAAAAGAAAACAAAGTGCAAGTGAACAACAAAAAAGAGGTGAGAATGTTAAGTTGTGACCCTCACTCAGTTCCCACAGTCCTCTTTTTGGGTATAGATGGCTCTCTTCATTCCAAGATCATAGGACCTGGCCTCAATCATTTCATTGTTGGAAAGTGTCATGTCCATCATAATTGATAATCATATAATATTTCTGTTGCTCTGCACAGTGATATCCTAATTCTGCTCATTTCACTCAACATCAGTTCATGCAAGTCTCTCTAGGCTTCTCTAAAATCATCTTGCTGATAGTTTTATTATTGTATTATCCTGGGGATGACTTTTTGTAATCTCTTTGCTAATATTTTATTTAATATGTTTACATCAATATTCATTAGGGAAATTAGTCTATAATTTTCTTTCTCTGTTTTCACCCTACCTGGTTTAGGTATCAGCACCATATCCATGTCATAAATGGAATTTGGTAGGAGTTCTTCTTTTCCTATTTTTCAAATAGTTTATATAGTATTGGAATCAATTGTTCTTCAAATGTTTGGTAGAATTCACATGTACTCTGCTCCTGAAGATTTTTTTCTTAGGGAATTGATTAATAGCTTTTTCTATTTCTTTTTCTAAAATGGGACTATTTAAATAATTTATTTCCTCTTCTGTTAACCTGGGTAACCTATATTTTTGTAGATATTCTTCCATTTCACTTAGATTATCAAATTTATTGAAATATAGTTGGGCAAAATAACTCCTAATTATTGCTCCAATTTCCTCTTCTTTCATGGAAAGTTCTCCCTTTTAATTTTTGAGAGTAACAATTTGATTTTCTTCTTTCTTTTTTCTTAATCAAATTAACTAAAGATTTACCCATTTTGTTGGTTTTTTTCATAAAACCAACTTTTAGTTTTATTTGTTAATTCAATAGTTTTCTTACTTTCAATTTTATTAATCTCCCTTCTTATTTTCAGAAATTCAAATTTGATATTTAATTGAGGATTTTTAATTTGTTCTTTTCCTAGCTTTTTTTTAGTTGTAAGCCTAATTCATTGATCTTCTCTTTCTCTATTTTATGTAAGTAAGCATATAAAGATATGAAATTTTCTCTAACAACCACTTTGGCTGGATCCCACAAATTTTATTATGTTGTCTCATTATTGTCATTCTCTTGGATGAAATTACTTGTTGTTTTACCCATTCATTCTTTAGGATTAGATTCTTTAGTTTCCAATTATTTTTGGTCTATTTGTCCCTGGCCTTTTATTGCAGGTGATTTTTATTGCATTGTGATCTGAAAAAAATGCATTTACTTATTTCTGCCTTTCTGCATTTGATTTTGAAGTTTTTATGCCCTAACACATGGTCAATTTTTTTATAAGTTCCAAGAACCACTGAGGAAAAAGAAAACTTCTTTCTTGTCTCCATTTAATTTCTTCAGAGATCTATCATACCTAATTTTCTAACATTTTGTTTACTTCTTTAACTTCCTTATTATTTATTTTGTGGTTCATTTTATCTAGTTCCAAGAGAACAAGGTTGAGATCTCCAGTAGTATAGTTTTGCTGTATATTCCTTCTTGCACCTTTCTTAATTTCTCCTCTAGGAATTTCCATGCTATACCATTTGGTGCATATATGTTTAGTACTGATATTGTTTCATTATCTATGGTACCCTTTAGCAAGATGTAATTTTCTTCCTTATCTCTTTTAATTAGATTTATCTTTGCTTTTACTTTATCTGAGATCAGGATCACTATCCACACTTTTATGTTTACTTCACCTGAAGCATAATAAATTCTGCTCTAGCCCTTTACCTTCACTCTGTATGTATCACTCTACTTTAAATGTGTTTCTTGTAAACAACATATTGTAGGATTCTGGCTTTTAATCCACGCTGCTATCCGTTTCCATTTTATGGGAGAGTTCATTCCTTTTACATTCACAGTTAAAATAACTATTTTTTTCCTGCCATCTTATTTACCCTGTTATGCTTTTCTCTTTCCTTTTCTCCTTTCCTCCTCCCAAGTATTTTGTTTTTGATCACAACCTCCCTCAAACCTTTCCCCTTACAACCTCTCCCCACTTCTTATACCTTTTCCCCACTATTTCTGTTTTCCCTATTAGCCTTCCCTTTTCTTTTTCCCTTTTCCCTCCTACTTTCCTATAATGTGAGATAAGTTTCTCTGAGAAGCCAAATATGTCTGATATTCTTTCTTATACCAAATCTAATGAGTGTAAGATTCATGCCATGGTCATCTCCCTCAATTATAATAGGTCTTCTTTCTCTCTTCTTGAGAAGTAATTTCCATTATTTTACTTCCTTTTTCCAGTACAATCCTCTTCATAATAAAACCAAATTATACCGGCACTCTCTAAGTATACCTATATACCATATCAGAAGTATAGCTCTCAAGAGTTCTTTCCTTTATAACTTTTTATGCTTTAGTCTAATGTTTGGAGATAAATTTTTTGTTCAGCTCTGGTCTTTCCATCAGAAATAGATGAAATTCATCTGTATCATTGGATGTGGATCTTTTCCCCTTAAAGGTAATGCTCGGTTTAGCTGGATAGCTTATTCTTGGCTGTAATTTAAGTTCTTTGTCTTTCAGAATATCAGATTCCAGACCCTCCAGTCCTTTAAGATGGAAAATGCTAAGTTCTGGGTAATCCTGATTGTCATTCCTAGATATTTAAATTGTTACTTTCTGCTTGCAATATTTTTCTTTGGTCTGATAGTTCTGAAATTTATTTATTTATTTATTTATCTACTCGTTTGTTTATTTATTTATTTATTTTTAAATCAAAGCTTTTTCTTTACAAATCATTGTTTGGGCAATTTTTCAACATTGAAAATTTTTATTCCAAATTTCCCCCTCTTTTCTCCCACTCCCTCTTCTAGATGGCAGGTGGTTCAATACATGTGAAATATATTAATATATATATATATATATATGTATATATATTGAATCCAATATATGTACACATATTTATTCAGTAATCTTGCTGCACAAGAAAAATCAGATCAAGAAGGAAGAAGAAAAAAACTGAGAAAGAAAACAAAATGCAAACAAACAACAGAGAGAGTGAGAATACTATGTTGTGGTTCACACTCAGCTCCCACGCTCCTCTCTTTGGCTGTAGATGGCTCTCTTCATCACTGAACAAGTGGCACTGGTTTGAATCATCTCATTGTTGAAGAGAGCCACATCCATCAGAATTGATCATTGTATAATAGTCTTCTTGTTGCAATATGTAATGATCTAGTTCTGCTAATTTCACTTTGCATCAGTTCATCAAAGTCTCTCCAGACCTCTCTGAAATCAGGATGTTGGTCGTTTTCTTACAGAACAATAATATTTCATAACATTCATAAACAATAATTTATTCAGTCATTCATCAATTGATGGGAATCCATTCAGTTTCCAGTTTCTAACCATTACAAAAAGGGCTGCCACAAACATTTTTGCACATGTGGGTCTTTTTCTCTCCTTTAATCTCTTTTTGGTATATAATCCAAGTAGAAACACTGCTGGATCAAAGGATATGCACTGTTTGACAGCTTTTTGAGTATAGTTCAAAATTTCTCTCCAGAATGGTTGGATCTGTTCACAGTTCCACCAACAAGGTATCAGTGTCCCAGTTTTTCCACATCCTTTCCAACATTGGTCATTCTCATTTCCTGTCATCTTAGGCAATCTAAGAGGTGTGTAGTGGTATCTCAGAAATGTCTTAGTTTGCATTTCTCTGATCAATAGTAATTTGAAGCATCTTTTCATATGACTAGAAATAGTTTCAATTTCTTCATCTGAAAATTGTCTGTTCATTTCCTTTGACCATTTATCAATTGGAAAATGGCTTGGATTCTTATAAATTTGAGTCAATTCTCTGTATATTTTAGAAATTAGGCCTTTATCAGAACCTTTGAATGTAAAAATGTTTTCCCAGTTTATTGCTTCCCTTCTAATCTTGTCTGCATTAGTTTTGTTTCTACAAAACTTTTAAACTTAATATAATCAAAATTATCTATTTTGTGATCAATAATGATCTCTAGTTCTTCTTTGGTTGCAAATATCTTCCTCCTCCACAGGTCTGAGAGGTAAACCATCCTATGTTCTAATTTGTTTATAATATCATTGTTTATGTCTAAATCATGAACTCATTTTGACTTTATCTTGGTAGTTCTGAAATTTAGCCACAGTAATCCTTGGAATTTTCACTTTGAGGTCTCTTTCATGAGGTGATGGGTGAATTCTTTCAATGGCTATTTTACCTTCTGATTCTAGGACACCAGTCAGTTTTCCTTTATGATTTCTTGTAAAATAAAGTTTAGATTCTTTTTTTCATCATGGCTTTCAGGAAGTCCAATAATTAGATTGTCTCTCCTAGATCTATTTTTGGGTCAGTTGTTTTTACTACGATGTATTTCATATTTTGTTCTATTTTTTCATTATCTTGGTTTTGTTTGACTGATTCTTGAAGTTTTATTGAGTCATTCATTTCCATTTGTTCAAATCTAATTTTTAGTGTTTTATTTCATTGTTACCTTTTTTTTTTTAGCTCCTTTTGTATTTGGCCAATTGGATTTTATTCTTTGCCATTTTTTCCCATTTCACAAATTCTGCTTTTCAAAGAGTTGGTATCTTTTTCATATCTATTTTGTAAGAAATTATACGCTTTTTTTATTTCATCAAATCTACTTTGTGGGGAGTTATATGCTTTTCCCATTTCATCAAATCTTTTTTTAAAAAGAATTTTCTTCAGATAATTTCTGTTTTTCCTTTTCCATCTTTCCATACTCTTTTGCAAAGATTTCATTTTCTTTCCCCAGTTTTCTTCTCTATTTTAAGATCCTTTTTTAAATCTTCCAAGAAAGCATTGTTAAATGGCTTCTGAAGTTGATTGGCCTTTAGGAACCTCAGGATTTTTGGTCTGTTCTCTCTCTCCATAAAAGTTGTCTATGGTCAGAGTTATTTTTGCCTTTTTGTTCATTTTTAAAAGGTTAAGATCTGCTCTTAAGGCAAAAAAGAGATAGCTGTTTTATTTTGCCCTGGGGCAAGTATTTTTGACTGGTGTTGGGTAATCCAGATGCTGAGTTCTTGAGCTGAGCTCAATGGCTCACAATTTACCAATATAAAAAGCTCACAATTTGCCTTTTATATTGGCTTTTGGGTGTTTTTCATCTGCTAACACCTGCTTGCAATCAGTACAAAGTAGCTTTAGAGTCTCACAGAAGATTCCCTGGTGTATGCTGCCACACTCTGGCTCCCTGCTCTAGCTCCTTGCCCTGGGGTTCTTGTGGTAGCCTGGCTTTGGTAGACTGTCCCCCTGTCCATTTGAAACAGATCTATTTTGAAGTTCTTTTAAAATATCTTCTTCTGGGAATGTTTTATACTGTAGATATTTGTGGGTTCTGTTTACATGCTCACTCTACTGTAGTTTGAGAGAAGGTCAGAGGAGACCACAGAAAGTCATGTCTGTTCTTCCCCACCTTGGTTCTGCCCCCAGAGGCTTTCCTTTAAAAAAAAAAAAAAGGAAAAGATCTTATAAGTACAAAAATATTTGTGACAGATATCTTCCCAGGACCAAAAAAATGGAAATTGAGGAGCTGCCCATCAATTGGAAAATGGCTGAATAAATTGTGGTTTGTGATTATGATGGAATATCATTGTTCTATGGGAAATGATAAGCAAGATGCTTCAAGAAAAAAATCTGAAAAGTCCTCCATGAACTCAAGCAAAGTGAAATGTACTGTATACAAAGCAGTAGCAGTGTTCTGGCATCATCAGCTGTAAACGACTTTGCAATTCTTGGCAGTACAATGATCCATGACTATTCTGAAGGATTTAAGATTAAAAAATCTTTTTTTAAGCTTTGTATTTTCAAAATATGTTTTCAGCATTCATCCTTGCAAAATCTTGTGTCCCAAAATTTTCCCTCCCTTCCTTCTCCTCCCTTAGACAGTAAGTAATCCAATATATGTTGAACATGTATAAATTTTCTATACATTTCCACAATTATATGATGAAAAATTTTGTCCATACCCAGAGAAGCAACTGATTAGGTCTGAATGTTGATTGAAGCGTGAGAAAAAAAAAAGAGACCACAACATCATGAAAGTAATGCCATGACTTGCAAATGAATTAGATTTAAGTGAGAGAGAACTGTGCAAAGTCACTCTTTCTTCTGGAGTCATCTGAATCCAATGGCAAGATATAGACCAGAATGACTGGAGATGCAATGAAAGATCCTGGCCTTTTAAGTCTTTTTCAGGTCTCAGTTTGACTGAGGTAGCATCTATTCACTAATTTAAAACTAGGTAAGAAATGAGCTAAAGAAATGTCTCTTTAACCTAGTCAAAAAACAATCACTCTGGGATGGGAGGACTCTCAAAGTTTCAGACTATAACAGAAACAACTGCTATTTACTCCCTCTGAGTTATCAGAAAGTGCAAACAATAACCAAGCCGGTCTTGGATTGGAATTATTGTTAGTCAATCAATGAGAACTTGGGTGATTTTGGTTTAAAGCATGGTTTTTTGTTTGTTTGTTTTTGCTGAGGCAATTGGGTTTAAGTGACTTGCTCAGGGTCACACACCTAAGAAGTGTTAAATGTCTGAGACAGATTTGAACTCAGGTCCTCCTGACTTCAGGGCTGGTGCTCTATCCACTGCACCACCTAGTTGCCCCAAGCATGGTCTTTTAAAAAAGAAATCTGGCCATGAACTCCAAGATATCTTAGGATGTTTTACCAATCAAAATTTACATTACTTTCTGTGAATCACCTGCAGATAAGGGCATGATAGCAGGGAATGGAAAGAGGGTGAGCAGAAGTTTAAGCCTTCAAAAAAAGAAGATATAGCTAGAATGGATGGATCAAGTGAGACTTTTTTGAGGATGAGTGATGAATTAAAAATAGAGCATATATATATGTTACATATAAAATATATATTATAGATAGATATAGATAATAGATAGGGATAATAAAAAGGAGCATTATGTTGAATTAGAATGAGGTTACTTGTATATGGAGAGAAATCTGTCTTTGCAAGGAAAAGGATGGACATGATAGCAGAAGGCATATAGTGATATGAGAGGAGGAGTGAAAAGAAAAGAATCCATGAATGAACTCACATTTTTTTTCAGTAAAATATGAGTCAAACTTCTTAGTTAGGTGAGTGGGAAAAGACAGAGCCAATGGAGGTTTAAAGAGGGATAAAGAGGATTGGAAGAGCCACTTTGAAGAGTGGTATAATGAGGTGATGTGTGTAGTGAATCTAGTCAGTACAGTTTCATAATTTTCTCCAGCTTCATGCGGTAGATGCTTGCAGCACCCAAGGCAGTAAAGAGTGGAAGGAATCCAAGGCTGAGGTAAATGAGGGCAAGATTTATAAGAGGATGAGGAGCTAACGGATTCAGGACAAAAAAATCTCTGTAGACTTAAACCAGTGTAGGCCAGTTCACCAAGAGGTCAAGATGGGCAAAGGAAGAGAGTATAACTAGTGGAGAGGGGATTTCCTGGGGGAAAAAACTGAGGGGTTGGGAGACTAGAATTCATGATGCAGATGAAGAACAGGGTTTGGGGTTGCAAGGTGATAGAGTGATAAAATGATAATAAATTATTATCAGGTGAAGAAATTTCAGAACTCACTAACACAGAAGTTATATATCTGTGGATGTGGCAAGATCAAGGTGTGATTGTTTTTGTGAGTGACTTAAATGGAGTAGAGAAGTAAGTGGTCATGGAAAATGACTAAGTTGAAGAATAAGGACTTTAGGGTGTCTGAAAATACACACAAACATATATACACTCACAAATTCATACTTTTGCACACAAGCACATATACATATGTATATGTGTACATATATACAAACACACACACATGTGTGTGTGCATGTATATGTGTATATACAGAAAGTAGTATCTCAGTGCTCATCTGCCTTGAAACTCATCAAATTTGGTATTTACCACATTTCAATGAGAGAAAAAGTACTTCACTCTTGATGCTTGATTGGCATTCATCACAATTGTTGATTTCTTGGTTGAGCAGTAGGGATGTCAAGTTTTCCAGGTGTAGTGCTCAGCCCCTGTGGCTGCCACTATTGCTCTTGGTAATGGGTAGCTCCTCCACAGTGACTGCAGCAGTGTTCTGGACTGTCAGGTTGGAGCCCACAATGCTAAAGTTGGGCCCTTCATGGGCTGGTCTGGTGCAATTCTTGTAGTATGTTATGGCTGCAGTATATAGGCTCCTGGCTCCCAAAACAGTAGTACTGGAGGGGACATAGAACAGCCAGCATACTGAATTAGAGAAGAAGCAGCTGGGGCAGGAGAAATAGCAGAAGGATCCCAGAGGGAGATGGCAGCAGCTGCAGAGGACTTAGAACACCTGGTAGCTCTGAGCCTGACAGAGGCCAGAACTCTGGGCAGTAGATGATGTGGACCATATTTTAGCCTTTACATTCAGGACCCTCACTCCACCAAGGAAGCTTGAACAGCAGCAGGTGGAGGCAGATTATAAAGGTCAAGAGTCCCCTCAGAAAGGGATTTGGGTTGAGAAAGGAGAAATCCCACTGGGCTGAACTGAATTGGCTTGCTTCTCTTTATCTATGAACCTCACTTGTACTTTTGGGGAGTTGGATGGGGTAGGATCATTAGGCTTAAGAATAGAAATAGAACTTTTTTAATGGCCATGTACAATTTTAATAAGAAATATGTCCATTTAAAATATCTTTCAGGAATGCTTTTTTCAGAATTTCTTCCTTTTTTTCTTTTTTAAAATAGCATTTTCAAAATACATTCCAAGATAGTTTTCAACATTCACTTTTGAAAAACCTTATTTTCCAAATTTTTCTTCTTCTTTCTTTCTTTCTCCCTCCTAAAGACAGCAAACAGTCCAATATAGATTAAATTTATAATTTTCAACAATTTAAACTTCTTGTACACTTATTTTCTTTTTTTTATTTTAATAGTTTTTATTTATCAGATACATGTATGGGCAATTTCACAACATTGACAACTGTCAAACCTTTTGTTCTAATTTTTCCCCTCCTCAGATGGGGGCAGTGGATCAATACATGTTAAATATGTTAGAGTATAAATTAAATACAATATGTGTATACATGTCCAAACAGTTGTTCTGCACAAAAAGAATCGGACCCTGAAACAGTGTTGTACACTTATTTTCACAATTTTCATGCTGCACAAGAAAAATCTGATCAAAAGGGAAAAAAAACACGAACAGGAAAAAAAACACAATCAAACAAACAAGAACAAACAAAAAAGATGAAAATACTATGCTACAATCTACATTCAGTCTCCATAGTTCTCTCTCTCGATGCAGACGGCACTTTTCAACAAAAGTGTATTAGAATTATTTAGGTTTACCTTATTGCTGAAAAGAGTCAAGTCCATCTCTGTTGAGGATCACATAATCTTGTCACTAGGTACAATGTTTTCTTGGTTCTGCTCACTTCACTCAGCATCAGTTCATGTAAGTCTTTCCAGGCTTTTCTGAAATAAAACTGTTCATCTTTTCTTATAGAATAATTATATTCCATTACATTCATGTATATAACTTCAGTTATTCCCCAATGGATCAACATCTACTCAATTTTCAGTTCCTTGTCACTACAAAAAGGATTGCTAAAACATGTGAGTCTGTCTTCCTTCTTTTTGATCTCTTTGGGAAAAATTTTATAGTTCTTTGGGTATAGTTCCAAATTGCTCTCCAGAATGGTTGGATCATTTCACAACTCCACCAATAATGCATTAATGTCCCAGTTTTCCCACATCTCCTCCAACTTTCATCATTATCTTTTCCTAATTTCTCAGCCAATCTGAGAGGTATGAAGTGGTATCTCACAGTTGCCTTAATTTGAATTTTAGAGATGTACTCTTTATGGGAAAAATTCATACACTACTTGCTTTTTTCACCACTCATTTTGCCTTCTGAAACCAGTTAACAAGTACCAGCTTCTGTGGGTGAGTGTGAGTATATGTGTGTACACACATTTATGTATATATGTGTGTATATGTATACATGTGTATGCATGTGTCTGAAGAAGTCCATTCCTACAAATACAAGAATTGAGGGGGAGACTGAACTCATGAAGTAAATAAAGAAAGGCAGTTTTAGGCAACATCAGAAATGATTGGGTAGTAAATATGGACTGAGGAAACCTTGAGATGAATGAATGATAATAGTAATGAAAAAAATCTGGAAATGGCAGTGAGGAGCAAGGAGTATTGCAACTTTCCCATATTGACCAAGTAAAAGTTCAACCTGGGTTGAAAAGAGTGGCTAGGGAAATTCTGTTATCAAGAAACAATTCACTTTCAGTGAGAGCCAAGGAATAGAAAGAGTGAAAAAGGAAAGGTGTGAAAGTGAAAGCAAGATTGATGCCCAATCTGGAATTATGCCCAAAAAGTTATCAAAATGTGCATACCCTTTGACCCAGCCATACTACTACTGGGCTTATACCCCAAGGAACTACTAGAGAAGGGAAAGGGACCTGTATGTGCCAAAATGTTTGTGGCAGCCCTTTTCATAGTGGCTAGAAGCTGGAAGATGAATGGATGTCCATCAATTGGAGAATGGTTGGGTAAACTATGGTATATGAATGTTATGGAATATTATTGTTCTATAAGAAATGACCAACAGGAGAAATACAGAGAGGCTTGGAGAGACTTACATCAACTGATGCTGAGTGAAACGAGCAGAACCAGAAGATCATTATACACTTCAACAATGATACTGTACGAGGATGTATTCTCATGGAAGTGGATTTCTTCAACATAGAGAAGAACTAATCCAATTCCAATTGATTAATGATGGACAGAACCAGCTACATCCAGAAAAGGAACACTGGGAAATGAATGTAAACTGTTATTTTTACCTTCTGAATCCAATTCTTCCTGTGCAACAAAAAAAATTCGGTTCTACACACATATATTGTATCTAAATTATACTGTAATATATTTAACATATATAAGACTGCTTGCCATCTGGGGGAGGGGGTTGGGGGAGGAAGGGAAAAAATCTGAATAGAAGTAAGTGCAAGGGATAATGTTGTAAAAAATTACCCATGCATATGTACTGTCAAAAAATGTTATAATTATAAAATAAAATAAAAAATTAAAAAAAAAAAAAAAGATTGATGCCTCTGTGGCAGGCTTATCAGAGCACATGGTAGAAGGAATGGTTAAATTAGAATGAGATACTGGTGGGGTTGAGAGGAATTGGGAATAAGGGATCAGGCAGTGAGGGTTAGGGAATTGAGTTTGAATAATGATGGGGGTTTAGATTTGGAAGGATTATGGCCACAGGGGAATTTGTTAATTGTTGAGGAATGAGTTCAGGTAGATTTTCATTTTGCATTGGAAGGAAGAAAATAAACATTTATTAAGTACTTACTAGGTACCAGATATTCAGCTAAGCACTTTTCAGATATCTCATTTGGTTTTCACAACAATCCTAGAAAGGAAATGCTATCATTTTTTTTTTAATTTTAAGGGTTCCTTTATTATATATATATATATATATTTTATAATATTATCCCTTGTATTCATTTTTCCAAATTACCCCCCCTCCCTCTATTCCCTCCCCCCGACGACAGGCAATACCATACATTTTACATGTGTTACAATATAGTCTAAGTACAATACATGTGTGTGAGTATCATTTTCTTGTTGCACAATAAACATTAGAATCCGAAGGTACATGCAACCTGGGCAGACAGATATTAGTGCTAACAATTTACATTCCCCTCCCAGTGTTTCTTCTCTGGGTGTATCTACCTCTGTCCATCATTGATCAACTGGAAGTGAGTTGGATCTTCTTTATGTTGAAGATTTCCACTTCCATCAGAATACATCCTCATACAGTATTGTTGTTGAAGTATACAGTGATCTTCTGGTTCTGCTCATTTCACTCAGCATCAGTTGATTTAAGTCTCTCCAACCCTCTCTGTATTCCTCCTGCTGGTCATTTCTTACCGAGCAATAATATTCCATAACTTTCATATACCACAATTTACCCAACCATTCTCCAACTGATGGACATCCATTCATCTTCCAGTTTCTAGCTACAACAAAAAGAGCTGCCACAAACATTTTGGCACATATATGTCTCTTTCCGCTCTTTAGTATTTCTTTGGGATATAATCCCAGTAGTAGCACTGCTGGGTCAAAGGGTATGCACAGTTTGATAACTTTTTGGGCATAATTCCAGATTGCTCTCCAGAATGGCTGGATTCTTTCACAACTCCACCAGCAATGTATTAGTGTCCCAATTTCCCCACATCCCCTCCAACATTTGTCATTATTTGTTCCTGTCATCTTAGCCAATCTGACAGGTGTGTAGTGGTATCTCAGAGTGGTCTTAATTTGCATTTCTCTGATCAGTAGTGATTTGGAACATTCTTTCATGTGAGTGGATATAGTTTCAATTTCTTCCTCTGAGAATTGTCTGTTCATATCCTTTGACCATTTATCAATTGGAGAATGGTTCGGTTTCTTATAAATTATGGTCAGTTCTCTATATATTTTGGAAATGAGACCTTTGTCAGAACCTTTGTTTTTAAAAATATTTTCCCAATTTGTTACTTCCCTTCTAATCTTGTTTGCATTAGTATTATTTGTACAGAAACTTTTTAGTTTGATGTAATCAAAATCTTCTATTTTGTGATCAATAATGATCTCTAGTTCTCCTCTGGTCATAAATTCCTTCCTCCTCCACAAGTCTGAGAGGTAGATTATCCTCTGTTCCTCTAATCTATTTATTATCTCCCTCTTTATGCCTAAATCATGGACCCATTTTGATCTTATCTTGGTATATGGTGTTAAGTGTGGATCCATATCTAATTTCTGCCATACTAATTAACAGTTTTCCCAACAGTTTTTTCCGAATAATGAATTTTTATCCCTAATGTTGGAATCTTTGGGTTTGTCAAAGATTAGATTGCTATAGATGTACCCTTTTTTGTCCTTTGTATCTAATCTGTTCCACTGATCTACCGGTCTATTTCGTAGCCAATACCAAATGGTTTTGGTGACTGCTGCTATATAATATAGCTTTAGATCAGGTACACTTAGACCACCTTCCTCTGAGTTTTTTTTCATTAGTTCCCTTGCAATTCTTGACCTTTTATTCTTCCATATGAATTTTGTTGTTATTTTTTCTAGGTCATTAAAATAGTTTCTTGGGAGTCTGATTGGTATAGCACTAAATAAATAGATTAGTTTGGGGAGTATTGTCATCTTTATTATATTCGCTCGGCCTATCCAAGAGCACTGAATGTCTTTCCAATTATTTAAATCTGATTTTATTTTTGTGGCAAGTGTTTTGTAATTTTTCTCATATAATTCCTGACTTTTCTTTGGTAGATGGATTCCCAAATATTTTATACTCTCAACATTTGTTTGGAATGGAATTTCTCTTTGTATCTCTTGCTGTTGCATTTTATTAGTGATATATAAAAATGCCGAGGATTTATGTGGATTTATTTTGTATCCTGCCACTTTGCTGAAATTTTGAATTATTTCTAGTAGCTTTTTAGCAGAGTCTTTGGGGTTCTCTAAGTATACCATCATGTCATCTGCAAAAAGTGATAGTTTAATTTCCTCATTTCCTACTCTAATTCCTTGAATCTCTTTCTCGGCTCTTATTGCCGAGGCTAGCGTTTCTAGTACTATATTGAATAGTAATGGTGATAGTGGGCAGCCTTGTTTCACTCCTGATCTTACTGGGAAAGGTTGCAGTTTATTTCTATTGCATATTATGCTTACTGACGGTCTTAAATATATACTCCTGATTATTCTAAGGAATAATCCATTTATTCCTATACTCTCAAGAGTTTTTAGTAGGAATGGATGTTGGATTTTGTCAAATGCTTTTTCTGCATCTATTGAGATGATCATATGGTTCTTATTAATTTGATTATTAATATGGTCAATTATATTAATAGTTTTCCTAATATTAAACCAGCCCTGCATTCCTGGAATAAATCCTACTTGATCATAGTGTATTATCTTGGAGATGATTTTCTGAAGTCTTTTTGCTAATATCTTATTTAAGATTTTAGCATCAATATTCATTAAGGAGATTGGTCTATAGTTTTCTTTCTCAGTTTTCGATCTACCAGGTTTAGGTATTAGTACCATGTCTGTGTCATAAAAGGAATTTGGTAGGACTCCTTCATCCCCTATTTTTTCAAATAATTTATATAACATTGGGGCTAATTGTTCTTTAAATGTTTGGTAGAATTCACATGTGAATCCATCTGGCCCTGGGGATTTTTTCCTGGGGAGTTGATTAATAGCTTGTTCTATTTCTTTTTCTGAAATGGGACTATTTAAGCAATTTATCTCCTCCTCTGTTAATCTAGGGAGCCTATATTTTTGGAGGAAGTCATCCATTTCACTTAAGTTATCAAATTTATTGGCATAAAGTTGGGCAAAGTAACTCCTTATTATTTCTCTAATTTCCTCTTCATTGGTGGAAAGATCCCCCTTTTCATTTGTAAGACTATCAATTTGATTTTCCTCTTTCTTTTTTTTGATCAAATTTACCAAAGGTTTATCTATTTTATTGGCTTTTTCATAAAACCAACTCTTGGTTTTATTTATTAATTCAATAGTTTTTTTACTTTCAATTTTATTGATTTCTCCTTTTAATTTTTGTATTTCGAGTTTAATTTTTGGTTGGGGGTTTATAATTTGGTCTTTTTCTAGCCTTTTAAGTTGTAAGCCCAATTCGTTAATCTTCTCTTTCTCAATTTTCTTCAAATAAGCCTCTAAAGATATAAAATTTCCCCTTATTACCGCTTTAGCTGCATCCCAAAGATTTTGATATGATGTCTCATCATTATCATTATCTTGGGTGAAATTGTTAATTGTTTCTATAATTTGCTCTTTCACCCAGTCATTCTTTAAGATGAGATTATTCAGTTTCCAATTACTTTTTGGTCTATTTACCCCTAACTTTTTACTGAATGTAGCTTTTATTGCATTGTGATCTGAGAAGAAGGCATTTATTATTTCTGCCTTCCTACATTTAATTTTGAGATCTTTATGTCCTAGTATATGGTCAATTTTTGTATAGGATCCATGAACTGCTGAGAAGAAAGTATATTCCTTCCTATTGCCATTCAGTTTTCTCCAAAGGTCTATCATACCTAGTTTTTCTAATGTTCTATTTACTTTTTAAATTTCTTTCTTGTTTGTTTTGTGGTTTGATTTGTCTAAATCTGAGAGTGCAAGGTTGAGATCTCCCACTATTATAGTTTTACTGTCTATTTCCTCTTGCAGTTCTCTTAACTTTTCCTTTAGAAAGTTAGATGCTATACCACTTGGTGCATATATGTTTAGTATTGATATGGCTTCATTATTTATGCTACCTTTCAGCAGGATATAGTTTCCTTCCTTATCTTTTTTAACGAGATCTACTTCTACTTTTGCTTGATCTGAGATAAGGATAGCTACTCCTGCTTTTTTGGCTTTACCTGAAGCATAATAGGCTCTGTTCCAACCTTTTACCTTTACTCTGTATGTATCTCCCTGCTTTAAGTGTGTTTCCTGTAGGCAACATATTGTAGGGTTCTGCTTTTTGATCCAATCTACTATCCGTCTCCGTTTGATGGGATCGTTCATCCCATTTACATTTACAGTTAAAATTACTAATTCTGTGAAATGCTATCATTTTTATATTAAAGGAGGTAGAAAAAGGATAAGTGATTTGCCCAAGTTCATATAAGTAATAAGTATCTAAATTTAGATTGGAATTCAGAATGACATCTCTTCTTGGAAGACTTCAGGTCCAATGCTATATCCACTACACCACTGAGGTGCCTCTGTTCACATAGGAAGTTGGACTCCCTTAGGGTAGAATTCTCTAAAGGAGGTTAGAAAAAGGATGCTTGGAGCTGAAGGATTACCGCTGTTGCCCAAGTCAGAAGCCCAGGCTGGAATGGGCACCAGTGGGCACACAGATGTGGCCTCTTGATCAAAATATCCCAAGTTGAACATGATTACTCTAGGGCCCCTACCCTGCTTTTAGAATTTCTTCTATCAGTCAATTAAACCTGCTTCTCATATTCAAAGGATACAGTTACTCAGCGCATTGTGGTCATATAGTTAACTACATGTTGCAAAAATGAAAAGCATTAAATGCTTCTTTATGGGATCTTCTATCCCTCATTCTGCTCCCACACTCACAAGAATAAGACTAAAAACTGGGGTTGTGTGTCCAGGATCATAGGAGAGTAAGGAAAACACAGTGGGAACACAAAACCCTATTCAGTGGTTGATAGGATTTTCAATAATTGCCAGGCTCAGTACTCTAGTCTTAATCTTCATGTGCCTCAGACTGAGGGAAGCACTGGTCATGGTTCCAGGAAAGATCCTCTTTCCCTGGCTCTATTACCAGAAGAGTCTGGGCCTAAAGCTCCATGTCCACAGTTTCAATTCTAATATGTCAATTTGAGGATGAGGTCAGACTGATAGTCCTGCCTAGTGAGGCAACTTCAGAATGTATATACCAAATCCAAGGGCACAACAGAGATTAAATTCTTTTATTTAGGGAAAGTAGGATTAACAAAAGTACCTTTAAACATTAATGAGTAGCTGAAATGGAACAGGGAGTTTTATATTTAAATCTCTGCTCAAAAGAATGGAAGGAAGGAGGAGAAGAGACAATGGGAAGAGAAAACAAACTTCTTCAGTCACCTGGATTCATGTCTAGGGATGAGGAGGATATCTATAAATGATCAGGCTTATCTTCTACTTTTTGCTGCCATCCTGTCTACCCAGGGTTGATGGAGACCTTTGCTACCCTGGTGCCATGCTCAACACTATCTCCCCACCTCTGCCAGAATAAGTGTCTGCTTTTCTTTCTCCTTCCTAAAACTCATGGAAAGACTGACAAATTCCTGGAAACTTGCCTATGTTAATTCTGAATATTTCTATGAGGAGAAAAAGGAGCAAAACTCCACATCCCAGGATTCTCAGAGAAGATTTAAACTACTTTCCCTAGGATGTCTCCAACACTGCCCTCTTACTCAAAGAGGAATCAGATATATCATCACTTTTTTTGGTTTGTTTGCCAGGACCTAATTAAGAATTGAGAAGAACTACTGAAAGTTGAGAGAGAAACAGAGATTCTATTTTTCTTCCTTCCCATATCATCTAAATTTTATTTTATCGCCTATCAACTTTTACAGCAACCACTATTGGTTTCATTCCTTTGCTGCTTCTTTCCTTTTCCATGTCTTCTTAAAACCATATGCACTTTTGTCTTCTTTGACTAGGCAAGAATTCTTTCCCTCATTTCTTAACAATAACTTAATCACTGAGTGAGTATTGCTCCAGCCAAAGTGTGACCTGTTAAATATCTTAACTTTAAATAGACAAAATCTCCCAATGCATGGAGGGTCATCTCCAGTTGCCCTGATCTGTATCTTGCCACCAGACCCAGATGGCTCTGGAGGAGAAAGTGATACTGGTGACTTTGCACAACCCTCTCTCATTTAAATCTAATTTACTTGCATGTCATAGCATCACCTTCCCAATGTCATGGTCCTCTTGGAGAATGAAGGACAAACAGCAATAACAATTAGCCCATATGAAGCCTTTTTTTTTTTCTACTTCTAAAACTTCAGATGGGAAATGATTATTGCTCTCTTGTATTAATAACCAATTGCTATTGGGTAATGCAGAATGTTTTTTCTTCTTCCTATTTCCTCATACTCAACTAGATCAACTCAGGTCCTGAAATCAAGAGCTAATAATGATATTGGATTTGATATTCTCCTCAATCTTTTTCAGACCCCACCCAGCTATGGAAGCCTATAGTGTTGTACTCAGTTTTAGGGGGTTGGGAGTGATGTTGGATTAAGAGTGACATAAGCATAGACACCACTTATTACAATAAGACCGCCTCTCATTATAATATTTGTTGTTTTCATTAATTGTTAATCAATAATAGTGCATTGCCATATATCAGGAACACCCACTCCTCCAAGAGCATGTAAAAATCTGTAAAAATGATCAATTTTTAATTTATAAGAGAACCAAATGACAGTACTTTTATTATCCACTATAATTAATTAATTAGTTAATTAATAATGTGATTAATTACCCCAAAATTTTGTCTCTCAAACTTTTAATACATCTTGTGAAAATGGGAAGACAGATTTGTTCTATTTTCTGTTGATACAAGATATTGAATCATGCCTCCTGGTAGCATAGAGTCACTTTTTATTATCAGCATCCTGGCAGTGACTTATTCAACAGAAGTGAGTGTTTATATTTGTTAATTATAGACAATATACAGTTGCCAACATAATGGAGACCTGGAGGCCAGAATTGGGGAAGGGTAAGTGGATAATATGGAAGGGAAGTCCTCATGAAATACTCACTGGGCATCAGCTAACTATCCTCATTCTTTCCTCACTTCAATCTCTGTAAAGCCCTGACCACAAGTATATCTGTTTCCCTTTCAAAGGCAGGTGGGACTCATCCTAGGTTACCATAGCAGCATTTGGATTTCCCTTCTCCTGTGGATTTCACTATCACCCAGATAGTGAGCCAGATATCTCATGAGGAATTTGGTGGTAAAGAGAGGGGAGGGTTCCTAAGGATGGAACATGTGAATAATTTGGTGTATCAGTTAATCCAGGTGTGATACAGAAAGACAACTGTAACCTGTGATTGGAGGTGGAAGAATAGACATGTGGTTCTAGCCATGCTATAGAAGGGAAAGGAAATTAGTTTATGTTGGAGCACTCTCTGAGAGGTAATAAGCCTTGGTCTACTCTGCACGGATTATTCTCAAGGAGGATTGGATGACTGACTTGCTTGGATCTTCATGTTGCTATTCCCCACCCTTTTAGAAATTTTAAGAATAGATATTTTTCCTTCTTTCTTATGATACTGATGTTTCCCACAAATTTCACCAATATGAGAGCAGAAACCTTGTGCTGTTTGCGCTACAGGTAATTTTAACCTACAGTCAGTTTATCTCCACAAGGGAGGAATTCAGGTAACTGGAGCTTGTCCCTTGATTGGCTGATGTACTTAAAATGGCCAGACTGCCCTGAAGTTTAGGGTCATCTAGGGCTTCATTCCGATTCACTCATGTTCCACTTAGGAGGGAATGAGTGAATGGCACAAGCGTGAGGCAACAAAAAATGAAATAAAGAAAAAAAAAAGATGACCCAAGGAAGAAAGTAATTCAGGAGGCTCAGGACATGACCTGAAGTCATCTGTGGAAGAAGGTATGGACTATGACAAAAAAATAAGATCACAGTCCCTTTTTGTTCTCCATCTCTACTCTTTACCTTTTTTTTTTTTTAAGCTTTCTGTCCTACTGATTTCCTTCTCTTCTTTCTGCTCACTCTTTCCTTCCTTCTTTCTGTCTAAAGCTAGAATTAACATCTAACAACCTGGACAAAGATCCTTTTTCCTACATAGTTCCTGGGGTGGGAGGGGTGTTGCTTTCCCCTTTCTGTCCTTTTTTTCTTCTAGTACCAGTTAGTCCACAATCTCACCATACCTTCAGCCCCCAAGTGCTTCATGGTAGACATGCTCCCTTTCTAGGGAAGTTTTCCAAAAGGAAAGAGAAGACTGCACTTCTCTTCCCCTATCTTAAGGAAACTGCTAAGATCAGGACTCATGCTTCTGTTTTCAATTTGTATCATCAATGCATAAGAACATTTATTATACCCTAGACTTGACTTCTAAGCAAATGATTAATATGATTGATTTTTGTTGTGTAATAGAGGTGTTGGCATCTAAACTGTGCTTTCTGTAGCTTCACTGAAGATAGTGTCAGGACTTCTCTGATAGCAGAGAGGATGATGGGAATTATATATATTTTGTCTTGTTCCCACTTGATTCCTATGTCTTCCATTTGATAATTAAGCTTTGAAATTTTTCATTCTTATTAGTTAGAATATTATGAGAATTCAAAAAAGTAGAATAAAATTTTAATGTATAACTTAAGAAATTTTAAAATAATTGTTCCTAATCAGTTGTTACTATTACTGTTCTTGAATCACAGAATCCCAGATTTAGAAGAGACCTCAGTGAGATTAGGCTTATTCCATCTGACCCTATGGTATAGTATTAGGAAAAAGGAAGTGAATGCTACAAAGAGGAAAATTTCAGCTTGTTGCAAGAGCAAACTTCCTAACAATTCAAACTTTTCATTAGTGGAATGAGCTGCCTAACAGAATAGTGGAGTTATCATTGCAAGAGATCATTAAATAAAAGTCTATTGTGTATATAGTAGTAAGAATGTTTTTTTTTTTTTCTGCATAGATCCACTAGGTGGTTTCTGAAAGTCCTGCTCACTCTAATATTGTTTAATTCTGTGATGTGGTACAATCTGTCCTTGAAAAAGAAACGCAAATTCTAATGTGCCTGAGAAACAGCCATCCAGCCTCTGCTTGATGGCTTCAATGACTTCAATCAGTCTTTGAGGCAGCTCATCCCACTTCTGGGACACCTCTAATTGGTAGGGAGCTTTTCTTCACACCAGCCCTAAATACAATTCTAAATAATGTCCACTTATTGAATCCACAAAACAAAGAGAGTAATCTATTTTCAACATGATAGACCTTCAAGTACTTAGTTGAACACTGCTATCATATTCTGGAATCCAGCTCTACAACTTTATCCACTGTACCACCTAGTGGCCCTGATGTGCAAAGTCAACTTAAGAATCATAGTTTCCCCAAAAGATGTAAAACAAATCAAAAACCTGAATTCCATAAAAACAGAAAAATAATCCTGCCTAGATTTTTTTTCAATAAATACAGCAACAAATAGGATTTATAACCACTTGAAAAAAGGGGAAATATATTTTAATGTTTAAGGCATATAATAAAATCATACCATTATTTTTAAAAATTATCTTTTGATTTTACATCACCTTAGTTTCCTACTTTTGCCTAGTAAGACATTCTCTGCAACAAATAATAGAAAGAAAGAAAACAATACAACAAAACTAACCAGAAAATTAACCGTTTTCTAATAAATGTAACACCTTGCATTTTGAGAAATACATTATCATATCTATTCTTTTACATCAATTTACAATAAAAAAAATTAAACAAGCCTTGTTTATTGGTGTTGTTTTCCTTTTATATTACTGTATTTCATTGTATGTGTAGTTTTTTTCAGTTCACCTTAATTCACTTTGAATCAATCTATATGTCTTCTTATGCTTCTCTGTATTCTTCCTATATACTATTTTTTTAAAAACACGGTAAATATTCCATTATATTCATGTGTAACAAAAAATTTTTTGCCAGATCAATTGGCATCTGCTTTATTTCCAGTCCCTTTCCCTCATACAGGGTGCCGCTATAAATATTTTTGGTGTGTATTCTATTCCTGTCTGCTTTCTTTATGATTTTTCCCCTTGGAATGAAATCTTTGTCAAAGCTATAGACCATTTTAGTTATTTTTCTTAACATTATTTTCCAAGTTGTTTTCCCAGAATATTTTAGACCATTTTGCAGATCCACCCCCAGTGCTTTCAGTGTGACTATCTTTTCACAATTGCTGCAATATTGAATACTTCTAACTTTTGTCATCTTTGCCAATTTACTAGGGGGGTTTTTTAATCTGGTGCAAAATTTTCGTGCTGTTTTGTAACTTACCATTCTTTTGGTCATATTTCATTGACCAATTATCTATTAGGGAATGGCTCTTAGCTTCTCATACTTCTATACATATTGGCTACCATACCCTTAGAAAAGATATATATATATATATATATATATGGCAGACTCTTCCCTGTGGCTATTTTCTTTTTTAATTCTTGTGATGTTCATCTTATTCACACAACACAATTTCAAATACATATAACAAAAATTATTTATCTTTTCTTTGATGATCAGTATAATCCTCTCTGACCAACTGATTTTGGTCTGTCTGTCTGTCTGTCTCTCTCTCTGTCTCTCTCTTCTCTCTCTGTCTCTCTCTCTCTGTCTCTCTTTCTCTCTGTCTCTCTCTGTCTCTGTCTCTGTCTCTCTCTCTCTCTCTCTCTCTCTCTCTCTCTCTCTGTCTCTCTCTCTCTCTGTCTCTCTCTCTCTCTCTGTCTCTCTCTCTCCCTCTCTCTCTTATAACTGTGACAGATATCTGATAAGCATTTTTAATGACATGTTATATCGTTTTTGAGTCATATCTGTCAAACTTATTAGAATGTTTGATGTGATTTTCCTAAGCTACATTTGTGTTATCAAATTGCTTTCCAGGTCATTCTGACTCCAGGTCCAGCATTATATCTATTCATTACAATATCTTGCCCTGTCTCATAGCTAGTATTTATATAGTACTTTAAGATCTGTAAAATCCTTGATTATGCCATCATTTGATGAGGCCGAATAAAAGTATAGTTTGCATTATGTCAGTTTGAAAGTGATTATCTGTCATACCTTACCTTCCTAATACCCAGCTCAATCATCCCTGCTTCTAAGAAACCTTTCCTGATTCCACAGGTTAGAAGAAATTCTTTTCTCCACAGTATCTCATTTCATTCCTTGACTTCCCCTGTCCACTTATATTGTAACCATAATTCTCTGTCTCTTTCTCTGTTTCTCTTTGTCTGTCTGTCTCTGTCTAGGGTTCTGTCTCTGTTTCTGTTTCTCTCTTTGTCTATGTTTCTCTGTGTATCTCTATCTCTCCCCCTCTACTATTTTTCTTATTGCTGAAAACAAAGCCGTTCCTATAGAAAGTACCTGATACATGTTTGTTGTCTTGAAATTGAATGTTTTGGATAAGTAGCTCACCTTTTCAATGAGTGAGTGTCTTCCCCTTCTCCCCCCACTCTCCTGTGATCCTGTGATCCAGTTTCTATGCTATTTATTCCTTCTGATCCAGTTATCTATAGCCTGTCACAAACCAGAGGTCACTTTATCATTGAGCATACACGGGATGGAGAGAGCCACAATGAATAGACAGAAGAATAACCCATGGCATCAGAGACCACCAGTTTAAGGTTTCTTCAGAGACTGTCCCTAATACTGCCTTGTACAACCACTGTACTTTATCTTGATCCTTACTTTTCCCTTCACAATAGCTTGTGACTCTATATCACCTTTTTTAAACAACAGAATTGTTTACAATCCAGAATCCATTTGAAGATATCTTTTACATTTTCTATGCCCAGATAATTTTTAGAGCACCACCTATTTGATGATAATAACCAAGACTTGTCATCTGACCCACCCCTACCCATGACTACTACCTTTTCACAATCATTGCCTTGACTCTTGTGTATTATTTGAACTTTCACTTTTAGATTGAACACAGAATATAGCCACAGTCTACGAGATCTCCTCTGGATGCCAAGGTGGAGGCATTGTCACAAACACCATGTATGACCTTCTGTAAGTCTCCTCCGTCTTTTGGCTTTTTTTTTTTCTTTCTATGATAAAATGTGTGGACCGGGTGAATACTATGATTTCTCTCTCCCTTACCTGCCTTTTCCCCAATATTTTATTCAAGGAAATGGACTAGAAAGTCTGATGACTTGAGAGAGGACTCCCTGGGAGGTCCCATGGAGTCTGCTAGGGGAGGAGAGTGTGGTGTGTGTGAATTTGGTGCAGAGGCGGGGAATATCCTTGAGTGGAGAACAGATAAAGTAGTGAATAGAAAGTTGGAAATTCAGGGAAACATGAGCTTATATCCTGCTGGTGACTCTAACTGTGAGTATGAGAAAAAAACCCTTAAAATCTTTAATAATCAGTTACCTCAGTTTTTACGATTGAGATAATAAGGTACCTTCAAGTCAGAATTATTTAAGATTTACTTGGGGTTAGCATAGCCAGGATGGTGGAGAATAGACAGGTCTTTGACCTCTTCCTGTTTTCCCTCAGATCAATACCAGATCAAGCCTCTGAACTGGTTTTGAAGTGACAGAACCCACAAATAATTGAAGTGTAACAAATTTCCAGCAGAAGATATTTTAGAAGAACTTCATTAAAGGTCTGTTTTCAAAAAAGATTTACTTGAAATGATGTCTATAAAAATATTTTTTCAATTTTTTGAATTGTTTGTACAAAAAGTTTTATTATTATTTGAAAAAGAATGACTATTAAATTCTTTTCTTTGTGAGACCCAAGACCACACAATATCAGATAACTTCCAAATAGATTCAAAATACAAACTCTGGTCATGACTCTAATAGAAACCCTGATATTCTTCAGACCTCTGAATGAACAGAAGAACTTTTGACCAAAACTGGGTTGAGGAAATTTGAAGGTAATTCAGAAATAGGGGATTAAGGAGACTCAGGAGATAAGGCACTGATTTTTTTTTTTTTTTAATAGTAGCTTTTTGTTTTCAAAATACATGTAAAGATAGTTTTCAACATTCATTCTTGCAAAACTTTGTGTTCCAATTTTTTTCTCTCCCTTCCCTATACTGTCTCCCCTTAACAACAAATAATCCAATATATGTTAAGCATGAGGACACTGCATTAAGGGAAGAAGGGGGGTGCAGCCCAATCCCTGAAAATTTGTTCAGAACAGAGAAGGGAGGATAATGAGACTTTGGCAGGAGCCCTAGAGGAGAAGGAATTAACTAGGACTAGAGAATAATCAGTCTAGCAGCAAATTAGCAATTGCCTGTCCAGAAAGTGTGAAACTTGAATTCCTTTTGACAAATGGAGCTTACTCAGGAACTGGAAGCAGGTTTCTAGCATTGCTCCTTTCTAGGGTTCCATATCCCAATTCCCGAGGTGGGGTACTTTTCACCTTTGAGCTCAGGTGTGTCCTCTGGTTTCTAACTCCACCCATGATCAAAGATCACAAGATTGAGAGGCAGGTGCCTCTAAGAGGCTAGCTTGAAGGGGGAAGGAAAAGTTCAGTGCCCAGGTACAGGATCTAATGTGTTAGTTATATGTGTTTATAGGAGGGGGGTTGTTTCCACAGCCTCTAGACAGGGCATATTCTTCCAAGAAGGAAACAACCCCCCTCCTATAAACACATGTAGAAGAGTTTTCCACTTGAGGACCTTCTCCTAGAAAGGAAGAAAGTATATTATTTGGAGGAATCTGAAATTTATTGTACAGCCTTAAGAAGAAAGATTGCTTCTCTACCAGATGAAACCTTGACCATCACCATATAATAGAGAGGCTAGTTTATCTGCCTCTTTCTTAATGCCTTTCTGTGTCTCCATTAAAAATTAGTCTAGATCATTACTAGCTGCAGCTTGACCCAGAATTGTAATTGATATACTTATATATTTATTGATTATTGATTAATTTATTATCATTATAATTTATTGACTAGCCCCTCCTTTAAAAATCATTGATTTTTTTCTACTCTCCTCCCTGTTAAAGACTGAACCTCCATATCCCTGTTGCAGACATTGGTTCTCAATGCATTTAATAGCATTCCATGTCCCAACACCTCCCTGTGTTCCTATTACATATCCCCTTTCTCCCCTTATTCTGTTTCCTCCAAATATAATGGAGATCATCAGACCATGATTTCTCTCCTTTTTCATTTTCCTTCAGTAATCCCAAATTGATATGGCAGGTGATGGTTTATAAGAGAATGAGGTGTAAGGGACTCAGAAGAAGAGGGCAATGTAAACTTCACCCAGAAGTCTATATGGAGAAAAGAAGAGAGTATAACTAGTAGAGGGGTGATTGCTTAAAAGAGAATAGAGGGGTTAAGAAATTGGGTGTCTTAAAGTGGATGTGGACCAGGGTTGGGATTGCAAGGCAAAAAAAAAAAAAAAGAAGAAGAAGAAGTGATAATAAATTATGATCAAATAAAGGAATTTTAAAATCTGTGAACACCAAATTTGTATATCTGCAAATAAACCAGATCAAGGGCATGATCATTTTTGTGGGTGGCTTAAATTGGTTAAAGGAGTATCTTGTCATGGGGAATGAATAAATTGAGAAACTAGGTATGTAGTGCATCTGATGAACTAACAATTCATATATTGGAGTCCCCTACTATGAAAGTAGAAATTGAGGAGAGACCATGAGCTAAAGAGAGAACTCAGAAAGTAAAGAAGGGGAGTATACTAGAGGTCTATAATCAACAGCTCCTTTAAATGAGTGGGTTGTAGATATGGATTGAGTGAACCTTAAAGGAGGACTAAGAGTAGTAGAGAGAAAATCTGGAGTTGGCAACGATTATTACAAAAATCCCATCTTGACAAGTGAGTTGAAGGAAAAATGAAAATTCAGCCAGGATTGTTGTTAAGAGTAGCCAGGGATTTCTGTTATCAAGAGAGAGGCAGGTCTCAGTGAGAGTCAAGTGATAGAAGGAGTGGGAAAGGAAAGATTTAAAGATGAAAGCAAGATTGATATCTTTGGACAGGCATATCAGAGAACATAATAGCAAGAGTGGATAACTATAGAATAGGACATTGGATGGGGTTGAGGGGAATGGGAATAAGGGATCAGAAAGGGGGAGTAGAGAATGGGGTTTGCATGATGACCAAGGATTTAGAGTCACTGACATGGGGAAGGATTATGGCCTGAGAGAGTTTGTTATTATTGAGGAAAGAGTTTAGATAGATTTTCATTTTCTACTGGAAGTAAGGAGTAAGGAAACAGGAATTTATTAAGTACTTACTCTGTGTCAGACACTTTACTAAGTACTTTTCAGATCTCTAATTTTGTCCAGTAACTCTAGAAAATAAATGCTATTATTATTACCATTTTACAATTGAGGGAACTGAGGCAGACAAATATTAAATGATTTGTCCAGGTTCATATAGCTAATGTGTCAAGTTAGATAAGAATTCAGAAAAACCTGTGTCTTCTAATAAGACTTCAGATGTTGTGCTCTTTCTACTATACAACTTAGGAATCCCATTCAACACAAGCTATTAGAGTCCTTTGAGTGGAGTCCTCTAACAGAGGTTAGAAAAAGGGTGCTTGAAACTGAAGGAATTATGTTGTTCCCCTTCCCTAAAGTAAGAGAACAAGCTGGAAATGTGGTAGAATGGCTACCAATAGAAAAACAAGTTTGACCTCTTGATCAAATATCATGATAATTCTAGAGCCATTATTCTGTTCTTTGAATCTCTTTTGTCAGTCAATTAAATTTGCTTCCCATATTCAAAGGACACTCAGCATATTCTGGTTATATAGTTAACTACAGCTATAAAAATGAGGAGAAAAGAAGAAAGTGCTTCTCCATGGAGTCTTTACCCCCTTCTCCCATCTAATCCCACACTCCCAGGTACTGAATGAGATTAAAGGCCAGTTTTATTCATGATCTTAGGGAATGTATTGGAAGCACCATGGGAGAGAGCTACCTTCTCTTTCATTTCAGCAACTAATGGGATTTTTTATAGTTGCCAGGTCCAGCCACTCTATTCTTGATCTCCATATACCTCAAGTTGAAGGGGATGCTGGTCACAGTCCCAGCTCTTCCTTCCCTGACTCCAACACCAGAAGAAAGAGGTTTGGCCTAAAACTCCAGCCCCACAGTTCCAATCCTAAAGTGTTAATCTGATGACTAGGGCAATTTAAAACTCCTCATCTATGGGATAGTTGCAACTCAAGAGCACAATGGAGATTGATATCTTTTATATAGAGAAACCAGGTTCAAAAAAATTTAACTTTAACCATTAAAGAACATTAAACATTAAAGAACCATTAAATAGAAGAGCAAACTTTAGATTTAAAGGGAAGAGGAGAATGGAAAGTGGGAGAAGAACAAAGGCATTTCTACAGTCACCTGGCTTCATAGCTGGGGATAAGGAGGACATCCATGAATGATCAGGTTTTTCTTCTAGTTTTGGTGCTGCCATCCTATCTACCCAAGATTGATGCAGACTTTGGTTGCCCTGGTGCCATGCTCAACACCATCTCCCCACCTCAGTCAGAATCAGTATCTGCCTTTCTATCTCCTTTCTGAAACTCATGGAAAGACTGAAAGATTCATGAAAATTTGCCTCATTACCATCTATTAGTTCTGAATGTTTCCCTGGGCAAAAAAAAAATCCCAGAATTTTTAGGGAAGATTTAAACTATTTCATCTAAGAAATTTGCACTACTAAACTCTTACTTAGAGAGAGATCAGATATATCATTATTTTTTGTTTTCAAGGGCCTAATTAAGAATTGAGGGAGGTTCTATTCTTTTTCCTTCCCACAATCTTAACAATTCCTAATAACTACTCTTAGTTTTCTTTGCATCTTCTTTCTCTCCATGAATTCACTTGACTCAAGTGGAGCAACTTTTTTGATGCTTCTAAGACTTCAGACAATTGGAGAAGATGATCTCTAGAGTCGATATGATCTAGAAGGCTTACAAATATGTGTGCGATTCTGTTATTTTATGAAACCAGTGAGAGAAATGATTATGGCTCTCATACAATCAACTTTCCTTTCCTATTTTCTCATTCTCTATTAGATTAAATCAGCTCCTAAAGAATAGATCTGATAATGAGATTGAATTTAATCGGGGTGGAGTATAGATGATTTGTCTTGATGGTCCATACTAGGGAAAGTTTAGGAGGAAGAATGATATGATTAAAATCATCCCTCATAATAGGTTTGCTTCTCATTATCATATTCTTTTTTCTTATTAGTTGAAGGCCAATCAAAGTTGATTGCCATCTATCTAGAACATTCCCTCTGCCGGTGGTGTATAAGTGCCAATGGACTGCCATGATACATTTTTGGTTTACAAGAAACAATCAAATGCCTATTTGTTTATTAATTTTTCTTAGCCATACTTAATAATTTAATTAATTACCCAAGAATTATATTTCTTAAACTTTTAATACATAACATGAGAATGGGGATTTCTGGTGAGACAAGGTTTGTCTTCTGGTAGCATGGGGTCACTCATGATTATGTCCACCTCCCCTTAGAGGAGAAAATAGGTATGGTTCCACTCTGAGAGAGTATAAAACAACATGTTGCACCACAGTTCCAATGGTAAGTAATTAAATCCAAGGGGATAGACCAGGGTAGGAAAGGAATTTATAGCTCTGGTGTGGTCAAGAAAATTATTCCTAAGTAGATCTGGGAGAACGTACCATAAAGGGTATGTTCCAGGTTATATTCTGGTTCTGTACTTGAGAACTCCTGTCTATATAAACGTGAACTTTTTCAGATTTCTTTCTCGTTGTTGTATTAGGTTTCAGGGCCATTTTTTAAGGTTTCAACAGAAGGAGAAAAATAAAGTGGGAAGTCTGGGAAGGAGAGAGAGAAAAAGGGGAAATCAAGGAAGAAATAAGAAAGTAGCAAGAGATGAGTGTCAAAAAAGTATCATTCTGCCCAGGTCCTAGTGAACCAGCACACACATACACACACACACACACACACACACACACACACACACACACACACACAAAGAGAGAAAATTAAAGAGAGACAAAGAACCAGAGAGAGACAGAAAAATAGAGAGACAGAGATAGATTGATCTCTACTTAGTATCTGTCAAAGATCAGAAGTTTCCAAACTAATTTGACTAGCCAATACTTTGGCCTTTCAAATACATTGACAAAGCACATAATTCCAATTGGGATGGAACATGGAATATGTTATGGGAAGCAAGATGAAAGATTGAGAAATTTGGCATCAAAAATGTTACTTTGCTGGTAATAAGTTGTGGGAAGTGGCTGATATTCTGATGTGAGAAACTACTGCATTGACATACATGATTTCAATCATTAATAAATTAATAGGAAAAATATCACTGGTATCAATCCTTTGAACTCCTCTTCTGATGTGCTATAAAATAAGTTAGAGTATTATCCTGAGATAGCCTTGTTAAAAGGAGCTGAGTGGTATAGTAGATACTTAGAGTTGGAGTAAGAAAGATCTGAGTTCACTTTCTTGTCTAATAACTTACTATTTATGTGATCCTAGGTCATTCCCTTAACCTCTCAGCCTGAGTTTGTTCACATGTAAAATGGTGTTAATAACAGCACATACCACATAGGATTATTGCTGAGGTTCAGTTGAAAAGAATTCATTTAAATAAGCATTTATTAAGTCCCTCATATTTGCCAAGTACTGTGCTTAAGTACTAGCAATGAAAGAAAGAAGGAAGAAAAAAAGGAATGAAAGAAGAAAGTTAGAGGGAAGGAGGAAGGCAAGGAGAGAAGAAATGAGGGAGTGAAAATCAAGGAAAGAAGGAATAAATGAAGGAACAAAGGACTTTCTTATTTATTTTCAAAATAGTGTATTTCCACATAGCTATTTGTAAGTTGTCTCCTCCTTTAGACTGTGAGTTCTTTCAGAGCAGAAATTGTCTTTTGCCTTTTTTTTTTTGATCCCCCATACTTAGCACAATATCTAACAAATAGAAGATAAATGCTTATTGACTAATTGCTTGGCTGACTTTCCAAAATATACAAAGAAGCACCTCATCATAACTATTCCAATAATACACTCATTGTAGCCCCAACCCTGCAGAGTCTAACTTTATTCTTCATAACTATGCTCTGTCCTGAGGTTGGTAGACACTTTCTGGGGTTTGAGGGGAGGCATCTATGGACAAGGAATGGATGCAAGCTATGAGAGAAGGAAGAGCAGGGTCCCAAGAGAATCAGGAATGGGAGTAGTGATGGGAAGCCTAGAGTATATGGCCATGGCCCCTGTTTTCCCTATGCACAGTCAAATATCCATCCTCCTCCCTGAGCAGGGTCATGAATGCCTCTCTTCTGGAGAAGATTGTCACTATAATTGACCTGTTTGAGGAGGAGATTCCAAAGACTAATATGTAATCCTTTTATTTGTGCCAGGACAGAGTGTGCAGGTCAGATTCTCCTGAGTTACATTATGTCTTTCAGGTGAGGAAGAGACAAAACCAATGGATCCCCAGTTGGGAAACACAATGAGGAACATCATTGGTTTATGGATAACATCATATATATTGTGTACATTCATCTTTTTCAACTATATAAGTAAGTACGATGAAAGGTCAGGGCAGGGAATTCTTCTTGAGCCTTAAGGGCCAGTTTGAATGGGGAAGATACAGAGATATGAGCACTGGTTGCTTCTCTCCTTCCCTTAATCATTTAAGCCAATTATTGTTAGGATTTGAACTCCTTTAAAAGTGTGAACTCTGAACCAGAGAATTGTTAAGTGCCAAACAACTGATTTAGCACCTAATAATAATCCTAACAAATTATAGTACCAGTAGTCTTTATAAATAACACTTTTGGGGGGGTTTCTGAAGTACTTTGCCCATAAGCTAATACAGAAGAATTGTGGGAATACAAGACATTAGAAACTCAAAATTCCTCTCTCCTCAGGGGTCTGTGACTGGAGCTAAGGAATTGTCTCTGGATCTTTGGAACCCCCACTAACACCTTCTATCCCTGAGGCTACTGGCCTCTTTTCTTATCTGGGATGTTTCCTGTATGAGAAGACATAGGTGCAAAAAAAGTGGTGATGAGCTATCTTTGGGGGAACTATGGGATCTCAACTCATGTCTGTGTCTTCAGTGGAAGAGCTGGTCCAGCAGTCTTCTGTGCAAGATTTAATTAGAGAAGGCTCCTACTCTCCTTTAGCCAAAGCTGACAGCCCAGAGGGTAATTTTCCAGAGGGTAATTTTGAACATTTGAGTGGTTATGTCCTTGACCCTTGTTATCTCTTGCAGAAAATCTTCAAAAAAACACTTTTTTGTGGCATGTGAATGGGATCCTGTCAGTGACTTATTCAATGGAAGTGGGTGTTTGTATTTGTTATTTGTGGACAAAGCACAGTTGCCCAGGTAATGGTGACCTGGGGGCAGGGATGGATAGGGGAAGAGTAATTGGACAATATTAAAAGACAGTCCTTATAAAAAACTCACTGAGTGTCAACTCCTTGTGCTCATTCTGTTCTTACTCCAATGTCTGGACAATCCTGACTCCAGTATCCATTTTTCCCTTTCAAAGACAGCTTGTGACTGTGACTCTCTTGAAATATATTGTCCCAGAGATCTTCTGAGGAATTTGGGAATGGGCAGAGGAAAGGTTCCTAAGGATAGAATAGATTGTGTATAATCTATTATGCCATATAGATGTGGTGGAGAGAGTGAGTTCTTGGTTATGACTGGGGGTGGTAGAAGAGACAAGTGGTTCCCACCTCCCTAGAGGAGAGAATTGGGGAGGAAAATCATATAGTCTACTTTGGACCAGTTTCTAAGAGATGTTGATCCTTTGTTTTGCAGGAATTATTCCTAAGGAGGATTGGATGAACTGGTGTTCTTGGATCCTCATTTTGATCTTCATTCCTCTCTTAATAATATTTATTTTAAAATTTATAATTCGATATTTTTCCTCTTTTTTTATGATACTGCTCATTTCAATGAATTTCACCAATATTGAAAGTATCATCTTTTTGATGCCTATATTAAGGGTATTTTTTTGGTTTTTCTTCCCTTCATTCTTTTAAAATAGAGCACTGCTCCTGGAGTAAAGGGGGCACTGTCCCAAGCTTCCTGTCCAGCTCTGAAACTTGAGCACAGGCACCTCTTGTGTTTGCAGGGGGAAGCTTTGCCTGCTCTGTTTAGGAAACATCCTGGTTTCCCAGACTTTGTCTTCTAACCTGGGACTGGAAATTCCCTTCCTGCTGTGCTCCTTTACTGAGTCAGGACTGAGGGTCTTAGTTGCTCATGTGCTGTGATGAAGACCCTCTCACTGGCTTTCCCACAGTCTATCTGAGATGACTTGAACACCCTTTTCACCTCAGTAAGACTGACATTTCTTGAAGTTTTTTCAGCTGGAGAGCAGTTTCATTCCATCAGACTCTGTTCAGAGACTTGGTTTCATGTGGTTTTCGAGGGAGAACTCGAGGTGCTTCCTGACTTTACTATCTTGGTTCCACCCCAGAAGCCTTTTCTTCCCATTCTTATTTAAAGCATTGAGTTCCAAATTCTATCCCTCTCTCCCTTCTTCCCTGCCCCCCAAGATTGTAAGTTCTTATATATAATTTATATATGCACAATTATATAAGACATTTCCACATTACTCCTTTTGTACAAGAAGACTCAAATAAAATAAAAATGCAATAAAGTAATAAATAGCATGCTTCGATTTATGTTCAATCAATATGAGTTTTTCCTCTGGAGTTGGATAGTATGTTTTATCATTATTCTTTTGGAATTGTTTTCAATCATTGTCAAACTGAGAATAGCTAAGTCATTCAAAGTCTAAAGATACTTCTAACCTGTATTCAGCTTATCTTCACAAAACAGTGGTTTGAGTAACAGTGGTTCTGGTATCCAGAATTTATCTCTTAAATTTGCTAGCATACAGAAAATGACCTGACTGCCCTGGAGAAACAGTTAATGATCATGCAGGGCTTATCCCTCACAGTTATTGATGCTCAGTTTGAGAGGAAATGGGGGAATAGTTTCAAGGGGGAAGCTAATAAAAGATGAAGTCAGGGGAAAGGGAGGGCCCAAGGAAGAAGGTAGAACAATAGAACAATATTTTTAATAGAACTGTAATATTCCATTATCTTCATATAACACAACTTGTTCGACCATTCCCCAATTGATGGGTATGTATTCATTTTCCAATTCTTTGTTACCATGAAAAGAGCTGCTACAAACATTTTTATACATGTGTGTCCTTTTTCCTACTTTATGATTTCCCTTGGATACAGACCTTGTAATGGTATTTCTGAGTCAAAGGGTATGTACAATTTTATAGCCTTTTGGGCATAGTTCTAAATTGCTCTCCAGAATGGTTGGATCATTTCACAATTCCACCAACAATGTATTAGTGTCCCAGTTTGCCCACATCTCCTCCAATATTTATCATTACTTTTCCTGTTATTTTAGCCAATTTGATAGATATGAGGTTGTACCCCATTTGTTTTAATTTGCATTTCTTTAATCAATAGTGATTTAGAACATTTTTTCATATGAGTATAGATGTTCATATCTTTTGACCATTTGTTAATTGGGGAATGATTTGTATTCTTATAATTTTGATACAGGTCTTCATATATTTTAGAAATGAGATTGGACAGTGGATAGAGCACCACCCCTGAAATCAGGAGGGCCTGAGTTCAAATCTAGTCTCAGACATTTAACACTTCCTAGCTGTGTGAACCCTGGGCAAGTCACTTAACTCCAATTGCCTCAGAAAAAAAGAGATTATCAGAAGCACTGCCTGTAAAAATTCATTACCATCTTTGTACTTCCCTTTTAATCTTGTTTCTGTTGATTTTGTCTGTCTAAAACCTTTTTAATTTAATATAATCAAAGTTGTCCATTTTGCCTTTTATAATGTTTCTAGTTCTTCTTTGCTCATCAATTCATTCCTTTCCCAAAGATCTAATAGATAAATTATCCATTGTTCTCCTGATTTGTTTATGGTATCATACTTTATGGCCAAATAATGTGCCCATTTTGACATTATTTTGGTATGGAATGTGAGATGTAGGTTTATGCTGAGTTTCTGGCATATTATTGAAGAACAGGTGTTTCCCAGAGTGACAGTTAACCTGGATAATTAACAATCAATGAGAGAATTGATGAGGAGCAGGATTTGAAGTTTAATTAAGTCATATACTTTTAAGTCTCTGCCAACCTTGGGCAATTTTTAAAAGAATTTACGTCCCACACTAACCTGAACAGAATACAATCGCTGCCCTAGCTGCGTGGAATCTAGATAGAGGAGAAAGATAGCTCAACCTTCAGAAACTGAACATTTAAAATAAGGACTTTACAAAAAAAGAGTAAGCTCTAGGACTCTCCAAGTCATTGGTTATTAATCATCATTTCTCTCATATACTGGAGTAAACTGCCATTTCTTTCTCTAATGGATCACTGATCTGTATAGAAACAAAGGTTAAATCATTTTCCCATAGACTAACAGCTAGGAATTTTCTGAGACAGGATTTTAATTCAGATCTTCCTGACTCTGAGTCCTGCACTCTGTCTACTGCACCACTAAATTTCCTTTAAATAGAGATGTTTAATCAAAGACTTAGTTGTTGGGGGCAGCTAGATGATTCATGGATAGAGTAGCAGCCCTGAAGTTAGGAGGACCTGAGTTCAAATGTGTCCTCAGACAATTAATACTTCCTACCTGTGTGACCCTAGGCAAGTTTTTTTTTTTTTTTCTTTCTGGTTGCCTGAAGTATTTTCTCTCTGACTTCAGAGCTTTGGCATTTGGCTGTGATATTCCTGGATATTTTCATTTGGGGATCTCCTTCAGGAGGTAATCAATACATTCTTTCCATTGCCTATTTTGCCCCCTGGATCTAAAATATATGGGGCAAAATTTCTCATTTTCTTGAAATATGATGTCTAGACTCTTTCTTTGATCATGAGTTTCAGATAGCTCAATAATGCTTAAATTATCTCTCCTCAATCTATTTTTCAGGTACTGTTAGGTTCTTACTAAGTGCTAAGACAATTAGCACTTAATAAGAACCTAACAAGGTACATTGTTTTTCCATGGAGATATTTTAGCTTTAACTTTGACTGAGATCATAATTACTACCTCTGCTTTTAATTTTAACCTGATCAACTCTACTCCTGATCTTTATTTTATATGTGTAGTAAATATATTATTTCTTATCCCTGTTGACTCCTTTGCTTCACTTCTACCTGCTACCTTCCCTACCCTAAACTATTCTCCCTCCAAGGATGTGTCTCTTATCTTGTCCCTCTATCCTTGCTTCTTTCCATCTTTTTAAGTTATCTGGATTCATGGCTAGGGATGAGGAGGACATCCATGAATGATCAGGCTTATCTTCTACTTTTTCTGTCATCCTGCCTACCCAGAGTGATGGAGATCTTGATTACCCTGGTGCCATGCTCAACACCATCTCCCAACTCTGCCAGAATAAGTGTTTGCTTCTCTCTCTCCTTCCTGAAACTCATGGAAAGACTGAAAGATTCATGTAAACTTGCTTCATTACTCTATGTTAATTCTAAATTTTTCTCTGGGCAGAAAAATGAGCAAAACTCCACATCCCAGTAGTCTCAGAAAAGATTTAAACTACTTCCCCTAGGAATCAAAGAGGAATCAGATATATCATCACTTTTTTTGCTTTTGGTTTGTTTGCCAGGACCTAATTAAGAATTGAGTAGGAGAATCACTGAAAGCTGAGAGAGAAACAGAGATTCTATTCTTCTTTCTTCCCACATCATCTTTTTTTTTTATCACCTAACAATTTTCACAGTAACTACTCTTAGTTTCATTCTTTTGATGCTTCTTTCCTTTTCCATGTCTTCATAAAATCATATGCACTTTTTTTCCTCTTTGACTAGACAAGACCATTCTTTCCCTCAATTCTTACCAATGCCTTAATCATTGAATGGGTGTTGCTCCAGCCAAAGTGTGACTTGTTAAAAGATCTTAACTTTAAATAGACAAGATCTCCCATTCCATTGAGGGCCATATCCAGTTGTCCTGATCTGTATCTTGACACCAGATCCACATGGCTCTGGAGAAGAAAGTGATACTAGTGACTTTGCACAACCCTCTCTCGTTTAAATCTAATTCACTTGCATGGCATGGCATCACTTTCCTGATGTCATGGTCCTCTTGGAGAATGAAGGACAAACAGCAATAACATCTAACCTATATGGAGCCACTTGTTTTACTGCTTCTAAAACTTCAGACAATTGGAAATGCAGTCTTGGAAGTCTTTATGATCTAGAAGGTTTGCCAGGCTGTATGTGATTCTGCCATTGTATGGACCAAGTGAGGGAAATGATTATTGCTCTCTTGAATTAATAATTAGTTATTATTGGGGTGATCCAGAATGTTTTTTCCTTCCTATTTCCTCATACTCAACTAGGTCAAATCAGTCCCTGAAATGAAGGGCTAATAATGAGATTGAATTTAATATTCTCCTCAATCTTTTTCAGTCTTGGTGGTGTTATAATCAGTTTTCTGGGGCTTGGAGTAATGTTGGATTAAGTGTGATATAATCATAGATATTACTCATTACAATAAGACTACTTCTCATTATAGTATTTATTGTTCTCATTAATTGTTAACCAATCATAGTGGATTGCCATCTATCAGTAACATCCACTTCTTCAAAAGCATATAAAAATCTGTAGGCTAAAATGGTCAATTTTTGATTTATAAGAGAACCAAATGACAATCCTTTTTTTAATCCACTATAACTAATTAATTAGTTAATTAATAATGTAATTAATTGCCCCCAAATTTTGTCTCTCAAACTTTTAATACATCATGTGAAAATGGGAAGACAGATTTGTTCTGTTTTCTGTTGATAATAGACATTGAATTATGCCTCCTGGTAGCAAGAGGTCACTTCTTATTAGGTAAATCTGTCCTTGAGACAAAAGAAACAAAAAGTCTGGTTCTATTCTGAGAGAATTTAAACAATGCTTTGCATCAGAGTTTCAAGGGTAACCAAATCCATGGGGCTAGTTCAGTGTGGGAAAGGAGTTCATAATTCTAAAGTCAGGAAAATTAATCCTAAGTAGTCTGGAAGAACACACTTTGAATGATATGTCCTAGGTAAGATTCAGGTTTGTTTTATTCTTCTTCTGCACCTGATATCCTCTACTTATGTAGAGCTGAGAGAGTCTTTTCCTATTTCTTTGTCACATTGTATTAGGTTCCAAAGCCAATTTTCAGGTTTCAATAAAAGGGGGAAAAGAAAGTGGAAAGATTGGGAGGGAGAGAGATAAAGGGAAAGAAACAAAGAAGAAGGTAAAAATTAACAAGAGATGAGTGCAGAACAAACATCATTTTGCCCAGGTCCTTGTGACTCAGCACATATAAAACACACACACACAGAGGGTGAGGAAGACAGGGAGACTGAGAAGAAGAGAAACATATAAAGAGAGAGACAGAGAGACATTGGGAGGAAAGAGGTTTCAAAAACCAGACACACCAAACCAATTTGACCAAGGATTACTTTGGGCTTTCAAACATACTGAGAGGACCATCATTCTTATCAGGCTGGGCCATGGAATATGTCATGGCATTAAGGCAGCATGTGAAAGAAGGAGATTAAGTTTGGTAACAAAATATGTTATCTTGTTATTTTGATTTGAAGTGGCTGATATATTCCGATGTGGAAAACTACTGCATTTATTTGACATACATAATTTTATTGACTAATAAATTAATAGAAAAAATATCACTGACACCAGCTTTATCCTTTTGAACCTCTCCTTGTGAGGTGTCATTAAGGAAATGAGACCCCTAGCACAGGTCCATTCAGAAGGAGCTAAGAGGTACAGTGGACATTGAGTGGTGAGTGGAGTCAAAAAGATCTGAGTTTATTTTCTGCCTTTTCCTTGATGTTTGACTCTGAGCCAGTGGGTCAAGTGAAAAAGATTCAGTTCAATAAATATTTATTTGGTGGCTTATATGTGCCAAGCATTCTAGTTCTAAGTCTTAGGGAAGGAAAGAAGGAAGGAAGAAAGGAAAGGATGTAGACTGAGATAAAAGAAGAAAGAAAAAAAATGAAGATGAGGAAGAAAGAGGGGAGGAAGGTAAGGAGAAGGGAGGAAGAAAGGAATATGGAAGGAAAGAAGAAAGAAACCAAAGTAGAAAGAAAAAAAGGAAGGAAGGAAGAAAAGAAGGAAAGAAGGAAGGAAAAAAGGATGGAGACATTTGTAGGTGAATAATGGGGAAAAAGAATAGAAGAAAGAGCAGAAAGACCAGAAGGGGGCTAGTGGTTAGAAAACCTGAAATGTATGGCCATGGCCCCTCTTCTTTCTATGCTCAGCCAGACCTCTATTTTCCTCTCTGGCCAGACCCAAGATGTCCCCTTTCCTCAACAAGAATGTCTTTATAGCTAGCTCATACTTGAGTATGAGATTCCCAAATTCCAACACGGAATGCTTTTTCCTGTGCCAAGAGAGCGTATGAAGGCCACATTCTCCTTAGTAGGCAATGTGTGCTTCTAGTGAGGAGATGATGATACCAGTGTCTTCCCTGGTGGGACTTATGATGATGACTATCATTTGTAGACTGTTAAGGACCACACCTAAGTGTGAAACCTAGAAAGCCTGTAAAGAGTTAAAATGAACCATTAGGGGCAGGTCTGGTCTCCAAAGCCCCCACAATTGTGAATCATAACACAGTTGAAGGAATTGTAAATCAGTCTTTACTGATGCAGATATTCCTTGTGAATTAGAAATGACATAAATCGGAGGCAAAAGGGAACAGGAAAGAGGTCAGAGAATGCAACTGCTTCTCAGTCTCCTTGTATTGTTATCATTCTCTCACATGAAGGCATCTATTCTGCTGGTCAGAATCAGATCCCCAGCAGCCATTTGCAGGTTGTTCCTGTAATAGTAGACAGTCATATTTAATTTCTGCATTCTTCTTATTCATTTATGTAGGTAAGTATGATGAAAAGTCAGGGCAGGAAATTCCTCTTGAGCACCATGGATCAGTTTAAGCAGGGAAGGTACAAAAATATGAGAATCCTGTATACTTCACCCAATCCATTTAACCCAATAATGGCACCAGTAACCTTTAGCATAAATATCTTTATGATTTTCTGGGATGCTTAACTCATAAGCTAAGCTAGACAGAAAATTTATAAGAGTACAAGACTTATTATCATTTCAGTGTTTCTCTTTCTTTGGGGATCTATGACAGGAGCTAAGGAATTCTCTCTGAGTCCCTGGATCCTTTCACTAACACCTTCTGTCCTATAGCTGGTGTATGCTCCTAGTATGTTCCTAGTATGAGGAAAAATTGGATATAAAAAGTGGAAATGAGCTTACTCTGGGGACCATGAGATCTCCCCAATTCTCTCATTGATGGGAGAGTTGAGTGTGTGGTCATCTTCTATGAGAGATATAGTTGGAGAAAACTCCTACTCCCAGTCCTTTTGGAGCTTGAGTCCTTTTGTCAGAGCTGACTGCCCAGAAGGTGGGAAAAAGAATCTGTGTGGTTATGTCCTTGATCCTTGGTGACCTCTTGCAGATCTTCAGAAACATGCCTTTTGATGTCAGTTGATCAGGATCCTGGCAGTGACTTATTCAACAGAAGTGAGTGCTTATATTTATTACTTATGGACAATATATAGTTGCCAACGTAATGGGGACCTGGGGGACAAAATTAGGAAAGGGTCAGTGGATAATATTGAAAGGTAGTCCTTATGAAATAGTCACTGGGTATCAAATATCCATCCTCATTCTCTCCTCACTTCAATCTCTAGATAGCCATGACCCCAAGTATCCCTCTTTCCCTTTCAAAGGCAGGTGAGACTTGCCGTAGGTTGCTATAGTAGAATTTGGATTTCCTTTCTTCTGTGGATTTCACTATCATCCAAATAGTGAGCCAGATATCTCATGAGGAATTTGTGGTGGGATGAGGGGAAGGTTTCTAAGGATGGAACAGGTTGTGCATAATCTGATTTATCAGTTAATACAGGGATGATAGAGAAAGACAATTGTAAGCTGTGATTGGAGGTGGAAAAACAGACACATGGTTCCAGCTATTCTATAGAAGGGAAGAGAAACTGGGAAAGGAAATTAAATAGTTTATGTTGGAGCACTCTCTGAGAGGTAATAAGATTTGGTCTACTCTGCAGGGATTATTCTCAAGGAGGATTGGATGGACTGACTTGCTTGGAGCCTAATGGTAATCTTTATCATCCTTTTAGGAATAATAATTTGAGAAACTCTCCCTGGATATTTTCTCTTCTTTCTTATGATACTGATGTTTTCTACAAATTTCATCAATATTGAGAGCAGAATCTTTGTGCTGCCTGAACTAAAGGTAATTTTAACCCATAGTCAGTTTATGTGTACAAGAGAGGAATTCAGGTAACTGTCCCTTTAATTGGCTGATGTACTTAAAATGGCCAGATTGCCCTGGAGAAGAACTTTAGGGTCATCTAGAGTTTCACCTTCAGAGTCACTGATGCTCCACTTGGGAGAGAATGAGTGAATAGTCATAAGGGGGAGGCAACCAAAAAATGAAATAAGGAAAAAAAAGATGACCCAAGGAAGAAAGTAATTCAGTAGGCTGAATGACCTGAAGTCATCTAAGGAAGAAGGTGTGGAGTATGAAAAAAAAATTACTGTCCCTTTTTGTTCTCAATCCCTACTCCTTCCCTCCTTTTTTTTTTTTTTTTTTTTTTTTAGCTTTCTGTCCTACCGATTTCCTTCTCTTCTTCTTCCTGCTCACTCTTTCCTCCTTTTTTTTTTTTTTTTTTTTGTCTAAAGCTAGAATTAGCACCTAACAACCTGGACAAAGACCTTTATTCCTACCTAGTTCCCTGGGATGGAAGGGATGTTGCTTCCCCCTTTCTGTCCTTTTTTTCTTCTAGTACCAGTTAGTCCACAATCTCACCATGCCTTCAAGCCCCAGTGCTTTATGGTAGACCTGCTCCTTCCCTAGGAAAATTTCCCAAAGGGGAAAGAAGACTGCACTTTTCTTCCCCTACCTCAAGGAAACTGCTAACAACAGGATTCATGCTTCTATTTCCAATTTTTATTAACAATGTATAGGAATAGCTATATCCTAGATTGACCATTAAGCAACATGCACTTCATGTCCCTACCCATTCCATCACCCCAGGAATTTGCCTCAGTACCATGTTAAATCTCTGTTTCCTTTGATCACTCTCTTGTCCTCTCTTTATCCTTCTCAGCAAAATGAACCAGGACTCTGAACAGGTCTTCCTGAGGAATTGCAGGTCTCAGGTTTTCCTCAGGAACATAGGTGATTGTTGATATGGGTCACCAAATGCACGCTGAAACTTGACCTGATTAATCCCTGCAGTCTGGTGGTCTTTAAGATCTTCTGAGTTACTGAATTGATTCTTTATTACATTTACTCATTACCTGCAGTGAAGAAAGTCTAGGGCTTAACACCCTAGACTACAAGGCAAACCAAATTTCTTTCAGTTATTATCCCAATGATTAATTAATATGACAGATTTTTGTAGTATAATAGAAGTATTAGCATGTAAATTGTATTTTTTGGTAGGCTAAGTGAAAGTACCTTCAGGACAACTCTGATAGTAAAGATGATGAATTACATATACTTTGTCTTGTTCCTCCATGGTTCCAATGTCTTCCACTTGATCCTTAAGTTTTGAAAACTTTCATTCTGTATAGTTAGAATATTATGAGAAGTCAAACAAGTAGCAATAAAAAAATTTAATGTATAACTTTTAAAAATTTAAAATAATTGTTCCTAATCAGTTGTTATTATTACTGTTTTTGAATCCCAGAATCCCAGAGCTACAAGAGACCTCAGTGAGATTAGGCTTATTCCATCTTGACCCTATGGTGTAGTACTCGGAAAAAGGGAGTGAATGCTACAATGAGGCAAATTTCAGCTTGATGCTAGAGAAAACTTCCCAAACAGTCCATCAGTGGAATGAGCTGCCTTATAGAGCAGGGGAGTTTCTGTTGCGAGAGGTCATTAAACAAAAGCTTATTGGGTATGCAGCAGTAAAAATAGTTTTCTATGTATAGGTCCATTAGGTGGTTTCTGAAAGTCCTGCTCACTCTAATAGTGTGTAATTCTGTGATATGGTACAATCTGTCCTTAAAAAGAAAATACAAATTCTAGTTTGCCTGACAAACAGCCACCCAGCCTCTGCTTGATGCCTTCATTAACTTCAATCAGTCCTTAAGGCAGCTCATCCCACTTCTGGGACACCTCTAATTGGTAGGAGCTTTTCTTCACATCAGCCCTAAATACAATTCTAAATAATGTCCACTTATTAAATCCTCATAGCAAAGAAATTAATACATCTTCAGCATGGCAGACCTTCAAATACTTAGTTGAACACTGCTATCATACTCTGGAATCCAGCTCTACAACTTTATCCACTGTACCACCTAGTGGCCCTGATGTACAAAGTCAACTTAAGAATCATAGTTTCCCCAAAAGATGTAAAACAAATCAAAAACCTGAATTCCATAAAACAGAAAATAATCCTGCCTAGATTTTTAAAATAAATACAGCAACAAATAGTATCTATGAACCACTTGAATAAAGAGGAAATATATTTTAATGTCTAAGGCATATAATAATCAAATTGTACCATTAATTTAAAAAAATGTTATTTTTTGATTTTACATTACCTTAATTTCTCACTTTATCTTTGTCCTGCCTAGTAAGACATCCTCTGCAACAAATAATAAGAGAAAGAAAGAAAACAACACAACAAAACTGACCTGCAAATTAATCAAATTTTCCAATAGGTGCAACACCTTGCACTTTGAGAAATAGTTATCACACCTATTCTTTTACACTAATTTACATCAATAAAATTAAACAAGGATTGTTTATTATTGTTGATTTCCTTTTATATTATTGTATTCATTGCATGTATAGTTTTTTCAGTTTACCGTAATTCACTTGCATCGATCTATATGTCTTCTTATGCTTCTCTGTATTCTTCCTATATACTATTTCTTAAAACATAGTAATATTCCATTATATTCACATGTAGCAATTTTTTAGCCACATCTATTGGCATCTGCTTTATTTCCAGTTCTTTTCTCTTACAGGATGCTGCTAGACATATCTTGGAATATTACATTCCCATCTTTGCCCTTATCATATTTGTGCAGATTCCTAGCACTGGAATCTCTATTAAAGCTATAGACATTTTAGTCATTTTCTTAATATTATTTCAAGTTGTTTCCCAGAATACCTGAACCAATTTTCAGATCCACCAGCAGTGCTTCAGTGTGACTATCTCTTCACAACTGCTGAAACATTGAACATTCCTAACTTTTGTCATCTTTACCAATTTACTAGGGGAAATTTGATCTGGTGCAAATTTTAGGGGTGTTTAGTCATTTACCATTCTTTTGCTCATATTCATGGACCAGTTATCTATTAGGGAATGGTTCTTAATCTCTCATGTTTCTATTGGTTCCCTATACATATTGGCTATCATATCCTTAGAAAAGAGATAACATGATGCAAATTCTTCCCAGTTGACAGCTTCTTTTTTAGTCCTGGTGATTTTCATTTCATTCACACAACACAATTTCAAATACATGTAACAAAGATTATTTATCTTTTCTTTGATGATTAGAGTAATCCTTTCTGATCAACTGACTTAGTTTCTTTCATTCCCACCTCCTCTCTATCATATTACTGTGAAGGATATCCGATAAGAATATGCTCTTTAATATTTGTCAAATATCTATGTCAAGCTTATTAGAGTATATGATGTGATTTTCCTAAGCCAAATTTGTGTTTCCAAATTGCTTTCCAGGACTTCCTGACTCCGGATCCAACATTATATCTATTTACTACAATATCTTGTCCCTTCAAATAGCTAGCATTTAAAAAACGCTTTGAGATTTGTAAAGTCCTTGGTTACTCCATCATTTGATGAGACTCAGTGAAAGTATAGTTTCCATTACTACAGTTTGAAAATGTTCATTTGTCATTTCTTATCTTCCTAATATCCAGTTCAGTCATTTCTGCTTCCAAGAAGCCTTTCCTGGTTTCACAGATTAAAAGAGATTTCTCTCTCCACAGTCTCTCATTTCATTGCTTGACCTCCCCTATCCATTTATCATATTATAACCATAATTCTCTCTCTGTCTCTGTCTCTGTCTCTCTGTCTCTGTCTCTCTGTCTCTGTCTCTCTTCCTCTCTCTCTCTTCCTCTCTCTCTCTCTCTCTCTCTCTCTCTCTCTCTCTCTCTCTCTCTCTCTCTGTCTCTCTCTGTCTCTCTCTCTCTCTCTCTCTCTCTCTCTCTCTGTCTCTCTCTGTCTCTCTGTGTCTCTCTGTCTCTCTGTCTCTCTGTCTCTCTCTCTGTCTCTCGCTCTCTGAATCTATCTTCTATATTTCTCTCTCTGTCTCTTCCTCTGTCTAGGTCTCTGTCTCTATCTGTCTCCCCTTCTCTGTGTGTCTTTCTGTCTCTCCCCTTCTACTATGTCTCCCATTGCTGAAAAAAAAAACAAACCCAAACCATTCCTATAGAAAGCACCTAATATATGTTTGTTTTCTTGAAATTAAATGCTTTGGATGAGCAGCTCACCTTTTCAATGAGTGAGTGTCTTCTCCTTCTCTTCCCCCACCCTCAGGTGATCCTATGATCTGGTTTCTATGCTGTTTATTCCTTCATCTCTAGTTAATTATAGCTAGTTACAAGCCAGAGGCCACAATGAGCACAAATAGGATGGAGAGAGCCACAATGAATAGACTGAAGAATAACCCATGGCACCAGACACCACCAATTTAAGGTTTCTTCAGAGACTGTCCCTAACACTGCCTTGTACAACACTGTACTTTACCTTGAGCCTCATTTTCCCTTTTTTTTTTTTAAATAACAGAACTGCTTCCAGTCCAGAATCAATCTGCATATATCTCACATTTTCTATGCCCAGGTAGTGTTCTAGAGCTCCACCTACTTGATAACATTAACCAAGGTTTGTCATCTGACTCACCCCTAACCAATAGGCTTCTGCCATTTCACAATCATTGACTTGACTTTCTGTATATTATTTGAACTTTCACTTTTAGATAGAACACAGAATATAGCCACACTCTAGGATATCTCCCAGAGATGCCAAGGTAGGCTTCATAAATATTATGACCTTCTGTAAAGCTCCTGCCTTTTGGTTGTTTTTTTTTTCTCTGATAAAATGTGTGGACTGGGTGAATGTGGAGTGGGATGGTATTCCAGGTGTGAGTGTTTAGGGAGGGGAGTGGGATGTTGTATTTGATAATCTTCAAGGTCCCATTCATCTTTGTGACTCTCAATGGTATGATTTCCCACTCCCTCATTTACCCTTTCCCCAATACTTTATTGAAGAAAATGGACCAGAAAGCCTGATGACTTGAGAGAGGACTCCCTGGGAGGTCCATGGAGTCTGCTAGGGGAGAAAAGTGTGTGTGTGTGTGTGTGTGTGTGAATTTGGGGCAGAGGTGGGGAATATCCATGAGTGGAGAACAGATGAGGTGATGGATAGAAAGTTAGAATCCAGGAAACTGGGTTCATATCCTGCTGGTGACTAACTCTGGGAGTATGGGAAAAAAGTTCTTAAAGTCTTTGATGATCAATTAACTCAGTTTTAAAATGGAGATAATAATCTATCTGTAACTCAGAATTCTTTTTTTTTTTTTTTCCCTTGAGTCTGGGGTTAAGTGACTTGCCCAGGGTCACATAACTAGGAAGTTTTAAGTGTCTGAGATCAGATTTGAACTCAGGTCCTCCTGAATTCAGGGCTGGTGCTCTATCCACTGCGCCACCTAGCTGCCCCTAACTCAGAATTCTTTATGATTTACTTGAGGGGGGCAGAGCCAGGATGGCGGAGAGTGTACAGGTCTTTGTTTGACCTCATCCTGCTTTCCCTCAGGTCAATACCACATCAAGCCTCTCAATGGGTTGTGAAGCAACAGAACTTATAAATATATGGAGTGTAACAAATTTCCAGCAGAAGATAATTTGAAAGAACTTCATAAAGGTCTGTTTCAAAAAAGGTTTACTTGAAATATTTTTTGTAAAATATTTTGCAATTTTCAAATTGTTACACAAAAAGTTTATTACTGTTATTATTTGAGAAAGAATAACTATTAAATTCTTCTCTCTATGATACCGAAGGTCACATGATATCAGATACCTCCAAACAGATTCAAAATGCAAACTCTGGTCTTTTCTCTAATAGAATCTGACATGCTTCAGGCTTTTGAATGGACACAAGGACTCTGGACCAATTCAGGGCTAAAAGAATTTGCAAATTGAAGGCACTTCAGGAATAGAGGACTAAGTGGGCTCAGGAGATGAGGCACTGAATTTTTAAAAATAATATTTTTTTATTTTCAAAATACAAGGAAAGAAAGTTTTCATGCAAAACTTTGCATTCCACAATTTTTCCCTTACCTTCTCCCCCTAGACAGCATGTAATACAATATGTTAAACATGGGAGCACTGTATTAGGGGAGGAAGGGGGCTACAGCCCAGGCCCTGAAAATATGTTCAGAGTAAAAAAGGGAGGATAATGAATGAGACCATGGCAGGAGTCCTAGAGGAGAAGGAATTAACTAGGATTAGGGAATAATCGTTCTAGAAGCAAATTATCAGTTGCCAGTTTCCAATGGGAAAGCTGAATTCCTTTCGACAAATGGGACTCATTCAGGAACTGGAAGCAGCCTTTAAGCACTGATCCTTTCTGGGGTTGCATCTCCCATATCCCAAGGTGGGGTACTTTTCACCTTTGAGCTTAGGTCTGCTCTGGTTTTTAACACCACCCATGATCAAAGATCACAAGAGGGAGAGGCAAGCATCAAGAGACTAACCTGAAGGGGGAGGCCCAGACACAGGATCTACCATGTGGAAGCTCTTTTCTACCTAAGAAGGAGAGTATAGAGTATCCACCTCCCCCGGACAGGGCACATTCTCTCCCAAGATGGAAACAACTCCCCTCCCATAAACACATAGAAAAGAAATAGATACTAAGTCACCCTCTCCTAGAAAGGAACAAAGTATATCATACCCATTTGGAGATATTGGAACCTAATTATATAGTCTTAAGAAGAAAGATAGCTTATCTCTATAAGATAAAGCCTTGACCATCACCCCAACTCCAACACACAGTGGGACCATTGTATAGAACATGGCTTATCTCTATTTCCCCCAATAAATTTTTGTCTCTATCCCAGTTTATATTTCTGATTCCTGGAAAATTGAGGATTGGGTGAGAACTTAAGGTAGATGTATTGTCACCTTCCCCCAAAGGATTCACTCTCCCCAAGGAATGTCCTCTTCTCTGTAGGCTTATATTGGTCAGTGCTCCTGAGACTGGTTTAGGGATGCTTCCTTCTTTCCCTCGAGTTTCATATACCATCTCTGCTTGAATCTCTGGGGTCAGACTTGTTCCCTTGCTCTTTGTTGGAAACATGTATGAAGAGACACAGACATCTTTCTACAATGTAGGTAGCTGATCTTGATCCAGATTCAAGTCAGAGTTATTTGCATGTAACATAGAGATGCAGCTTATCTGTGTCTTTTTCAATATCTTCCTATGTATTTTCAAGGAAAATTCCCCCAGGCCATTACTAGCAGTTATTTGAACCTAGACTTGTAATTGATATACTTGTACTATTTACTGATTAGTACTCCTCCTATAAAAATCATTTATTTTTTCCTACCCTCCTCCTTTCATAAAGACTGAATCGCCATATACCTGTCATAGTCATTGATTTAGTTGTGTTACCATGTTAACACCCCATGTCTCATCAACAATACCAACACCCTGTCTTCCTATCACACATTTCTATTCTCCTCCTCTTCTGTTTCCTCCAGGTATAATGAAGACAAACCGACTATGGGGGTCCATTTTCTCACCTTTTTCAGTTTCCTTCTTTTTATTCCAGATGCCCACACTGACCTCAGGTAAGACTGGTTGCTCTTGTTCATTTACCAGGACTTGAAAAGTGGATCATGAGAACTGAGTCATGATCCTACTGAGATTTGGTCCTCTCTGCTACATGATCATTTGTTATAATCAACAATTCTCTTATTATCAAAAATTACCTCCAAGTTCTTTCATATTTTTCCCTTTTCTCCCTCTTGGACTCTTCCTAGTACCTTATCTTTTTCTACATATCCAGCAATCCTTGAATTCATCTCAATATTTGAACAAAGCATGATGATGATATTTAAGTTCCTAGCTATTATGTAAAGTTAGAATGTTTCAATTTTTTTGCCTCCTTTGTGATTATCTGGAAACAAAGAATTCAAGAAGCTTGCCACATTGGAATGAATGAGAGAGTCTGGGTTCAAGTCTCATCTCTGATGCTCAATTATCTACCTAACCTCCCTAGATGTTTCCTCATCTATATTACTGGGGGTAGGATAAATGGCCTGTGAGTGCTCAAAGCACTATCTATATAATTCTAAGAATGGCCTCTTCCACAAAAATACCTCCAAGCACTTCACAACACTCAGGATAGAGGTTCTTCACTCATTCTTTAATCCTTTGTTCAAACATAGACAATCTGAAAGTAGTAGGATGATACTCAAGTAGCTTACCCAGGTATTGGGTGAACTTTCTATGTTCCACTCATATTATACCCCTAGTATTATGGAAATCCTTAGCTAATAAAATAGTCCTCTGCTCTGCCCCCATTCAACCACAGAAGTGAGCAAGACATAAAAAAGCTGCTAAATGTGAAATTTTTCCCCAGCACCACCACACTTTGATACTTGAGACACTGCAATGGTGGCACTGTCTTGTAAACATTCTAAATTGTCTCTTGAGTCATTTCCTTTAAACTTCCAAAGAGCCATATGGCATGATCTTCTATAGTGAGAGAGAGCTTAGTCTTATTTATCTGTTAGGTAACACTCTGCTAAAACCAAGAAATTTCTTGTGAGCCACAGATATATACATGAGACATCTTTTAAAAAAAAACTGCAGTATCTCCTCTGTCAATCGAAATATCTGCTATGTGTTAGACATTTTTCTAAGGGCTGAGGATACAAAGGAAGGTAAAATATAATACCTATTCTCAAGGACTTTATAGTCTAATCAGTGAGACAACATATAAATACTTGTTTACATAAAACTATATACATAATAAATGAGAACTAATCAACAGAGGGAAGATATAATTAAAGGGGACAGAGAAAGACTTCCTATAGAAGGAAGAATTTTGAACTGGCAGCTGAAGGAACTAGAAGCTGGAGATAAGGAAGAATTGGATTGCCAGACAGGCATGCAAACAACCAAAGAAAATGCCAGGAGTCAGGATAAATTGTATTATTTGAGTAACTGCAATTAGGCCACTGGCACTGGATTGCAGAATATCTCTGAGTGTAAGACATCCCAAAAGAATCATTCTGGGACAGGAAGATTTTTTTTGCCAGTGTAGAAATAATTGTTTTTTATACTCTGAACCATCAAAAACCAAACACAAACATCAAAAACCAAGTGAGGCTTGGGCTCAGGTCAATTATTGTCCATTCATTGAGAACAAGAGTGATTTGTATTTAAAGGCATCATCAAGAAGCTCTGTTTGAATCCCAATGAGCTTTATTAATGTCTGGTTTATTTATTTATTTAAAAAAATAGATGACTGAGAAGAGTTTCTTGATCTTGTTCATGTGTGTGCATATAAAATGACAATATGAATAAATAAATAAATGGAGAAGAAGAAGAAAAAAGTCCCCAAACCCAAAAATATCTTGCAAAGTCTAAGCAATCAAAATGACATGTGATTCCTCAGGTGGCCAGAAGGGGGAAAGAAAGAGAAAGGAGGAAGGGAAAGAATAGGAGCAAGAGAAGAAGGATAAGAAAGAAGAAGAGAAGAGAGGAAATAGCAGCATTTTTTAAAAATTTCATTTATTTATTTATTCATTCATACATTTATTTATTTATTCATTCATTTATTAAGGTTTTTTATTTACAGAACATATGCATGAGTAATTTTTCCAACATTGATTCTTGGAAACTTTTTGTTCCAAATTTTCCCCTCCTTTCCCCTACTCCCTTCACTGGGTGGCAGGTAGTCCAATACATGTTAAATATGTTAAAATACATATTAAATCCAATATATGCATATACATTTCTACAGTTATCTTGGTGCACAAAGAAAATCAGATAAAGAAGAAAGAAAAAAGAAAACTGAGGAAAAAAACACAAAAAAAATTCAAGCAAATAAAAGAAAGTTGTGTTCTACACTCAGTTCCCACAGTCCTCTCCCTGGGTGTAGATAGCTCTCTTTATCACTGAACAAAAGCAATTCATCTGAATCATCTCATTGTTGAAGAGAGCCATATCCATCAGAATTGATCGTTATATAATCTTGTTCTTGCTGTGTATAACAATCTCCTGGTACTGCTCATTTCACTTAGCATCAGTTCATGTAAGTCTTTCCCGGTCTGTCTGAATCATCCTGTTGGCCTTTTCCATATATTCCATAGCATTCATATACCATAACTTATTTAGCCATTCTCCAGATGATGGGCATCCACTCATTTTCCTGTTTCTTGCCACTACAAAGAGGGCTGCCACAAACTAAATAGCAGCATTACTCAACTGAAAGTCCTCACTTTGGTGCTGGGATATGGGGAGATAGGGAGGAGAAAGGCAGGTACTACTACTCACAGATTGCTGTTCCTGCTTTATTCTGGAAGAGGATCAGTGACACATCAAGGGGGTGATGTTTTTGCTTTCAAGTAAATTGGATTTAAGTGAGGCAGGACTGCAAACAAATCAGCCTCACATCTCCTCCAGAATCAACAAAGTCTAGTAAGACATAGATCAGAATGATTAACAATGGTTCCCACTTTCTAGTGGACTTTAGCCACAAAAGAAGAGATAACTGGGATCGATGGGTCAAATGAGGGGTTTTTGAGGATGGGTGTTTGTGGGCACTGAGGAAGTGGTCAGTAAACAAATCAATGAGAGAGAGGGAATAATAGAAATGAGCAATCTGCTGAACTAGAATGGGGTTACTTGTGCATGTAAAAAAATCTGCCTTTGCAATAAAAAGAATGAAGATGGTAACAGAATCATCTGAGTGATGAGGAAGGAGGAGGAGTGAAAAAATAGTTATCAATGAATCACCTCAATTTTTCTTTCAGTAAAATATGAGTTAGAGTTCTTAGCTAGGAGGGTGAGGGAAAGCAGATCCATGGGAAGTTTGAAGAGGGATAAGGTCTGGAAGAGTCACTGTGGAGAATGGAATAATGAAATGATTTGGGAATTGTAAATGAATATCCTTTCTTAAGGCTCAACTGAGGTTATAGAACATCAATTTGTAATGAAGTTAGTCAGCAGAGTTTCATAATTTTCTCCAACTTTCTTCAGCAGCAGTGTGTAGTAGACAAGGAAGCAAAGAGTGGGAATAATTCCAGGGCGATGTATGGCAGGGCAAGGTTTACAAGAGGATGAGGGATAAAGGACTCAGAGGAAGAGAAATGGCCACCAGTGAGCACACACATTTGGCTTCTTGATCAAAATATCTGCTTGGATATGATACCTCTAGAAGCCCTATCCTGTTTTCAAAACCTCTTCAGTCAGTCAACTAAATCTCTTTCTTATATTCAAAGGATTCAATTACTCAACTTATTCTGTTCATATAGTCAACCACACCTAGTAAAATTGAAAAGAAAAAAACCAAGCACTTCTACATGGAACCCTAATGAGTGTAGGATTTTTTTAAAGATTTTTTTTATTTTTAAAATTTAATTAATATTTTTATTTTATAATTATAACTTTTTTTGACAGTACATATGCATTGGTAATTTTTTACAACATTATCCCTTGCACTCACTTCTGTTCCAATTTTCCCCTCTCTTCTCCTAGATGGCAGACAGTCTTATACATATTAGGTATGTTATAGTATATCCTAGATACAATATATGTGTGCAGAACCAAATTTCTTGTTGCACAGGAAGAATTGGATTCAAAAGGTAACAATAACCTGGGAAGAAAAACAAAAATGCAAACAGTTTATACTCATTTCCTAGTGTTCCTTCTCTGGGTATAGCCGATTCTGTCCATCATTGATCAATTGCAACTGAATTAGACCTTCTCTTTGTTGAAGATATCCACTTCCATCAGAAGCCATCCTCATACAGTATTGTTGTTGAAGTGTATAATCTCCTGGTTCTGCTCATTTCACTCAGCATCAGTTCATGTAAGTCTCTCCAAGCCTCTCTGTATTCATCCTGCTGGTCATTTGTTATAGAACAATAATATTCCATAACATAATGAGTAAAGGCCAGTCATATTAAGTATCTTAGGGAATGAGAAGCACTACAGGAGAAATCTACCTCCTCTTTTATTTCAACAATTAATTGGATTTTTAATAGTTGCTAGGCCCAGCCACTCTAGTCAATCTTCATGTGCCTCAAGTTAAGAGGAACACTGGTCATGATCTCAGCTTTTCCTTCCCTGGCCCCAACACCAAAAGAAAGAGTCTTGGCCTAAACTCAGCCTCAAAGTTCTAATTCTAAAGTATCAATCTGAGGATGACCTGGGCAGCTTGATAACCCTGCCCCATGGAGCAGCTTCAGGGTATACAAAACCCAAGTGCACAATGGAGATATATTTCTTTTATCTATAGTAACAAGGCTTAACAAAAGTTACTTTTAAACTTTAAAGAACAACTCAAATGGAACAAGAAACTTTGGATTTAAGTCTCTGTCTAAAAAAGGTGGAAGAGACAGTGGGAGGAGAAAAAAGATACTTCTTCCATCACCTAGATTCATACTTGGGGCTGAGAAGGGAATCCATGAATGATCAGGCTTATCTTCTATTTTGGTGCTGCCATCTCATCTCCCCAGGGTAGATGAAGGCCTTAGCTGCCATGGTGCCAGGCTCAACACCAGATCCCCATATTTGCCACAGTCACTGGCTGTCTCTCTGTCTCCTTCCTTATCCATTCAAACCTCCTTCCTCATTCAAACTATCTCTTGGGTTGCCCCATTCTCATCCCTTAGTTCCCAATATTTTCTTGGGCAGGAAAACTCCAAATTACAGAATTCTCAGAGCAGTTTTACATTACTTCTCCCACAAGATTTCTAACACTGCCCTCTTAATCCAGAAAGGGATCAGATATATAAATTTTTTTTGTTTATTTGTTTCCCACAACATGACTAGAAATTGAGTAGAGGAATCACTGAAAGCTGAAAGAAACCTGAGAGATCCTATTCTTCCTTCCCATAATCTTTCAAATCATAAAATTTATTATTAGTTAACAACTTTCCTATCAACTAATCTTGGATTCCTCTCTTTGTTTCTTCTTTCTCTCTCCATGTCTTCACTAAGCAATATCTAGGCACTTTTTTGCTGCTTCTAAGATGTCATATAAGTGAAAAAGGCAGTTTATTATTCTAGAAGATAAAAGATTGAATGTCATTCTGCCATTATATGAACCAAATGCTCTCTTGAATTGATAACCTGTTGCTGTTGAGGAGATCCAGGATTTTTCCCCTTTCCCATTTTCTCATTCTCTACTAGCTCAAATAAGTCCTTACAAGACTAATAAAGAAATTGGATTTAACATTCCCCTCAGTCTTCTTTAACCCACACTTTTCCCCCTGGGGAAGCCTATTGTCTTCAACTCAGGCTTAAGTGGGTAGAGGTGGGGCAAATCCTTCATTTAGATATTTCAGTGCTTTTGGAGGTCTGGGAGTAACAGTGACATGATCAAAGTCATCCCTCATTAGAATTAGAATAAATCAGTCTCTCAATATAATATTCATTCTTCTCATTAATTGCTAACTACTCAGAGTTAACTGCCATGTCTTTGAAACATCCATTCTTCAAAGGGCATATAAACCACAATAGGCTGCCATGATCCATCTTTGGTTTATGAGAGACAGCAAATTACTATCCTTTAGTTAATTATTCACTAGCTGCAATTAACAAAATGATATATTACCCAGAAAATTTGTCTCTCAAACTTTTTAATCTGTCACATGAGAAAAGATTTTGAATTCTCTCTCTTAGTAGCATGGAGTCACTCTTCATTAAACAAAAGGATTCTACTCCGAGGGAATATAAACAGCATGTTGCACAGCAGTTCCAAGGATAACCAAATCTTAAGAGCTAGACTGGTGTGGCAAAGGAGTTTGTAGCTCTGATCTGAAGTCAAGAAAATTATTCCCAAGTTAATCTTGGAAAACACACCTTGAAGGGTGTGTTCTAGGTAAGATACCTTATTCCTCTCCTGCACCTATGTAAATGTGAGATTCTATTCTCAAATTTTTTTTCAATGCAGTGTTAAATTCCAATGTTAATTTTTCAGATTTCAGCAGACAAGGGAAAGAAAAGGGGAAGATTGAGAGGAAGAGAGAGAAAAGGAAAAACCAAGAAAAAAAGAAGAAAGTAGCCAGGGAGGGATATAGAAGAAGCATCATTTTGCCCAATTTCTAGTTATCTAGTACTCACACACCCACACACACCCACACACACACACACACACACACAAAGAGAGAGAGAGAGAGAGAGAGAGAGAGAGAGAGCTAAATATATTGATAAAACAGAAGAGGTACCAAATACCAGACATTCCCAAATTAATTTGACTAAAGAATAATTTGGGCCTTTAAATATACTGAGAAAACCCATAATTCTAATGAGAATAGGCCAAGGGATATGGCATAGGATTAAGGAAGCATGATGATGTTGAGGTAGGGAAAGGGAAAACCCCAGAAGTTTGGAGTCCCAGACCAGTGTTGCCAGGTGTCTCAAAAGAATTTGCAGGTTTGAACCTATCTCCTTAGCTTAGGGGCAAAAATTTATTGCAGTAATAAGGCCATTCATTAAAACTGAGGGCTGGAATTCTAAGAGATTTCCACTGAGAAAGAGAAGCAAGGAGATACATTTATCCAGCTTTCAATCATAGATATGCTAATTCTATGGCTCTTAGATAGAAAGGAGTGGTCTCCATAATTTGGTTCTACCATTGGCATATTAATTCTATGCCCCAAAGGTAAGTCTAGGAAGTAGTCTCTGGAATTTGGTTCTCAATGATTATTATTGGTCTGCAATGAATATGATAGGTGGCTCTGAAATTTGCTTTCCATTAATAAGATTATCAGTCATCAATGAACTGGGAAATAGTCTATTCAGAATCAGACAGAGTGTTGTTCTCAGATTGGAAATTGTAGGAAGTCTCTGAGGCAGACTCCAAAATCAAAAGATTTAAGATTTCCTGATTTATTGTTAGAATAGAAGCCCCCTAAAATCAGGGAACCACAAAATCATATTTAATCAATGGGATTACCAAATATGTTACCTTGCAGTTATTTTTATGGTAGGAAATGGCTGATATTCTGATCTGGAAAAGTATTGCATTTATTTGATACATACAAGATTTTAATGGTTAATAATTTAATGGGAAAAGTATCACTAGTATGGACATTATTTCTTTGTTCTCCTCCTCATGAGGTGCTGTAGAATATAGTTAAGCTAAGCAAGTGAGACCATGAACACAGTGGTTGGGAAGCCTGACCTGTATGGCTATGGTCCCTTTTCCTTCTATGTTCAGCTGATCTTCACCTTTCTCCCTGAGCAGGACCCAGAATGTTCCTCTTTTCTGGAAGGATGACTCTATAACTAAACTTTGTCTTCTTCCCAAAGACCAATATGAAATGCCTTTTTCTGTGCCATGACAGAGTTTGAAGGTCACATTATCCTCAGTTGTTATGATGTGTTTCAGGTGAGGAAGAGATAATGTCAATGGATCCCAAGGTGGGAAACATGATGAGGAACGTCATTGGCTTCTGGATAATATCACATGTATTTAGTACATGTATAATATTCACTGACACAGGTAAGTATGATAAAAATAAAGGCAAGGAATTCATCTTGAGCCCCATAGGACAGTTTGAGTAGGAAAAGTACAAGGATATAAATATTCACTGCCTCCCCCTTTCCCTAACCCATTTAGCACAACAATAGCAAAAGTAGGCCCTGCAACAAGCAATCTTTGGGGTTTTCTAGTGTGCTTAGTTATAAGCTAATAAAGATAGAAAATTACAGAAGCACAAGATGTATCACAATCAAAGAGTTCTCTTTCCTCAAGGGTCTATGGCTGGAGCTAAGGAATTCCCTCTGAGTCCCTGGAATCTCCCACTTACATCTTTTATCCCTGAGCTTAGTTGTCTCTTTCCTCTTCTGGAATGTTCCATGTATGAGAAAAAAAATGGGTGCAAAGAAGTGGTAATGAACTGTCTCTGGAGACCATGAGATCATAGGAGATTCATGTCTCTCCACTTCAGTACCTTCTCTCTTCAGCAGGAGAGTTGGGCTAGTGGTCATCTTCTATGAGACAGATTTAGTTGGAGAAAACTCCTACTCCCAGTTTTTTAAGAGCTCCTGAGTCCTTTAGCAGGATTGAGAGTTCAGAAGGTGGGAGAAAATCTGAGTAGGTGTGCTCTTCACCCTTGGTGTCCTCTTGCAGATATTAAGAAACATACCTTTGTGTGGCAGATAAATGGGATCCTGGCAGTGACAGGCTCACTGGAAGTGAGTGTTTGTATTTGTTATTTGTGGACAAGGCACAGTTGCTCAGGTAAGGGTGATTGGAGGCAGAAACTGGGGGATCGTAATTGTACAATATTAAAGGGCAGTCTTCCAGGAAATATTCCCTTTCTGCATTCTGTTCTTACTCCAACCTCTGGACAGTTCTGATCCCAAGAGTCCCTTTTTTCCTTTCAAAGGCAGTTGTGAGTCAACCCAGGTTCCCACAGCAGCACGTGGATTTTTCTTCTTCATATATATTGTGTCTTGAAGAATTTGGGGTGGGAAAAGGGGAGGGTTCATGAAGATGGAACAGATTGTCTATAATAGTGTGTTAGGTAATTCAGAGGTGGTGGAGAAATCCAGCTGTGGCCGTCACTGAGAGTGAAGGAAGAGACAAATGATTCCAGCCATCCTAGAGGTAGGCACGGAGAAGGGAAAGTAATCTACCTTGCAACACTTTCTAAGAGGTAACAATCCTTGTTTTACTCTGCAGGGTTTATTTTCGAGGAAGAATGGATGAACTGGTTTGCTTGGGGTGTCGTTCTGATCTTCATCATACTCTTAGAAATAATAGTTTTGGAATGTGGATATGGGTATACTTTCTTTCTTATACTCTTATTTTCACTGGATTTCAACAGCATTGAGAGCATCATCTTGATATTTCCTATAATAAGGATACTTCTTTCTTTGATTATTTTTCTAAATGTAATTTAATAAGAAAACTGCAGTAAAATTTTCTTCTCCAAACTCTAAAGGAGTTTCTGATTTAATTTCAATAATCAATAGAATAACAGCTAGATTCCACAATGGTTGTATCAGTATCCAAATATTCTTACATCATTCTGAAGCATTTAATGTCATTATTTTTTGCAGATATGTATTAGTAAAAAAAAACAAAAACATATAACTATTACAAATGCTCATTTACCTAATTGTTCAGGATATAATGACTACATATTTTCAGATTGAAAACAGATAGATCTTAGATATTTTCCTTGTGCTCATATCTTCTACTGACCACTTGCTCTGATTATAGAAATGGGCTTTAAAAGAAAAAGGAAGGGACATAATTATAATAGAATCAAACTGGTCCTTCAGGCTTAAGTTTAAAGACACATGTGTGGCAGAATAAAGCATTCTCAGCTCAGTTTGACTTCAGGTAAGAGGCAAAGATGACAACCAATCTTGCAATAACAAATCAAGGGTTGTCCTTTGTAAGGGTCCAGAGAGGAAACTCTCACAGTGCAATCAGGAAGTAAAGAGACCTTAATGTCTGAGACACCCAATATGGTCTCTGTGATCAGCATGAACTACTTCATAAGTAAGAAACTCTGGTCATACTGAGATTGCATAATCAACAGGAGATGTCTCCTTCCCTTATTGGCTGTGCATGTGACCTTATAGACCCTATATAAGCAGTGGGGATCAGTAAGTAGGTGGAGTTCAGCAGGAATCAGCGGAGGTTTAGGAGGAGGTCAGTAAGAGTGCAGGAGAATGCAGAATGTTAACATGTGGAATAAAGACCTTAGCCTGTGAGCCTCTGTCTTTGGGTGCTCTGTTGGATGTAACAACCACCACTCAGAGAGGTGGTGGCCAGAGATATCTGACAACCTATGACTGGGTAAGATTGGTAAAGAACCACTGTATGAGAGTGGCCAGAGATTTCTGAAGGCTTGGGAACTAGGCAAGACTGATAATCAATAACCTCTGGGTGGTAGGTTACAGTCCTTCTAGCTTTTATCCAGATATAGACCTTTACCTTCCTCTGAGGAGCTTGTGGCATTTCTCTTGAATGGTGGATTACTGACTTGATGACCCATCAGGCAATCATATGTGAATTCAGAACTCAAAACAGTATCAATTACAGTCTCAAGAGGTTTTATCTTAAATAGCAAGTTTTACTAATCAGCTTAATGCTGAATACAGTGATTTTTACTCTCGTGTAATAATAACAAGCAATAGAAACTTACCAGGACTCACACGCATAAGAAATTTCATTTAGCATCTTTCATTTTCTTTTCTCTTCTTCTTCTCCTCAAGTTTAAAGTCATCCTGGTATTAAGACAATCAAAGAAATGATTTCTATATAATAAACTTGTAGATTCATAGAAAACCCATTCCTTATTTGGGAACTATACAACCCAAAAAACCTCTTTCCCCCTGATGCCCACTCCTATACCCCAAAGTGGAACGTTTTGAATAAGCAGAACTAGTCCAGATAAGGATTTCACTTCATTCTTTTCTTTCCACATACAGTAATTTCCAGTTTTCAATTTTCACAATATGATGATAATCCCAAATAACAATCTTATTTTTTTTTATTAATTTTATAATTATAACATTTTTTGACAGTACATATGCATAGGTAATTTTTTACAATATTATCCCTTGTACTCCCTTCTGTTCTGAATTTTCCCCTCCTTCCCTCTACCCCCTCCCCTGGATGGCAGGCATTCCCATACATATTAAATATGTTATAGTATATCCTAGGTACAATATATATGTGCAGAACCGAATTTTGTTGTTGTTGCAAAGGAAGAATTGTATTCGGAAGGTAAAAATAATCTGGGAAGAAAAACAAAACATGCTAACAGTTTACACTTATTTCCCAGCGTTCCTTCTCTGGGTGTAGCTGATTCTGTCCATCATTGATCGATTGGAATTGGATTAGCTCTTCTCTATGTTGAAGATATCCACTTCCATCAGAATACATCCTCATATAGTATTGTTGTTGAAGTATATAATGATAATATATAATGATAATATAATGATAAGTATATAATGATAAATATAATGATAAGTATATAATGATTATATAATGAAATGCTCATTTCACTCAGCATCAGTTCATGTAAGTCTCTCCAGGTCTTTCTGAAATCATCCTGCTGGTCATTTCTTACAGAACAATAATATTCCATAATATTCATATACCACAATTTATTCAGCCATTCTCCAATTGGTAGGCACCCATTCAGTTTCCAGTTTCTAGCCATTACAAAAAGGGCTGCCACAAACACCAAATAAAAATCTTATAATTTTCATAAGTCATAGCCCAATTGTTTTAGCTTTACCCTCCTTTTAACTATCAGCAGAGGTGATTTCCCAAATAGCACTTTAAAACAGTATAAAACAGGGTTGGTAAGAATGATAAATTAAGATAACAGGTTTTAAACAAAATTTTCATTGTTTTTTAGTGATTCAGTTCTTAAAATTCCAATAAAATTTAATTTATTGCAAAAATGGATATAATTTACAGTCAGGTCTCCAATCACACACATCAATTTAAATATTACATTAAAACTGACCAATACTTAACTTTGGTTTGTAAGACTCCCAAAATTTTTATTCAGTGCTCTGATCAAACTCAATTACCTTTTGGTTGTTTCCCAGTTCACACAAAACTTTTTTCTTTTTGTGAGTCAGGAAAGAGTTAAGTGCTAATTCTGTGCCAAAGTGCAGGCCTTTTTCTTGGAATTTTCATTAACACAGTCCAAACCTGTCTTTTGATAATGATACAAATGCATGCAGTTTAATACCAAAGTCTTTTTAAGTGGCAGCAAAATTCTTTTCCCTTTTCCCAAAGATTCCAAATCTTAAATCCTCTCTTCACAGTGTCAGTGCAAACAGATTATGAATTTTTTTTCTTCCCATGCTTTTACCATTATATATCAAACAATCTTCACTGCACTGAGTATATATTGTTTCTCTCTCTTTTGTTCATACACTCCTGCTTCAGGCAGGGAGGGAGAGGGGGGAGAAAGAGAAAAAGATTCTTTCCTCTATGAACTATCCTCCTATACTGAGGGAACTCAGATTTTGTTGTTTTTAAATTGTACATAGTAATAACATTGTGCAGTGATCAACTTTGACAGATTGCTCCGCTTAATGATACAATCATCTAAGACAATTCCAAAAGTCTTATAATAGAAGATACAAATGCAGATTAAAATGTACTATTTTCATTTTTTGTTGTTTTTATCTTTTGTGGTTTTCCTGTTGTGTTCTGATTCTTCTTTCACAGCCTGACTAATGGGAAAATAGGCTTAACATGATTGTGCATATATAATCTATATCACATAGCTTGCTGTCTTGAGGAAGAGGGAGAGGAGGAAGGGAGGCAGAAATAAAAAAAAAATCAAAATGTCATAAAAGTATATGTCAGAAGTTTTTTTTTTGTTCTATGGAGGGAAGAGAAAGAAAAGAGGACTACTGAAGCTGAAGTAGTAGCAAGATTCCATCAATGTCAGAAAAAACTTCCTAACAATTAGGGCTATTCCAAAGTGGAATGGGAAGGCCTTGGAAAGAACTGGGTTCCTTCTTACTGCTGCTATTGTGATTCACTTGTATCTGTTTCTTCATGACTCTGTGGACCTCTATTCATGGGGTTTCTTAATAAAAACATGTGGAGTTAAAAGAGGTTTTAAGAGGTATAATTTCTGGATAATTTAATCATTTTATTAATAATGACAGCTTTTTTTTTAATATGAAACACTTTATTAATTTTTTCTATACAACATCCTGTTGAAATTACATTTAAAATATATTTTTTATACTTAGGGATTATGCTATAATACAGTGTGAAATAATGGTAATGGAATTAACAAAAGTGATTTATGTCATATCTGTATTTATAAACAAAAGATTTCACACAGTCTGTAGAAATAAGAAAATAAGGCAAATTTTCTACTAAAGTATTATTTATTTGCACAATGATATATTTACCTTGGTCCTTCTTAGAAAAAGTAAACTGCTTACTATGCTCATGTGAATTGACTCTTTATGCTCAATATGGTACCATTTTCAATATATTTTTGATTCATTCTCCAACACTAATCACCTGGTACAGTACAATTTTTATCAACTCACTTTAAACAACTGCAGTTGAGGTTTAAGAAACAATATGGAAATTAATATGAGTTATAATTTTCTTACAAAATTTTCTAATCATGACAGCTTTTTAACAAAAAGATGGTCATTTGGCCATCTCTCTTTTAGATCAGAGATAATCATGGCAGTAGGGCTCACAGTTTTTATGCCCTTCTAAAGCAGGTATTTTACAAGGTGGCAATTGTAATAATGAGATAATGAATAGTACAATAAGGATCTGAACCTAAACTTTGATTATGTCTTCTACTTCTAAGTTTCTCCACCTTATGCCCTATCCAAATATGAGCATAACACAATGGCTGTCCCAACTGGGTAGAGTCTAGAGAACAGAGAAGATTAGCTCAGCCTTCAGAGAATGAACTTTTAAAGTCATGATTTTTGAAAAAACAGGTAACTCTGGATCTTCCCAGATCATTGATTATTAATAAACATTTCTCTCAGATGCTAGAAGGTCTGTCATTTCCTTCTCCATTGGATCACCAATCCACAGAAAAACAAAGGTCACACAATTAGGAAGTTTCTGAGCCTGGAGTTTAATTCTGGTCTTCCAGATTTTAAGCCCAGCTCTCTGTCTACCACACCACGTAGTTGCCTTAAACTAGAAGTGTTCGGGGAAAGGCTTACTTGTCATGATGCTATGCCAATTCTTTATCAGGTATTAGTTGGACTAAATGTTACTACAATACTTTCTAACTTTTAAATTCTGTAATAGTTTTATCCATACCTGGAAAGGAGATGCCAGAAAAAGATATTTAGTAAGCTGTCATTTAGCCTCTGCTAGAAAACCTCTAATGGACATGTTCTGAATTTTTCTTAATTCAGACTAATCTATATTTAATATTAGAACAAAATGAGACACATGTAGTCCTTTCAGTAGTTAATCAAAAGATTTATTTAGCTATAGCTGGAGAAGAATATTCAACAAGGATGTGTTGAATTACCTATTGTTTTCCATGAGACAAGTATGAGAGAAAGAGACAGAAAAAGAAACAGTGAGAAAGAGAGATGCTCTAGATTCCTCTAGACGATGATATATGCTGGTGAGACAAAGAGACAGGCAAAGAGAACAGAAGTAGAGATAGAGAGACAGACAGAAGAACAGAGAGAAAGAGAGAGGAGAAAGAGGGAAGGGAGGAAAAGGAGAGAATAAGAGAGGGAGGGAGGGAGGTATTATAGTTCACAGTTCAGCAGAGAGAGAAGATATTGTTTCAACCAATATAGTACCGTTAGAATACAAGGGAGAGCTGTTGGAACACATGGGAGCCACCTGACAGTGGCTGCTGGAGATCCAACCTAGAATGGATCTCCTCTTGTGAGAGGATGATACAAGGAGACTGAAAGGCACTTGCTGTTCTCTGACCTCTCTCTTCTTCCCTCTGCCTCCAATTTATCTCATTACCAGTCCACAACACCTGTGTCAGCAAAGGCTTCCTTGCAACTCCTTCAGATGTTATGATCCACAGTTGTGGAGGCTCTCAGAGGATTGATCTGTCCCTTAAGATAGTACCCTTACCTGTACCCAATAAATTAAATACAAATGTAATCAGTACATTTGTTCATGTTTCCAATTCTAGAAATGTTTTAGAAAAAAATTAGCAATGCATTTTTTCTTTTCTTTTTTTTAATTAAAGCTTTTTATTTTTCAAAATATATGCATGAATAATTCTTCAATATTAACTCTTGCAAAACCTTGTGTTCTAATTTCTCCCCTGCTTCCCCCACTCCCTCCCATAGGTGGCAAGTAGTTAAATACATGTTAAACATTGTAAAAATTATGTTAAACCCAACATATGCATACATATTTATACAATTACCTTTCTGCACAAGAAAAAATAAATCAAATTGGGAAAAAATGAGAAAATAAAATGCCAACAAACAATAAGAAAAAAAGTGAAGTTGTTGTGAACCACACTCAGTTCCCATGGTCCTCTCTCTGGGTGTAGATGGCTCTCTTTATCACAAGATCATTGGAGTTGGTCTGAATCATCTCATTAAGAGAGCCACGTTCATCAGAATTGATCATCATATAATTTTGTTGTTGCCATGTACTATGATCTGGTTCTGCTTGTTTCACTTAGCATCAGTTCATGTAAGTCTCTCCAGGCTTTTCAGAAATCATCTTGCTGGTCATTTCTTACAGAACAATAATTTTCCATAAATTCATATGCCATAATTTATTTAGCCATTCTTTAACTGATGGGCATCCACTCAGTTTTCAGTTTCTTGCCACTACAAAAAGAGCCCCCACAAATATTTTTCCACATGTGGGTTCTTTTTCTTCCTTTAAGATCTCTTTGGAATATAAGGTATAAAAGAGTATGCACAGCTTGATAACTCTTCGGGCATAGTTCCAAATTTTAACAATGTATTTTCTTTTTTTTTTTTTTTTTTTTTTTTTAATTTTTTATTTTATTTTATAATTATAACATTTTTTGACATTACATATGCATGGGTAATTTTTTACAACATTATCCCTTGCACTTACTTCTGTTCAGATTTTTTTCCCTTCCTCCCCCAACCCCCTCCCCCAGATGGCAAGCAGTCTTATATATGTTAAATATATTACAGTATATTCTAGATACAATATATGTGTGTAGAACCGAATTTTTTGTTGCACAGGAAGAATTGGATTCAGAAGGTAAAAATAACAGTTTACATTCATTTCCCAGTGTTCCTTTTCTGGATGTAGCTGGTTTTGTCCATCATTAATCAATTGGAATTGGATTAGCTCTTCTCTATGTTGAAGAAATCCACTTCCATCAGCATACATCCTCATACAGTATCATTGTTGAAGTGTATAAAGATCTTCTGGTTCTGCTCGTTTCACTCAGCATCAGTTGATGTAAGTCTCTCCAAGCCTCTCTGTATTTCTCCTGTTGGTCATTTCTTATAGAACAATAATATTCCATAACATTCATATACCATAGTTTACCCAACCATTCTCCAATTGATGGACATCCATTCATTTTCCAGCTTCTAGCCACTATGAAAAGGGCTGCCACAAACATTTTGGCACATACAGGACCCTTTCCCTTCTCTAGTAGTTCCTTGGGGTATAAGCCCAGTAGTAGTATGGCTGGGTCAAAGGGTATGCACATTTTGATAACTTTTTGGGCATAATTCCAGATTGCTCTCCAGAATGGTTGGATTCTTTCACAACTCCACCAACAATGCATCAGTGTCCCAGTTTTCCCACAGCCCCTCCAACATTCATCGTTATTTGTTCCTGTCATCTTAGCCAATCTGACAGGTGTGTAATGATACCTCAGAGTTGTCTTAATTTGCATTTCTCTGATCAATAGTGATTTGTTAACAATGTATTTTCAAATGGCTCATCCAATAGTTTGCACCAAAGAATCATAACAAAGTCCATGTGATACAATTCTAGTTAGCTTTTCACATGCCAAAAGAACAAGAATAAGGAGGAGGACATGGAGAAGATGGAAGAGAACCAAGTCTCAAATAGTTCCTTCAACACGGTTGCTAAATAGAGTAATTGTAAATTAATTTATGGGATTATTAAATGATTGATTGTGCTCTCAGACCAGAGTCCTGGTGCTCTCATTATATTATTAATGAAAAAAGGTAGCAATGCTTCAATCACATTTTTTAAATTAATTTTTATAATTATAACATTTTTTTGACAGTACATATGCATAGGTAATTTCTTTTTTACAACATTATCCCTTGTACTCCCTTCTGTTCCGAATTTTTCCCCTCCTTCCCTCCACACTCTCCCCTAGATGGCAGGCATTCCCATACATATTAAATATCTTATAGTATATCCTAGGTACAATATATATGTGCAGAACCGAATTTTGTTGTTGTTGTTGCAAAGGAAGAATTGTATTCGGAAGGTAAAAATAATCTGGGAAGAAAAACAAAAAAACAAACAAACAAAAAATGCTCACAGTTTACACTTATTTCCCAGTGTTCCTTTTCTGAATGTAGCTGATTCTATCCATCATTGATCAATTGGAATTGGATTAGTTCTTCTCTATGTTGAAAATATACACTTCTCCCAGAATACATCCTCATACAGTATCATTGTTGAAGTGTATAATGATCTCCTAGTTCTGCTCGTTTCACTCAGCATCAGTTGATGTCTCTCCAAGCCTCTCTGTATTCCTCCTGTTGGTCATTTCTTACAGAACAATAATATTCCCTAACATTCATATACCACAATTTACCCAACCATTCTCCAATTGATGGACATCCATTCATTTTCCAGTTTCTAGCCACTACAAAAAGAGCTGCCACAAACATTTTGGCACATACAGGTCCCTTTCCCTTCTTTAGTATTTCCTTGGGATATAAGCCCAGTAGTAGCACTGCTGGATCAAAGGGTATGAACATTTTGATAACTTTTGGGGCATAGTTCCAGATTGCTCTTCAGAATGGTTGAGTTCTTTCACAACTCCACCAACAATGCATTAGTGTCCCAGTTTTCCCACATCCCCTCCAACATTCATCATTATTTGTTCCTGTCATCTTAGCCAATCTGACAGGTGTGTAATGATATCTCAGAGTTGTCTTAATTTACATTTCTCTGATCAATAGTGATTTGGAACACTCATATGAGTGGAAATAGTTTTAATTTCATCACCTGAAAACTGTCTGTTCATATCCATTGACCATTTATCAATTAGAGAATGGCTTGATTTCTTATAAATTAAAGTCAACTCTCTGTATATTTTGGAGATGAGGCCTTTATCAGAACCTTTACCTATAAAAATGTTTTCCCAATTTGTTACTTCCCTTCTTATCTTGCTTGCATTAGTTTTGTTTGTGTGGAAACTTTTTAATTTGGTGTAATCAAAATTTTCTATTTTGTGATCAATAATGGTCTCTAGTTCTCCTTTGAACACAAATTCCTTCCTCCTCCACAAGTCTGAGAGGTAAACTATCCTATGTTCCTCTAATTTATTTATGAATTCATTCTTTATGCCTAAATCTTGGACCCATTTTGATCTTATCTTAGCATGTGGTGTTAAATGTGGGTCCATGCCTAGTTTCTGCCATCAATCACATTTTAAATAAGGTATAAAGAGTACAGAGGCAACTCAGGGCTTCCTGACTCCAGGCTCAGTTCTTTATCCACTGGGCCACCTAGCTGCCCCACATCTTATTCTTCATTTTAAGTCCATTATCTCTCTGTCAGAAAGTGGGTAGCAGTCCTCATAATCATCCCTTTATAGAATCTTTTTCTTTTTTTGAATATTTATTTTTGTTTCCTTTTTTCTAGTTATACATGTACAATAATTTTTTAAATATACATTTCTTTTTTTATTATAGCTTTTTATTTACAAGATATATGCATGGGTAATTGACAATTGCAAAACCTTTTGTTCCAACTTTTCCCCTCCTTTCCCCCACCCTTTCCCCCAGATGGCAGGTTGACCAATATATTAAATATGTTAAATTATAAATTAAATACATTATATGTACACATGTCCAAACAGTTAATTTGCTGTACAAAAAAGAATCAGACTTTGAGATAGTGTGCAATTAGCCTATGAGGGAAGTAAATGCAGGCGGACAAAAAAAAAAAAAAAAAAAGAGTAGAGAGGCAAATTTCACAGATATAAGAATGGGGACTATGGGAATGGCATGGAGTGATGGAGGTGTCAGGCAATGAGGCACAGAAAGTCACTTACAAAACCAGGAATTGGTATTGGAAGCACTCTGGCAACATAGACTCAATGGAGGAATGCTAGGTGAGGAGTGTTAGGAGCTTGGAATCTCATTTTTAGAGGGTTCTGGAAGCAAATACTATCTGTGCACCCTTAGGATTAATTCATGAACATGAATATCCACATTATCTCAAAGTTATAAGCAGTACCATAGGCTTACTTCATTAACATAATAATTGATGGTGTTCTGGTCTTATTGAGCATATCTGGAGCTTATCTGAGATTTACAGAAGACTGGCAATTAGCAGCTCCAAGCCTTAGACTAAGATCTAACTGGTTTTCCCTAATTTATCACATTCTCTCAGAATATAGCTTTAGTTCTTTTATAAGCCAGTTTCTATTGGCTTCTATTGTCTGCTAATTTCTGAGACAGTTGGTAATTGTTATGCTCTCTTAATTTTTGAGACAGGCTATAAGTGACTTCTGGATTCTTTTTTGGAATCCTACTTCCTACTATTTTTTACTTTATTGTAGAAGAACTAGGATAAGAAACAATTTGAACATACTACATAATCCTAAAATTCAAGAAATGAGCTTTGGTTTGCATTCACTCACAAGCTCTCTCTTAACTGACTTGTGTTTATATGTCTGAAAAAATGTATGGGGATTAAAATTGTCCTACCTACAATAAAAGAGAATGAGGCAGAGCTCTGAGCCAATGGCACTTTATTATAGGGTCCATTGTCTCCTCCAATGAAATCGATCTCAGATCTTCCTCATAATTTAAGATCCCTTTTCTTCCAGGAACTTACTTTTATGAGCCTGGATATCTACACATTCAAAAATAGCTATACCAAACATGAAATAATTCCATTGTCATATGACACATGACCTAAAATTAAAAAAAAATAATAAAAATAATCAGAAATTGAGTGAAACAAAGAATATCTCCACATAAGAAAGATAGGCTTTTCTTCAGGTTAGGCAGGAGAAAACATCCCATCCAGTGACTAAAGTGATCATAAGATGATCACAGGAGGTGCTGAGCTCAGTGTGTGCCAGGCAAGCAGGCAAACATTAACACTAGGAGCCCCTATGGTCCTTAACATAATTCTAGGCAAAGACACAAATGCCAGTTGCATAGAACAACTCACAAGGACCAGGCAGATGACAGCACTGGGACCCCTGATATGCCTTATCACAGTTCCAAGTGAATGAGTAGACACTATGACTAGGACCCCATGCACACATCTCAGATAAACTCCAGATAAACAGATAGATACCAACTCCAGGACCCCCCAAAAGTCTCTCTGCAGTTATTATATAATAATGTGTAACTTTTAATAAGAAATATCAAGAATAAATCAAGTGCTATAACATGTAAATCCTTAAAGAAATTAAGTAGGAAGAAATAAACAACAAGATTATGCTAGTGGAGGATCTCAAATGTCCTTTCTCAGAACTAGATAAAGCTAACCAAAAAATAAAGAAGAAAAAAGTTAAAGAGGTGAGTAGAATTTTAGAAAATTAATTGGAAACTAAATTATCTAATCCTAAAAAATTAGTGGATCAAAGAACAAATTATAGAAACAATCAACAATTTCGTCCAAGAGAATGACAATAATGAGACAATATGCCAGAACTTATGGGATGCAAACAAAGTAGTTCTTAGTAGAAATTTTATTTTCTAGATGTTTGTATCAATAAAATAAAGAAAAAGGAGATCAGTGAATTGGGGATGCAATTTTAAAAGCTAGAAAAACAACTAATTAAAAAATACCAATTAAATACCAAATTAGAAATTCTGAAAATCAAAGGATTATTAAAATTGTAAATAAGGAAAGTATTGAACTAATAAATAAAACTAAGATTTTATTTTTATTAAAAAAATAATAAAATAGATAAACCTTTGGTTAATTTGATTAGAAAAAGGAAAAAAGAAGACCAAATTACCAGCCTCAAAACTGAGAAGTGTGAACTTACTATCAATGAAGAGGAGATTAAAGCAATAATTAGGAGCTATTTTTTCCCAACTGGTATGCCAAGAAATCTGACAACCTAATTGAAATAGTTGAATATTTATGAAAATATAAATTGTTCAGATTAACAGAAGAGGAAATAAAATACTTTTTTTTGAATGCAGGAAAGATTTATTTTATATTCTTATAAGAATGGGTGCCTAGGTGAGTAGACACCTCTTTGAAACTCCAACAGCAGCATTTTGGGAAATAAAATACTTTAAAACCCCAATTTAGGGGGGGGAAAAAAGGAATTGAATAAGCTATTAATGAATTCCCTAAGAAAAAATCTCCAGGGCCAGAAGGATTTACAAGTGAATTCTATGAAACATTTAAAGAACAATTAATTTCAGTATTATGTGAAATATTTAGAAAAATGGGCAAAGAATGAGTCCTACCTATTTCTTTTTATGACACAGATATGGTGTCAGGAAATGACAAAACAGAGAAAGAAAATCATAGACCAATTTCCTTAATGAATATTGATGCAAAATTATTAAATAAAATATCTATAAAGTGATTATACCAATTTATTATCAGGATAATATACCATGACCAAGTAAGATTTCTATGAGGAATGTGGGACTTGTTCAATATAAGAAAAAATATTAGTATAATTGACCACATCAATAACAAAATTAAAAGAAATCATATGATTATGTCAATAGATTAAAAAAAAAAGCATTTGGCAAAATGCACCTATTCCTAAAAAAAAAAAATCTCTAGAGAGCACAGGAATAAATGGAAGTTTTCCTTAAAATGATAAATAGCATCTGTCTAAAATTATCAGGAAGCATGATATGTAATAGAAATAAGTTAGAAGCATTCCCAATAAGAGCAGAGATGAAACAAAGATACCCATTATCAATGCTATTTATTCAATACAATATCAGAAAATGCTAACTTTATTAATAAGAAAATTAATAAAATAGTCAACAAGGAAACAAAACTATTTCTCTTTGCAGATGATATGATATAGAATCCAAGAAAATCAACTAAAAAACTACATTAGCAACATAAACCCATATAAATCATTGGCATTTCTACATATTATAACAAAACTTAGCAGCAAGAAATAGAAAGAAAAATTCCATTTAAATGAACAGTAGATGATATAAAGTATTTGGTAATCTACCTGCCATGACAAACCTAGGAAAAATTACATAATATTTTCACATAAAATCAGATCTAAAAAATTGGAAAAATCTCAATTGTTCTTGAGTAAGCCAATCTAATATAATAAAAATGACAATTCTCCCTAAATTAGTGTCATACCAATCAAACTACCAAAAAATTAGTTTTTAAACCTAACAAAAATAATAAAATTCAACTGGAAGAAAAAAGATTCAAAAATATCAAGAGAACTAATTTTTAAAAATGTAAAGGAAAGTGGCCCATTTGCACCAGACCTAAAACTATATTTAAAAGTGGCAGTAATTAAAGCCATCTGGGACTGGCTAAGATCAGTGGAATAGCTTAGTTACACAAGACACTACAATCAATGATTATAGTGATCTACTGTTTGATAAACCCCCAAAGAATTCATTATTTGGCAAGAATTGCTGGGAAAACTGGAAAACAGTATGACAGAAACTAGGCATAGACCAACATTTCATAGTGTATACCGAGATAAAATCAAAGTAGGATTATGATTTGGACATAAAGGATGATAACTATAAGCAAATTAGGACAAGAAATAGTTTACTTGTCATATCTTTCAAGAAGGGCAGCATTTATGATTAAACAATAAATAGTGAACAATATGAAATGCAAAATAAATAATTTTTATTACATTAAATTAAAATTTTTTTACACAAACAAAAATGCAGCTCAGATTAGAAGGAAAGCTAAAAGCTGGGGAACTTTTTTTACAGTCAGTATTTATAATAAAGACCTAATTTCTAAAATATATAGAGAACTGAGTCAAATTTATGAGTACAAGTTATTCCCCAAATGATAAATGGGTCAAAGGATATTAACAAACAATTTTTAGATGAAGAATGCTAAGCCATATGTAGTCATCTTAAAATGCTCTAAATCACTGTTGCTTAGATAAATGCAAATTAAAACAGTTTCTTTTTGATTTTTTGTTTTTTTGTTTTTGTTTTTTTCCATGCTGGGGTTGCATGTCTAGGGTAATGTTCTTGGTTCAGTTTTCTGGAGGTCTTTGGGCAGCCTTCTTTTCAGTTCAGTAATCACCACAAGAATAGCCAGGTGCTAAAGTCCAAAAGTCCTTATTGCTTCCTTCGCCTGGTGCTCAGTTAGCTTTCTTGTGGCCTTCAGAGGGGACTTGGTTTCAGTGGAGAAGCAAAGGAGGAGAGCCCTGCCACCAAGGTGGTGTGAGATGGGATGAATGAATCTGTCTCTCAGTCCCCCAGGAGAGCCACCAGGAGCCTGATTGAAGATGGAATGAATCTCTCTCCTTGGCTCTGAGAGCTTGAGCTCCCACCTCTGGTCCTTTGTCTTTTCTGACTCTAACTCTGACTGGGGCTCCCAACTTATATGCTGTACACTGAGTAAAAATCAATCATTATCACTAGGAAACCATTATTGGTTGTAAGGTTAAATCAATCATACTGAACTTAGAGAACTATTAAGCACTATGCTAAACTAGATAACCATTGTCTCGTCAATTCTACTGACTTAACACCTTGTAAGAATACTTGTTTCAGAGTTCTGGCCTATAACATCTCCCACTTTCTTTTGTTTTAGAACATAAGGTGGTGACACTCTCCCTGACTTCTCAAGGAGGTGAGAAACCCCAAAAAGGAGGTGATCACACCTTCCTTGATTCCTCAAAAAAGGGGTGAAAACACCAAAAAGGGAGGTGATCACGCTCTCTCTGACATCTCAGGAAGGGAGATGAAAATACCAAAGGAAAATGGGGAATCAAATCAGATTAGCAGGTTTCTGAAGGATCTCACTTGAAACAGGTATACATAAATCCATCAGCATGGGAAGTATTACACATAATTATATAAATTACATAAGCACATAGCAATATAACACAGGCTAGTAGTGACATAAACAAATAACATGAATCAACATGAGGAATTATACATGTCCATAAGTCCTAGAAATAGTCCAAAACCAATCTATTGTCCATTACTTCGTGTGCCTGGGAATCCAATGATTCCTATAGATTTTGAAGTCCTGTAATAGTCTTATCAAGTATTTTTTATTTCAGGAAATCCAATGATTCCTGCTGGTTTTGAAGTTCTGTAACAATCTTATTATCAGCCATGCTCTTTCAGTGTCAGATGTTTTTTAGGTCTTCTCCTTTGTTTCAAAGTTTTTTCTCTTTTTCTGTCTCTCTCTAGGCAACCATTTGATTTCTTCTCCATCTCCATCCATCTATACAAGCAAACCCTTTCCCCTAAGCAGTTAACCTATCTAGTCCCTTCCATTCACCACTTTCTAGATTTCTCTGCATCACCTGGCAATTACATTGGAGCTGAACACTATCCTTCTGTTGAGTTAAAAAGCCTGTATTCTCTCCAGTTGTAATCCCTTTCTCTATCTGATTGCTTCTTTGCTGATTGATCATATCAGAGTCCTGAACTTCTAAAGACTCTGTGGGTATAACCTTGGCTGCCATCATACCCCACCTGTTTTTTGTTTGAAGTCTTAGAGCTGGGCCCCACCTCTCATTTCCCTGGGTCAATCTACATTCTGAGGCCCAGTGGAAGCCTTGGTTGAATTTTGGACGTAGGGTTTTGGGTCTTATTCTCTTACCTTGTCCTCTCACTCTATTTCTTTGCCTACGTTGAGCTTTCAGATGCCCTACTTTATCACACTGAAAGCATTGATGAGTCTCTCTGGAAGTCCCTTGCCAAGAGGGATTCTGTCTTCCCATGTTCTGCATCATAGCCTGAGTATAAAAGGCATTTGTGCCCAGTGTGGCACAGTGTCTTATGATCTTTTCTAAAGGAACATCCTTGTGTAGTCCCAGAATTATTCTTCTACAAATCTCATTAGCATTTTTTCTAGCAAGTTGCCTTATCATAATTCCTGTAGCTGCATTTTCTCCAGGTGTTCTTATGACAGCTGTTTGCAGACATCCCACAAAATCAGCAGAGGGTTCATTGGGACCTTGCTCTATTTTCATGAATCTTTTCCTGGGAGGGTTCCCCAAGCTTTGATAGCAACAGCAGCAGCAGTGCTCATATACTATTAAATGGTAATTAATCTGTGCTGAAGTGTCTGCATACTGACCTTTACCTGCTAATTGGTCAAAAATGATTTGTATATTGACTTCAGTTTGGGCTTGTAGCCTACATAATTCACTATACTCCAAAAACCACAGCAAGTTTTGTCCAGGTTCTAAACATGTCCTTGCTATATATTTCCAATCACTAGGGGTTAAAATTTCATAGGTCAAATTCTCTAATACCATCTTAACATAAGATGATGTAGCCCCATAAAGAGTGCAACCCTTTTTCAAATCCTTGATTTTTTTCCAGATCAAAAAGAATGTATCTTCTCCTGGCTTTACTTGAAGAATCAAATTCTTCAATCACAGGATATGCATTTATTTGTAAATCCGATATATCCTGTCCTTCTTTTTTTGCTTTAACTAATGCCTTTTGTAATGTTGTAATAGATTGCATCATAGGTAGTGCTGATTGTGTCACTGCCCCTCCCCCTCCTCCTTCTCCCTCCACCCATGAAGGGTTAATTAAGGGGGATAGGTCAGGGGATGGGGAATGCTCTAATGGCTCCTGCTGTGAAGCACCTTAATTTCATCAGAATTGTACTTAACTCCTTTCTTGTCTAATTCTTCATGCTTTTTACTTAGTTTGTCTGTATTCTCCCTCTCCTTCACTTTCTTCTTTTTTCTTATTCTAATACTTATATAATTCCTTAAAGCCAGTTTTATTAAGTTATATGTATAAAATGTTTCTTTAGAAATCAAATTAGGACTCTTATCATTGCAATATTCACATAGTTGCTCTCCTAATAATCTCCTCTCATCTGGATCTAATTATTTTTCCTTAGAGAACCAAGGAGATGTGTATTGTAATGTCTCTAAAACTTCAGTGATATGCTCCCAAACCACCAGGTGCCTGACTGAAGATGGAATGAATCTCTCTCCTTGACTCCAAGAGCTTGAGCTCCCATCTCTAGTCCTTTGTCTTCTCTGGCTCTTAATTCTGGCTGAGGCTCCCAGTTTTATATACTCTACACTGAGTATAAACCAATCATTATATCACTAGGAAACCATTATTTGTTGTAAGATTAAATCAATCATGCTGAACTTAGAGAACTTATTAAGCACCATACTAAACTAGATAACCATTGTCTCATCAATTCTATTGACGTAACACCTAGTAAGAATCCTTGTTTCAGAATTCTAGTCCATAATAGTCTAAGATCTTAGAAAATTGGGGGAAGCACAGTGGGAGAACTATCTTCCTTTTCATTTTGTCAACTAATTGGATTTTCAATAATTTATAGAACCAGACACTCTAGTGCATATCTTCATGTGCCTTAGATTTGGGAGAGTACTGGTCATGGACCCAGTCCTTCCTTTCCTGGCTCTATCATAGGAAGCACGAAAGTTGGCCTAAAACTCCAACTCCACAGTTCCAGTCCTCAAGTATCAATCTGATTCAGCCCTTCCTTTCTTGGGCCTATCATCTGAAAAAAAGAGTTTTGGCCTAAAACTCCAACTCCACAGTTTCAATCCTAAAGTGTCAATCTGATGACTAGGGCAGCTTCACACCCTGCCCCATGGGGCTGATGTACAAAACCCAAGGGCACAATAGAAATTGATTTCTTTTGTTTAGAGAAACTAACAAACTACCTCTAACCATTAAATAATAGCTTAAATAGAACAGAAAACTTTAAGTCTCTGTCCAAAATGAAAGAGGAGAAGAGTCAATGGGAAGAAAAGAACTTTGGTCCTCTGGATTCATTGCTGGGGTGACATTCAGAATTGATCAGGCTTACCTTCTACTTTGTTGCTGCCATCTCATCTACCCACAGTTGATGAAGAAAATGGTTGCCCTGATGCCATACTCAATATCATCTCCTTACCTCTGCTAGAATCAGTGTCTACTTCTCCATCTTCTTCCTGAAACCTGAAAGATTCATTCAAACAATCTCAGATTGCCTCATTCACCTCTCTTAGTTCCCAATATTTTCTTTCATAGAAAAATGACCAAAACTCCAAATTCCAGAATTCTCAGAGATGTTTTAAATTATTTGCCCCATGAGATCTCTAACACTCTTCTCCTATTCAGAGAAAGATCAGACATGCCATTACTTTTTTGTTTGTTTCTTTGTTTCCCATAGCTTAACTAAGAATTTAATAGGAGAATCACTGAAAACTGAGAAAGCTGAGAGATTCTTTTCTTCCTTCGCATAATCTTTCAAGTCATCCAATTTCTTGTCATCTAACAACTTTCCCAGTAACTACTCTTGTATTTCTTCCTTTGTCTCCTTTTTCTCTCTTGTCTTTACTATTCTATATGGAGTCACTTTATTTTTCCCTGTTTCTAAGATTTCAGACAATAAGAGAACATGGTTTCTGGAATCTGTATGATCTAGAAAGCTTACAAGGTTATGTCTGTCATCATATAAATGAATTGAGAGAAATGACTATTGTTCTCGTATATTAATAACCAACTACTATTGAGGATATCTAAGAATTGTTTTCCATTTCTATTTCCTCATCATCTGCTAGGTCAAATCAGCTTCTGAAGAATATGGCTAATTGTTAGGATTCTTCCAAGGTGCTAAGTAAGTGGAAGTGAGGAGACAGTAGTTACAACAAATAATGGTTTCCTAGTGATATGATGATTGGTGTATGCTCAGTGAGATACATGTAAGGAGGAGCTGTCAGAGCCAGGGAGGACAAGCGCACTAGAAGCTTGTGGAGACATTAGGAGGAAGCTAGAGGCAGAAGCTGGCAGAGGCAAAGGACTAGCAGCAGGAGCTCTGGAACCAAGGAGAGAGATAGACCTCTATAAAAGCTAACTGGGCTAATATAGGGGAGGGGATGAGAGAAGTGGGGGGAAATTGGAACACAATGTTTTGCAAGGGCTAATGTTGTAGAATTATCCATGCATATATTTTGAAAAATAAAAAGCTTTAATAAAATAATTTTTTATTTTATTCTTGGCATTTGGACTGCTATGTGGTAAGTCCATCAGAGTTGTGCTCCCTGCCATAGATTTTGATTGCCTGGCAGTTCAGCTCAAAAGGTACCTCATTGCCAGTTTCTCATCTTGCCAGGTGATCTTCAGAATCTTCCTAGGACAATTCAAATGGAAGCAGATCAATTTTCTGGCATGGCATTGATAGACCACCCAGATTTCACAGCCATCCAATAATGAAGTTAGCACAATGGCTATGCAGACTTTCAGTTTGTTATGCAGCCTATCACCTCTATTCTCCCACACTTTCTTTTGGAGCCTGCCAATCACTGAACTAGTTCTGTATGCATCAACTTCATCTTCTATGTGGACATCCCTGGAAAGTATATTGCCAGGATAAATTAAATTAACCACAGAATTCAAATCTTCTTGTAGCTTTGGTATTGGTTGATGATTATCTGTTAAGGACACTATGGAAATGTTCAGCCCACCTCTCTAGGAAGTTATCAAGTTATCTCTAGGATTGTGTCCTTATCACTAGTCAGTGCAGTTCCATCACCACTAAGTAACTGAGATGGCCCCCACAGGTCTTTGGACCATAAATAGTCTTCAGAGCATCGTAGAAACATTTTGGGTTATTGCTGTCAGCATAAAATTGAATCTCATCTGCCTTCTTACTAAGCCAAGAGTCCTGCATCTCTCTGTTTTGCTTGTCTCTAAGATCTATACTCTATAGTGCCTAATAAATAAATGTGTAAACCTCTTCCCACAAAAGTAGTATGTGTAGTGACAAATAAATAAAGAAGGAGACAAAACATCTGGGCTCAAGTCCTAGAAATATCATTCACTGACTCTGAATGTATTAAAGGAGATGATCTCAAAGGTCACATCTAGTTCAAAGACCTTGTAATTCTCATCGATTTTCTGAATACCATATATTTGGTTCCAGCAACAAACTAATTACTAGATGCTTCCTCAGTACCACCACTTGGGGGAAATGTCACCATATGAATTAATACTTTGAAGAGGCAAGGTTCATTTGAGGTTTCCACAAGTCAAATTCTCACTATCATAAATACTTATGAACTTTTTCTCATGGTTGTATAGAATCTTGCAGATTTCCAAGCTTCAAGCCGAAATAATGATAATATCAAAGCTAATATCTTAGATTTCTACTGGGTTTCAAGGTTCCAAAGCATTTTTTTCAAAAATAACCTTTTGATGAATTAGTACAAATTTTATTATCCTCCTTTTGCAGATAAGGAAAGTTCATCTAATAAGTAGTGAGTCCCAGATAGACTTAAATTGATCTGGTAATTTCTTCTCTTTCTGCCTCTTCTGGGGATGTGTACTGTATAGTTTTTAAAAGTTCAATGATCTCCTCCCAGGTTACAATTAATTTTTTTTTTTATCAGTCTGACCAAATTTTCAACAAATTTTCCTTGAACTGGAAAAGCAGACTGTTTTCTAAACATCTGTCCCATTTCAGCTGAAATTCTACTTTAGCTCTTTAACAAAGTCACCTTGTTGTACTCACCCTAATTTTTGGGTCGAGGAGACTTTTCTACTGAATCAGGATCATGTCTGTTCCACATTCGTGTGCCAAAATGTAAAGTTCTTCTCTAAAATATAATGTTCTTAAAGAAGATCCAACTCACTTCCAGCTGACCAATGATGGGCAGAAACAACTACACCCAGAGAAGGAACACTGGGAATTGAATGTAAAATATTAGCACTACTGTCTATCTACCCAGGTTACTTATACCTTAGGAATCCAATACTTAATGTGCAACAAGGAAATTGGATTTACACACATATATTGTATCTAGGTTATACTGTAACACATGTAAAATGTATGGGATTGCCTGTCATCTAGGGGAAGGAGTAGAGGGAGGGAGGGGAAAATTTGTAAAAATGAATGCAAGGGATAATGTTATAAAAAAATTACTCATGCATATATACTGTCAAAAATTATAATTATAAAATTAATTAAAAACAAAAAAACCCCAAAAAACCAAAAAACAAAACAAAACAAAACAAAATAAAATAAAATATAATGTTCTCTGGGAGCAGGTTTCTTGGGGAGCTTCTGGAGGCAGCCTTCATTTCAGTTCATAATCACCTCAAATACAGCCAGGAGTTAGAGTCCAAATCCTTTATTTTCTCCTTCAAAGTCTTGTTTCTTTTCCTGGGCCCAGTTAGCTTTCTTAGAGGCCTATCTCTCTCCTTGGTTCCAAGAGCTCTCTCTGAATGTCTCCAGCCAGCACAAAGGTGAAAGTTGGAATGAATCTTGACTCCTCGTCCCAGGGAGTGGGCTTGTGGGTTTCTGACTTGTGAATCTCCTGGAAGTCCAAGTGTGGGCTTATCCTTTAGTGCGCTTGTGAACTCCTCCTTTTATGTGCTCTTTAAAGGTATGAACTCCTTTAAAGCTGTGAACTCAGTATATAAGCATTAGCAGCCTGTTTCAAGTTCTGGCATATAACAATCACCCTTTTAGGAATAATAATTTAAGAAACTCTCCCTGGATATTTTCCCTTCTTTCTTATGATACTGATGTTTTACACAAATTTCACCAATATGGAGAGCAGAATCCTTGTGCTGCCTGCACTAAAGATAATTTTAACCTATAGTCAATTTATCTCCACAACATTCAGGTAACTGGGGCTTGTCTCCTTGATTGGCTGATGTATTTAAAATGTCCAGATTGCCCTGGAGAAGAAATTTAGTGTCATCTAGAGCTTCATCTGCAGAGTCATTGATGCTCCACATGGGAGGGAATGAGTGAATGGTCAGAAAGGGGAGGCAACCAAAAATGAAATAAGAAAAAAAGGATCCCTCAAGGAAGAAAGTAATTCAGGAGGCTCAACACATGACCTGAAGTCCTCTAAGGAAGAAGTCATCTATGGAATATAATAAAAAATAAGATCACAATCCCTTTTTCCTCCCAATCTCTACTCCTTCCCTTCTTTTTTTACACTTTCTGTCATTGCATTTTCTTCTCTTCTTCCTGCTCACTCTTTCTTTCCTTCTTTCTGTCTAAAATTAGAACTTACACCTAACAGCCAGGACAAGGTTCCTCATTCATACATCCTTCCTTGGGATGGAAGGGATGTTGCTTCCCCCTTTCTGGCCTTTTTTCTTCTAGTACCAGCTAGTCCACAACCTCATCATGCGTCCAACCCCAAAGTGCTTCATGGTAGACATGCTCCTTCCCTAGGGAAATTTCCCAAAAGGGAGGAGAAGACTATACTTCTCTCTCCCTACCTCAAGGAAACTGTTAATCAGAAAATAATATTTCCATTTTGTATCAACAATGCATAGGAGTAGTTATTATGTCCTACACTTTACTTATAAGTAACACATACTTTATAACCCCACCCTTTCCATCCCCAGGGAATTTGCCTCAGTACCTATAACTACATGTTAAATCTCTGGTTTCTTTGATCACTCTATTGTTCTCCCTTCATTCTTCCCATCAAAAAGAACTAGGACTCTGAACAGGTCTTGGGATATATCCTGAGGAAATGCAGGTCTCCTGTTTTCCTCAGGGACATAGTACTCTGAGATGATTGTTGACATTGGTCACCAAATGCACTCTGAGACCTGATCTGATTTATCCTTACAGTCTGGTGGTCTTTGAAGATCTTCTGAGTTACCTACTTGATTCTTTATCACCTTTACTCAGTACCTTCGGTCAGGCCTCTCATCTAGTACCCTAGGCTAAGGGCAAACTAAATTTCTTTCAGTTATTACACAAATAATTAGTATGAATGATCTTTGTAGTGTAATGGAAGCATTGGCATGTAAACTGTATTTTTGGTAGGCTCACTGAAGGTACTTTCAGGACACCTCTGATAACAGAGATGATGATGGGAATTATATATACTTTATCTTATTCTCACATGGTTCGGATGTCTTCCACTAGATTTTTAAGTTTTGAAAACACTCATTCTGTATAGTTAGAATATTATGAGAATTCAAACAAGTAGCAATAAAAAAATTTAATGCATTATTCAAAAATATTAAATAATTGTTCCTAATCAGTTGCTAGTATTATTGTTCTTGAATCACAGAATGCCAGATTTAGAAGAAACCTCAATGAGATTAGGCTTATTCTATCTGATCACATGGCATAGTACTAGAAAAAAGGGAGAATTCTACAGAGGCAAATTTCAGCTTGATGCTAGAGAAAACTTCCCAGCAGTTCAAACTGTCCATCAGTGGAATGAGCTGCCTTACAGATCATTAGAGCCAGCATTGTTGGAGGTCACTAAATAAAAGCCTATTGGGTATTTGGTACTAAGAATGGTTTTCTATGCATAAGTCCACTAGGTGATCTCTTAAAGCCTTGATCACTCTAATATTATGTAATTCTGTGATATGAGACAATCTGTCTTTGAAAAAGAAATACAAATTCCAGTGTGTCTGACATACAGCCATCCAGCCTCTGCTTGATGGCTTCAATTGTTTCAATCAATCCTTGAGTCAGCCCATCCCAATTCTGGGACAGCTCTAATTGATAGGGAACTTGTCTTCACATCAGACCTTACTGATTCTAAATAATGTCTACCTTCTGAACTCAAGTAGTGAAGAAATTAATACATTTTAACATGGCAGATCTTTAAGTACTTAATTGAACACTACTATCATATATTCTGAAATCCATCTCTACAAGTTTATTAACTGTACCATAACCTAGTGGACCTAATGTGCAAAGACAACTGCATCCATCCGGTCTAGGAGGAAGCTGGTAAATAAATAAATAAACTTCTTACTCCAAGGGCAAACCCCAACAGAGTTTTAACAATGAGTAAGAAGCTGAAGAGAACGATTGACGCCTTCTACACAGAGAAAGAGTGCTTATCCAACCCTGAGGAAGCTAACAGCAGAGAGTCGGCAGATAATACCCTAAAGGGGAATGATACCTTCCCCCCATCACATAACTCTCCTAGAAGAGACTATTAAAACATTAAGAGAGTTTGAAGAAAAATGGGGAAAGGAAAGAGAAGCTATGATAGAGAATAACAACGTCCTGAAATTTGAGTTGGAAAAAATTAAGAATTCACAGGAGATGCAGGGAAACAAAATTTGTGAATTAGAAATGGTTAAAAAAGCACAGGAAAGTAAGATTTCTGAATTGGAAAAGATAAAAAATTCTCAAGAAAGTAGGATTTCTGAATTGGAAAAGATAAAAAAAGTCTCAAGAAAGTAGGATTTCTGAATTGAAAAAAGAAAATAACTCACTAAAAAAAATTAGTGAAATGGAAAAAAATTCAACAGAGCAAAATAATTCATTTAAAAACTCAATTGGGATACTTAACACTTCCTAGCTGTGTGACCCTAGGCAAGTCACTTAATCCTAGCCTCAATTAAAAAAAAAAAAAAAAAAAAAAAAAACCTTAATTGGGCATATACAAAAAGAACTAAAAAATGTGAATGAAGAAAATAACTCATTAAAAATCAGGATGGAACAAATAGAAATGAATGATTCATTGAGAAATAAGTCAAACAAAACAAAAAAAAATTAAAAGCTGGAGGGAGAATAACATCAAATACTTACTGGGAAAATCTGTAGACCTGGAAAATAGATCTAGGAGAGATAATCTGAGGATCATTGGACTTCCCAAAAACTATGATCAAAAAAAGAGCCGAAATTGTATTTTACAGGAAATCATCAAAGAGAACTGTCCAGAGATAATAGAAACAGAAGGGAAAATAGGCTTTGAAAGAATTCATTGAATACTTTCTGAAAAAGACCCTAAAAAAAGAACTGCACGGAGCATTGTGGCTAAGCTGCAGAACTACCAAACTAAGGAAAAAATATTGCGAGCAGCTAGGAAAAATCAATTCAAATATCAAGGTGCCACAATAAGAGTCACTCAAGATCTGGTTGCCTCCACATTAAAGGATTGAAGGGCCTGGAACCTTCCAAAAGGCAAAAGAAAAGGATTGCAACCAAGAATAAACTACCCAGCTAAGTTTAGCATTTTCTTCCATGGAAGAAGATGGTCATTTAATGAAACAGAGGAATTTCATTTATTTCTAAGGATAAAAAAAACAGACTTAAACAAAAAAAATTTGATCTACATCCACAAGACTGAAGAGAAGCAGAAAAAGGTAAAAAGAACTCTTGAGAACTGTATCTCTGTTGTAGATATACAGAAAGTCCACATGGATAATTTGATTTTACTGACATAATATTTAAAAAAGGGGAGTAGTAAAGGGAAGGGGATAGTATCAGGAAAAGGGTTATGAGTGATAAAAAGAGAGAAACTACATCCCAGGAAGAGGCATAGAAAATCAACCACATCTGAGGGAATTTAGAGAGGGGGGGAAACATTGTGTAAATCTTACTCTCATCAGAGTAGACTCAAAGAGTAAATAATTGACATATTTATTTTTCAGAGAATTCTCTCTCACCTCATTAAAAGGGGGGAGAGGAAACAGGAAAAAGAAAAGGGGAATAAGGGAAGGGTATAAGAAAGGGAAAGGGACTTAAAAGGAGGGGGGAGGGATACTAAAAAGGGAGGGCTGCGTGTCACAAGTGGGGTCTGTAAATTAAATATTGGAGAAGGGGTTAAGGGGGGGTCAAGGGACAAAAAAACACAATCTGGGGATAATAAGATGTCAGGAAATACAGAATTAGTAATTTTAACTGTCAATGTGAATGGGATGAACTCTCCCATCAAATGGAGGCGGATAGCAGACTGGATCAAAAGTCAGAACCCTACAACATGTTGTTTACAGGAAACACACTTAAAGCAGGGAGATACATATAGAATAAAGGTAAAAGGTTGGAGCAGAATTTATTATGCTTCAGGTAAAGCCAAAAAAGCAGGGGTTGCCATCCTTACCTCAGATCAAGCAAAAGCAGAAATTGATCTAATTAAAAGAGATAAGGAAGGAAACTATATCCTGCTAAAAAGGTAGCATAAACAATGAAGCCATATCAATACTAAACATATAGGCACCAAATGGTATAGCATCTAACTTCTAAAGAAAAAGTTAAGAGAGTTGCAAGAAGAAATAGACAGTAAAATTATAATAGTGGGAGATCTCAACCTTGCACTCTCAGAATTAGGCAAATCAAACCACAAAACAAATAAGAAAGACATTAAAAAGGTAAATAGAACATTAGAAAAGCTAGGTATGATAGACCTTGGAGAAAACTGAATGGTGATGGAAAGGAATATACTTTCTTCTCAGCAGTTCATGGAACCTATAGAAAAATTGGCCATATATTAGGACATAAAGATCTCAAAATTAAATGCAGGAAGGCAGAAATAATAAATGCCTTCTTCTCAGATCACAATGCAATAAAAACTACATTCAATAAGAAGTTAGAGATAAATAGAACAAAAAGTAATTGGAAACTGAATAATACCATCTTAAAGAATGATTGGGTGAAATAGCAAATTATAGAAACAATTAATAATTTCACCCAAAATAAAATGACAACGATGAGACATCATACCAAAATTTGTGGGATGCAGCTAAAGCGGTAATAAGGGAAATTTCATATCTTTAGAGGCTTATTTGAACAAAATAGAGAAAGAGAAGATTAATTATTTGGGCCTGCAACTTAAAAAGCTAGAAAAAGACCAAATTAAAAACCCCTAACCAAAAACCAAACTTGAAATTCTAAAATTAAAAGGAGAAATCAATAATATTGAAAGTAAAAAAAAAAAACTATTGAATTAATAAATAAAACCAAAAGTTGGTTTTATGAAAAAGCCAATAGATAAACCTTTGGTATATCTGATCAGAAAAAGGAAAGAGGAAAATCAAATTTTTAGTCTTACAAATGAGATTTCCACCAATGAAGAGGAAATTAGAGAAATAATAAGGAGTTACTTTGCCCAACTTTATGCCAATAAATTTGATAACTTAAGTGAAATGGATGACTACCTCCAAAAATATAGGCTTCCTAGATTATCAGAGGAGGAGATAAATTGCTTAAATAGTCCCATTTCAGAAAAAGAAATAGAACAATCTATTAATCAACTCCCCAGGAAAAAATCCCCAGGACCAGATGGATTTACATGTGAATTCTACCAAACATTTAAAGAACAATTAGCCCCAATGTTATATAAACTATTTGAAAAAATAGGGGATGAAGGAGTCTTACCAAATTCCTTTTATGACACAGACATGGTACTGATACCTAAACCAGGTAGATCAAAAACTGAGAACGAAAACTATAGACCAATTTCCTCAATGAATATTGATGCTAAAATCTTAAATAGGGATATTAGCAAAAAGACTTCAGAAAATCATCCCCAGAATAGTACACTATGATCAAGTAGGATTTACAGGAATGCAGGGCTGGTTTAATATTAGGAAAACTATTAGTATAATTGACCATATTAATAATCAAATTAATAAAAACCTTATGATCATCTCAATAGATGCAGAAAAAGCATTTGATAAAATCCAACATCCATTCCTACAAAAAACGCTTGAGAGTATAGGAATAAATGGACTATTCCTTAGAATAATCAGGAGCATATATTTAAGACTATCAGTAAGCATAATATGTAATGGAGATAAACTGGAACATTTCCCAGTAAGATCAGGAGTGAAACATTCAGTGCTTGTGGATAGGCCGAGCAAATATAATAAAGATGACAATACTCCCCAAACTAATCTATTTATTTAGTGCTATACCAATCAGACTCCCAAGAAACTGTTTTAATGACCTAGAAAAAATAACAACAAAATTCATATGGAAGAATAAAAGGTCAAGAATTTCAAGGGAATTAATGAAAAAAAGGCAGATGAAGGTAGTGTAGGTGTACCTGATCTAAAACTATATTATATAGCAGCAGTCACCAAAACCATTTGGTATTGGCTAAGAAATAGATCAGTCGATCAGTGGAACAGATTATGTACAAAGGACAAAAAAGGGTATATCTTTCGCAATCTAGTGTTTGACAAACCCAAAGATACCAACATTTGGGATAAAAATTCATTATTTGAAAAAAAACTGTTGGGAAAACTGGAAATTAGTATGGCAGAAATTAGATATGGATCCACACTTAACACCATATACCAAGATAAGATCAAAATGGGTCCATGATTTAGGCATAAAGAATGAGATCATAAATAGATTAGAGGAACAGAGGATAGTCTACCTCTAAGACCTGTGGAGGAGGAAGGAATTTATGACCAGAGGAGAACTAGAGATCATTATTGATCATAAAATAGAAGATTTTGATTACATCAAACTAAAAAGTTTATGTATAAACAATACTAATGCAAACAAGATTAGAAAGGAAGTAACAAAGTGGGAAAATATTTTTAAAAGTAAAGGTTCTGATAAAGGTCTCACTTCCAAAATATATAGAGAACTGACTCTAATTTATAAGAAATCAAACCATTCTCCAATTGATAAATGGTCAAAGGATATGAACAGACAATTCTCAGATGATGAAATTGAAACTATATCCACTCATATGAAAGTGTTACAAATCACTACTGATCAGAGAAATGCAAATTAAAACAACTCTGAGATACCACTACACACCTGTCAGATTGGCTAAGATGGCAGGAACAAATAATGATGAATGTTGGAGGGGATGTGGGAAAACTGGGACACTAATACATTGTTGGTGGAGTTGTGAAAGAATCCAGCCATTCTGGAGAGCAATTTGGATCTATGTCCCAAAAATTATCAAACTGTGCATACCCTTTGATCAAGCAGTGTTACTATCGGGCTTATATCCCAAAGAAATACTAAAGAGGGGAAAAGGACATGTATGTGCCAAAATATTTGTAGCAGCTCTTTTCATAGTGGCTAGAAACTGGAAGATGAATGGATGTCCATCAATTGGAGAATGGTTGGGTAAATTATGGTACATGAAGGTTATGAAATATTATTGCTCTGTAAGAAATGACCAGCAGGATGAATTCAGAAAGGTTTGGAAAGACTTACATGAAGTGATGCTGAGTGAAATAAGCAGAACCAGAAGATCACTATATACTTCAACAACAATACTGTATGAAGATATATTCTGATGGAAGTGGATATCTTCAACATAAAGAAGATCCAATTCACTTCCAGTTGATCAATGATGGACAGAAACAACTACACCCAGACAAGGAACACTGAGAATTGAATGTAAAATATTAGCACTACAGTCTATCTACCCAGGTTACTTATACCTTCAGAATCCAATACTTAATGTGCAACAAGAAAATGGATTTACACACATATATTGTATCTAGGTTATATTGTAACATATGTAAAATGTATGTGATTTCCTGTCATCAAGGGGAGGGAGTAAAAGGAGGGAGGGGAAAATTTGGGAAAATGAATACAAGGGATAATGTTATAAAAAAATTTACTCATGCATATATACTGTCAAAAATATTTATAATTGTAAAATTAATTTTAAAAAAGTTTCTTTTTTTTAATCATCGTGATGTTCATTTTATTCACATACAATGTCAAATACATGTAACATAACATGTAACAAAGATTATTTATCTTTTCTTTGGTGATGAGTGTAATCCTCTCTAACTATTGTACTATTGTTCTGTATCTCTCTCTCTCTCTCTCTTTCTTTCTTTCTCTCTCTCTCTCTTTCTCTCTCTTATTTCCTTTCTCTCTTTCTATCTTTCCCTCCCTTTCTTTCCTCCTCTTTCCCTCTCTCTTTCCCTCTCTTTCCATCTCCCAACTATAACTGTGAAAGATATCTTATAAGCATTTTAATGACATGCTCTTTGATATTCAAATTACATATGTATGTCAAGCTTATTATTATTATTATTATTATTATTATTATTATTATTATTATTATGATATGATTTTCCTAACCCAAATTTGTGTTCCCAAATTGCTTCCCAGGTCTTCCCGACTCCAGGTCCAATATTATATCTATTCAGTACAACATCTTGCCCCTTCTAATAATTGGCATTTAAATAGCACTTTAAGGTTTATAAAGTCCTTGAGATTGAGTAAAGGTATAGTTTGCATTACTGTAGTCTGCGAGAACGATCATTTGTCATTCCTTATCTTCCTAATACCCAGTTCAGTCATTTTCTGCTTCCAAGAATCCTTTCCTGATTTCACAAATTAGAAGAGATTATGCTCTCCATAGTCTCTCATTTCATTGCTTGACCTTCCCTATCCATTTAATATATTGCAACCATAATTCTTTATTTTTCTGTATCTCTTTCTGTCTGTCTGGGTCTCTGAATCTACCTGTCTATGTTTCTTTCTGTGTTTCTTCCTCTTACTAGGTCTCTGTCTCATTCTGTCTCTGTCTGTCTGTCTGTCTCCCCTTCTCTGTGTGTCTCTCTGTTTCTCCCCCTCTACTATGTCTCCCATTGCTGAAAACCAAGTCCTTCCTATAGAAAGCACCTAATACGTGTTTGTTTTCTTGAAATTGAATGCTTTGGATGAGCAGCTCACCTTTTCAATGAGTGAGTGTCTTCCCCTTCTCCCCCCACCCTCCTGTGATCTCATGATCTGGTTTCTATGCTGTTTATTCCTTCAGCTCCAGTTAATTATAGCCAGTCACAAACCAGAGGCCACATTGAGCACAAATAGGATGGAGAGAGCCACAATGAATAGACTGAAGAATAACCCATGCACCAGACACCACCAATTTAAGGTTTCTTCAGAGACTGTCCTTAACACTGTCTTGTACAACCACTGTACTTTATCTTGTGCCTCACTTTCCCTTCACAATAGCTTTTGACTCCATATCACCTTTTTTTTTTTTTTTTTTTTTTTTTTTTTTATAACAGAACTGCATCCAGTCCAGAATCAATCTGCAGATATCTTTCACATTTTCTATGCCCAGGTAGTGTTCTAGAGCTCCACCTACTTGATAACATTAACCAATGTTTGTCATCTGACCCACCCCTAACCAACAGGCTTCTGCTATTTCACAATATTGAGTTGACTTAATATGTTATTTGAACTTTCACTTTTAGATAGAACATTGAATATAGCGACGCTGTAGCAGATCTCTCCTGGATGCCAGGTATGGCAATGTCACAAATATCACGTGTGACCGTTCTGTAAGCCTTCTCTGTCTTTTGGCTCTTTTTTCTATGATAAAATGATGTGGACTGGGTGAATGTGGAGTGGGATGGCATGCCATGTGTGAGTATTTAGAGAGGGGAGGGGGATGTTGGATTTAATAATCTCCAAGGTCTCAGTCATCTTTGTGACTCTCAATGGTATGATTTCCCATTCCCTCACTTACCCTTTTGTCAATACTTTATTGAATGAAATGGACCAGAAAGCCTGATGACTTGAGAGAGGACTCCCTGGGAAGTCCATGGAGTCTGTTAGAGAAGGAAAGTGTGTGTATGAATTTGAGGCAGAGGTGGGAATATCCATGAGTGGAGAACAGGTGAGTTGGGGGGTAGAAAATTGGAATCCAGGAAACATGGACTCATTTCCTCTATGAGAATGGGAAAAAGACCTTAAAGTCTTTGATGATTAGTGAATTCAGTTTTAAAATGGAGATTATAAGATACCTTCAACCTTCAACTCAGTATGTTTTATTATTTATTTGAGGGGAACAGAGCCAGGATGGCAGAGAGTATATACATCTTTGTCTAACCTTTTCCTGCTTTCCCTCAGATCAATACCATATCAAGCCTCTAAACCTGTTTTGAAGTGATAGAACCCACAAATATTTGGAATGTAACAAATTTCCAACAGAAAATATTTTGGAAATCTTCACCTAATGTCTGTTTCAAAAAAGATTCACTTGAAATGAGGTCTATCTATAAAATATTTTGCAATTTTCAAATTGTTATGCAAAAAGTTTATTACTATCATAATTTGAGAAAGACTGATTATTAAATTCTTCTATTTGTGAAACCCAAAGCCACATAATATCTGATATTTCCAAATAGATTCAAAATACGAACTCTGGTCATGTCTCTAATGCCCAAAATAAGGTAAAGAAATTTACAAGTTGAAGGCACTTCAGAAATAGGGCATTAAGGGGACTCAGAAGAGCAACTGAATTTTTTTAATAGCTTTTTATTTTCAAAATACATGATAAGATAGTTTTCAACATTCATCCTTGCAAAACTATGTATTCCAAATTTTTTTCTCTCCCTTCCCCCCACATTCTTCCCTTGATAGCAAATAACCCAAAATATGTTAAACATGGGGATACTGCATTAAGGGGAGAAAGAGGGATGCAGCCCCGTCCCTGAAAATTTGTTCAGAGTAGAGAAGGGAGGATAATGAGACTGGAGCAGGAGCCCTAGATGAAATTAACTAGTATAGGAAATCATCAGTCCAGTAGTGAATTAGCAATTGCCAGGCCAGTCAGTGTGAAAGCTGAATTCTTTTTGATAAATGGGACTCACTGGGGAATTGGAAGAAGGCTTTAAGCACTGAGCCTTTCTAGAGTTCAATTTCCCATATCCCAGGATGGGGTACTCTTCATTTTTGAGCTCAGGTGTGTCCTCTGGTTTCTAACTCCACCCATGATCAAAGATCACAAGAGGGAGAGGCAGGGGCCTCTAAGAGGCTATCCTGAAGGAGGAAGGGAACATTCAGTGACCAGGCACAGGATCCACCACATAGTAGCTCTTGGAAAAGAAGACACTCCTAAGAAGCAGAGGAGAGAGGATCCACCTCCTCCAGACAGGGCATATTCTCTTCCAAGAAGGAAATAACCCCTCTCCTATAAACATATGTAAAAGAGGTTGCCACTAAGGGCCCCTCTCCTAGAAAGGAAGAAAGCATATTATTTGGAGGAACCTGAAGCATTGTACAACCTTAAGAAGAAAGATTGCTTTTCTCTATTAGACAAAACCCTGATCATTGCCCCAACTCTAACACAAGCAGAAGGACCATCGGACAGAACTCTACTTACTTACCTCCATGACCCTCAATAAATTCTTGTCTTATCATACTCTATCCCAATTCACATTTCTGAGCCCTGGGGAACTGAGTTGGTTTAAAGATATTCCCTATTTTCTTCAAGTCTCATTCACCATCTCTGTTTGTATCTCTAGGGCCAGGGCTTCTGGGCCTGCCTCTTATAGACTTTCTCCCTCTATCCCTTGCTTTTTGTTAGAACCATGTATGAAGAGACACAGACATCCTTCTACAGAGTAGGTAGCTGATTTTGATCCAGATCCTAGCCAGAATTATTTACATGTAACAGAGAGCCTAGCTTATCTGCTTCTTTCTCAGTGCCTTCCTGAGTTTCCATGGAAAATTATTCTAGATCATTTCTAGCAGCTGCTTGACCCAGAATTGTAAGTGATATACTGCACCATTTGCTGATTAACACACCTTCTATAAAAATCATTGATTTTTTCCACTCTACTTCCTATCATAAAGACTGAACTTCCATATCCCTGTTACAGACATTGACCTATGTTCTCTTTGCGTTTTATAACACCTATGTTCCATCACCAGGATTTCTAGTACATATCTCCTTTCGCCCCATCTTCTGTTTCCTCCAAATATAATGGAGAACATCAGACCATAATTTCTCACCTTTTTCAATTTCCTTCAGTAATCCCAAATTGAGATATTGCAGGTAATGGTTTACAAGAGAATGAGATATAAGGAACTCGGAAGAAAAGAACAATGTAAATTTAAACCAGTTCGCCAAGAAATCTAGATGAGGAAAGGAAGAGAGTATAACTAGTTAAGGGATGATTACCTAGGAGAAACTGAAAGACTGAGAAACTTGGGATCATAAACTGAATATGGAACAGGATTTGGAGTTGCAAGGCAGAAGGAGAGAAGAAATTATAATAATAATCAAATAATCAAATGATCAAATAAAGGAATTTTAAAATTTGTAAACACAGAATTTGTATTATCTGCAGATACAGCCAGATCAAGGGATGTGGATGTGAATGGCTTAAATTGATTAAAGGAGTACTTGATCATAGACAATGAATAAGTTGAGGAACTAGTATATGGTACATATGAGGAACTAATGATTCATATATTGGAGTTCTTTAATATGAAAGCAGGAAGTGAGGAGAGATGGTGAGCTAAAGACAGAATGCAGAACTAAAGGTCTGTAATCAGCAGCTCCCATAAATGAGTGAGTGGTCGATATGGATTGAATGAACCTTAAAGGAAGATTACTGAGTGATAGTATTAGAGAGAAAATCTGGAGATTGTAATTGAGTATTACAACAATCCCATCTTGACCATTAAGTTGAAAGAAAAAATGAAAATTCAGCCAGGGTTGATAAGAGTAACCAGGGAGTTCTATTATCAAGAGAGAGGCAGGTCTCAGTGAGAGTCAAGTAATATAAGGAGTGGGAAAGGAAAGGTTTGAAGATGAAAGCAAGATTGATATCTTTGGACAGGCATATAAGAGAACATAGTAGAAAGAGAGGATAACTGTAGAATAGGACATTGGATAGGTTTGAGGGGAATGGGAATAAGGGATCAGGAAGGGGGAGTAGAGACTGGGGTTTGCATGATGACCAGGGATTTAGAGTCACTGAGATGGGGAAAGGTTATGACCTGAGGGAGTTTGTTATTATTGAAGAAGAAGGAGTTTAGGTAGATTTTCATTTTCCACTGGAAGTAAGGAAGCAAGCATTTATTAAGTAAGTACTTAATCTGTGTAAAGACTTTGCAGATATCTAATTTTGTCCTAGTAGCAACCCTAGGAAGTAAATGCTATCATTATTGCCATTTTACAATTGAGGGAACTGAGGCAGACAAATGTTAAATGAATTGCCTAGGTTCACATAGCTAATGTGTCTAAAGTTAGATAAGAATTCAGAAAAGGCTGTATCTTATTAGAAGACTTCAGATTCTGTGCTCTATCTACTATACAACTTAGGTGTCTCGGTTAACATAAGGAGTTAGAGTCCTTTGAATAGAGTCCTCTAAAAGAGATTAGGAAAGGGGTGCTTGAAACTGAAACAATAATATTGTTCCCATTTTCTAAAGAAGGAGACCAAACTGGAGATGTGGTAGAATGGCCACCAGTGGGCACACAGGTTTGTCCTCTTGATCAAAATATTGAGATGGACATGATAATTCCAGAGCCTCTATCCTGCTCTTAGGATTTCTTTTGTCAGTGAATTAAATTTGCTTTCCATATTCAAAGGACACTCAACACATTCTGGTCACATAGTTAACTACAACTATACAAATGAAGAGCAAAAAATAATGTGCTTCTACATGGCACCCTTTACCTCCCGCTCTCATCTGATCACACACTTTCAAGTACTGAATGAGATTAAAGGTCAGTTTTATTCAGAATCTTAGGAATTATATGGGAAGCACAATGGGAGAGAGCTACCTTCTTTTTCATTTCAGCAACTAATGGGATCCAGCCACTCTAGTCTTGATCTCCAGATGCCTCAACTTTCTTTTTTTTAAATTTTTTTGTTTTGGCTGAGACAATTGAGGTTAAGTGACTTGCCCAGGGTCACACAGCCAGGAAGTGTTAAGTATCTGAGGCCAGATTTGAACTCAGGTCCTCCTGGTGCTCTATCCACTGTGTACCTAGATGCCCCTTCATATGCCTCAAGTTGAGGGAAACACTGGTCACAATCCCAACTCTTCCTTCCCTGCCCCCAATTCCAGAAGAAAGAGTCTTGGCCTAAAGCTCCAGCCCCACAGTGTCAATCAAAAAATGTCAGGGAAGCTTATAACCCTTGCCTCATGGGGTAGTTTCAAACCAAGGGCACAATAGAGATTGATATTTTTTATCTAGAGAAATCAAGTTTAAAAAAATTAAATTTAACCATTAGCGAACAGTTTAAATGGAGCAGCAAACTTTGGATTTAAGTTTCTGTCCAAAAGGACAAAACAGGAAAAGAGAAGGGACAGTGGGAAGAGAAAAAAGGCATTTCTTAAGTCACCTTGATTCATGGCTGGAGATAAGGAAGGCATCCATGAATGAATGATAAGACTTATCTTCTATTTTCGGTGCTGCCATCCTGTCTGCCCAGGGTTGATGCAAACCTTGGCTGCTCTGGTGTTATGCTCAACACCATCTCCCCAACTCTGTAAGAGTCAGTGTCTGCCTTTTTATCTCCTTCCTGAAACTCATGGAAAGACTGAAAGACTCATGGAAACTTGATTCATTACCATCTATTATATTTGAATGCTTTCCTGGGTGGAAAAATGACAAAACTTCTTATGTCAGAATTCCCAGAGCTGATTTAAACTACTTCTCCTGGGAGATTTCTACCACTGTCCTCTTATTCAGAGAAGGATCAGATATATCAATCCTTTTTGTTTATTTGTTTTCCAGGGCCTAAGAATTGCATAAGAGAGCCACTGAGAGCTAAGAAAGTTGGGAGATTCTGGTTTTTTCTTCCCCATAGTCTTATTACCTAACAAATCTCAGCAACTACTCTTAGTTCATTTTCTTTGGATTTTCTTTCTCTCTATGCCTTTAGTAACTCATATGGAGTCATATTTCCACTTCTTAGACTTCAGATAGTTGGAGAAGATGATCTCTGGAGTCTATATGATCTAAAAGGCTTACAACTATGTGAATGATTCTAATTTTACAAATCCAGTAAGAGAAATGATTATGGCTCTACTATATAAATAGCCACTTACAGTTGGGTAGATTAAGGATTTTGTTTCCTTTACTATTTCCTCATTCTTTACTAGATCAAATTAGCTCATGAAAAATAGGTCTGATAATAAGATTGAATTTAACACAGATGGACATAGATAATTTGTCTTGATGGACAACACTAGGGAAAGTTTGGGAATAAGAGGGACATGATTAAAATCACCATTCATTTTGTACAAACAAAACTAATGCAGACAAGATTAGAAGGGAAGCAATAAACTGGGAAAACATTTTTACAGTCAAAAGTTCTGATAAAGACCTCATTTCCAAAATATATAGAGAATTGACTCTAATTTATAAGAAATTAAGCCAATTTCCAATTGATAAATAGTCAAAGGATTCGAACAGACAATTCTCAAATGAAGAAATTGAAATTATTTCTAGCCATATGAAAAATGCTCTAAATCATTATTAATCAGAGAAATGCAAATTAAGACAACTCTGAGATACCACTACACACCTGTCAGATTGGCTAAAATGACAGGGAAAGATAATGCAGAATGTTGGCGGAGATGTGGGAAAACTGGGACACTGATACAGTGTTGGTGGAATTGTGAATACATCCAGCCATTCTGGAGAGAAATTTGGAACTATGCTCAAAAAGTTATCAAACTGTGCATACCCTTTGATCCAGCAGCATTACTACTGGGCTTATATCCCAAAGAGATATTAAAGAAGAGAAAGGGACCTGTATGTGCAAGAATGTTTATGACAGCCCTTTTTGTAATGGCCAGAAACTGGAAACTGAGTGGATGCCAATCAATTTGAGAATGGCTGAATAAATTGTGGTATGTGAATATTATGGAATATTATTGTTCTGTAAGCAATGACCAACAGGATGATTTCAGAAAGGCCTGGAGAGACCTACATGAACTGATGCTGAGTGAAATGAGCAGGACCAGGAGATAATTATATACTTCAACAATAATACTATATGATGATCAATTCTGATGGGTGAGGCCTCTCCAACAATGAGATGAACCAAATCAGTTCCAATAGAGCATTAATGAACTGAACCAGCTACACCCAGCAAAAGAAATCTGGGAGACAACTATGAACCACTACAAAGAATTCCCAATCTCTATTTTTGTCCCTCTGCATTTCTGATTTCCTTCATAGGCTAATTGTACACTATTTCAAAGTCCGTTTCTTTTTGTACAGCAAAATAACTGCTTGGACATGTATACATATATTGTATTTAACTTATACTTTAACATATTTAACATGTATTGGTCAACCTGCCAACTGGGGGAAGGGGTGTGCGGAAGGAGTGGAAAAGTTGGAACAAAAGGTTTTGCAATTGTTAATGCTGAAAAAACTCTCTGCATATATCTTGTAAATAAAAAGGTATAATAAAATATTTTTAAAAAATCACCACTCATTAGAATAGCTCCATTTCCCATTATAATTTTCATTTTTCTCATTAGTTGCTACTCAGAGTTGATTGCCACTACATGGAACACTCACTTTACCAAGGGTATATGTGTCAGTGAGCTGCCATGATCCATTTTTGGCTTAAAGGAGCAATCAAATGACTATTCTTTTATTAATTTTTCCTAGCCACAATTAATAATATAATTAATTACCAAAGAATTATATTTCTTGAACTTTTAATACATCACACGAGAATGGGGAAAGTGATTTGTTCAGATTTCTAGTGAGATGAGATTTTGAATCCTGCCTCCTGGTAGCATGGGGTCACTCATCATTATGTCAACCTATCCCATCAGAGGAAAAAAATAGGTATGGTTCCATTCTGAGAAAGTATAAACAACATGTCACACCACAGTTCCAATGGTAGGTAACTAAATCCAAGGGGATAGACCTGCATGGAAAAGTTATAGTTCTGGTATGAAGTCAAGAAAATTATTCCTAAGTATATCTGGGAGAATGCACCATAAAGGGTGTGTTCTAGGTAAGATACTGTTTTTGTAGAACTAACTACATAAGGTGAACATTTTTCCTATTTCTTTCTCACTATTCTGTTAGGTTCAAGTGCCATTTTTAAGGTTTCAACAGGAGAAAAATTAAGTGGGAAGTTTGGTAGAGAGAAAGAGAAAAAGGGGAAACCAAGGAAGAAATAAGAAAATAGCAAGAAATGAGTGTTAAAGAAGTATTCTATCCAGGTCCTAGTGATCCAGCACACACACACACACAGAAACAAAGAGAGACAAAGAACCAGAGAGAAACAAAGAGAGACAAAGAACCAGAAACAGAGACAGGTCCAGAAACAGAGAAATAGAGAGAGAGTGAGAGAGAGAGAGAGAGAGAGAGAGAGAGAGAGAGAGAGAGAGAGAGAGAGAGAGAGAGAGAGCAATCGGTACTATATTGATAGTATACTGGAACTGCCAAAGATCAGAAGTTTCTAACTTCTAAGACTAAGAAATACTTTAGCCTTTCAAATACATTGATAAAAAGCATAATTCTTATCAGGACATGGCATATATTATGGGAAGCAAGATGGGAGATCAATAGTAAAATTGCTATCATAAGTTGTGGGAAGTGGCTGATATTCTGATATGGGAAACTACTGAATTTGGCACACACATGATTTTAATGATTAATAAATTAATAGGAAAATATCACTGGTATCAATATTATTCCTCTGAACCCTTCTTCATGAGGTGCTATAAAATAAGTTAAAGAGTAAGATTCTGAGCATAACCTTGTTCAGAAGGAGCTGAGTGGTGTAGTAGATGCTCAGAGTTAGAATAAGAAAGATCTGAGTTCACTTTATCATCAACTTCCTGATTATGTGATCCTATGTCATTCCCTTATTCTCAGCCTCAGTTTGTTCATATGTAAAATGGAGTTAATAACAGCACATATCATAGGGCATTATTGCTGAGGTGCAATTGAAAATAGTTCAATTCAATAAATATTTATTAAGTCCCTTATATTTGCCAAGCTCTGTGCTCAGTACCAGGGAATGAAAGAAAGAAGGAAGAAAAGGAGGAAGGAGAATGAAGGAAGGATGGAATGGGTAAATGAACAGAGGGAGGAAAAGAGAGAGGGAATGAATAAAAGGGAAGGAAGAAAGGAGAGGAAGGAAAACCAAAGGAATGAAGGAAAAAAGACAAAAAGGAAGAAGGAGGAAAAGGAGAGAAGGAAATTATAGAAGGAAAAATGAAGGAAAGAAGGAATAAAAGGACTTTCTTCAATATAGCATATTTTCACATAGCTGTTTGTAAGATGTCAACTCTTTAGACTGTGAGCTCCTTCAGAGCAGAAATTGTCTCTCACTTTTTTTTATCCTCCACTTTTAGCACAATGTCTAGCACATAGAAGATAATAAATGGTTATTGACTAACTACTTGGCTGACTTTGTAGAGTATAGAAAGAAGTACCTCATCATAATTAATACACTCCTTGTAGCCCCCTCTGAAGTCTAACTTTATTATTAATAAATATGTTCTGGAGCAGCTAGGTGGCCAATTGGTTAGAGTACCACCCCTGAAGTGAGGAGAACCTGAGTTCAAATCTGATCTCAGAGAGCAAGTCATTTAACCCCAATTGCTTCAGAAAAAAAAAAAAGTCAAATAAATAAATAAATGAAAGAATGACTACATGAATGAATGAATGTGGATAAAGAATGGATACAAGGAATGGAAGAGGGAGCAGCAGGGTACTGAGAGATCTAGGGATGGGGTTAGTGCTTGGAAAACCTGTAGTTATGACCATGGCCCCTGTTTTCCCTATGTTCAGTCACATGTCCATCCTCCTCCCTGAGCAAGGCCATTAATGCCCCTGTCTTGGAGAAGGATGTCCCTATAATTGACCTATTTGGGGAGGAGATTCCAAAAGCTAATATGTCATGCCTTTACCTGTGCTAGGACAGAGTATGTGAGTCAGATTTTCCTGAGTTACATGATGTCTTTCAGGTGAGGAAGAGACAAAACCAATGGATCCTCAGGTGGGATATATGATGAGGAACATCATTGGCTTTTGGATAATATCATATATATATTGTTCATTCATGTTTTTCAAAAGAAGAAGTAAGTATAATTTTCATTATTTCAATATTTCATTATAAGGCAGGGCCCTAAAGGCCAGTTTTGAGAGGGATATAAGCACTGGCTGCCTCCACCCTTCCCCTAACTAATTTAAGCCAATAATAGTACCAGTAATCCCTGTAATCAATACTTTTTGGGGTTTTCTGGGGTGCTTTGCCTATAAGCTAATACAGATAGAGAAGTTGTGGAACTATAAGACAATCAGAGACTGAAAAATCTTCTTTCCTCAGACATCTGAGACTGGAGCTAAGGAATTATCTCTGGATCCCTAGAACTCCCAATAACACCTTCTATCCCTGAGGCTACTGGCCTCTTTTCTTATCTGGGTGTTTCCTGTATGAGAAGACATGGGTGCAGAAAAGTGGTGATGAGCTACCTTTTGGGGAACTATGGGATCTCAACTCATGTCTCTCCACTTCTGTGTCTTCAGTGAGAGAGTTGGGCCAGCAGTCTTCTTCTGTGAGATAGTTGGAGAAAGCTCCTACTCCCAGTTTTTTGGGACCTGCTTTAGCCAAAGCTGACAGTCCAGAGGGTAATTTTGAGCATTTGAGTGGTTACGCCCTTGACCCTTGTTGTTCTCTTGCAGAAAGTCTTAAGAAAAACACTTTTATGTGGCATGTGAATGGGATCCTGGCAGTGACTTATTCAATAGAAGTGGGTGTTTGTATTTGTTATTTGTGGACAAAGCACAGTTGTCCAGGTAATGGTAACTGGGGGCAGGGATGGGTAGGGGAAGAGTAATTGGACAATATTAATGGGCAGTCCTCATTAAAAACAAAACAAAACAAAACAAAACAAAAAAACTCAGTGGGTGTCAACTCCCTGTGTTCATTCTGTTCTTACTCCAATCTTTGGATTGACCCCGGGTATCGATTTTTCCCTTTCAAAGACAGCTGTGATGTGACTCTTCAGCTTTCCACAGAAACATGTTGTCCCAGAGATCTCCTGAGGAATTTGGGGGTGGCTGGGGAAGGGCTCCTGAGGATGGAATAGGTTGTGTATAATTCAGTATGTAAGGTAATACAGAGGTGGTAGAGAGAATGAGTTTAGAGTTATGACTGGGAGTGGCAGAAGAGACAAGTGTTTCCCCCTCCTTAGAGGAGCAATCTGGGAAGGGAAACTATATAGTCCATCTTGGACTAATTTCTAAGAAGTGTCTATCCTTTTTTTGGCAGGATTTATTCTCAAGAAGGATTGGGTGAACTGGTGTACTTGGAGTCTCATTTTGATCTTCTACACACTCATAATAATGATTATTTTGAAATTTTTCTCTAATCATGTTTCCTCTTTTTTTATGATACTGCTCTTTTCAATGAATTTCGCCAATACTGAGAGCATTATGTTTTTGATGCCTATGGTTAGGTTATATTTTTGGAGGATTCTTCAGTCTATTCTTTTAAAAATGCGCTCTGCTTCTGGGAAATAAGGAGCCCTGTCCCTACCTTTCTCTGCAGCTCTGAGCCTTGGCTTTGAGGCAAAGGCTTCTTGTGTTTTCAGGGGGAAGCTTTACCTGGCCTATTGAGGAAACATCCTGATCTCCCAGAGTTTGCCTTCTGAGCTGGGACTGGAACCTGACCCACTGATTTGCTCTTAGACTGAGCCAGGGCTGAGCGTCTTCAATGTGATTTGCTTTGATTAAGACCCTCTCACCAAACTTTCCCACAGTCTATCTGAGCTGGCCTGAACACCATTTTCACCCCAATGAGACTGACTTTTCTTGAACTTTTTGCAGTCTATGTTGAGCTGGAAAATAGGTTTATTCCATTAGATTCTATTCAGAGACTTGGTTTCATGTGATTTTCCAGGGAAACTGGAAAACCTGGAGCAGCTCCCTGACTTTATTCCACCATCTTAGCTTCACTTCAGAAGTCTTTTCTTCCTATTCTTATTTAAAGGTTTGAGTTCCAAATTCTGTCCCTCTCTTCCTTCTCTCCCCTCCCCAAGATTGTAATCAATCAGATATAGTTTATACATGTGCAACTATGTAAGACACTTCCATATTAGTCATTTTGTACAAGAAGACTCAAATGAAAGAAAAAAAAAGCAATAAAGAGATAAACATCATGCTTTACCCTGAATTCAACCAGTATGAGTTTTTCTCTGAAGGTGGATAGTGTGTTTTATTATGATTCTTTTGGGATTGTCTTCAGTTGTTATCAAGATGAAAATTCTTAGAACCTATCTGGAGGCATCTAAGGAACAAAGTTGGGCTATTTTGAAGAACAAGATATTTTTTCTCCATCTCTACTCTCTCCCACCATCTTTTTTCTTTCTCTCCTTCTCTCCTTGTTCTTATTTTCTTCCTGCTCACTCTCTGATTCATACTTCTGTCTAAATCTAGAACCAGAACCCAAACTACACAGGATTCTGCTCCTCATTCCTATATCCTCCCCTGGAAAGGGGAGGGGCATTGCTCCCCACCTTCTGTCCTTTCTTCCCTCTAGTGCCAGCTGGTCCAGAGTCTCACCATCCTTCTATGTGGTACAGCAAATCCTAACTCAAAATGACTTCTCAGAGGTTTCTCAAAGTAAAGAATAGAAGCTTTATTCAGGAATCTCATGAAAACTGGACATCCAATAAACTGGGGTTCCTCAGGAAAAAGGAGATCACCCCTTCAGAAGTCAGGGGAGATTATATAGTCACAAGCCATAAGAAATCATAACAACTCCCCCCCACCCCTCCACCTCCGTTTATCTGGTCAATGGTGGATTCGCATTATCTCGCTTAATGCCTGGAAGTAACATGGATTTGTTCAATTTTGACCTGAATTTTATGATAGTCAGTTTGACAAGTTTTACAAATGTTTTACTTTATCCAATATGAGCATCCTATTTCCCAAATTCCCCAGGAAATTTGTTTAGACATAAGTAATCCATTAAACTAGAATAACCAAGGAGACTTGGTTTACCTCAGACTTCCTCAACAAATAGAGAATACCCAGTTTATAGACCCCTTAGAATATCTCCAGTTCATTAATTAGTTAGCTTCTTCTAAGAAGTTAAGTAGAGGTTCAGGAGGTCAAATATTTCTACTAGAAGAGCAAACCTTTTGTTCTCCTTCCCAGAGTTCTAATCATTAACAGACTTTTGAAATTGTGTCTGGAATTATCTGAGATATCCTCAGTTTCCTGTTATACTCATCTCCAACTCCCAAAACTTCGTGATAGTCATGCTCCTTCCCTGAGGAAGTTTCTCAAAGGGAAAAAGAAGCATGCACTTTGGTCATAAATTCATCCCTTTTCCAAAGATCTGATAGGTAAATTATCCTTTGTTCTCCTAATTTGTTTATGGTATCATCCTTTATGCCCAAATCATATATTCATTTTGATCATATTTTGGCATGGGATATGAAGTGTATGTCTATGCCTACACTTAGACATATTATTTTCTGACATATTATTTGTTTCTGACATATTATTGAAGAGCAGGTGTTTCATAGGGTGGCAGTTAACACAGATAATTATATAATAATTATATGATAATATATATATATATATATAATTATATAATATTAAATAAAGTTCAGGTAGGTCCAGCTGTTCATTGAACAAAGAATTTATGCCCACCCCAACCTGAACAGAATACAATGGCTGTCCTAACTGGGTGGAAACTAGATAGAGGAGAAAGTTAGCTCAAACTTTAGAAACTGAATTTTAAAAATCTTTTCAAAAAGAAGTTAACTCAGACTCTCTGAGTCATTGGTTATTAAGTTATTGCTCTTAGATACTGGAATGAATTGCCATTTCTTTCTCCAGTGGAGCCCTTATCTATATACAATTAACATTAAGTGTTACAACTAAGAATTTTCTGAGACTGGATTTTAATTCAAGTCTTCCTAATGCTGAGCCCAATGCTCTATCCACTGCACCACCTAATTTCCTTTAACTAGAGATGTTTAATCAAAGACTTAGTTGTCATGCTGTTATGCAGATTCTTTTTCAGGTATGGGTTGAACTAAATGGTTTCTTAAATATTGTCTAACTCTAAAATTCTGTAATTATGTTATATAATTCAATCTATACCTGAAAAGTAAAATTTGAGAAAAAAATATCTAATAAATAGTCATTTAAGCTCTGCTGGGGAACTTCTAATGGATATGTTTCTCCCTTCCCCTTTCCTCCTTTCCTCTTCCCCTCCCCTCCTCTCCCTCCTCTCCCCTTGCCCTCCTCTTCCCTTCTCTACCCCTCCCCTTCCCCCCCTGCCCCTCCTAAGACCTGGATTAGTCAAACCTTGGGCACAAAAAAAAGTCATAGCAAAGAATAGTTCTTGCTTTAATACAATATACAAGCTACTGTGACAGCCACACAGGGGTGAGTAGGGAAATGCTAGAAATTAGAAAAAAAAAAAAAAATATATATATATATATAGTGAGGTGGTGAAAAGCAATAAAAATAGATGGATTTGAAAAGTTTGGTCCTAAGAGGTATCACCAGGAATTAACCTTTATGGACACAAAGAGCTCTAAGACTAGAAGATTAGGAGTTCTGAAGGGAGAAGAATAGTTACAGATTTGGAGAGAAGGTAATGAGCTACATTTCAGACAAACCGAGTTTGAGATACATCCAGGATATCTATGTGAAAATGTACTTTAGGTAAGTTTTGGTAATCTCTGGAACCTGAATTTAGGAAAAAGAGCAAGGCTGGTTTATATAAATCTGAGAGTACTCTGCAAAGAGAGGTTAATTGAATGCAGTGGATTTGATAAAATCATCCAGAAAGAGGAGGCAGAAAGAGAAGAAATTACCAGATCAATTTAAGTCTATCTGGGACTCACTACTTATTAGATGAACTTTCCTTATCTGCAAAAGGAGGATAATAAAATTTGTACTAATTCATCAAAAGGTTATTTTTGGAAAAAAATGCTTTGGAACCTTGAAACCCAGTAGAAATCTAAGATATTAGCTTTGATATTATCATTATTTCGGCTTGAAGCTTGGAAATCTGCAAGATTCTATACAACCATGAGAAAAAGTTCATAAGTATTTATGATAGTGAGAATTTGACTTGTGGAAACCTCAAATGAACCTTGCCTCTTCAAAGTATTAATTCATATGGTGACATTTCCCCCAAGTGGTGGTACTGAGGAAGCATCTAGTAATTAGTTTGTTGCTGGAACCAAATATATGGTATTCAGAAAATCGATGAGAATTACAAGGTCTTTGAACTAGATGTGACCTTTGAGATGATCTCCTTCAATACATTCAGAGTCAGTGAATGGTATTTCTAGGACTTGAGCCCAGATGTTTTGTCTCCTCCTTTATTTATTTGTCACTACATCATACTACTTTTGTGGGAAGAGGTTTACACATTTATTTATTAGGCACTATAGAGTATAGATCTTAGAGACAAGCAAAACAGAGAGATGCAGGACTCTTGGCTTAGTAAGAAGGCAGATGAGATTCAATTTATGCTGACAAAAACAACCCAAAATGTTTCTACGATGCTCTGAAGACTATTTATGGTCCAAAGACCTGTGGGGGCCATCTCAATTACTTAGTGTGATGGAGCTGCACTGACTAGTGATAAGGACACAATCCTAGAGATAACTTGATAACTTCCTAGAGAGGTGAGCTGAACATTTCCATAGTGTTCTTAACAGATAATCATCAACCAATACCAAAGCTACAAGAAGATTTGAATTCTGTGGTTAATTTAATTTATCCTGGCAATATACTTTCCAGGGATGTCCACATAGAAGATGAAGTTGATGCATACAGAACTAGTTCAGTGATTGGCAGGCTCCAAAAGAAAGTGTGGGAGAATAGAGGTGATAGGCTGCATAACAAACTGAAAGTCTGCATAGCCATTGTGCTAACTTCATTATTGGATGGCTGTGAAATCTGGGTGGTCTATCAATGCCATGCCAGAAAATTGATCTGCTTCCATTTGAATTGTCCTAGGAAGATTCTGAAGATCACCTGGCAAGATGAGAAACTGGCAATGAGGTACCTCTTGAGCTGAACTGACAGGCAATCAAAATCTATGGCAGAGAGCACAACCCTGATGGACTTACCACATAGCAGTCCAAATGCCAAGAATAAAATAAAAAATTATTTTATTAAAGCTTTTTATTTTTCAAAATATATGCATGGATAATTCTGCAACATTAACCCTTGCAAAACATTGTGTTCCAATTTTCCCCCACTTCTCTCATCCCCTCCCCTAGATGGCAAGTAGTCCAATATATGTTAAACATGGTAGAAATATGTTAAACCCAATAAATACATACAGATTTAAACAATTATCTTGCTGTGCAAGAAAAATCAAATTAAACCAGAAAAAATGATGAAGAAAATAAAACAACTACAAATGTTATGTTGTAAACCACACTCAATTCCCACAGTCCTCTCTCTGGGTGTATATATCTCTTTTGATCACAAGACCATTGGAACTGTTCTGAATCATCTCTTTGTTTAAGAGAGCAATGTCCATCAGAACAATCATGGCAGCAGGCTCACAGTTTTTATGCCTTTGAAAAGTAGATATTTTATAAGGTAGCAATCAATTGTAACAATGAGAGAATGAATGGTGCAATAAGAGACTGGACCTGAACTTTGATTATTTCATCTCCTTTGAAGTTTCTCCACTTTATGCCCCACCCAAACATGAGCAGAACACAATGACTACCCCAACTGGGTAGGATCTAGAGAAAAGAGAAGATAAGTTTAGCCTTCAGAGAATGAACTTTTAAAATCAGGATTTTTGAAAAACCACATAACTGGATCTTCCCAGATCATTGGTTATTAATAAACATTTCTCTCAAATGCTGGAATGGCTGTCATTTCTTTCTCCAGTGGATCACCAATCCACAGACAAACAAAGGTCACATAGGTAAGAAGTTTCTGAGCCTGGATTTTAATTCAGTCTTCCAGACTGAGCCCAGCTCTTTATCCACTACACCACCAAGTTGCCTCAAACTAGAGGTGTTTTGGCACATTTCTCCATATTTCCAATTCTAGAAATGTTTTGGAAAAATTTTAGCAATGCATTTTGAAGTGGCTCACCCAATAGCTTACACCAAAGAATCACAGCAAAGTCCATATGATACAATTTTAGTTAGTCTTTCTCATGCCAAAAAAAGAACAAGAATAAGAAGGAGGACGTGGAGGAGATGGAAGAGAACCAAGTCTCAAATAGTTCCTTCAGCACAGTTGCTGAATAAAGTCACTTAATGTATGGAATTATTAAATAATTGATTGTGACCCAGAGTAGTCTCAGTCCCGGTGCTCCCAGTTTATGATTAATGAAAAAAGGAAGCAATGCTTCAATCACTTTTTAAATAAAGTATCAAGAGTACAGAGGCAAATTTCACAAATATGAAGGGACTATGGGAATGGCATTTGGAGTGATGGAGGAGCCATGCAGTGAGGCACAGAAAGTCACTTACAAAACCAGGAATGGAATTGGAAACACTATGGCACATGGACCCAACAGAAGAGTGCTAGTGGGGTGGGGAGTGTCAGGAGTTTGGGATCTCATTTTTATAAGTTTTTGGAGGCAAATATTACCTGTGCAACCTTAGGGTTAGTTCATGATTATATCCACATTATCTCGAAGTTATAAGCAGTACTCTAAGTTAAATTTATTAGCATAATGATTGATGGTTTTCTGGCCTTACTGAGCACATCTGAAGCTTTTCTGAGGTTTACAAAATGCTGTCAGTTAGCAAGACCAAGAGGCCCTTAGAGTAAAGTTTTATTGGCTTTCCCTAATTTAGCACATAACTCTCAGAATATAGCTTTAGTTCATTTATAAGACAATTTCTAGTGCCTTCTTTTGTCCCCTAATTTAAGAGAGAGTTGGTAATTATTATGCTATCTTAATTTTTAACACAGGCTATAAGTGACTTTTAGGTTCTTTTTTAGATTTCTTCTTCCTACTATTATTTACTTTATTCTAGATCCATATAAACTTTCTTTCTAGCCTAACTATAAAGGGGGAAAGGGATGTTTAGGGGAACCAGTATAACACATTACATAATTCTAAAATTCCAGAAATGTGCTTTTGTTTTTATTCATTCACAAGTTATCCCCTAATTGACTAGTGTTTATATGTCTGAAGAATGTATGGGGATTAAAATTATTCTACCTACAATAAAAGAGACTGAGGCAGAGCTCTGAGCCAATGACATTTTATTAAAGGTCCATTGTCTCCTCCAATGAAGTCAATCGTAGACTTTCCTCTTGATTGAAGATCCCTTTTCCTTTCAGGGGCTTACTTTTATGAGACTGGATATCCACACATCAAAAATAGCTATACCAAACATGAAATAATTCCATTGATTGACATGTGACACATGACCTAAAATAAACAAAATAATAGGTTAGAATAATAGATAAGCACGATCACAAGTTGGGTGAAGCAAAGAATATCTCCACATAGGCTTTTTTCAGTTTAGGCAGGAAAAGATAGTATGAACTATCAGTCAGTAATTTAAATGATCATAAAATTATCACAGAGGTGCTGAGTCTCAGTGTGGTGCCAGTCAAGCAGGCAAACACTAACACTGGGAGCTCCCATGGTCCTCAGCATAGTTCCAGGCAAAGAAGCAGATGCCAGCTCCAAAGCACAACCCAAGAGGAGTAGGCAGGTGACATCACTGGGACCCCTCACATGCCTTATCACAGGTCCAGGTGAATGAGCAGACACCACAACCAGGACCCTATGCACACATCTTAAGATAGCTCCAGATAAACAGGTAGATGCCAACTCCAGGACCCTCCACATGACTCCCTGCAGTTCTGGGCTAACAATCAGACACCAGCAACAAGATTTCCCCATGTTCCTCAGTATAACTTCTAATGATGGGCTTATGTCAGCACTAGAATACCTCACATGTCTCACCACTACACCAGGTGAGCTGCAACACTAATCAATGCCAGCCATCCCCTACCTCCTCTGCTCAGTGTGCCACTGGAATCCTGTAGCCTTACAGCATAGACATCAGGGCAGCACCAAACAATTACAAATTCTGATACAAACATCTTGGGACAATGCCCCTCCCATCCCAGAAGCAGAGTTGAAGTTTAAAAGTAAGTAAAAGGGCTAGAAAAGATGAGCAAAAAACAAAAGCAGATCACAAAAAGTTATTATGGTGACAGAAAAATCAAGATACAAACTCAGAAGAGAACAGCAATGTGAGAAAAATCTGCTTGCAAACCCACTCACCCCAACAAAGAAAAATGTGAATTGAATTCAAGACCAAAAAGAATTCCTAGAAGAACTCAAGAAGGCGTTTGAAGATTAAATGAGAGATAGGAAAAAAAAATAGATACATGAGATAAAAGCAAGAGAATCATGAAAAAAGAATCGAGTTTAGAAAGAAAACCATTCAAGGACTATTGATAAAATGGAAATGGAGGTAAAAAAATAAGTAACTAAATAAATAATTCTTTAAAAATTAGAATCGGAGAGGTGGAAGCTAACTATTCTATGAGACATCATGAATCAATCAAATAAAAACAAAAGAAAAAGAAAATGTAAAATACCTACTTAGAAAAATAACTGATCTAGAAAATATCTAGGAGAAATGATTTAAGAAGCATTGGACTCCCTGAAAGCCATGAAAAGTGAGGGGGAAGCTGATAGGAAAAAATGGCAGATTGAGTGAAGTTGGGGGTCAGAAGCAAAACACTGGTGAGGAGGGAAAGGGTGAAAGGAGAGAAAAAAGTTTAAATGGGGAAAAATAGGATGGAGGGAAATGCAGAATTTATAACCATAACTGTTAATGTGAAAGGGATAAAGTCTTCCATAAAATGGAAACAGATAATAGAGTAGATTAAAAGCTAGAACCCTATAATATGTTGTTTACAAGAAATGCATTTGAATCAGAGAGATACACACAGAATAAAAATAAAAGGCTGGAACAGAATATATATGCTTCAACTGAAGCAAAAAAAAAAATCAAGAATAGCAATCATGATCTCAGATAAAGCAAAAATAAAAACAGATCTAATTAAAAGAGATAAGGATGGAAACCACATCTTGCTGATGGGTACCATAGATAATGAAATAAACATATGTAATATATAATAATATCAACATATTTAATAAGTAATATCTATTGAATGTTCTTTTCTCTAAAATGTAATCTTCTCTGGGAGCAGATTTTTTTGCAGGGCTTCTGGAGGCAGCTTTTGTTTCAGTTCAGTTCAATAATCACCTCAAATGCAGCCAGAAGTTAAACTCCAGATCCTTTATTGTCTCCTTTAAAAAACCTCTGTTAGTTTTCTTAGAGGCCTGTCTCTCTCCTTGGTTCCAAGAGTTCTTGCTGCTAGTCCTTTGTCTCTTCCAGATTCGGGCTCTCGTCTTCCCAATGTATCTAGCCAGCACAAAGGTGGAAGTTGGAATGAATCTGACTCTGCCTCCAAGAGAGAGTGGGCTTGTAGGTTTCTGACTTGTGAATCTCCTGAAATCAATCTTAGTTGAGGCTCCTAGCTTATATATATATATATATATATATATATATATATATATATATATATATATATATATATATATATATATATATATACTCTCTAAAGGTGTAAACTCTTAGAGTGAACTAAGTACATAAGCATTGTCTCTATCAATTCCAGTGACTTAGCATCTTGTTTTAAGTTCTGGCCCATAACAATTTATAATAAACCAAATGCTATAGCATGCAGATTCTTAGAGGAGAAGTTAAGTTACATGAAGAAATAAACAGCAAAACTATATTAATGGAGGATCTCAAAATTTCTTTCTCAAAATCAGATAAATCCAGTCACAAAATAAAGAAAAAAAAGTTGAAGAGGTGAAAAAAATTAGAAAATTAATTGGAACCTAAAAATTGAATCCTAAAAAAATTAGTAGATCAAATAACAAATTATGGAAACAATCAATAATTTCATCCAAGAGAATGGCAATAAAGAGACAACTTGCCAGAACTCATGGGATGCAACCAAAATAGTTCTTAGTGGAAATTTTATTTCTCTACATGTTTCCATGAATAAAATAAAGAAGAGATCAATAAATTGGGTGTGCAACTAAAAAAGCTAGAAAAAGAACAATAGTGATTTAGAGCATTTTTTCATATGTATGTCTTCTGCTTCTAAGTCTTCCCCCTCCTCATCCTCATCAAGCCCCATTCAGTATACAATGGCTTCCCCATAGGGTAGGATCTAAACAGAGGATATTAGCTCAACCTTCAAAAACAGAGCTTTTAAAATCAGAACTTTCAAAAAAGAGGGGAACTCTAAATCTCCCCAAATTATTGGTTATTAATAACTAATTCTCTAAGATACTGGAATGGTATCACTGATCCATAGACAAATAAAGATTAAATTATTGTCCAACATAGCTAAGAAGTTTCTGAAAATGGAATCATTTTATTTGAGTTTTTCTGACTCTGAGTCCAATACTCTATCCACTGCACCACCTTAGCTGCTTTAACTAGAGATATTAAATCAAATATTAAATCAAAATGCTATTATGCATTCTTTTTCAGGTATGAATTAGATTAAATGGTTTCTGAGGAACTTTTTAACTCTTAATTTTTAAAAATTGTGTTATTTTTATACTTGAAATGGAAATGTGATAGGGAAAAAACTATCTAACAAGTAGTCATTTAGTCTCTGCTAGAAAATCTTTAAGGACATGTTCTGAACTTAGGCCGAGTCAAAAGAGTTTATGTTTAATATGGGAACAAAATGGAGGATTTTCAACTGTTAATCAAAAGATTAATTTAGCCACAGATGGAGAAGATTATTTAACAAGGATACATATCAAGAAAATTTTAAAGTAATTAATCTGAAGAAATCACCCCTGCCTGAGTTGCCTATTGTTTTTCCCTACTCAAGTTTGAGAGAAAAAGACAGAAAGAGAGACACAGAGGGAATGAGAAATCCTAAGCCAGAGATTCATCCAGACCAGGACACATGACAAAATGACAACAATAGACAGACAAAAAAAAAATCCCATGCATAGAACATTAGGGTAAAAAACTAGAAACAGAGAGAAAGAGGGAACTAAGAGTGGAGAGAGAAAGAGAGAGAGAGAGAGAGAAAGAGAGAGAGAGAGAGAGAGAGAGAGAGAGAGAGAGAATGATAGTTTATAATAAACAGTTCATCAGTAAGAGCAGAAATCTTTTCAACCAATGTAGCAATCCTACCTGTACCTGGTAAATTGATGGTAGTATAATTGGCACATTTGTCCATATTTCCGATTCTAGAAATATCTTGGACTCCCTGTAGAAAATTTAGCATTGTTCTTTCAAGTGTCTTCCCCAATTGCTTGCCTCTAAGAATCACAACAAAGTCCATTTATAACAATTTATACTAGGTTTCCACAAAAAAAGAAGAGGAGGAGAAGCAGGAGGAGGACGGAGGAGATTAAGAAGAATCAAGTCTCAAACAGTTGCTGTTATGCTCTCTTAATTGATGAGATAGCTTATAAGTGACTTTTAGTCACTCTTTTGTAATTTTTACTTTATATTAATTCCTTATAAAGGAACTTATTACCCTAACTGTAAGAGTGGGGGGGGGGTTGTGAGAGTAACCATACAAGACACGATTTTTTATTTTAACTTACTACAGAATCCTAAAATTCCAGAGATATATCTTGATTTGCATCATCTCAAATCAACTGATTGATATCAGATACAACTTGTCCAAACTTTCTGTTTCTTTTGAGGTCACAGCCATTTAAGTTTGTGACCTTTCCTTAACAACTCATGATCTGTATAACTCTGCTTTGTCATCCAATCACTTACTATGTCTTGTCTGTTCTACTTCTATAATATCTACATCTATCACCACTCATAGAGCCACTATCCTCATTTGAGGTTTTATAACCTTACTTAGAATATTACAAAAGCCTCCTATTTGATCCTCTTCCCTTGCTCTCTGATCTTTAATCAGTTCTTCTCACAGATGCCAAAATAGACTGTTGACCTTCTTATTCGAGAAGCTTTAATAATTAACCAATTTTCTAGAATGAAAACAAAATTCTATGTTCAGCAATTGAAGTCCTTCACAAAAACATAATTCAGTTACTCCCCCTTATTATGGTCCAGAAAAACTGGCTTATTTTCTATTTTCTAATAGAAATATTCTCTCTTCTACTTTCATGTCTTAGAGCTTGACAAATGGTCCCCTGCTCAAATCCTAGTCTTCCAGTCTTAGATTTCATTTAATCCATCAAGATTTATCTCTGTTGACACCTTTTTAGAACAAATCTTTCAAATACTATTATTTTAGTACCTTTTCCTCTTGTTTATCTCTTTATTATGTTGTTTATCTGTGGGCATTTTCCCTGTGGCTTTTCACTGTAACTGGCATGTTTTATTAAAACAGGGACTATTCTTTGCTATGACTCTTTTGAGCCCAAATTATAGCTAGACTGGCTTATAGACAAAATAGACCCCATTTTGTCAGTAGTGCTTTAAAAAATAAAAAGCAAGGGCATCTCTTTCCTTAAAGAAGAAGTTGGCAGCCAGTTCTTCTTCCCAGGGAAAGGAGAAAGGAAACAGGAAGATGTTTTTCAGGCACTTTTGAGCAGGGACTCTTTCTGATGTACCAACAGATTTTTTTCCTAGGTTGAGACTAAAGTTATTGTCCTATATTTTTCAGGTGTCTAGAAAAGAAAAAAAATTTTTGGAATAAGGATAGAAATCAAGCTGAGAGAGCCAAGAGTTTGATTTCTATGAGTTCTTTTTTTTTTTTATACTTTAACATTTTATTATTATATATATATATATATATTTATAATATTATCCCTTGTATTCATTTTTCCAAATTATCCCCCCCTCCCTCTATTCCCTCCCCCTGATGACAGGCAATCCCATACATTTTACATGTGTTACAATATAACCTAGATACAATACATGTGTGTGAATATCATTTTCTTGTTGCACAATAAGCATTAGATTCCGAAGGTACATGTAACCTGGGCAGACAGATATTAGTGCTAACAATTTACATTCACTTCCCAGTGTTTTTTCTCTGGGTGTAGCTACCTCTGTCCATCATTGATCAACTGGCAGTGAGTTGGCTCTTCTTTATGTTGAAGATTTCCACTTCCATCAGAATACATCCTCATACAGTATTGTTGTTGAAGTGTACAGTGATCTTCTGGTTCTGCTCATTTCACTCAGCATCAGTTGATGTAAGTCTCTCCAAGCCTCTCTGTATTCCTCCTGCTGGTCATTTCTTACAGAGCAATAATATTCCATAACCTTCATATACCATAATTTCCCCAACCATTCTCCAACTGATGGACATCCATTCATCTTCCAGTTTCTAGCTACAACAAAAAGAGCTGCCACAAACATTTTGGCACATATATGTCTCTTTCCGCTCTTTAGTATTTCTTTGGGATATAATCCCAGTAGTAGCGCTGCTGGGTCAAAGGGTATGCACAGTTTGATAGTTTTTTGGGCATAGTTCCAAATTGCTCTCCAGAATGGCTGGATTCTTTCGCAACTCCACCAACAATGCATTAGTGTCCCAGTTTCCCCACATCCTCTCCAACAATCATCATTATTTGTTCCTGTCATCTTAGCCAATCTCACAGGTGTGTAGTGATATCTCAGAGTTGTCTTAATTTGCATTTCTCTGATCAGTAGTGATTTGGAACACTCTTTCATGTGAGTGGATATAGTTTCAATTTCTTCATCTGAGATTTGTCTGTTCATATCCTTTGACCATTTATCAATTGGAGAATGGTTCGGTTTCTTATAAATTAGGGTCAGTTCTCTATATATTTTGGAAATGAGACCTTTGTCAGAACCTTTGTTTTTAAAAATATTTTCCCAATTTGTTACTTCCCTTCTAATCTTGTTTGCATTAGTATTGTTTGTACAGAAACTTTTTAGTTTGATGTAATCAAAATCTTCTATTTTGTGATCAATAATGATCTCTAGTTCTCCTCTGGGTCATAAATTCCTTCCTCCTCCACAAGTCTGAGAGGTAGACTATCCTCTGTTCCTCTAATCTATTTATTATCTCCCTCTTTATGCCTAAATCATGGATCCATTTTGATCTTATCTTGGTATATGGTGTTAAGTGTGGATCCATATCTAATGTCTGCCATATTAATTTCCAGTTTTCCCAACAGTTTTTTCCAAATAATGAATTTTTATCCCTAATGTTGGTATCTTTGGGTTTGTCAAAGATTAGATTGCTATAGATGTACCCTTTTTTGTCCTTTGTATCTAATCTGTTCCACTGATCTACCGGTCTATTTCTTAGACAATACCAAATGGTTTTGGTGACTGCTGCTATATAATATAGCTTTAGATCAGGTACACTTAGACCACCTTCCTCTGAGTTTTTTTTCATTAGTTCCCTTGCAATTCTCGACCTTTTATTCTTCCATATGAATTTTGTTGTTATTTTTTCTAGGTCATTAAAATAGTTTCTTGGGAGTCTGATTGGTATAGCACTAAATAAATAGATTAGTTTGGGGAGTATTGTCATCTTTATTATATTCGCTCGGCCTATCCAAGAGCACTGAATGTCTTTCCAATTATTTAAATCTGACTTTATTTTTGTGGCAAGTGTTTTGTAATTTTTCTCATATAATTCCTGACTTTTCTTTGGTAGATGGATTCCCAAATACTTTATACTCTCAACATTTGTTTGGAATGGAATTTCTCTTTGTATCTCTTGCTGTTGCATTTTGTTAGTGATATATAAAAATGCTGAGGATTTATGTGGATTTATTTTGTATCCTGCCACTTTGCTGAAATTTTGAATTATTTCTAGTAGCTTTTTAGCAGAGTCTTTGGGGTTCTCTAAGTATACCATCATGTCATCTGCAAAAAGTGATAGTTTGATTTCCTCATTTCCTACTCTAATTCCTTGAATCTCTTTCTCGGCTCTTATTGCCGAGGCTAGCGTTTCTAGTACTATATTGAATAGTAATGGTGATAGTGGGCAACCTTGTTTCACTCCTGATCTTACTGGGAAAGGTTGTAGTTTATTTCTATTGCATATTATGCTTACTGACGGTCTTAAATATATGCTCCTGATTATTCTAAGGAATAGTCCATTTATTCCTATACTCTCAAGAGTTTTTAGTAGGAATGGATGTTGGATTTTGTCAAATGCTTTTTCTGCATCTATTGAGATGATCATATGGTTCTTATTAATTTGATTATTAATAGGGTCAATTATATTAATAGTTTTCCTAATATTAAACCAGCCCTGCATTCCTGGAATAAATCCTACTTGATCATAGTGTATTATCTTGGAGATGATTTTCTGAAGTCTTTTTGCTAATATCTTATTTAAGATTTTAGCATCAATATTCATTAAGGAGATTGGTCTATAATTTTCTTTCTCAGTTTTCGATCTACCTGGTTTAGGTATCAGTACCATGTCTGTGTCATAAAAGGAGTTTGGTAGGACTCCTTCATCCCCTATTTTTTCAAATAATTTATATAACATTGGGGCTAATTGTTCTTTAAATGTTTGGTAGAATTCACATGTAAATCCATCTGGCCCTGGGGATTTTTTCCTGGGGAGTTGATTAATAGCTTGTTCTATTTCTTTTTCTGAAATGGGACTATTTAAGCAATTTATCTCCTCCTCTGTTAATCTAGGGAGCCTATATTTTTGGAGGAAGTCATCCATTTCACTTAAGTTATCAAATTTATTGGCATAAAGTTGGGCAAAGTAACTCCTTATTATTTCTCTAATTTCCTCTTCATTGGTGGAAAGATCCCCCTTTTCATTTGTAAGACTAACAATTTGATTTTCCTCTTTCTTTTTTCTGATCAAATTTACCAAAGGTTTATCTATTTTATTGGCTTTTTCATAAAACCAACTCTTGGTTTTATTTATTAATTCAATAGTTTTTTTACTTTCAATATTATTGATTTCTCCTTTTAATTTTTGTATTTCAAGTTTAATTTTTGGTTGGGGGTTTATAATTTGGACTTTTTCTAGCCTTTTAAGTTGTAAGCCCAATTTGTTAATCTTCTCTTTCTCTATTTTCTTCAAATAAGCCTCTAAAGATATAAAATTTCCCCTTATTACTGCTTTAGCTGCATCCCAAAGATTTTGGTATGATGTCTCATAATTGTCATTATCTTGGGTGAAATTATTAATTGTTTCTATAATTTGCTCTTTCACCCAGTCATTCTTTAAGATGAGATTATTCAGTTTCCAATTACTTTTTGGTCTATTTACCCCTAACTTTTTACTGAATGTAGCTTTTATTGCATTGTGATCTGAGAAGAAGGCATTTATTATTTCTGCCTTCCTACATTTAATTTTGAGATCTTCATGTGCTAATATATGGTCTATTTTTGTATAGGATCCATGAACTGCTTAGAAGAAAATATATTCCTTCCTATTGCCATTCAGTTTTCTCCAAAGGTCTATCATACCTAGTTTTTCTAATGTTCTATTTACTTTTTAAATTTCTTTCTTGTTTGTTTTGTGGTTTGATTTGTCTAAATCTGAGAGTGCAACGTTGAGGTCTCCTACTATTATAGTTTTACTGTCTATTTCTTCTTGCAATTCTCTTAACTTTTCCTTTAGAAAGTTAGATGTTATACCGATTGGTGCATATATGTTTAGTATTGATATGGCTTCATTATTTATGCTACCTTTCAGCAGGATATAGTTTCCTTCCTTATCTTTTTTAATGAGATCTACTTCTGCTTTTGCTTGATCTGAGATAAGGATAGCTACCCCTGTTTTTTTGGCTTTACCTGAAGCATAATAGGCTCTGTTCCAACCTTTTACCTTTACTCTGTATGTATCTCCCTGCTTTAAGTGTGTTTCCTGCAGACAACATATTGTAGGGTTCTGATTTTTGATCCAATCTGCTATCCGTCTCAGTTTGATGGGATCGTTCATCCCATTCACATTTACAGTTAAAATTACTAATTCTGTATTTCCTGCCATCATATTATCCCCAGATTATGCTTTTTCCCTTGACCCCCCTGATCCCCCTCCCCAATATTTAATTTACAGACCCCCCTTGTGATGCGCAACCCTCCCTTTTTTTTTTTTAGTATCCCTCCCCCCTCCCTCCAAGTCCCTTCACTTATTCTCCTTTTCCTTTTCCCTTTTCCTCTCCCCCCTTTTAATGAGGTGAGAGAAAATTCTCTGAAAAACAAATATGTTAATTATTTCCTCTTTGAGCCTCTCCTGATGAGAGTAAGATTCACACAATGATTCTCCCCCTCACTAAATTCCCTCAGATATGGTAGATTTTCTATGCCTCTTCCTGGGATGTAGTTTCCCTCTTTTTATCATTCGTCCCCTTTTTCTGAAATGACCTCCTTCCCTTTACTACCCCCCCTTTTTTCTTTTATATCAGTAAAATCAAATTATCCTTGAGTACTTTTTATATACCCACAACAGAGTTACAGTTCTCAAGGGTTCTGTGTACCTTTTTCTGTTTCTCTTCAGTCTTGTGGATGTAGATCAAATTTTTTGTTTAAGCCTGGTTTTTTTCTTAGAAACATATAGAATTCCTCTATTTCATTGAATGACCATCTTCTTCCATGGAAAAAGATGCTAAACTTAGCTGGGTAGTTCATTCTTGGTTGCAGTCCTTGATCTTTTGCCTTACGGAATATCAGGTTCCAGGCCCTTCTATCTTTTAATGTGGAGGCAGCCAGATCTTGAGTGACCCTTATTGTGGCACCTTGGTATTTAAATTGTTTTTTTCTAGCTGCTTGCAGGACTCTCCTTTGTGTGGTAATTCTGCAGCTTAGCCACAATATTCCGTGGTGTTCTTTTTTTAGGGTCTATTTCAGAAGGAGTTTGATGAATTCTTTCCACATCTACTTTCCCTTCTGTTTCTATTATCTCTGGACAGTTCTCTTTGATAATTTCCTGTAAAATAGAATCTAGGCTCTTTTGTTGGTCATAGTTTTCTGGAAGTCCAATGATCCGCAGATTATCTCTCCTAGATCTATTTTCCAGGTCTATAGATTTTCCCAGTAAGTATTTGAAGTTGTTCTCCAGCTTCTCATTTTTTTTTTTGTTTTGTTTGACTGATTCTTGGGTTCTCTGTGAATCATTCATTTCTATTTGTTCTATCCTGACTTTTAAGGAGTTATTTTCTTCTTTCACAGTTTTTAGTTCTTTTTGTAAATGCCCAATTTCGTTTTTAAATGAATTATTTTGCTCTATTGAATTTTTTTCCATTTCCCTAATTTTTTTTTGAGAATTATTTTCTTTTTCCAATTCAGAAATTCTATTTTCTTGAGACTTTTTTATCTTTTCCAATTCAGAAATCCTACTTTCCTGTGATTTTTTAACCTTTTCTAATTCACAAATTTTGTTTCCCTGCATCTCCTGTGAATTCTTTATTTTTTCCAACTCCAATTTCAGGACGTTGTTATTCTCTATCATAGCTTCCCTTTCCTTTCCCCATTTTTCTTCAAGCTCTCTTAACTTTTTAATGGTCTCATCTAGGAGAGAGTTATGTGATGGGGGGCAGGAATCGTTCCCCTTTAGGTTGTTATCTGCTGTCTCTCTGCTGTTAATTTCCTTGGGGTTGGATACCCGCTCTTTCTCTGTGTAGAAGGAATCTATGGTTTTTCTGGCTTTTTTGTTCATATTTAAAAAATCTTTTGGGGTCTGTCCCTGGGGTAGGAAATTATTTATTTACTTCTTTACCAGCTTCCTCCCAGACTCGATGGATGCAGCGGCTCTTGTGCCTGAGCTAAGATAGAGCTCTGGGAGAGAGTTCCCCACCCCCTCCCTGGAAGTGCCTCAGAAGTGACTAGCACTGCTGTGCCTTGAGGGCGTTGTGTTTTAGTGGCTTCCCTGAGGTTGAGATTGAACAGTAAATACGGCACAAAGCCTAGCCTATGAGTCCCGGTGGATGTCTGCAGCAGGTGACGTGAGAAGCCCCTGCGCTCAAACTGGAAGTGTCTGCCAGAAACCGTGGTCCCTAGTTCAAAGGTTCCGCTTCTCTGGTACTTCCGGATCTGAGTTCCACTCCCTCCAGCTAAGCTAGGCAATGTGTGTTGCCTTGGGCCGTATCCACCCACTTGTCAATCTCTTAACTATTCTCAGGTGGTAGCTGAGGCCACACCCCATGGTGCCGAGATCTGCTGAGTCACCCCCAGGGTCCTGGAAAATCTAATCTATCTAAGTTTTTAAAGTATTTTAGCTTTCTCTTCTGAACTGCTATATTATAAGCAGAGAAGAGCTAACAGCCTGTGCCAGATTCCTTTATCTCAGTGGCTTCTCTGATCCCAGAGCCCTTCCCAGCTCGATTGGCGCAGTATGCTAGCACCCAGCCCTCTGTGCTGGCCTCTCTTCTTCCTCCCCTGGGAACTGACCTTTTCTGTTGAAACTCCAGATTCTCTTCAGCTGGTAAGTCATGCTTCCAGTCCTTGTGGTATCTATCAGTCCAGGGCTTTTTCTGAGGCTGATTTATCTAATTGGTTGTGAGGGAGTGAGGACGTTCACAGAGTCGTGTGTTTCTTCTCCGCCATCTTGGCTCTGCCTCCTCTATGAGTTCTTTTCACACCTTGAATATTTTGCACCAGCACAAGTGTGTGAATGTGTACATGTATATGTATATATGTGTGCCTATCTAAGCTATATATGTTTACCTGGGTTGTAATAGTTTTGCATTCTTCTACCTATATTGTATAAAGTCTAGAACTGGTAAAGGTCATCAGGTCAGTCTTAGACCAAACTTTGAAGTGCAGTGATGAGATCCAGGGCAATGAACAATGGGAAAGAGGAGCCCAGGAGGGAGATCAGACCCTTAGATAATTCCCATTTCTAGTAACAAGTTAAAGTTTACAAAGCCCCTCCTCACAGACACCTTGTGGATTAGGAAATGTAAGTATTGCTGGTGTTCAATTATTTTAAGATCTATCATATGGAAAGGTGATTAGACTTTTTCTTTTTGACATTAGTGAGCAAGCTAAAAGATGACAAATGGAAATTTAAGGTTTGATAGAAGAAAATTCCTAAGAATTAGAAGTATCCAAAACCAGAATTAGTTGACCAGAGAAGTTGTCCCTCACAAAAGGTCTGTAAGCAAAGACTGGATAATCATTCAGTAGATGAGTTATAGAAGATATTTTTTAAAGATATGGATTCAACTAAATGACTAGTCAGCTATGATCACTTACTAGTTCTGAAAGTGATTCTATGAAAAAACACAATGACCTTTCCAAAAATGCAGTGAGTCCGACAAGGGAAAAGAGTGAAACATATTTTCCATCAACATGTCCCCATTCTAAGCAATTTGCAGAAGTATATACATAGTGCCATAGTGGACTTGTGTAATGTTCTTCTCTAAAATATAATGTTCTCTGGGAGCAGATTTCTTGGGGGGCTTCTAGAGGTAGCCTTCGTTTCAGTTTAGTGGTAATAACCTTGAATGCAGCCAGGGATTAAAGTCCAAATCCTTTATTTTCTCTTTCCAAGTATTGTCTCCTTTTTTGGGCCTGGTTAGCTTTCTTAGAGGCCTATCTCTCTTCTTGGTTCCAAGAGCTCTTGCTGCTAGTCCTTTGCCTCTGCCTTCAGCCTCTAGCTTCCTCTGAATGTCTCCAGCCAGCACAAAGGTGGAAGTTGGACTGAATCTGTCTCCTCCTCCAATAGTGGGCTTGTCCTTTAGTGGGCTCCTTCTTATATATATGCTCTCTTAAAGGTGTGAATCTTGTGGAACTCTAATAAGTACTAAGTATATTAGTGAACTAGAAAACTGTTAAGTACCACGTTAAATTAGATAATTATTGTTTCTATTAATTCCAATGACTTAGCACCTTGTAAGAATCCTAACAGACTTGGAATCTGGAAGACATAAATTTAAATCTGACCTCAGACTCTTGTTAGTTCTGTGACCCTGGGCAAATTTGTTTGCATCAGTTCCAAAGTATGGAGATAATAATGGCACCCTAAGAACAAAAGGGTATATTTTTAAAGAATTTTGCAAACCTTAAAGGGCTATATAAAATGCTAGCTCTTATCATCATTGTTATCATCATTAATTATTATTATGCTTCCATTAGTTCATACAATCACACTCCTGTTCCCTGTTGGCACCCACGGCCTGGTTCCCATTAGAATGGGTTCATAACCTTTGTCCAACAGAAAGGAGATAGTGTGTGTGTGTGTGTGTGTGTGTGTGTGTGTGTGTGTGTGTGTGTGTATGTGTGTGTGTGTGTATGTGTGTGTGTGTGTGGGTTCAGAGGAGGCCTCATAGAAGGTTAAGTTGTCAGATACAGATAGATTTGGCTTTTGGACAACTTACCATGACACACAGAAGCCCAGAGCCCAGCAAGGCTTTTTTGTCTTTATTGTAGAACTAAAGAAATGAAAAATACTATATCATGGAGAATATATACCCAGGACTTGAGAGTCTGCAGTTCAAAAATATTGAATGTAACTGGGATAACTCTTTGGACCTAGCCCCAGATATGGGAAAGGTACACATATGAACAACATATAACTGTGAAAAACAAGCTTTACCCCCAAATTTCCTGCCCCCTCTTAAACTCAGTATGCCCCTGTATATGGGGAACAAATTCATGTGACCAAGTAACTGTAAAAAACAAATAGCCCCATTTCCTATCCCAAGCCCCAGTCAAAACCTGCTTTCCATGTTCCCAACTCACATGCCTATATTGCCCCAGTCCAGTCTCCTCTTCCCTTCCCAACAACTCCTAATTCCTGATTGTCACTTGAGTTGACTCAGGATTTCGTTGCTGAGTTTCCCAAGTCACTGGGTTTTATGATGGTGTGACTCTGTAGCCCTTTAATGACCTGTCTATAATCCATTCTAAAGGATTACAACTAGAATAGGAATGTTAGTTGTGTATAGTAACAGAACATACTGTAGTGTAGAGAGAAAACAGAGATGGGAAAAACAGGTCTGGTTCTGGTCTGGTTCCAATAGTGACTAACTATGTGCCCTGAAATCTTAGAATTTCCATAGGACTGTGATAGTAAAGGTACTTACTAGGGTCCACAGTTAAATCTCTCCCCAAACCAAAGAGCAATTTGTGTGTGTCATCTCCAGTGCCCATCCTCCTCACATAATGGTATTATCCAGAATCTCTGAGGCCCCAGTCCTTAATCTTTAGGAAAATTCTGCTCCTACTCTCTTCCTTAGAAGTAGTCATTCAGTTTTCAATGGCATCTGTAGAACTACTGGAGGAAATAAGAAAGAAAAAGGCTTCAGAAAAAGATAAATGATCTAAAATGGTAAAAGGATATGAAAAGACAATTTTCAGATGAAGAAATTGAAATTATTTGTAGTCATATGAAAAGATGCTCCAAATCCTTGATCACAGAAATGCAAATTAAGACAACCACTGAGATACCACTACACACCTCTCAGATTGGCTAAGATGACAGGAAAGGATAAAGACGAATGTTGGAGGGAATATGGGAAAACTGGGACACTGATGCTTTATTGGCAGAAGTGTGAATAAATCCAACCATTCTGGAGAGCAATTTGGAACTATGCTCAAAAAGTTATCAAACTGTGGATATCCTTTAACCCAGCAGTGTTACTACTGGGCTTATATCCCAAAGAGATCTTAAAGAAGGGAAAGGGACCTGTGTGTGCAAAAATGTTGTAGCAGCCCTTTTTGTAGTGGCCAGAAACTGGAAACTGATAAGATGCCCATCAATTGGAGAATGGCTGAATAAATTATGGTATATGAATATTATAGAATATTATTGTTCTGTAAGAAATGACCAGCAGGATGAATATAGAGAAGCCTGGAGAGACTTACATCAACTGATGCTGAGTGAAATGAGCAGAACTAGGAGATGATTATACACAGCAACAAGAAGACTATATGATGATCAATTCTGACGAACATGGCTCTCTTCAACAATGAGTTGATTCAAACCAGTACCAATTGTCCAGTAATTAAAAGAGCCATCTATACCCAGAGAGAGGGCTGTGGGAACTGAGTGTGAACTACAACATAGCATTTTCACTCTTTCTGTTATTGTGTACTTGCATTTTTATATTCTTTCTCAGTTTTTTTTCTTTCTAGATCTGATTTTTCTTGTGCAGCAAGATAACTGTATAAATATGTATACATATATTGGATTTAACATACTTAACATGTATTATTATACTACCTGCCAGCTAGGGGAGGGGGTGGGGGGAAGGAGGGTAAAATATGGAGCAGAAGGTTTTGTAAGGATCAATGTTGAAAAAATTTCCCATGCATATATTTTATGAATAAAAATATATACAGATATATTTTCACAGAGAGCTCAGTGAATGGAAGCTTTATAGTAGAATGTTGGGAAGATTTGTTTGAGGGGATGAGAACAAAGGAGGATAAGTAGGGGACAAAAACAGGTTTGAACAATGTCAATTAGGAGTTTAGAATTTCTGGGATAAGGAATGGGATAACAGCAGTGAGAGTTTTTTAATTAATAGAAAGAATTTAGGTTGGCTATCATCTGTAGCAGTTCTGCCACTGAGGTTCTTTCAAGATATGAGACAGCAAGCAGTATGTAGGTGAAAAACCAAGAAAATTGGGGTCCTTAACAATTGTGATGGAATGGCTAGACCAGGAAGGGTCATGAAACAATGTCAATTTCTTTTAGCTAGTGGCAAAAAAAAGAACTAACAAAACATTGAAAAATTGGTACTATTACCTACCTAAATGCAGACCCAAGAAACTTAATATATATTTTATATGACCTTCTCTTTTTCTCCCTTTGTCTGTGTGCATGTATGCCCATCCATTTGTCTCTCTTTTTTCTGTGTGTGTCTCTAGCTTTTTGTCTCTGTGTGTCTGTCTGTGTCTCTCTCTCTCTGTCTCTCTGCCTCTCTTTCCCTATCTCTCTGCCTCTGTCTTTCTCTGTGTCTGTCTGTCTTTCTCTTTGTGTGTCTTCCCCTTTACACACTCAGAACTGATTGCTGTGTCTCTGGCAATATGCAAGATACTGAATCTGATTCAAAGACTCATGACTGCAGCACAACATAGGTAAAGTGGACTATCCTACTTTGGGCTATACATGACCCTCCTCTTTGCAGATACCTTCAGCTCCATCATCACCTCTCTCCTATAGAACATCTCATCTCAGCATTTCCTGAGGTGTTTGCTTAAGTTTTGTGCTGTCACTCAACTCTCCAGAATGACAACAGAGAAAAGCTGCTACAGGGTTTGAATTGTATAAACAACAAAGATTGCTACTCATTGCTCATTGATATTTTTCTGCAAGGATAATTAAAATGTTTGCTTAAACATTTTTCAGAGCAAGGACATGCTTGGTCCTAGGTATGAATAACTGAATCACTGGAACTCAACTCAGAAAGCAAAGCACTAGAATTTTTCTAGATCAACCTAAGGGAAAATGAAGTTGGAGTTCCAAGTAAGGAATTCCAAAGTGAAAGAGTAATAACCCTCTCACCCCTCATAACCCTTCAAAACAAACAAACCAGAAAACAGTATATAGAGAAAAAAGAGATAGGACACTTAAGAAAACAGTTTTCCACCTTAATGTCATTAAGTACTGATTTTGGCAAAGTAGACCTGGTATCTAGTTACACAAACAAAAAATATGATTTCCAATTCCTACTACTGCCCCCCAACCCCTTTGAATTAGATACATCTCATTCTGCAATCTGAGTCCTTTACCTCTGTATCAACATCTATCCTCTGGAATTTTAGTTCATCATTAAGCTAATTCCTCAAAGCTGTTTGTCTTTACCATAATGTTATCATATAAATTGTTCTCTCTGGTTCTCTTCAATTCACTTTGCATCAGTTCATACTTAGAAGTATCTGTCTGCCTCTCCAAATATAAAAATATTTATAAACATGTAGAGACAAATAGACAAAGATAGATATCTATGGCAAAGCTAATGCAGAAAATCCCTTAATAAATGACACAGAACCAGAGTTTCTATTTAGGATCTTTGTGATACCTTTCCTCTTCTTCACTCTACTTTCATAGCATCTCTTGTATATGTTCTCTTCTGCCCCTGATTCTGCCACTTCCTTAATACAGGCCTTCATCACCTTGTGCCTAGATTATGGCAAAAGCCTGTTGGTGTGTCTCCCTGACACAATTTGCTCCTACTCCAGTCCCTCCTCTGTTTATCTGCCAAAGTGATCTTTCTAAAATTCAGCTTTGATCATGCCATTCCCCCCTACTCAACAGACTCCAGTGGCTCTCTCACTCCCAAGATCAAACATTAACTCCTCTCTTTGGTATTCAAGGAGTTTCACAACCTAGCATAGACTTCTACTTTTTTAGTCTTATATTTTACATCCTCCATATATTCTATGATGCTGACCTCTCTAGCTCTCCCTTGGATTAGACACTCCATCTCCAGGCTCTAGACATATTCTCTTACTATCCTCCATGCCTAAAATTCTCTCATTCTTTATCACTGGCTCTTATTATTTCCAATCTCTAACAGCTTGGATGGTTTTGAACACATGTGCTGACCAAGTTAGTCTGAGTGTTCTGCCTCTGGCTTATTCTTTTCTTTTGTTTCTTTTCCTTAGCATGGATGACCAAACAGTGATTATGAGACAGATATTTCCAGTCTTAGAGGCAACCTTGTCAGTTCACTAGGACAAGAGCACCTCGTCCTCTCCTTCAGTTGGAGTTGAGTAGAAGCTACAACAAGCACCTGGATTACATTCTTCTTGGAAAAGATCTCCAACAGAGGTATATTCTCATCTGCTGGCCTGGCTCATTCAGAAATTTAAATTTTTGTTAATTCAGGCTCTAATATGTGTGTGACAGCTTAATTGCTTGATACCCACTGGAGAACTTTAGAGAGAAAAACTGGGGGGCCCTGAAACCCAGAACTATTTTGTAAATATTGAATAAATGTGCATTGGATTTGATGTGCCAGAAGTAATGAATACTATGCAAATATATTGGTTGATAATTTTCTGTCCAATCAGGTTACTTGAATGGAGACAGACTGCCTAACTCCCTTGTATTTATTATACACACAAATACACACACCCCTCATATTTTTACTAGGCCAAATAATGACCAAGAAATTCAATGAGACTAAATGACTTCTTTCACCTTAGAAGTGCACATAAAGTCAGCCAGCAGCTAATAGGAAATTAGGAAGGGAGATCCTATCGAAGCCAGCCTTAGTGCAAAAAAGCAAGTACTCATCAGAGAAAAGCCAGAGACACTTGTGGTCTGTTCTGATTTTCCTGTGAGGTCGATGATGATTGACAAAAAAGCAGCTTCATGTGCTGTGTACAATATATAGAAGTACCTGAGCTATGCCGCAGCAAACAGAACTGTAGGGGAGAGGAAGGGAAGAAAGAAGGCAGATATTGCAGAGAGCTGAAACTCTGAAAAAGGTGTGCTTGAATCAGACAACCAAGCACTTAAGGCTATTCCATATGAGACAATGACTCTATTAGCATATGTTTGGATAATGGCTCTTCTCACTGCTTGGTGCTTACTGAATGTTTGGTTTTAAGAAAATTGTAGACAAGGATTTGAGGACAGGGTGAGATTGGGACCAGAGAGTGACTGGCCTCTTTCTCATCCTCCCCTCAAATCCTTGTCTATGATTTTCACTTCTCCCCCTAAAGACCAAAGAGTTTGGTTTATCCTGACTCTGGCTGATCCTAAAGCTCTCCAGAGAGCTAGTACTTCAACAAATATTAGTATGTCAGATATTATAATGTTTTTTGTTAGTTTTCTGGAGGTCTCGGAGCAGCCTTCCTTTCAACAAAGTAATCACCACGAGAATAGCCAGGTGTTAAAGTCCAAATCCTTTATTATCTCCTTCACAATCTAGTTTCCTTGCCTGGGGCCTGAGTCAGCTTTCTGGAGAGCCTTTCAGATGGGCATTAGTCTCAGTGGAGGAAGTGCAGGAGGCCAGGCCAGCCTAACCGCAGATGGAATGGATCTCTCTCCTTGGCTCCGAGAGCTTGAGTTCCTGCCTCCAGTTCACTTGTGTTCTCTGGCTCTTTCTCCAATTCTCTCTGAGTATGTCTCTGGCTCTAACTGAGTATGAATCTGGCTCTTAGTCCCCCGCTTATATGCTCTATGCTGAATATAAACCAATCATTATATCACTAGGAAACCATTATTTGTTGTAAGATTAAATCAATCATAGTGAACTTAGCGAACTATTAATCACCATGCTAAAACTAGATCATCATTGTCTCATCAATTCCACTGACTTAACACCTTGTAAGAATCTTTGTTTTAAGTTCAAAGTTCTAGCCCATAATAAGATATGTTTAAAACTGTAAGAAAAAATATTGGTGATAACTTTCTGTCCAGAGACATCAAGAATAGCAGGGTACTGTGAGAAATCCCCAGGGAAGTTGCAGATTCACCAAAAAAAGGCTCTTGCAAGCCCCAGAAAGCAACTGAGACAAGTGCAAATATGGCCTAAATCCAGAGTTTTGAGTTTATTCTAAGATGACATAATGAGTATCTAGACTTCTCTGGACTTCTAAAACTATGGGGGAGTCATGCCCAGGAATCTAGGAGGAAGTTAATACAGAAAAATCCAACTGACCCAAAGTGAGACAAAACAGAACTGAAAACTCCACCCAAAGTACAGGAGGGAAGTTGGGGCAGTGGAAAGGGAGTGAAGATTGACTTTGACCTTAGTGAAAATTTAAGTACTAAACTTAGAGAGATGAGTTAACCAAACAACCACTATCAACATTTATTGTGAAGCTATACTTCTCCCACAAGAAGAAAAGGGTGGCTTGGTAACAACTGCAACATAGCATTGAAGAAAAAAATAAATTGTTCTTAAGTATATTGTGATTATGATTATCTAGAAAAAAAATGAAACAAAAAACACAAAATGATATTAAAGCTCTTAAAGGAAGAATTAGGAGAATACATAATTTAGAAGATATAATAATAAGTCTTATTCAAGTAATAGACTTCCTAAAAATTAGTGTAATAGATGATTGGTCCATGAATCCGGTCATTATAAACCTGTGTACTATATTCAGCAAATACAATTTCCATGTGGACTTGGGAGCATACATATATAGTCTGTAACCAGATCCATTGACCTAAACTTTAATGAAGAGGACGTGTTTAATTATCTTTATAGCTAGATGAGGTGCATTTAAATATTTTGTTTCATCATAATCTGTTCCCTTCCTTAGTTTGATTTTTCCTGTCTGGTGGCCTTCTAGAGAGAGAAAGAAATGATAGTTTAAAAGTAGAAGTTTCTCATCTGAGACCAGCATATGAACCTCTACTAGGTCTTCTCTCATTCTAATTGTGCCTCCATTGTATTTGAATTGTTGCTTGTAATATTTTCTCTTTGATCTGGGGAATTCAGATTTTGACTATGATATTGCTTATAGGATGACTTTCAGGTGATGATCAGTGAATTTTTTTCCTGTTTCTCATGTTTTCCTCTTATTCTAGCATTTCAAATCAATTTTCTTTAATTATTTCTCATATCACCGTATCAAGATTCTATTTTAAGGGAAGAAGATTCTGAAAAAATGGTGAAATTGGTCAGAAAATTTCAAACTCTCTATATTTCCCCACAAACAAGACAAAATTGTGCCTCAAGGAAAATGTAGAATGATTAAAAACAAATAAGAGATAAGGCAGAACAGTGATATTACTGGGACAATCTGAAAAGGTTCAAAGATACCAGGATGGAAATTTGATGCCTATTAAATGCAAACACCTTAATGCTGGATTCATTGAAACAGCAAGCTGAGATGGGAAATAGTCTTAACTCCAGCCACAGGAATTTTCATTTCCCAGACAGTGTGAGAAGTTGGATATCTGATTTTGGGAAGACTGAGGAAAACTTGGTTAATAAAAAAATTAGCCTTACCTATGTTTAAGCTTAAGCTGGCCTTGGGTGAGAAGGAACCAGGGTGAGTACAAAAGTGATGGGCCAAAGATGCTGCTGGCTGTGGGGAATTTAGAGAAGGATGGAGTTCTTGGTTTGGAGTTCTAGACTAGAGGGCAGAACTAAAGAAGTATCCAAGGCTACAGGCACCATTTCCCCACTCTCATCCCAAGACTTAGAAGTGATTACAATAACAAGCTCTATTTTTTTAAAAAAATTATCAGATAAAGGAGAAAGAACCCAACCATAGAATAGGGAATAACAGGCCTCTTCAGAAGACATTGAAGCAAATACAAAAGTCCCTCCTATCTGAAAAAGTAACATCAAATGATCATCTGCCCAAAATGAATTCATAGAAGAACTTTTAAAAAGACTTTTTTTTAATCAAATGAGAAGAATTAAGGAAAAACTATAAAAACAATTTAAAAAACAAGAAAATTCTTTAAAGAAAATCAACCAACTAGAAGAGGAGATTCAGAATTTTAAGGAACAGTTGGACCTTGGCAATTATCAGAGACAAAGAAATAATGAAAAAAAAAGTAAAGAAGGAAAAAATAGAAGAGAATGTGAGGCCTCTTTCAAGGGAAGTTTTTACATGCTCAGGGTAGACAATTTCCTGACTCACCAATGAGTTTAAAGCCTGTCAATTATCCTCAGCCTGCTTTAATCCATCCGCTGAAACAACTTTACCAGATGTGGCTATGCATGGTTCAGTTTCTTAGAGTCACAGATGAGAATTGAGGAAAAACTATAAAGTAAAAATGGATGAAAGGTCTTAAAAAGGACTCAGCCAGCAAGAACTAGTCCTCCTTGAATAGCCTATATACATACATATAAATGTTAGCTATTATTAGTTACTGTCATTATTATCATTATGTGTTCCAGATGGAAAAAGTCAGGAAAAGGGTCTTTTATTATGAAGTTATTTCTGCCAATGTGGATGTTGTAATGGACAAGTAGGTGACACTGTGGACAGGACATTTAGTTTGGAATCAGTAAGACACTCTTGAGTTCAAATCCAGCATCAATAAGACTCTCCCTCAATTCAAGTCCAGCTTCAGATACTTACTAGATTTGTGACCCTGGGCTTAGTTTCTTAATCCTGTTTGCCTCAGTTTCCTCATCTGTAAAATGATTTGAAGAAGGACATTCCAGTATTTTTTTTTTATTTTTTTTTTATTATATATATATATATATATATTTTATAATATTATCCCTTGTATTCATTTTTCCAAATTACCCCCCTCCCTCTATTCCCTCCCCCCGACGACAGGCAATACCATACATTTTACATGTGTTACAATATAGTCTAGGTACAATACATGTGTGCGAATATCATTTTCTTGTTGCACAATAAACATTAGAATCCGAAGGTACATGCAACCTGGGCAGACAGATATTAGTGCTAACAATTTTCATTCCCCTCCCAGTGTTTCTTCTCTGGGTGCAGCTACCTCTGTCCATCATTGATCAACTGGAAGTGAGTTGGATCTTCTTTATGTTGAAGATTTCCACTTCCATCAGAATACATCCTCATACAGCATTGTTGTTGAAGTGTACAGTGATCTTCTGGTTCTGCTCATTTCACTCAGCATCAGTTGATTTAAGTCTCTCCAGGCCTCTCTATATTCCTCCTGCTGGTCATTTCTTACCGAGCAATAATATTCCATAACCTTCATATACCACAATTTACCCAACCATTCTCCAACTGATGGACATCCATTCATCCTCCAGTTTCTAGCTACAACAAAAAGAGCTGCCACAAACATTTTGGCACATATATGTCTCTTTCCGCTCTTTAGTATTTCTTTGGGATATAATCCCAGTAGTAGCGCTGCTGGGTCAAAGGGTATGCACAGTTTGATAACTTTTTGGGCATAATTCCAGATTGCTCTCCAGAATGGCTGGATTCTTTCACAACTCCACCAGCAATGTATTAGTGTCCCAGTTTTCCCACATCCCCTCCAACATTTGTCATTATTTGTTCCTGTCATCTTAGCCAATCTGACAGGTGTGTAGTGGTATCTCAGAGTGGTCTTAATTTGCATTTCTTTGATCAGTAGTGATTTGGAACACTCTTTCATGTGAGTGGATATAGTTTCAATTTCTTCCTCTGAGAATTGTCTGTTCATATCCTTTGACCATTTATCAATTGGAGAATGGTTCGGTTTCTTATAAATTTGGGTCAGTTCTCTATATATTTTGGAAATGAGACCTTTGTCAGAACCTTTGTTTTTAAAAATATTTTCCCAATTTGTTACTTCCCTTCTAATCTTGTTTGCATTAGTATTATTTGTACAGAAACTTTTTAGTTTGATGTAATCAAAATCTTCTATTTTGTGATCAATAATGATCTCTAGTTCTCCTCTGGTCATAAATTCCTTCCTCCTCCACAAGTCTGAGAGGTAGATTATCCTCTGTTCCTCTAATCTATTTATTATCTCCCTCTTTATGCCTAAATCATGGACCCATTTTGATCTTATCTTGGTATATGGTGTTAAGTGTGGATCCATATCTAATTTCTGCCATACTAATTTCCAGTTTTCCCAACAGTTTTTTCCGAATAATGAATTTTTATCCCTAATGTTGGAATCTTTGGGTTTGTCAAAGATTAGATTGCTATAGATGTATCCTTTTTTGTCCTTTGTATCTAATCTGTTCCACTGATCTACCGGTCTATTTCGTAGCCAATACCAAATGGTTTTGGTGACTGCTGCTATATAATATAGCTTTAGATCAGGTACACTTAGACCACCTTCCTCTGAGTTTTTTTTCATTAGTTCCCTTGCAATTCTCGACCTTTTATTCTTCCATATGAATTTTGTTGTTATTTTTTCTAGGTCATTAAAATAGTTTCTTGGGAGTCTGATTGGTATAGCACTAAATAAATAGATTAGTTTGGGGAGTATTGTCATCTTTATTATATTCGCTCGGCCTATCCAAGAGCACTGAATGTCTTTCCAATTATTTAAATCTGACTTTATTTTTGTGGCAAGTGTTTTGTAATTTTTCTCATATAATTCCTGACTTTTCTTTGGTAGATGGATTCCCAAATACTTTATACTCTCAACATTTGTTTGGAATGGAATTTCTCTTTGTATCTCTTGCTGTTGCATTTTGTTAGTGATATATAAAAATGCTGAGGATTTATGTGGATTTATTTTGTATCCTGCCACTTTGCTGAAATTTTGAATTATTTCTAGTAGCTTTTTAGCAGAGTCTTTGGGGTTCTCTAAGTATACCATCATGTCATCTGCAAAAAGTGATAGTTTGATTTCCTCATTTCCTACTCTAATTCCTTGAATCTCTTTCTCGGCTCTTATTGCCGAGGCTAGCGTTTCTAGTACTATATTGAATAGTAATGGTGATAGTGGGCAACCTTGTTTCACTCCTGATCTTACTGGGAAAGGTTGCAGTTTATTTCTATTGCATATTATGCTTACTGACGGTCTTAAATATATACTCCTGATTATTCTAAGGAATAATCCATTTATTCCTATACTCTCAAGAGTTTTTAGTAGGAATGGATTCCAGTATTTTTGCCAAGAAAACTCCACAACATGACTTAAACAATTGAACAACAACAGGTGTTTGCAATTATGAATGCTTGTGTTTCACCATAAATAAGAGACAATCTTTAGGTTCTGTATTCTTAGATGATGATGATAATAATAATAATAATAATAATAGCATCACAAAAGTAATATGGTATAATGGACACATAAATGAAGGAGGAGCCAAAATATCTGGACTCAAGTCCTTGTCCTACCATTTACTGACTCTGAGATGACTAGTTTCCTTATCTGTAAAATGAATGTGTTGGACTAGATTTTCTCCAAGGTTACTTCGAGATCAAAGACCTTGCGATTCTTACTGATGTTCTGAATGCAATAAAGCTGGTTCCTGCAACCAACCAATTGCCATGTGCTGCCTCAGTACTACCTCTAGGGGGCAATGCCACCATGTTAATTAATGCTATGAAAAAACAAGGCTTATTTGAGATCTCCACCAGTCACAATCCCATTATCACAAGTATTTATGGACACAAAGAACTTTTTCCTCATGATTGTGCATAAATCTTGCAGATTTCCAACCTCCAAGCTAAAGTGATGATAATGTTGATGCTAATATTTCAGACTTCTACAGAGTTTCAAGGTTCTAAAGCATTTTCCAACAACAATCTTTTAATGATTTAGTACAAATATTATAATTGGTTTTTTGCAGATGAGGAAAGATCTTTTAATAAGTAATCAGTCCCAGATAAGCCTGAATTGAGATGGGAATTTCTTTTCCTTCTCCCTTTTTTCTGGACACACACACATACACACACACACACACACACACACACATACACATATAATCTTGTAATATTATTCTCTAAAATGCAATGTTCTCTGGGAGCAGGTTTCTTGGGGGGCTTCTGGAAGCAGCCTTAGTTTCAGTTCAGTGTAATCCCAAGTACATTCAGGGATTAAAGTCCAAATACTTTATTGTCTCCCACAAAGTCTTGTCTCTTTTCTTGGGACTTGATTAGCTTTAATAGAAGCAATAGAAGCCTATCTCTCTCCTTGGTTCTGAGAGGTCCTGCTGCTAGTCCTTTGCCTCTCCCAGCTTCAGACTCTAGCTCCCTCCTAATATCTCCAAATCCAAAAGTTTGTACTTCAGTATCCAGCCAGCACAAGGGTAGAAGATGGAATGAATATGTCTCCTCCTCCGAGAGCTTCTAGTAGGCTTTTCCTTTCTGGCCCTGATAGCTCCTCCTTATATGCCCCTTAGTGAGTATACACTAATCATTATATCACTAGGAAACATTAATTTTGTAGGATTGAATCAATGCTAAACTAGATTTAACCACTGTCTCCTCAATTCCACTTACTTAGCATCTTATTTCAAGTTCTGGCCCATAACATCATCTCTTTCCTAAACTCAGACTCCAAAGATCACCAATTTACCTAAAGTACATTTTCACTTATATATCTAGGATGTATCTCAGTTTAACTGAATTGGAGCTCATTACCTTTTTTTTTTTAACCAAACTACTCCAAACTTCCCTGTTTCTTTTTGAGGACACAACCATTTTTGATTTGTGATGTTTCCTTAATATTTCATGCTTTCTATAACTCCACTACCTCATCTAATCACTTATTGTGTTTTCCCCAATGTCTTTCATATCCATTGCCATTCACAGAGCCACCAAACTCTGTAAAGGCTGAAACTCTGAATAGGTGCACTGAATTAGACAACTGATCACTTAAAGCTAATTACCTATTGGACAATACTCTGTTAGCATATGCTTGGAAAATGGCCCTTCTTACTATTCTATACTAGCTCGGTCTTTTGGTGTACACAGATAATTGATGGAGGGATGGGGGGGGGGAGAAAGTAAGACAAGGCAGAATCACTTTGGTGGTACACAAGTAGAAGGGAGGTTATGGAGAGCTTGTGTCCATCCCCTTCATTTATCCCCCTAAAGACCAAGAATAAAGACCAAGGACTTTTGTTTATCCTGACTCTGGCTGATTCTAAGCATCCAGGGTACTAACCCAGACTTCACAAAACTCAAAACCTATCACTGGAATATTATGAAAGTTTCCTACTTGATCTCCTTCCCTCCAGACTCTTTGGCCTCTAATCATCAATTCTTCTAAGAGCTACCAAAAAAACTTTATAAAGTACATATTTGACCTAACTCAAGAAGCTTTAGTAGCTTCCCATTTTTTAGGATACAATACAAACTCCTCAGTTTACCAATTCACAACCAGACATTTCACTTATTTCCCTTCATTCTGTTTCAGATAAACTGGCTTGCTTTCTATTCCCAAAAACAATATTCTATCTCCTACTTTCATGTCTTTGTACAAGCTGTTCTCACTGCTTCAAAAGTTTCCTCCTCCTCAGCATCTAGTTTTCTAGTTTTAAGAGTTCTTTGTATACATAAAAGTTCTTCTCTGGTGTCTTAGGACAAAATCCCACCATTTTTATTGCCCTTTCCCCCTTCACATTATGTTGTTTATGTGGCCTCCATAATAGTTGGCATGTTCTATTAAAACTCAGATTATTCTTTGCTATGATTCTTTTTGCCCAAGGGACACATAGTCCATATTTTTTCATGACCACTTCTTTAAAAAGCAAGGGAGGCTTCTTTTCCTCTTAAATTGATCCATGAAACGATCATATGAAAAAAAGAGTTGGCATTCAGTGCTCCCAGGAGGAGGAAGGAAGCAGGAAAATGCTCTTCAGGGTCCCCTGAGCAGAACTCCTTTCTAATGGATCAACAAACTTCTTCCTGGGTTGAGATTATAATAATTTTCCTGTACTGGGCAAGTATCTAAAGAAGACAAAAGCTTCTTGAAATAAGGATAGAAGCCACGCTGAGGGAGTCAAGAGTTTGATTTCTATGGGTGCTTTTGACTCCTTTAATATTTTTCATTAGCACAAGTGTGAAGTGTGTGTGTGTGTGTGTGTGTGTGTGTGTGTGTGTGCCTTTCTAAGCTATACATGCCTGCTTGGGTTGCCTACTTGGGTTATGATAGTTCTGCATTCTTCTGCCTTCAAGGTCTAAAGCTGGGATGAAGGTCATCATTTAATTCAGTCTTGGACCCATTGACTTTGAAGTGCAGTGATTAGATCTAGTTAGAAAAATTCAAAGGGCAATGTGCAAGTGATGAGGAGCCCAGAAGAGAGATCAGACCTTAAGATCATTCCCATTTCAATAACAGGTTCGAATTTACAAAGTACCTCCTTCACAGCCATCTTGTGAATTAGGAAGTGTCAGTATTGCTGATGTTCAATTATTTCAAGGCATATTTTCAAGAATTCAAGAATTTTCAAGGAATTGTTTCATGGAAAAATGACTAGACTTGGTGTTTTTGACATGAGAGGGCAATCTAGAAGATGGCAAATGGAAAGTTGAAGTTTGATAGGGGACTTCCAAAACCAGAATTAGTAGACCAGATAATGAATTATCTCTCACAGAAGGTCTTTAAGCAGATATTGGATCACCACTTACCTAATGAGTTTTAGAGTTTTTAAGGTGTGGGTTCAACTGAATGACTACTTAACTATAACCAGTTACTAGTTTTAAAAGTGATTCTATGAGGAATCAGTTACCTCAAATAACAGTGACTCAGACACAGGGACATAGTGGTTCAGAATGTGAAACACACTTTCTTTTTTTATACTTTTTAAAATGTTTAATGTAGTAGAAATAATATATGCAATATATACATACATTCATATACAATTATCTTGATGCACAAAAAAATCAAATCAAACCAGAAAAAATTAAGGAAGAAAATGAAATGCAAGCAAATAACAACAAAAAGTGTGAAAATGTATTATTGTGAACCACACTCATTTCCGGCAGTCCACTTTTTGGATATAGATGGCTCTCTTTATCAATAAACAATTGGAACTTGTCTAAATCTTCTCATTGTTGAAGAGAGCCATGTCCATCAGAATTGATCATCATATAATCTTGTTATGACCATATATAATGATCTCCTGGTTTTGCTTGTTTCACTTTGCATCAGTTTATGTAAATCTCTCCAGACCACTCTGAAATCATGCTACTGGTCATTTCTTACAGAACAATAATATTCCATAACATTCATATATCATAACTTATTCAGCCATTCTCCATAATGGGCATCCACTCAGTTTCCAGTTCCTTACCACTACAAAAAGGGCTGCCACAAACATTTTTGTACATGTGAGTCCCTTTCCCTCTTTTAAGATCTCTTTTGGATATAAGCCCAGTAGAAACATTGCTGGATCAAAGGGTATGCACATTTTGATAACTCTTAGGGCCTAGTTACAAATTGTTCTCCAGAGTAGCTGGATCTGATGAAGGATACTTTCTTTTTATTATTATAGCTTTTTATTTATAGAACATATGCATGGATAATTTTTACAACATTGTCTTTTGCACTCACTTCTGTTCCAACTTTTCCCTTCACTCCCTCCACCCCTCCCCTAGTTGATACACTGTTTTATACATGTTAAACATGTTAAAGTATATCTTAGATACAATATATGTGTGCAGATCCATATAGTTCTCTTGTTGCACAAGAAAAATTGGATTCTGAAGGTAAAAATAACCTGAGAAGCTAAACAAAAGTGCAAGTAATCCACATTCATTTCCCAGTATTCCTTCTCCGGGTGTAGCTGATTCTGTCCATCATTGATCAATTGGAACTGAATTGGATCTTCTCTTTGTCGAAGATAGCCACTTCCATCAGAATACATCCTCATACAGTATTGTTGTTGAAATGTATAATGATCTCCTGGTTCTCCTCATTTCATAGCATCAGTTTATGTAAGTCTCTGGAAGCCTCTCTGTATTCATCCTGCAATAGAACAATAATTTTCCATAATATTCATATACCACAATTTACCCAACCATTCTCTAATTGATGGGCATCCATTCAATTTCCAGTTTCTAGCCATTACAAAAAGGCTGCCTCAAATATTTGGACACAAACAGGCCCCTTTCCCTTCTTTAAGATCTCTTTGGGATATAAGCCCAGTAGTAACAACAAAGTATAGAAGGATTATACACACTTTGATAACTTCCTGAGCATAATTCCAAATTGCTTTCCAGAATGGTTGGATCAGTTCACAACTCCACCAACAATGCATCAGTGTCCCAGTTTTCCCACATCCCCACCAACATTTGTATTATCTTTTCAAATCATCTTAGCCAATCTGACAGGTGTGTAGTAGTATCTCAGAGTTGTCTTAATTTGTATTTTTCTGATCAATAGTGATTTGGAACACCCTTTCATATGAATAGAAATAGTTTCAATTTCATCATCTGAAAATTGTTTGTTCATATCCTTTGACCAATATCAACTGGAGAATGGCTTGATGTCTTATAAATTAGAGTCAATTCTCTCTATATTTTGGAAATGAGGCCTTTATCAGAACCTTTAACTGTAAAAATGTTTCCTGAAATATTATTGTTCTGTAAGAAATGATCAACAGGATGATTTCAGGAAGGCTTAGAGAGACTTACATCAATTGATGCTGAGTGAAATGAGCAGGACCAGGAGATCATTATATACTTCAACAACAATACTATATGATGATCAATTATGAAGGATGTGGCCATCTTCAACAATGACATGAACCAAATCAATTCCAATTGAGCAGTAATGAACTGAACCAGCTACAGCCAGCTAAAGAACTCTGGGAGATGACTGTGAACCACTACATAGAATTGCCAATCCCTCTATTTTTGTCTGCCTGCATTTTTTATTTCCTTCACAGGCTAATTGTACACTATTCCAAAATCTGATTTTTTTTGTACAGCAAAACAAGTTTGGACACGTATACATATATTGTATTTAACTTATACTTTAACATATTTAACATGTATTGGTCAATCTGCCATCTGTGGCAGGGGGGAGGAGGAAGGAGGAGAAAAATTAGAACAAAAGGTTTGGCAATTGTCAATGCTGTAAAATTACCCATGCATATATCTGGTAAATAAAAACTATAAAAAAATAAAAATAAAATAAAATACTAAAAATGTTTCCTAAGTTTATTGCTTCCCTTCTAATCTTGTTTGCATTAGTTTTGTTGGTACAAAAGCTTTTTAATTTGATATAATCAAAATTTTCTATGTTATTATCAATAATGATCTCTATTTCTTCTTTGGTCACAAATTCCTTCCTCCTCCACAAGTCTGAGAGGTGAACTATCCTATGCTCCTCTAATTTATTTATGATCTCATTCTTTATGCCTAAATCATGGACCCATTTTGATCTTATCTTGGTATGTGATGTTAAGTGTAGGTCCATGCCTAATTTCTGCCATATTAATTTCTAGTTTTCCCAGCAATTTTTGTCAAATAATGAATTCTTTATCCCAAAAGTTGGGATCCTTGGGTTTGTCAAACCCTAGGTTGCTTTAGTTATTGCCTATTTTGTCCTGTGAACCTAAGCTATTCCACTGATCAACTAGTCTATTTCTTAGCCAATAGCAAATGGTTTTGGTGACTTGATGCATGTATATTTAATATTGATCTTGCTTCATTATCTATGCTACCCCTTATCAAGATATAGTTTCCTTCCTTAAATCTTTTGATTAGATCAATTTTTGCTTTTGCTTGATCTGAGATCAAGATGGCTACCCTTGCTTTTTTGACTTCACCTGAAGTATAGTAGATTCTGCTCCAGCTTTTTACCTTTTTTTCTGTATATGTCACCCTGCTTCAGGTGTGTTTCCTGTAAACAACATATTGTAGGATTCTGGCTTTTAATTCAGTCTTCTATCAGCTTCCACTTTATGAGGGAATTTACCCCATTTACATTTATGGTTAAAATTACTAATTCTGTATTACTCGCCATCTTGTTAACCCCTGCTTATGCTTTTCTCCTTTCCTTCTCTCTTACTATTCTCCCAATTATTAAAGTTGTGAGCACCACTTGCCTCACACAGCCCTCCCTTTTTAGGATCCCTCCCCCCACATTAGAGTTCCTTCCCTTTTCTTACTCTTTTTCCTCACAATCTCTTTATTCCCTTTTGCTTAATTTACTCTGAAAGATACTTTCTACCAAAATGTCACACCTTTGAGTAGCTTGCAGAGGTACCTACATGGCACAATAATGGACAGGAAGACATTAGTTCAAATCTGATCCAGACACTTCCCAGCTGTGTGATCCTGACATGTCTATTTACTTCAGTTTCAAAGTATTAATATAATAATAGCACCCTGAGAACAAAATGAGATCTTTGTTAAGGACTTTGCAAACCTTTAAGGGCTATATAAATGCTAGTTCTTATCATTGTCAATGTCATCATTATCATCCTTCCATTAGTTCACACAATCTCACTCCTTTTCCCTATTGTTATGTTCAGGTTCTCATTGGCATGAGTGACTCATGTCAGCTTCCAATAGAAAGAAAGGAGTGTATATGGAAAGTGGGGGTGAGGTGAGGACATCACAAAAGGTTAAATTGTCAGATCCATATAGACTTAGCCTTTAGATAAACCACCATAATACATAGAACCCCCAAGCCCAGCAAAGGTTTCTTGTCTTTATTATTGTAGAACTAAGGAAATGAGAAATGCTATATCATGAGGAATATAGACTCAGGACTAAAGAGTCTCCTATTCAAAGGGGATTTAATATAACAGGGATAATTCTGGGTCCTTGGTATCATTATAGAGTTATCTTGAGGTTATCCAGAAGTCATTCTGGTATCTCCTGAGAGAGCCAGAATTCAAGCAATAGCTTCTTAGACCTTCTTCCTCAGGTTCTTCCTGGAGAAACAGAAGGAAGAAGTCAAAAGTCAAAGAGTCAGATGCCAAACACATTGCCTTGTCCTCAGCTTTCCCCTTAAGGTCCAGTCTCAAGAAGAAGAAGAGGCAACCAGATGGAAGAGATATCAAGGGGGCAGAGATGAGACCAGGGTGAAAAGGAGCCTGAAGTGAAGCTGGAAAAGGATGAAAGAGTGTATAAGAGGAGAGAGAAGAGACCAAAGCAGAGAGGAGGATGAAAGACAAATGGGGCATAGTGAATGAGGAAAAATCCCTGGAAAAATTATGACATGTCAAAGAGGGTTATGAGAAATGAACAAAGCATACAACAAGGGGACTAAAGAGAGTCTAAGGGATAAAGAGTCGAAGAGACAAATTGGACACTGAAGAAAAGGGTGAGGTTGAGCTATGAACTACAGAGGAGAATCTGAGAAAACAGAAAGGAAACCAAGATTAATGGTAAGAGAAGCTAGACATTTACCTCAGAAGATCAAGGCCCTGGCACTGAAAAGGACATTGATGGCCACAGTCTTCATGAATAGCAGTCTCATGAACAGTATACTGAAGAGTAGGTTATTCCCCTGCTCAGGTCCTTCTGCAGGGAGCAATGGTGAAGGTCTAGGGGAAATATGCTGAATTCTAGGACTACCCTAAATAGTAGATACATTAATCCTGACTAACATTTATGTAGGGCTTATAAGGTTTGTACAACAATCTACAAAATATCTCCTGAGATTTTCACCAAAATATCATAAGGTAGGCACCAGTTATTATTGCCATTTTATCAATAAAGAAAATTAGCTCAGAAAGTTTGCATCATTTGCCCATGGTCAATAGCTAATAAGAATCAAAGATGAAATTCAAATTTAGATCTTTTGACTCCACCTAGGCATAATCTAAGTATTCTAAAGTGAGCATGACCAATATAAAATGCATCACCTTTCCTCTAAGAATATCTTTCTTATAAACTTCAATATTTATTTTAAGAAACCACCATCCTTCTAGTCACCCAGTTTCATAATCTTGGCACCATCCTCAATTCTTTCCCCTCCTTCACCCCACAGATCTAATCTGTTGTCAGGTGTTTTTAATTCTGCATTTCTTGTCTCTCTTTTGTTCATTCATACAGTCACCATCTTGCTTCAGGGTTTCATCATTACTTACAGAGCAGGCTCCTATTGAACCTCCTCTTTTCCATCTCTCCTTGTCTCAAATTTACCCTCTACACAGTTGACAAAATTATTTTCCTTAAACTGTAAGTCTAACTATGTCATTACCCCAGCTCAAGAATCTTCAGTGGCTCCCTATTGACTACAGGACAGATTGCAGTTCACTATTTGATTCTAATCTACTTTTCCAGTTTTAATGGACACTATTGCCCCTTCACACATTCCATTTTTCAATCCATCTGGCCTATTTGCTGTTCTCCAACTTGCATTCTATTTCCCAGCTCCCCAGTTTGGAACATATTCCCTTCTTACCTCCATTTTTAGAATTTCTAGCTTACTTCAACACTCAATCCTTGCATCAATTCAAGCAGAAAGTCTGATCTCACTCATTTATTTATTGGTATTCATTCCTTCCACAAATAATAATCATATATATATGTATATATATATATATATTTATCTATTTATATGTTGTATCCTACTCTCCAATAGAATGTAAGCTTCCTGGGTGCAAAGACTGTCTTTCATTTTTTTCCCACTGAATCCCCAATGTGTTGCACAAAGTAAGTAATCAGTAAATGCATGTTAGATTATATTGAATTTAACACAAAACTGAGATAGGGAAAATCGCTTGAATAATTCAAGCATGGAATGAAAAGTGACAGAAACTATGATAAAAAAAAGGAATAAGTTTAAAGGAAATTATGACAATCTCTATTTGAAGTAGGATGTCTGCTGCAACAGTGGAAGATAAGGGTAGAAAGAGAAGAGTAAAGGAGGTCTGGAGAAATCTATGAGGAATCAAGAGAAAATGAATTATGAAAGAGCAGGGAAGGCTTAGCTCAGTTTATGGAATATCACATTTCCTGAGCCTTGGATAATATATACTTTGATCCCTGAATTATGACACATTCACACTGTGAATATGACACACTCTCTTGTCACTCTGAACCCGACTATTCATTATCAAAGGAGGACATATAGAAACTGGCAAAGAACTTCACTTAGAAAGAACCTGAGTAGCTAAGTGCTCCAACCTATTCCTGGAAGGAATTCCCTCTACACAGCATTCCTCAAAATGTTCTCCTTTAGTTTCCCTCAAAGAGCCTCAAGGAAATGGTTTCTTGACCTCCTCACTTAGCCAATTCCACTTTTGAACCGTCCTAACAGTCGAAAAGGTATTCCTTACATTATCAGAGCTAATGTTGCCTCCTGGTGACTTCTAAGCTTTGTCAGTTTCCCTTCCTAGTCACTAATGCACTTTTCTTTCCTATGAATCTTTCAGGTTCAATCTCATTAGCTCTGCCTTTTCATCATGAATCTTTAACTCACCCATGAGGTCCTGCTCAGAGCAAGATAATTTCTGGCCAGAGGCAATTCCAGGGTCTGGTCCTGTAGGACCTGAAGCAAGAAACACATTCTCAGACACAGCTCTGATCCTCAGTGACCCCAGGATTGGCTTTCTCAGTACCCAGCCCCCATCAACATCAGAAATCACCTTTCCAATCTAGCATGATGCCCCCTTCAATCTAAGAAATTCCCCAGACTACAATTCCTATCTTCAGCATTAGGATACTCTTTTGCTAGGATAGTCCTTTCTATCCTAGGTCCCACATTCCAGTTCCAGGACCCTTTTCCCTTGCTTTAAACTTTACTCAGCATCCTGTATTACCCCATCCCCAGACAGCCTATATCACTATCCCTATTCATCAGTGAACATACAATGCTCCTTCTTAGACTACAATATCCCTGTTCTCAGCCTTCTTCACCCCAGGGGCTAATCATACCTGGTTTGTGGGACACATTCATCTCTTTCCCAAAGTGCTTCACTGAGCAGGTTACTGTATCATTCTCACCAACCCTGCCAATCTGGATGGCATTGTAGTTGCCATTGGCCATGGGACCCAGAGTATGGGTCTGGGCTGAGATCAAAGCCCCAGAGGATGCCAAGGACACATGGATTTCCTTGGGGTAGAAGTTCCTGAGCAGGCAGGCCATAGCATCCTGATTCCTCACCAAGAATATGCTGGGTGACAGTAGGTTTCCTAGTCCTGCAAGAAAATGAAAGTTTCCTATCCCCTCTTTGCAACTTACCCCCAAATGTGGGAAAGGCACACATTTGAACAACATATAGCTGTGAAAAACAATCTTTACTGCCTAATTTCCTGCCCTGCTCTTAACCTCAGCTTGTCCCTGTATGTGGGGAATAAATTCATGTGACCAAGTAACTGTAAAAAACAAACCTTAGTCCCATTTCCTGTTCCAACTCCCAGTAAAAGCCTGCTTCCCATATCCCCAATTCACATGCTTGTACTTTCCCTAGATCAGTCTCCTCTCCCCTTCCCAACAACCCCCAATTCCTTATTGTCCCTCGAGTTGACAAGTTTCAGGATTTTATTGCTGAGTGTCCCAAGTCACTGGATTTTATGATGACATGACTCTGTAGTCCTTGAATGATCTATTATAATTCATCTCAAAGAATTAAAACCAGAATAGGAATGTTAGCTGTGTATGGTCACAGAGCAGACTGTGATAGAAAGTCGAGATTGTGAGATGGGGAACACTGTTTCTGGTCTGCATCCAGCAATGACTGTGCCCTGAAATCTTAGGATTTTCATAGGTCTGTGATAGTAAAGGTACTCACCAGGCTCCACAGTCACATCTGTCCCAAGACCAAAGACCAATTTGTCTGTGTCATCTCCAGTGCCCACCCTCCTTACACAATGGTATTGGCCAGAATCTCTGAGGCCCAGGTCCTTAATCTGTAGAAAAAATCGCCTCCCATTGTCCTCCTTGGAGATGGTGATTCGGTCTTCAGTGACATCTGTAGAACTACTGCCGAGATTGGTCAATCCTAGTGGAGCATGACCAGGTGCCCAAAGGTACCAGGCAAGTTTGCTTGTCTTGAATTGGAAACCAGAGGTTTCACATTTGAGGTTCAAAGTGATTCCAGCTTGGTGAGAGCCTCCCCCTGACTCTTTCAACACTGGTTGTTCCACTGAATGAAGCAGAGATGGAGATAGAGTAAGTAGGGGGAGTCCATTGATACCTCCTCCTAGGAGATAGAACTTTGATTCCCTTAAACTCTCTCATACTCTAACCCTGACCCATTCCCCTATCTGTAGCCCAGACCTAGGGAAGAGTATGGGGAACAAAGGACCCAGAGCAGCAGGAAAGATTGTTGGTAGGATCCAGGGAATCACAAGGATCAAGGCTGGTCCTAGGTTCAAAGGAGTTATGCCTTCTCAGATTGTTACAGACTCTGAAAGTCAGCAGATCCTCAAGGATAGAGAGATAGAGGTTTATAAGTAAGAGCAAACTGACGGGATTGGGGATTCCTGGAGTAAAGAGAGAGAGTTTGTCTGAAAACAGTTGGTCTCAGAAGCTCACCAGGTCTAATCAAGACATAGAATGACTGGAACCATCAATCCAATCCCTCACCCACCCCTAGGTAGCCTTCATTCCAATGGAATGAAATTGTTCCGTCAAGCTTTCCCCACCCCTACACACATTCCCTGAAAACACAGAAACTTACATGGTAATACAGAAAGTTCTGTTCCAGGACCAAAATTTTCCCACTGAGCTACTCACGGTGACACAGGAAGGAACCTAAACCTCTTGTCTCCAGAGAATTAGAAAGGGTGGAGGAACATGAGGATGACAGGAAGTGAACTGAAAGTCCCAAGAGTTAAATCACTCATCAAGGTAATGAAGCCCAGGGAAAGGTCTTCAAGTAATTGTGAGGGATCTCAGGATATACATTCTAAATCAACTTTACATCAAGGATCCAGGCAGGCTAGACATTTGGGAAGGGATTCACTTTTGTAGGATTTAAGATCAGTCCCCCACATGTCTTCTGGGGAGACTGAATTAAATGACTTGTATGAGTTTGACTGATCTTTTCTCAGATTAATCCAGGTAACACAAGGGAATGTTTGAAAGAGGAGTCCACTCTAGGATCCACTGGGGGGATCTGGTCATAGATTGAATAATAGTCAAGAAGAATTGGAGAATCTCGAGAACCAACTATGGTTTCCCAGAGATGTCTAAGTTGTCTGTCTCTTCTAGACCTTGTCTTGATAGACACCTGTCCAAACTATAACTAATAACTAACCAATGTCTCAGGGGCTGGTAGGGTATGTGGATATTTGCATTGATGTATATCTCTGTGGATCTTGGGAATCTTGAACCAAAGTGTTTGGAAATATTTCAGGGAGCCAATGATGGGACCCTGATGCATCTGCAAAGACTGTTGCAGACCTTCAGGGAGCATTCAGGAAAGGTTTTCCAACACCAGTTTGATGAATTCCAGATCATCAGAATTTCACATGATGACATAATTCTCATCTGGGATATTTTTTCTATTTAAGAATTTTTATTGTTACTTTTTTGTGACCCATGGATTTTGTATTTTAATTTTCATTTTTTAAATCTTGAGTTCCAATTTATTCTCTTGTTCTCCCAACTATCCCACACACAGTTAGAAGACATGCAATATGATGTAAGGTATATATGTAAAGTCATATTTCCATATTAGTTATATTTTTTAAAAATAAAGAAAAATTTAAAATTATACTTCAACTTGAATAATTCATCAGTTCTTCTTTGGATCATGTTCTTTGGAATCATTCTGCATCATTGTAATGATCTTAGTAGCTAAGTATTTCACAGCTGATTATCATTACATTATTGTTATTACTGGGTGCAATGATCTCCTGGTTCTGCTTACTTCCTTTTGCAACTCTTTCCAGGTTTTCCTAAAACCATACTTTTTATCATTTCTTATAGCTTTCAATAGTACTCTATCACAATCATATATCACAATTTGCTCATCCATTCCCCAGGTGATGACCATCTCACCTCAATTTTCAATTCTTTGCCATCTCAAAAAGATTTTATGAAATTATTTTTGTACAATTAAGTCCTTAACCAATTTTTCTGGCCTCTTGGATGTAGATCTAACAGTGGTATGGTTAGGTTAAAGAACATCCTTTATATATTTTATATAAAAATGTTAGAGTTCTTCGGGCAGAGTTCTACATTGTTCCTTTTTTGTGCAGAAAGATTTTAATTTTTTATTTGTTTATTTATTTTAATACATAGTACTTTATGAATCATGTTGGGAGAGAAAAATCAGAGCAAAAGGGAAAAACCATGGGAGAGAAAAAAATGCAAAAAAGAAGTGAACATAAGATGAGTTGATTTACATGCTATCTCCTTAGTTCTTTTTCTGGATGCAGATGGCATTTTCTGTCCAAAATCTATTGGGATTGCTTGAAGTCACTGAACCACTATAAATTGTTCTTTAGAATGATTGAACTGATTCACAACTTTTACCAATAGTGTTTTGTTGTCCAGTATTTGCCATTTTCCTTTTTTGTTATGTTGTGTCTCTAGAAGAGATTCTCAGATTGAGAGATGTGAGGTAGTACCTCACAGATATTTTTATTTCCCTTTTTCTAATTGATAGTGACTTGGAGTATTTATTCACATAATTCGATTTAGTAGATTAGATACTTTCGATTTAGTTATTTTAACTATGAAAGGGAATGGGATGAACTCTTCCACAAAACAAATGCAGATAGCAGACTGGATTAAAAGCCAGAATCCTGAAATATGTTGCTTACAGGATATACATTTAAAAGAAAGTGATACATATAGAGTAAAGGTAAAGGGCTGAAGGAGAATCTAATATGGTTCAGGTGAAGTAAAAAAAAAAGCAAGGGTAGCAATTCTGATCTCTGATCAAGTAAAAGAAAAGATAGATCTAATAGGAAACTGTATCTTAATAAAGGGTACCCATAGATAATGAAATAATTTATTTTTTAATTTTATTTTTCTTATAGCTTTTTATATACAAAATACATACATGGGTAATTTTTCAACATTGACCCTTGAAAAATCTTCTGTTCCATCTTTTCCCTTCCTTCTCCCCTACTCCTTCCCTTAGATGGAAGATAGTCCCATACTGTTAGGATTCTTACAAGGTGCTAGCTAAGTCATTGGAATGGATATAATTATCTAATTTAGCATGGTACTTAAGAATTCTCTAGTTCAGAATTCACACCTTTCACACCTTTAAGAGAGCATACTTTTAAGGAGTTCCCACAAGCCCAGGGAGTATCCACAAGCCCATTCTCTGGGAGGATATAAGGAGCCAGGATTCAGAGAGGAGGAATCAAGATTTCATTCCCACTTCCACGCTGGTGCTGCTGGTGACATTCTGACAAGAGCTCATCAGGGAATCAAGGCCTGCTGAAAGCTAGTCGAACCCCAAGTGAAGGAGACAAGACTTAAAGGAGAAAATAAAAGATCTGAAGATAAGTTTTGGAAAGAGACAGTAAAGGACTTTAACTCCTGGCTGCATTTTGGGATTATTGAACTGAACTGAAACAAAGGCTGCCTCCAGAAGTTCCCCAAAGAAACCTGCCCCCAAGAGAACGATTACAATTTAGAGACAACAGAACACTACACCATACATGTTAAATATGTTAAAGTAGATTAAATACAATATATGTATACATATTTATACAGTTATCTTGTTGCACAGGAAAGATCAGATTGAGAAAGAAGGTAAAAATAACTTGAGAAAAAAAATAACAAAAAATGCAAGCAAACATTAACAGAAACAGTGGAAATGTTATGTTGTGGTCAATACTCATTTCCCAGTGTTCTTTCTCTGAGTGTAGCTTATTCTGTTCATTATAGATCAATTGGAACTGATTTGGATCCTCTCATTGTAGAAGATAGCCACTTCCATCAGAATTGATCATCATGTAGTATTGTTGTTAAGGTGTATAATGATCTCCTAGCTCTGCTCATTTCACTAAGCATCAGTTCATGTATGTCTCTCCAAGCCTCTCTGTAATCATCCTGCTGGTCATTTCTTATAGAACAATAATGTTCCATAAAATTCATATACCACAATTTATTCAGCCATTCTCAATTGGTGGGCATCCCTTCAATTTCCAGTTTCTAGGCACTACAAAAAAGGCCGTCACAAACATTTTTGCACATACAAGTCCCTTTCCCTTCTTTAATATCTCTTTGGGATATAAACCCAGTAGTGATACTGCTGGATAACTTTTTGAGTATAGTTCCAAATCGCTCTCCAGAATGGTTCACAATTCCACCAACAATGCATCAGTGACCCAGTTTTCCCACATCCCCTCCAATATTGTGCATTATCTTTTCCTCTCATCTTAGCCAATGTGACAGGTATGTAATGGTATCTTAGAGTTTTCTTAATTTGCATTTCTCTGATCAACAATGATTTGGAACACCTTTTCATATGACTAGAAATAGTTTTAATTTCTTTATCTGAAAATTGTCTGTTCACATCCTTTAACCATTTATCAACTGGAGAATGGATTGAATTCTTATAAATTAGAGTCAACTATCTATATATTTTGGAGACGAGGCCTTTATCAGAACCTTTAGCCATAAAAATGTTTTCCCAGTTTGTTACCTTCTAATCTTGTTTGCATTAGTTTTGTTTGTACAAAAGCTTTTTAATTTGACGTAATCAAAATTTTCTATTTTGTGATCAATAATGATCTCCAGTTCTTCTTGGGTCATAAATTCCTTTCTCCTCCACAAGTCTGAGAGGTAAACTATCCTATGTTCCTCTAATTTATTTATAATCTTATTCATTACGCCCAAATCATGAACCTATTTTGATCTTATCTTGGTGTATGGTGTTAAGTGTGGGTCCATGCCTAGGTTCTGCCATACTCATTTCCAGTTTTCCCAGCAATTTTTGTCAAATAATGAATTCTTATTCCAAAAGTTGGGATCTTTGGGTTTGTCAAACACTAGATTGTTATAGTTATTGCCTATTTTGTCCTGTGAACCTAAGCTATTCCACTGATCAACTAGTCTATTTCTTAGCCAAAAGCAAATGGTTTTGGTGACTGCTGCTTTATTATATAGTTTTAGATCAGGTACAGGTAGGCCACCTTCATTTGATTTTTTTTTCATTAGTTCCTTTGAAATTCTTGACCTTTTGTTCTTCCAGATGAATTTTGTTGTTATTTTTTCTAGGTCATTAAAATAGTTTCTTGGGAGTCTGATTGGTATAGTATTAAATAAACAGATTAGTTTAGGTAGTATTGTCATCTTTATTACATTTGCTCTATCTATCCAGGAGCACTTAACATTTTTCCAATTGTTTAGATCTGACTTTATTTGTGGGCAAAATGTTTTGTAGTTTTGCTCATATAGTTCTTGATTTTCCCTTGACAGATAAATTCCCAAATATTTTATACTATTGACAATTATTTTAAATGGAATTTCTCTTTGTATCTCTTGCTGTTGGATTTTTTTAGTGATATATAAAAATGCTGATGATTTATGTGGATTTATTTTGTATCCTGCAACTTTGCTAAAGTTGTGGATTATTTCTAATAGCTTTTTACTAGAATCTCTGGGATTCTTTAAGTATACCATCATATCATCTGCAAAGAGTAATAATTTTGGTTTCCTCATTACCTACTCTAATTCCTTTATTTTATTGTTTATCTCTTATTACTGAAGCTAACATTTCTAATACAATATTAAATAGTAATGGTAAAAGTGGGCAACCTTGTTTCACTCCTGATTTTATTGGGAATGGTTCCAGTTTATCACTATTGCATATTATACTTACTAATGGTTTTAAATAGATGCTCTTGACTATTTTAAGGAAAAGTCAATTTAGTCCTATACTCTCAAGTGTTTTTTTTTTATTAGGAATGGATATTGGATTTTGTCATATGCTTTTTCTGCATCTATTAAGATGATCATGTTTTTGTTAATTTGGTTACTGATATAATCAATTATGCTAATAGTTTTCCTGATATTGAACCATCCCTGAATTCCTGGTATAAATCCTACTTGGTCATGGTGTATTATCCTAGAGATGATTTTCTATAGTCTTTTTGCTAAGATTTTATTTAAGATTTTTGCATCAATGTTCATTAGGGAGATTGGTCTGCAATTTTCTCTCTGTTTTTGTTTTACCTGGTTTAAGTATCAGTACCATGTCTGTGTCATAAAAGGAATTTGGTAGGACTCCTTCATTTCCTATTTTTTGAAATAGTTTATATAGCATTGGAGTTAATTGTTCTTTAAATGTTTGGTAGAATTCACATGTAAATCCTCACATGTAAATCCATTTGGTCCTGAAGATTTTTTTTAGGGAGTTAATTAGTAGCTTTTTTATTTCTTTTTCTAAAATGGGACTATTTAACGAATTTACTTCTTCCTTTGTCAATCTGGGCAATTATATATTATAACTATATATGTGTATATATATGTAATTATATATACACATATATAGTTATAATGCATTTGAATTTGAAGTCTTTATGTCCTAATATATGGTCAATTTTTGTATAGGCTCCATGAACTGCTGAGAAGAAAGTGTACTCCTTTCTGTCTCCATTCAGTTTTCTCCAAATATCTATCATACCTAACTTTTCTAGTGTTCTATTTATCTCTTTAACTTCTTTCTTATTTATTTTGTGATTTGATTTATCTAGTTCTGAGAGTGCAAGGTTGAGATCATCCATTATTATGTTTTGCTGTCTATTTATTCTTGCAGCTCCTTTAGGAATTTAGATGTTATACCACTTGCTGCATATATGTTTAGTATTGATATTGCTTCATTATCTATGCTCCCCTTTAACAAGATATAATGCCCTTATCTCTTTTAATTAGTTCAATTTTTGCTTTTGCTTCATCTGAGATCAAGATGGCTACCCCTGCTTTTTTGACTTCACCTGAAGCATAGTAGATTCTGCTCCAGGCTTTTACCTTTATTATATACAGAATAAATATCCTGCTTCAAGTGTGTTTCCTGTAAACAATATATTGTATGATTCTGGCTTTTAATCCAGTCTATTATCCACCTCCATTTTATGGGGGAGTTTATCCCATTCACATTTATGGTTAAAACTACTAATTCTGTATTTCCTGCCATCTTATTATCCCCAAATTATGGTTTTCTCTTTTCTTCCCCCCTTACCCCTCTCCCCAATATTAGACTTATGAGCACCACTTGCCTCCTGCAGCTCTTCCTCTTTAGAATCCCTCCCTCCCATTTGAAGTCCTTCCCCTTTCTTAAACCTTTTCCTTACTATTTCTGTATTCCCCTCTATTTAACCTAACCCTTCCCTTTTCATTTTTCCCCTCCCACTTTTCATTGAGGTGGGAGAAGCTTCTATGTAAACCAAATATGTTCAATATTTCAACTTTGAACCAAATCTGATGAAAGTTAAGATTCACACTATGTTCTTCCCCCTCCCTTCATTCCCTCAGATATAATAGGTTTCCTTTGCCTCTTCATGAGATGTGTTTCCCTCTTTTTACCTCCACTTTTCCCTTTTTCTGGTACAATTTCCTTTCCACCTCTAGTCCCTTTTTTATAAGAGTAAAACCAAATTATACATGTACTTCATAACAGAACTACAGTTCTCAAGAGTTCTTTTTACCTTTTTATGCTTCTCTTGAGTCCTATATTTGAAGGTCAAACTTTTTGTTTAGTTTTGGCTTTTTCGTCAGAAATAAATGGAATTCACCTATTTCGTTGAATGTCCATCTTCTTCCCTGGGGAAAAATGCTCATTTTAGCTGGGTAAATTATTCTTGGCTGCATACCAAATTTTTTCACCTTTTGGAATATCAAATTCCAGGCCCTTCAGTCCTTTAATGTGGATACTGCTAGATCCTGAGTGATCCTTATGGTGGCTCCTTGATATTTGAATTATTTTTTTCTGGCTCCCTATAGTAATTTTAACTTAGTTTAATAGTTCTGGAACTTAGCCACAATATTTCTTGGAGTTTTGATTTTGGGATCTCTTTCAGTAGGAGATTGATGAATTCTTTAAATGTCTATTTTTCCTTCTATAACACCTAGGCAGTTCTCTTTGATGATTTTCTGAAAAATAATGTCTAGGCCCTTTTTTTCAATGATGACTTTCAGGGAGTACAAAAATCCTTAGATTATCTCTCCTAGCTCTATTTTCCAGGTCTGTTGTTTTCCCAAGTAGGTAGTTAACATTTTTTATATGTTTCCATTTTTTTGCTTTTGCTTTACTGATTCTTGGTGTCTCCTGGAGTCATTCATCTCCATTTGTTCAAGTCTGATTTTTAATGAATTGTTTTATTCATTTACTTTTTAATTTCTGTTTGTATTTGTCCAATTGAATTTTTAAATGAGTTGTTTTGTTCTATGGAATTTTTTTCCATTTCACCAATTTTTTTTAAAGAATTATTTTCTTTTTCAAATTCACAAATTCTGTTTTCCTTGGAATTATTTACTTTTTCCAATTCACAAATTCTGTTTTTCAAAATTATCTTTATCCACTCTGTCTTTTAATTACTTATCCTGACCCTCTTGCAAAGCTTTCCTTTCCCCATTTTTCCTCTAGCTCTCTTTTAAGATCCTTTTTAATTTCTTTTTTGAGAGCCTTGTGTAATGGGGACCAGATAATATCCACCTTTAGATCTAGAGACAAACTGTTTTTAGTCTCTTCAGGGTTTGAAGCCTGCTCTTTTTCCATATAGAAGCTATCAATATTTAGAGCACTCTTTGCCTTTTTGCTCATTTTGAAAACCAAAACAACAACAACAAAAGAAAAACACCTACAATCTGCTTATTGAGGTTAGTGGGGAGGGGATTGGGGGAAGGAGGGAAAATTTGAAAGAGAAGGTTTTTGCAGGGATCAGTGTTGAAAAATTACCCATGCATATGCTTTATAAATAAAAAGCTATAATAAAAAAAATTTTAATGATCAGTAGCATCTATTTAAAACCATCAACAAGCATCATATGTAATAGAAAAAAATGGTAACAAAGTTCATCTGAAAGAACAAAAGGTCAAGAATTTCAAGGGAATTCATGAAAAAAATGCTAATGAAGGTTGCCTAGCTGTGCCAGACTTAAAACTATATTATAAAGCAGCAGTCATTAAAAACCATTTGGTACTGGCTAAGAAATAGACTAATTGATCAGTGGAATAGGTTAGATTCACAGGACAAAATAGTCAATAACTATAGCAATCTAGTGTTTGACAAACCCAAAGATCCAGCTTTTGGGATAAGAACTCACTATTTGACAAAAATTGCTGGGAAACTTGGAAACTAGTATGGAAGAAATTAGAACTTGACATGCACCTAATACCACATATCAAGATAAGATCTAAATAGGTTCATGATTTAGACATAAAGAGTGATATTATAAACAAATTCAAAGAATATAGCATAATTTATCTCTCAGGTCTATGAAGAAGGAAAGAATGTATGTCCAAAGAAGAACCGAAACTCATAATTGAAAACAAGATAGATAATTTTGATTATATTAAGTTAAAAGATTTAGAACAAACAAAACTTATGCAGACAAGATCAGAAGGGAACCAATAAATTGGAAATCATTTTTACATTTAAGGGTTCTGATAAAGGCCTCATTTCTAAAATATATAGAGAATTGACTCAAATTAATAAGAAATGAAGTCATTCTCCAATTGATAAATGGTCAAATGATATGAACAGACAATTTTCAAATGAAGACATTAAAACCATTTCTAGTCATATGAAAAGGCACTCCAAATCATTATTGATCAGAGAAATGCAAATTAAGACAACTCTGAGATACCACTACATACCTGTCAGATTGGCTAATATGACAGGAAAAGACAAGAACAAATGTTGGAGGGGATGTGGGAAAACTGGGACACTAATACATTGTTGGTGAAACTGTGAATGGATCCAACCATTCTGGAGAGCAATTTGGAACTATGTTAATAAAGTTATCAAACTGCATACCTTTTTACCCAGCAGTATTTCTATTGGGCCTCTATCCCAAAGATATCTTAAAGGAAGGAAAGAGATCTACCTGTGCCAAAATGTTTGTAAAAGCCCTTTTTATGGTGGCAAGAAACTGGAAATTGAGTGGATACTCATCAGTTGGAGAATTACTGAATAAATTATGGCATATTAATATTAGGAACATTATTGTTCTGTAAGATATGATCAGGAGAATGATTTTAGAGAGGTCTGGAGAGACTTATATGAACTGATACTAAGTGAAATGAGTAGAACCAAGAAATCATTATACACATCAACATCAATATTATACGATGGAAGAGGAAGGAGGAGAAAATCTGAAACACAGGATTATGCAAGAGTCAATGTTGTCAAATTATCCATGCATATGTTTTGAAAATAAAAAGCTTTATAAAAATGTTTTTAAAATTGGAAGGTGGAGAACGCTGAAGAAGAGAATTAATGAAAAATTTTATTTGAATGGAAGCTGTATGACTAGAATGAAGATGATAAAAGAGGAAAAATTAAAGTATTTTGGTGCCTAATTTGTATTTATTAATAAACAAATATTTTGGGGGGTGGAGCCAAGATGGTGTAGAGTAGACATGTTTTTATATGAACTCCTTCTAGTTCTCCTCAGATCAAAACCAGATCAAGCCTCTGAACAGGTGTTGGAACAACAGAACCCACAAATATTAGAAGTACAACAAATTTCCAAAAGATACTTTGGAAGAACTTCAGAAAAGTCTATTTAAATCATGCAGGGGGAAAAGCTGCAGAGGGCAGATGCAACATAAGTAGCCTGGCATAGGCAACCAGTGCTTTGAGGCATCACAAATTGGTGAATCTACTGGGGGGCTCTTAGGCTACTCAGTTCTGGTTACAAGTCAGTCAATCAGTGAGACACCCTAACATTGAACCACTCCTGCATTCCTGGTACAAATCCTACTGGTCATAGTGTATTATCCTGGGATGACTTTCTGTAATCTCATTACTAACATTTTATTTAAGATTTTTGCATCCATATTCATTTGAGAAATTGTTCTATAATTTTCTTTCTGTTTTCACCCTACCTAGTTTAGCTATCAGCACCATATCTGGGTCATAAAAGGAATTTCATAGGACTCCTTATTTCTCTATTTTTCAAATCATTTATATAGTATTAGAATTAATTGTTCTTTGAATGTTTGGTAGAATTCACAGGTAAATCCATCTGGCCCTAGAGATTTTTTTCCCAGGGAGTTCATTAATAGCTTTTTTCTATTTCTTTTTCTAAAATGGTACTACTTAAATAATTTTTCATCTTCTGTATTCCTGAGCAATCTATATTTTTGTAGACATTTTCCATTTCTTTTAGATTATCAAATTTGTTGGCATATAGTTGAGCAACGCAACTCCTAATTATTCTCTAAGTTCCTCTTCATTGGTGTTAAGTTCCCTCTTTTCATTTTTGAGACTAACAATTTGATTTTCCTCTTTCCTTTATCTAATCAAATTGACTAAAGGTTTATCTATTTTGTTTTTTTTTTTATAAAACCAACTCTTAGTTTTATTTATTAATTCAATAGTTTTCTTATTTTTAATTTTATTAATCTCCCCTTTTATTTTCAAATTTGATATTTAATTGAGGGTTCTTAATTTGCTCTTTTTCTAGCTTTTTTAGTTGAAAGCCCAATTCTTTGATCATCTCTTTCTCTATTTTATGCAAGTAAGCATCTAGAGATATAAAATTTCTCCTTATTACTACTTTGGCTGCATCCCACAAATTTTGGTATGTTGTCTCATTATTGTCATTCTCTTGGATGAAATTGTTGATTGTGTCTATCATTTGTTGTTTCACCCATTCATTCTTTAGGATTAGATTATTTAATTTCCAATTAATTTTTTAAATTTTAATTTAAATTAATTTTATTTTATTAAAAATAATCTGTGAGATACCCAAAGCAAATACAAAAGGCAAATAGCCTCTGAACCCCAGAAAAATGCAGAATCTGGCCACACATATCTAGCACCAGAAGTCAGTTAGCAACACAGGCTCCAGGGCAAACTAAAGCATCTGTTGCCCCTTTAACTTAAGAACACACCTCCACTTTTTTAAAAAAATGAGCAAAAAAGCAAAAAGAACACTGACCATAGATAGCTTTTTTGGAGAAAGAGATGAAGACCTCAAAGCCCAAAGATTCTAAAGGGAAATCATTTCTGGATGAAGCCCCAAAGGAATATGAATTAGCCCTCCATTTCACAAGGCTCTCTTGGAAGAATTCAAAAAGAATCTTAAAGTAGAGTTACAAGAAAATGAGAAAAGGAAAAGAGAACTTGACAAGAGAGTTTAGAAAATAAAAAAAAAAGAAATTATCTGAAGAGTATTCCTTAAAAATAATTTTGATGAAATCGGAAAAGCTTATAACCCCTTCCAAAATATATTTAATTAAATGCTAAAGGCAAATAACTCCTTATAAAATATATATGGAAAAAGAAATCAATTCATTGAAAAACAGAATTTGTTTAGTATGCCAGAAATTAGATATGGACCCACACTTAACACCATATACCAAGATAAGATCAAAATGGGTCCATGATTTAGGCATAAAGAATGAGATCATAAATAGATTAGAGGAACAGAGGATAGTCTACCTTTCAGACTTGTGGAGGAGGAAGGAATTTATGACTACAGAAGAACTAGAGATCATTATTGATCACAAAATAGAAGATTTTGATTACATCAAACTAAAAAGTTTCTTTACAAACAATACTAATTCAAACAAGATTAGAAGGGAAGTAACAAATTGGGAAAACATTTTTATAGTTAAAGGTTCTGATAAAGGCCTCATCTCCAAAATATATAGAGAATTGATCCTAATTCATAAGAAATCAAACCATTCTCCAATTGATAAATGGTCAAAGGATATGAACAGACAATTCTCAGATAATGAAATTGAAACTATTTCCACTCATATGAAAGAGTGTTCCAAATCATTACTGATCAGAGAAATGCAAATTAAGACAACTCTGAGATATCACTACACACTGTCAGATTGGCTAAGATGACAGGAACAAATAATGATGAATGTTGGAGGGGATGTGGGAAAACTGGGACCCTAATACATTGTTGGTGGAGTTCTGAAAGAATCCAGCCATTTTGGAAAGCAATCTGGAACTATGCCCAAAAAGTTATCAAACTGTGCATACCCTTTGATCCAGCAGTGCTACTACTGGGCTTATATCCCAAAGAAATACTAAAGAGGGGAAAGGGACCTGTATGTGCCAAAATGATTGTGGCAGCTCTTTTCATAGTGACTAGAAACTGGAAGATGAATGGATGTCCATCAATTGGAGAATGGTTGGGTAAATTATGGTATATGAAAGCTATGGAATATTATTGCTCTGTAAGAAATGACCAGCAGGATGAATTTAGAAAGGTTTGGAGAGACTTGCATGAACTGATGCTGAGTGAAATGAGCAGAACCAGAAGATCAACAACAATACTGTATGAAGATGTATTCTGATGGAAGTGGATATCTTCAACATACAGAAGATCAAACTCACTTCCAGCTGATCAATGATGGACAGAAACAACTACACCCAGAGAAGGAACACTGGGAATTAAGTGTAAAATGTTTGCACTATTGTCTTTCTACCCAAGTTACTTAAACCTTCAGAATCCAATACTTAACATGCAACAAGAAAATTGGATTTACACACATATATTATATCTAGGTTATACTATAACACATGTAAAATGTATGAGATTGCCTGTTATCTAGGGGAGGGAGTATAGAGAGGGAGGGGAAAATCTGGAAAAATGAATACAAGGGATAATGTTATAAAAAATTACTCATGCATATATACTGTCAAAAAAAGTATAATTATAAAATTAATAAAATAAAAAAAACAAAGAAAAAAAGAAAAACAGAATTTGTGAAATGAAAAAAATGCAAAGAACAAAACACCACATTTAAAAGTTCAATTGGTCAAGTGCAAAAGGAAATTAAAAAACTAACTGAAGAAAATAATTCACTAAACATTAACATTGAACAAATAGAAGTGAATGACTCAATGAGATTTTAAGAATCAATAAAACAAAACAAAAGAAGAAAAAATAGGGGAAAAAAGTAAAATACCTCATTAGAAAAACAACTAACTTGGAAAATAGATCTAGAAGGGACAATCTAACAATTATTGGACTTCCTGAAAACCATGATGAAAAAAAGAGTCTAGGCAACATCTTTCAATAAATTATCAAAGAAAATGGCTCTGATATCCTAAAACCAGAGGGTAAATAGCCATTGTAAGAATTCACTCAAAATCTTCTGAAAGAGACCCCAAAATGAAACTCCAAAGAATATCATAGCTTGTTAAGTTCTTACTAAGTGCTAAGTCGGTACTTAACAATTCTCTAGTTCACACCTTTGGGTATGGCCTTTAAGGGGAGTTTACCCCTTTGAACTTCTGAGGAGGAGTTTATATATGAAAAGAAGTTTACACAACCTTTAAAAGGAGCAAATTCATTGGTTGAAGTAATTTTCCCACAAGCCCTTGAGTTCTTACACACCCATTCTCTGGGAGAATAAAAGAAGACAACATTGAGCAAGGAGTTAGTCTACCCTAGGACAGAGTTGGACCCAGAGGAGTAATCTACTCTGGAGGAAGAAGAGTCTAGCTGGGAGATTGAGTTGAGACAGCAGATCTCTTCCCAGAGAGCTATCAGCAGTTTCTGGAGACAACAGAACATTACAATAGCTGAATTTCAGCATTATCAAATCAACAAGAAAATATTCCAAGTAGCCAAAAGGAAAGGGCAGAGGGCTGCAGATAGTGGGGGAACTCTGGGTAAGGTATAAGACCCTTCAGCTCAGAAGGAACCTGATGACAATATCTGGTTTTGGTTCCCCACTTCCCTTTGGTGTTCTCACCCTTCCTGAGAAGTCAAGGAGAGCATGATCCCCTGTGTTCTACTTGAAGCAAAGGATACTTACAGTAAGAGGCATTTACATATCAATAGTAGGGTGGTTATAGTTCGAACTTGCTCAGTGTGATGTGAAGATATAATGGTTCTCTAGTTGGCACATGCTTAGTGTTGTAATAATATAATCATGCTGAGATATTTAAGGGCTGAGAGGAGTGGAAATAAAGACACTCCATCTTTGACCATCCTTGTGGGTCTACTGCCTCCTTCATTCCTCCACTAAGACCAAGCCTGGTCCCAAGATCCTCCAGAGAGCTAGTCCAGATAGTATATTTTGGCACCTGAATTTGGAAGTTCTAGAAAGCACACTATAGGAAACAACTAAAACATCAAGGAGACACAATCATGATTACCAAGGTCCTAGCAGCTTCCACTTTAAAGGATTAAAGGGCATGGAATCTGATATTCTAAAAGGCAAAGGAATTTGGATTGTAGCCAAGAATCAACTATCTAGCAAAACTGAACATTATCTTTCAGGGAGAAAGATGGATATTCAATGAAACAGGTGAGTTTCATTTATTTCTGATGAAAAGACCAGAGCTGAATAGAAAATTTGATCTTCAAGTGCAAAACTCACGAAAAGCATAAAAAGATAAAAAGGAAAGAAAAAAAACCTTTCTTTTAAAAATTAAAAACCTATATCCCTATATAGGAAGATGATATGTTTAACTCTTGAAATCTGTATCTCTATTATGGGCATACATAGAGGATGCAAGTATAATTTGATTTTACTGTGATAATATAAAAAAGAAAATAGAGGTGGAAACGGTATTGTACTGGAAGAAGAAAATGGAAGTGAAATGAGGCAAATTACATTTCCCTAAGAAGCAAAGACCTATTTTAATAAAGGGAAAGAAGGGACAGGGATGAACATTGTGTAAATCTTACTCCCATCAGATTTGGCTGAAAGAGAGAAAATAAGATACATTTAGCTTCACAGAGAAGCTTGTGTTACCCTATAGGGAAGTAGTAGAAGAAAGGGCAAATGTAAAAGAGAGATTAATAGAAGAAAGAACAGAAGTAGATGGGGGAAGGGATAAGAAAGAGAAAGGGGCTATAAAAGGGGAAGGACTATTTGAGAGAGGATGTGGTCAGAAACAAAATACTGGGGAGGAGGGATAGGGGAAAAGGGGAAAGAAAAGAGAAAAGTTTAATTTGGGGAAATCAAGATGGCAGGAAATACAGAATTAGTCATTTGAACTGTAATGTGAATGGGATGAACTTCTGCCATAAAAGGAAGCAAATAGCAGAGTGGATTAAAAGCCAGAATCCTGCAATTTGTTGTTTACAAGAAACACATTTAAAACAGATTGATACATTCAGAGTAAAGGTAAAAAGGCTTGAGCAGAAGCTATTATGCTTCAGCTGAAGTACAAAAAAAGCAAGGGTAGCAATCCTGATCTCAGATCAAGTCAAAGCAAAAATAAATCTAATTAAGAGATAAGGAAAGAAACTACAAAGGAAACTACACCCTACTATAAGGTACTATAGATAATGAAGTAATATCAATACTAGATATATATGCACTAAGTGATATAACATCCAGATTTCTAGAGGAGAAATTAAGAGAACTGAAAGAACAATTAGACAGCAAAACTATATTAGTGGGGGATATCAATGTTGCTGTCTCAGAAGTAGATAAATTTGAAGCACAAAATAAATAAGAAAGAAGTAAAGGAGGTAAATAAAATTCTAGAATAGTTAGGTATGATAGACCTTTGGAGAAAATTGAATGGAGGCAGAAAGAAATATATTTTTTTTCTCAGAAGTACATGGAATCTATACAAAAATTGACCATGTATTAGGGCATAAAAACCTCAAAATGAAATGCAGAAAGGCAGAAATAGTAAATGCATTTTTTTCAGATCACGATACAATAAAAATTACATTCAATAAAAGGCCAGGGAAAAATAGACCAAAATTAATTGGAAACTAATCTAATTCTAAAGAATGAGTGGGTAAAACAACAATTCATAATTTCATCCAAGAGAATGACAATAATGAGATAACATACCAAAATTGATGGGATGCAGCCAAAGTAGTTGTTAGGGGAAGTTTTATATCTTTAGATGCTTATTTGCATAAAATATAGAAAGAGAAGATTAATGAATTGGGCTAAAAAAAATTAGAAAAAGAACAAATTTAAAACCCCCAATTAAATGCCAAATTTGAATTTCTGAAAATAAAAGGAGAGATCAATAAAATTGATAATAATTGATAATAAAATAATAAAATTGAAAGTAAGAAAACTAATGAATTAATAAACAAATGTATGAATTGGTTTTATGACAAAACCAAATAGATAAACCTTTAGTTTATTTGGTTAGAAAAAGGAAAGAGAAAAATCAAATTGTTAATCTCAAAAATGAAAAGAGAAAACTTTCCACCAATGAAGAAGAAATAAGAGCAATAATTAGGAGTTATTTTGCCAATAAATATAATGTATGCCAATAAATCTGATAATCTAAGTGGAATTGAGAAATACCTACAAAAATATAGATTGCCCAGATTAACAGAAAGGGAAATAAACTACTTAAATCATCCCATTTCAGAAAAAAGAAATAGTACAAGCTATTAATCAATTCTCTAAGAAAAAAACCTCCAGGGCCAAATGGATTTGCATATGAATTCTACCCAAGTATTTAAAGAACAAGTAATCCTAAAACTATACAAACTATTTGGAAAAAAATAGGGAAAGAAAGAGTCCTACCAAATTTATTTTATGATACAGATATGATGTTGTCAACTGAGTCAAAACAGAAAGAAAATAATAGACCAATTTCCCTGATGAATATTGATGCAAAAGGATAATACACCACAACCAAGTAGGATTTATACCAGAAATGCAGGCCTAGTTCAATATTAGGAAAATTATTAGCATAATTGAATATATCAATAACCAAACTAACAAAAACCATATGATTATCTCAATAGATGTAAAAAAAAGCATTTGACAAAACCCAATACCTATTCCTATTAAAACCACTGGAGAGTAGAACAATAAATGAAGTTTTCTTTAAAATAATCAATAACATCTATTTAAAGCCATTAGCAAGCATTATATGTAATGAGGATAATTAGAATCATTCCCAATAAGATCAGGGATGAAACAAAGTTGCCCCTATCAATATTATTATTCAATAATGCATTAGAAATATTAGCTTTTAAGATTCCTACCTCTCCTAGCATACCAAGTCTAATCTTTTCTCCACCATACCCCATTATACTGTTGTGTTTTGACCTTGGTTTATTATACAAGTACATATTTCCTCCAGATTACTTGTATTGTTTTATATGACCACATATGAAATTAAATTGCTATTTGGAAAAAAAAATATTAGCTTTGTCAATAAGAGAAGAAAAAGATATTAAAGGAATTAGAGTAGGTAATGAAGAGACCAAATTATCACTCTGCAGATGATATGATGGTATACTTAGAGAATCCTAGAGAATCAACTAAAAAAAAAAAAACTACTAGAAATAATTCACAACTTTAGCAAAGTTGCAGGATACAAACTAAATCCACAGAAATCATTGGTACTTTCATTTATTACCAACAAAGTCCAGCAGCAAAGAATACAAAGAGAAATTTCATTTAAACTAACTGTAGATAATATAAAATATTTGGGAGTCTACCTGCCAAGGCAAAGATAGGAACTGCACGAACATGACTACAAAACATCTTCCACACAAATAAACTCAGATCTAGTCCATTGGAAATATATCAAATGTTTATGTGTAGGTTGAGTGAAAAATAATAAAATAACAATACTACCTAAATAAACTTTCTTGTTCAGTGCCATACCAATCAAATTCCCAAAAAACTACTTTACAGATATAAAAAAAAATTAAGGAGAAAATTCATCAAGAAGTCAAGAATCTTAAGGTAATTAATGGGAAAAAATGCAAATGAAGGTGGTTGAGCTGTACCAGACCTAAAACTATATTATAAAGCCATGGTTATCAATACTATTTGGTACTGGCTAAGAAATAGAGTAGTCGATCAGTGGAATAGGTTAGGTTCACAGGACAAAATAGTCAATGACTATAGTAATCTATCATTTGACAAATCCAAAGACCCCAGTTTTTGGGATAAGGATTTACTATTTGACAAAAACTGCTGAGAAAATTGAAAATTAGTGTGGCAGAAATTAGGCATTGACCATCACCCTATTCCAAGGTAAGATAAAAATGGATTCATGATTTATACATAAGAAGTAATAATATAAGCAAATTAGAAGAATAAAGGATAGTTTATATTTCTCAGACCTGTGGAGAAGGAAGGTATTTGTGACCAAAGAAGAACTGGAGTTCATTATAAAATATAAAATAGATAATTTTGATTATTTTAAGTTAAAAAGTTTTTGTACAAACATAACCAATGCAGACAAGATTAGAAAGAAATCAACAAACTGAGGTGTGTGTGTGGGGGGGAGATTTACATTCAGAGATTCTGATAAAGGAATCAATTTTAAAGTATATAAAAAATTGACTCAAATCTATAAGAATTCAAGCCATTCTCTAAATGATAAATGGTCAAAGGATATAAACTTGTAATTTTCAGATTAAGAAATTGAAACCACTTCTAGCCATATGAAAAGATGCTCTAAATCATTATTGAACAGAGAAATGCAAATTAAGACAAATCTGAGGTACCACTACATACCTCTCAGATTGGCTAAGATGACAAGAAAAGATAATGATGAATGTTGGAGGGGATATGAGAAAACTGAGACACTAATACATTGTTGGTGGAGTTGTAAACACATCCAATCATTCCGGAGAACAAATTAGAACCATGTCCAAAGAGCTATCAAAATGTGCATACCCTTTGATCTAGTGGCTCTACTAGGCTTATGAGTTCATAAAGGAGAAAAAGGGACACAAATGGGCAAAAATATTTGTGGCAGCCCTTTTTTGTAATGGCCCAAAACTGGAAATTGAGTGAATGCCCATCAGTTGAAGAATGGTTGAATAAGTTATGGTATATAAATGTTCTGGAATATTATTGTTTTATAAGAAATGATGAGCAGGATGATTTCAGAGAAGCCAGGATAGACTTATATGAATTGATGCTGAGTGAAACAAGCAGAACAAGATCATTGTACACAGCAATAAGATTAAATGATGATCAATTCTGATGGACATGGTTCTTTTCAACAATGAGATGATTGAGGTCAGTTCCAATAATCTTGTGATGAACAGAGCCATCTATACACAGAGAAAAGATTGTGGGAACTGAGTATGGATCATAACATAGCATTTTCATTCTTTTTGTTGTTGTTGGCTAGTATTTTCTTTAATTTTTTTAATTTTTTTTCTTTTTGGTCTGATTTTTTTCTTGTACAGCAAGATAATTGTATATATAAATTTAGGTATATACCTGTATTAGGTTTAATATATATTTTAACATATTTAACATATATTGGATTACTTGCCATCTAGAGGAGGGTACGAGGAAAAGAGAAGAGAAATTTGGAAGACTTCTGCAAGGGTCAATGTTGAAAATTTATCCACACATATGTTTTTTTTTAATTTTTTATTAAAACTTTTCATTTACAAAACATATGCATGGGTAATTTTTTATAGCATTGACTTTGGCAAAACCTTTTGTTCCAAATTTTCCCCTCCTTTCCCCTATCCCTCCCCTAGCTGGCTGATAGTCCAATACCTATTAAATATGTTTAAATACATGCTAAGTCCAATATATGTATACATATTTATACAGTTATCTTGCTCTACAAGAAAAATCAGATCAAGAAGGAAGAAAAATAAAAACTGAGAAAGAAAACAAATAACAGGAGAGAGAATAAGAATGCTATGTTGTGTTCCACACTCTGTTCTGACGGTTCTCGTTTGGACGGTTCTCTTTCTGGGTATAGATGACTTTCTTCATCACTGAACAAGTGGAACTGGTTTGAATCATCTCATTGTTGAAGAGAGCTACATCCATTAGAAATGATCATCATATAGTCTTGTTGTTGCCATGTATAATGATCTCCTGGTTCTCATGTATATGTTTTGAAAATAAAAACTTTAATATAAAAAAATCAGATTTTTTTCCTGTACTGATGAATAACAAATAATCATCTCCCATAAATATTTTCCTTCCCTAGTAGTCACTGCTAATCCTATTCCGTACCAGAGATCAACATTTACCCTGTGGTTTTTATAGTATAAACTTCAAGGGATATATCACCGTGTTTCCTGACCACCTTGACTCAGCCCTAAACCAAAACCTTATTCCTCCTAGCCTGTTCAGTCTCTTCCCACTTTCCTCTTGTCCCAGGTCATGAGATTTTTTTTTGGATCTTTGATCTTAGGGGAAGAAAGGAGACAACTACCATTCTTTGATGTTAAGAGAAAATACCTGTCACACGGAACAAGCTACCATCCTAAAAATTGAATCCCTACTGCAGAATAACAATTCTACTCAAATTCTGAGTGTGAACTTAAATTCTGGTTAGTAGTTGCCTAGTCTGGTAGAAGTTAGCTGTACATTTCTCCAGCCTGTGCCTTTCTACTCACACAACACCCATTCTAATTCATATAATCCCTTACCACCTTTCTCCTAGACTTTTGAAATGACCTCCTAATGGATCACCTACTATAGTCTTTATTTTCTCCAGAGCATACTCCAAAGAGCTGCCAAGTTGTTATGCCCAAAGTTCTGACCATTTTCCACTCCAGAAGTTTCATGTGGCCCCTTCTTGCTTCCAGGATAAAATATAAATTTCTTTGATACTTAAAACTTCATAATCTTTTTTTGCCTCTAATAAATGTTATTTATTTTAATTTGAATTTAAGAAATAAACCAAACATTTGCATATCATCAAAGATGAGGGGGAAAGATATTGTATATGAAACTAGAAATCTCTGATGCATACTGGTTATGTGACCCTTGGTGAATTATTTACGTTCTTTTTTATTATTATAATATGTTATATATATTTATTATTTATTATTTATTATATGTATTTTTTATTTACAAAACATATGCATGAGTAGTTTTTCAACATTGACCCTTGCAAAATCTTCTGTTCCAAATTTTTCCCTCCTTCTCCCCACCACCTGCCCCAGATGGCAGGTAGTTCAATACAACATCATAATCTTTTTAAAAAATTTAATAATAGCTTTTTATTTTGAAAATACATACAAAGATAGTTTTCAACATATGCCCTTGTAAAACTTTGCGTTCCAATCGTTTCTCCCTTCTTTTCCTACACTTCCCCTTCCCAGTCAGCAAGTAAATATATGTTAAACATGTGCAATTTTCTATACACATTTCCACATTTATCAAATTGCATAAGAAAAATTTGATGAAAAGGGAAGGGGGAAGAGAAAGAAAGAAAAAGCAAGAAAACAATGTCAAAAATATGAAAATACCATGTTTTGATCCATATTCAGTCCTTATACTCCTCTTTCTTGATACAGATAGCTCTGTCCATCACAAATCTATTGGAATTTGATTGAATCACCTTATTGTTGAAAAGAACCATATTCATCAGAGTTGATTATTACTTAATATTGTTGCTATGTACAATAATGGTCTCTTGGTTCTACTCATTTCACTTAGCATCAGTTCATGCTTTTTGAAATCATCCTGCTGATTGTTTCTTATAAAATGATAATATTCCATTACATACATATGCTTTAATTTATTCAGCCATTTTGCAACTGCTGGACACCCACTCAGTTTCCAATTCCTTGCCACTACAAAAAGGGCTATTGCAAACATTTTTGTACATATCTTCACAATCTTTTCAGACAGATCTTTGACATGGGACTTTTCCAACTAATTTTCCTACTTGCTCTTGTGCATTTATAATGTTACCTTTTTTGTTTGGAGTTTTTTGATGAGACTGTTGGAAGTAAGTCACTTGCCCAGGGTCACATAACTAGTAAGTATCAAGTGCTTGAAGCCAGATATAAATATACATAATGTCTCAGTTCTCCTGTTCCTGGTCCTTATTTGTTACAGGAGCAGCTAGTGGCTGCTGGGGATCTAATTCTGACTAGCAGAATAGATCCTTTCATGTGACAATATGATAAAGATACAAGAAGACTGAGATGCAGTTGCATTCTCTGACCTCTCTCCTCTTCCCTTTTGCCTCCAATTGATTTCATTCCCAATCCACAAGCAACATCTGAATCAGTAAAGGCTGATTTGCAATTCCTTCAAATGTGTTATGATTCACAGCTGTGAGGGCTTTTGGAGAATCAACTTGCCCCTTAGTACTTAGGCATGGTCCTTAACAATTCCTGATTTTTTGTTTCATGAAAACACTATTTTTCCCCCAACAGTATAGTCAGTAAGTTTTTCCAATATTGTGAAGCAGCTGTTATCTGAGTCAGAATGCTGAGAAATGCAAACAGCACTTTTTTCTTTTCTATCCTATTCCTCTGGATGGTTTCAGGGTGAGACACTATAGTAGCTGTTGAATCTTGTGAGAACTAATTTACTTTGACATCATAATAGTCCATCATGGAGACAAACTTTCTGACAAACAGAGAAGTATGATTATAATCAGAGAAGGCATTTTTCATCAGTCCCTCATCAGTCTTCTGGATTGGCTCTTTGAAGTGTTGGCCTATTTTAATTACCCCAACTGAAAAAGTTTTATGAGGTCTTCTCCCTTTCCTTCTCCACATGTTACCAAAGGAACTCTCCTGGGAGGATCCTACTTATGAACAGCAATGCTGCTTCTTTGTTCTTTGTACCCCACATTAGGCACCATTTATTGCAGGAGCCACCTGCTAGTGGCTGCTGGAAATCAAATTGTGACCAGTAGTTCCCTCCATATGAGAGAATGATACAATATCAGGAGACTGACAGGGAGTTGTGTTCTCTGACCTCTCTCCTCTTCCCTCTTAGCTCCAATTTGTTTCATTCCCAATTCATAAGCAACATCTGCATCTTTAAAGGCTGATTTGCAATTTCTTCAAGTGTGTTATGATTCACAGCTGTTGGGGTTTTTGGAGAATTGACCTACCCCTTTACACTTAGTCATAGTCCTTAACACTTATTAAAGGTGACAAACCTTAAGGTTTATTATTTTGATATACCTAGTCTGTTATGCCCTGGTATGCTCTCAACATCCTCCAATGACCTACCTAGATTTCCTTGGTATTATGGCCCAAATGAATATGGTAGCTGTACATAGTCACACAGCACCAAGCTATTTGAGGAAGAAAAGAGAAGAGATCAAAGAAGGGATGGACTCATATGTTCAAAATTTTTTATAGAAGCACTTTTTTGTACCAAAGAAACAGAAATAAAGTTAGTGCCCATCAATTGGAAGATAGCTCAACAAATTATGGTATGTGAATATAGTGCAAGATTATTGTGCTGTGAGAAAAGATGAATATGACAGATTCAGAAAAACCTTAGAAGACGTGTATGAACTAAAACAGAGTGAACAGATACAGGATAATGATTACTAACAAATGAGTGGGGAGATCTCACAGCACTGTCAGAAGTAATAAGAGAAATAATCAGAACATATTATTCACAGTAATATGCAAACAAAACTTAGAACATAAAAGAAATAAAGGAATAACTTCAAAAATATTAGGTATTCAAGTTAACAAAAGACTAGTTAGAAATCTTTGATAACTCAGTCTCAAAAAAGGAAACAGATTTGGTACAAGGGAAATACCAGAGAAAAATAGTTTGTTCCCAATGGATTCACAAGAACAATCTATCAATCTCTGGGAAAAAAATATGGTTACTATTATATACATATATATGGGAAAATTAAGTGGAGATGTCCAATTGGTGATATGGGACTAGAATCTGTGAAGAAGACTACATCTGGGGAACCTCCTGATGTTCCTCAAGTTTACTAGGCAGTGGACAAACCACACCCTCCTTCCTTCCTTAATGCCACCTGTTATGTCTGGGCTAGCTTTCTTGAGGATCTATGGGCAGGCCTTGGTCTTTAGGGAGAGAAGTGGTGAAGGCAGGAGAGACATCATGAGGCTGATCAAAGATAGAGTCTGGAGACTGCAATCTGGAGTCTCAAGTCTTCTCTGTATCTCTGACTATGATTCTTCTTCTTTGTCTGTGTCTGAGAGACCCTTCTGTGTCTGTGTTTGAGACACTCTCTCTTAAATATCTTTAAATCCGATTATATTACTACAACAACTGAGCATGTGCAACTGCCCATTACATCACCATCAGATTAAGTATATATTTAGAGAACCATTATCTCACACTGAGTAGGTGCTTAACTATAAGCACCCTGCTATCCTGAATTCAAGTATATCTTTTCAGAGTCCCAGCCCTCTACAGTCACCAATTCTAGAATGTGACACTGGTATTTCAGGTATTTCCAGCCATTTTGAATCCAGAGAGTGTGAGTCTGTGGCCAGAAAGGTCCCAAAATCTTTGAATACTCCAGAAATCCTGGAATAAAGGGGGGAAACTTGCCCTTAATTGGATATGTGATACAGAAAGGCAGAGTCAAAGACAACCCTAAAGTAGCTAACAATGGAGAGAGAATAAGTGGTAAAATCACAGAAAGATTAACAAAGTCAAAAAGGAAGTAGGTTTTGGGGAAGACAGATAGTGAACTTAGCTTTGGACAAGAGGATGATTAATGTTACAGGAATATGAGGGATGGATCACACAAGTAAGAGAGCAAAAGCAGGAAAATGCATTGGGAGATTATTAGAATGAAACTGGTATTCAACTTGAGAATTTCTGTGTTACGGGTAGAAAATGCAATAGATAGGAGGGGATAGACTTGAGCTTTGTGCTAAAGATAAATCTGATAAATTTATAGCAAAGCAGGAATCTCCTTTACACCTTCACCAATGGGTGGTGCTCTAGTCTTCTTTTGAGTCTTTCAGAGGTTAAAAAAAAGCACTATCCCACAGGGCAACCCATTCAATTTCAGAACATTTCTGAGTGTTCAACCTTCCACTGAGCCAAAAATGTTCCTATTTGAAGCTTCTATCTAGTTCTGCCTTCTGGAACCAAAAGAATTAAGTCTAATTCCTCTTCCCCTTGACAATATTTCAACTACTTAAAGGCTTTTTATCCTCCCAAATAACTAGAAATGGGAGTAGCTTGTTCAAAAGAACACTGGGGGAGGGAAAAAGCTCAGAGACCTCTAGTGAATTAACCAAAGCAAGGCCTGATGTTGGTCTGTTGAGCTCTACAAGAGTTTCACCTTCTTTTATTTTATTTCTTTTTTTAAAATTAATTTTATAATTATAATTTTTTACAGTGCATATGCATGGGTAATTTTTTTTACATTATCCCTTGTATTCATTTTTCCAAATTTTCCCCTCCCTCCCTCTACTCCCTCCCCTAGTTGACAGGCAATCCCATATATATTAAGTATGTTACAGTATAACCTAGATACTATATATGTGTGTAAAACCAAATTTCTTGTTGCACGGTAAGAATTGGATTCCGAAGGTATAAGTAATCTGGGTAGAAAGACAATAGTGCAAACATTTTATACTCAATTCCCAGTGTTCCTTCTCTGGGTATAGCTGTTTCTGTACATCATTGATCAACTGGAACTGAATTAGATCTTCTCTATGTTGAAGATATCCACTTCCATCAGAATACATCTTCATACAGTATTGTTGTTGAAGTATATAGTGATCTTCTGGTTCTGCTCATTTCACTCAGCATCACTTCATGCAAGTTTCTACAAGCCTTTCTGAATTCATCCTTCTGGTCATTTCTTACAGAGCGATAATATTCCATAGCCTTCATATACCATAATTTACCCAACCATTCTCCAATTGATGGACATCCATTCATCTTCCAGTTTCTAGCCACTACGAAAAGAGCTGCTACAAACATTTTGGCACACGCAGGTCCCTTTCCCCTCTTTAGTATTTCTTTGGGATATAAGCCCAGTAGTAGCACTCCTGGATCAAAGGGTATGCACAGTTTGATAACTTTTTGGGCATAGTTCCAGATTGCTCTCCAAAATGGCCAGATTCTTTCACAACTCCACCAATAATGCATCAGTGTCCCAGTTTTCCCACACCCCCTCCAACATTCATCATTATTTTTTCCTGTCATCTTAGCCAATCTGATAGGAGTGTAGTGATATCTCAGAGTTGTTTTAATTTGCATTTCTCTGATTAATAGTGATTTGGAATATTCTTTCATATGAGTGGAAATAGCTCCAATTTCATCATCTGAAAATTGTCTGTTCATATCCTTTGACCATTTATCAACTGGAGGATGGTTTGATTTCTTATATATTAGAGTCAGTTCTCTAAATATTTTGGAAATGAAGCCTTTATCAGAACCTTTAACAGCAAAAATGTTTTTCCAGTTTGTTACTTCCCTTCTAATCTTGTTTGCATTAGTTTTGTTTGTACAAAAGCTTTTTAATTTGATGTAATCAAAATTCTCTATTTTGTGATCAATAATGATCTCTAATTCTCCTTTGGTCATAAATTCCTTCTTCCTCCACAAGTCTGAGAGGTAAACTATCCTATGTTCCTCTAATTTATTTATGATCTCATTCTTTATGACTAAATCATGGCCCCCATCTTGATTTTATCTTGGTATATGGTGTTAAGTGTGGATCCATATCTAATTTCTGCCATACTAATTTCCAGTTTTCCCAACAGTTTTTTTTTTCAAATAATGAATTCTTATCCCAAAAGTTGGTATCTTTGGGTTTGTCAAACACTAGATTGCTATAGTTGTAAGAGTTTCACCTTCTAGGGGTCTGCCTGAAGGCCCCCATTTCTCATGAGCAACACTGTTCCCTTCATTCTATTCCAGAAGCTCTAGGGTCAGAGAGGCAGAGACCAAGCTGAGAAAGGTTGCAGGATATTGCTCCTAACCCCTCCAACTGGCTGGTATATTTTTGCCCTGGTTTTCCCTGACATCATATGACTGTGCTCTGAAAACCCACAGCAACACATGCCCATTATAAAGCCTGAGAGCACAGAGACTTGGCAAGTCTCCTGAGTTTCATAAAGAGGATTCACAGACCACTGAAAAGTATTTCAAGAAGAGACACAGGTTCTTACAGTGAATACACAAGGCAAGAAAAGGAAGTACAAAAGTACAAAGAGCATACACATACCCTGAGCAAGGATACAGAGGAATGTACAGAGGAATGTCCAGTAAAAGATGAATAGGTGTAATATGGAAGATTCATGGGAGCTTCTCAGGTTCTTTCAGAAAATGAATAAGCCTCTTACAAAGATTATAGATTGTTTCATAGATATACAGGCTCGAGAGAAGGTTCACCTTTCTGGAGTTGTAAACTTATTCAACCAATCTGGAGAGCAATTTGGAACTATTCCCAAAGGACTATCAAACTGTGCATACCCTGTGATCCAGAAGTGTTTCTACTGGGATTGTATCCCAAAGAGATCTTAAAGAAGGGAAAGGGATCCACATGTGCAAAAATGTTTATGGCAGCCTTTTTTTGTAGTGGCAAGGAACTGGAAACTGAATGGATGCCCATTCTGAACAATTCTGATGGAATGATGGAAATAGTTCTGATGGAAAATAGTTTCTGATGGAAATAGTTCTTTTCAACAATGAGATTATTAAGGTCATTTCTAATGATCTTGTGAAGAAGAGTGTCTCTACACCCAGAGAGAGGATGGTGGGAACTTAATATGGATCACAACATAGAATTTTCTCTTTTTGTTATTGTTTGCATGCACTTTGTTTTCTTTCTATTTTTTTCCTTTTGATTTGAATTTTTCTTGTGCATCCACATAATTGCATATATATATATATATATATATATATATATATATATATATATATATATATATATTTCATATTTAACATAGATTATTTGCCATCTAGGGGAGAGGGTAGGAAATTTGGAAAGCACAGTTCTGCAATGGTCAATGTTAAAAAATTATACATGCATAAGTTTTGAAAATAAAAAATTTTAATAAAAAATAATCTGATTATTTTCCAGTGCTGAGGAATAAAGAATAATCATCTGCCACAAATATATCTTCGCTGATAGTAGTCACTACTAATACTATTTAATACCAAAGCTTCACTTTCACCCAATAGTTTTTTTGTAGTATAACCTTCAGGTGATGTATCACTGTGGGTCTCCCAATCACCTTGACTCAGCCCTCAACCAAAACCTTACTGCACCCAGCCTTTTCAGCTCTCTCCTCCCCTCTCCTTGTCCCACATCATGAGATTTTTTTTTGGAGGGAGGTTATCTTTGATCTTAGGGAAAAAAAGGAGGCAAGTACTATTATTTTATGTTAAGAGAGAACACCTGTGTCACACAGAACAAATTACCATCCTAAGAATCCAAACCCCACTGAAGAATAACAATTGTACTCAAAGTGTGGATGTGAATTTAAAGTCTGTTTAATAGTTGCCAAGTCTGGTAGTAGTCAGCTGCACAATTCTCCAGTCTGTCCCTTTCTACTCATACCATACCTACTCTAATTCACACAAACCCTCTCCACCTTTCTCCTAATGGATCACCTACCACACTGTCTTTATTTTCTTCAGAGCATAATGCAAGGAGCTGCCAAATTGTTATTCCTAAAGTTCTGACAATTTCCCACTCCAGAAGTTTCATGTGGCCCCTTCTTGACTCAAGGATAAAATATAAATTTCTCTGTTTGATGCTTAAAACTTTACAATCTTTTATAATTTTTATAATTGTTTTCTATTTTTAAAATATAAAGATAGTTTTCAACATCCACCCTTGCCAAACCTTGTGTTCAAATTTTTTCTACCTTCTTTACCCCCATCTCCCTCCCCTAGACAACAAGTAAGCCAATATATATTAAACATGTGCAATTTTCTAAGCATATTTCCACATTTATTATGCTGCACAAGAAAAATCAGATCAAAAGGGGAAAAATGGAAACAAAAAGAAACTAAACAACAACAAAAACATGAAAATACTGTTTTGATCCACATTCAGTCCTTATAGTAAGATTCACTAAATGTTCATCCAGTTCCCTTCATTCCCTCAGATATAATAGGTTTCCTTTGCCTCTTCATGAGATGTAATTTCCCTCATTTTACCTCCACTTTTCCCTTTTTCTGGTACAATCTACCTTTCCACCTCTAGTTACTTTTTTATATTATAACAGTAAAAATCAAATTATACATACACTCTCTATGTATACCCATAACAGAAATACAGTTCTCAAGAGTTCTTTTTACCTTTTGATGTTTCTCTTGAGTACTATATTTGGAGTCAAAATGTTTTGTTTAGCTCTGGTCTTTTCATCAGAAATAAATGGAATTCTCCTATTTCATTGAATGTCCATCTTATTCCTTGAAAGAAAATGCTCAGTTTAATGGAGTAGTTTATTCTTCGATGCATTCCAAGTTCCTTTGCCTTTCAGAGTATCAGATTCTAGGCCCTTTGATCCTTTAAGATGGAAGCTGCTAGATCCTGAGTAATCCTTATTGTGGTTCCTGTGTATTTTTGTTTCTTTGTTTGTTTGTTTGTTTCTGGCTGTTTGTAATATTTTTGTTTGGTGTGATAGTTCTGAAATTTAGCCATGATATTCTTTGAAGGTTTAATTTTGGGGTCTCTTTTAGGAGATGTTTGGTGAATTCTCTCAATGACTATTCTATCTTCTGATTCTATGACATCAGGGCAGTTCTCTTTAATGACTTCCTGAAAAATAGTGTGTAGGCTCCTTTTTTCAGGGAGTCCAATAATCCTTATATTGTATTCCTCTAGATCTATTTTCCAGGTCAGTTGTTTTCCCAAGTAGGTATTTTACAATTTTTTTCTATTTTTTCATTTTTTCACTTCACTGATTCTTGATGTCTCAACAAGTCATTCATTTCCATTTGTTCAATTCTGATTTTTAGTGAATTATTTTCTTCATTTACTTTTTTATTTCTTTTTGCATTTGTTCAATTGAGGTTTTAAATGTGTTGTTTTGTTCTATGGAATTTTTTTTCCATTTCATAAATGCTGTTTTAAGGAGTTATTTTCCTTTTCCATTTCATAAATTCTGTTTTTCAGGGAGTTGTTTTCTTTTTGCCCTTTATCAAATCTATCTTTTAGTCAGTTATATGCCTTTTCTAAACCCTCTTGCAAAGTTTTCCTTTCCTTTCCCCATGTTTCTTCTAGCTCTCGTTTGAGATCCTTTTAAATTTCTTCTAGGAGAACCTTGTATGATAGGGACCAGGTTATGTCACCTTTTGGAGCTTCATATGTAGACAGTCTGCTTTTAGTCTCCTCAGGGTTTGAAATCTGTTCTTCTCTTTCACCATAGAAACTATCTGTAGTTAGCATCCTCTTTGCCTTTTTACTCATTTTTTTAAAATTGGGATCTGCTTTTAGGGCAAGGGAAGTTTACAAAGCTTCCTCTACAGGTAGCAATGAAGCCTCTGCAGAGCAGCTGCAGCTGTTCTGGATCAGTGCTGAATCACTTGTGGTGCTGATTGAGACTAGCCAGGTCCCATGAGACTCCAGTCCTTTGAGGTTCACTCTTTACCTGTGTTTGTGTTGGATGTTTTATAACTTCTTTGCTGATCTACTGGCTTGCAACCAGGGCAGAGTAGACAACACCATGGTAGAGTCCTCCCCATAGATTCTCCACCACACAGAGTCTACACTGCCCTACAGAGACCAAACCCTTCCCCAGTTCTGCATAGTATACACTGGCATCCTGTGCCTGGCCATCTCCCTGTGCCTAACTGTTAGGTTCTTACTAAGTACTAAGTTGGTAGTTAACAATTCTCTAGCTCAGAATCCATACCTTTAAAAGCAGCAAGTTCATTGGTTGTAAGTAATTCCCACAAGCTCCTGGGAGTACCCACAAGCCCATTCTCTGGGAGGAGGTTTCTTTTCTGTTAATCCTTTTTCTGTGAGCAGGTTTCTTGGGAAGCTTCTGGAGCCTCCAGCCAGAGCAAAGGTAGAATCTCGAATCCTCTTCTTCCTGAATCCTGGCTCTGAATCTCCTCGAGCTTCCCTGAAGTTCCCTTGGGAACTAATCCAGGACTGCTCTCCAGGCTCAATGTTGCCTCTTTTTATACTCCCTATTTTTTATCCTCAGCCTATTCAGTAGGTGTAGTACAAAGAATTGCCACAGCCGAAATAAAATTTGTAGCCTCTAATATTTATCAGCTCTTTAAGGAGCTTCAAGAGCAAGTGAGAAACCATCCAGGCAAGATTTATATCTTGCATGTCCACTCACATAGTGGACTTCCAGATCCTATTTTTGATGGAAATTCAAAGGCAGATAGCCTTCTAACCATGTTAGCCAGTAGTCCTTTATTTCAGGAAGCACAAGAATCTCATTCTAAATATCATCAGGCTGCTCAAGCTTTACGTTTACAATTTGGAATCACAAGAGAGGAAGCTAGGAGCATAGTAAAAAGCTGTACAGCTTGTCTTCCTTTCCATGCTCCTATACTCCCTCCAGGGAAGAATCCTCGTGGTTTGAGACCCAATGAAATCTGGCAAATGGATGTGACCCACTATAAATCTTTTGGTTGTCTGTCTTTCATCCACGTGGTAGAAAAGATACCTTTTCAGGATTCACTTTTTCAGTGACAACAGCAAAAGAGACAGCCCAAGTGGTCACTGAATTCCTTATCCAAGCATTTGAAATTATGGGTGTGCCACAAGAAATAAAAACAGATAATGGACCTGCATATAGTTCTAAACATTTTGCGCACTTCTGTGCGCAGTATAAGATATTATACATTACTGGAATACCTTTTAATTCTCAAGGTCAGGCAAGAGTAGAGAGAAGAAACAGAGAGAATGGGCTTGTGGGTACTCCCAGGGGCTTGTGAGAATTACTTACAACTAATGAACTTGCTGCTTTTAAAGGTGTGAATTCTGAGCTAGAGAATTGTTAACTACCAACTTAGCACTTAGTAAGAACCTAACACCTAACCAAAACAGACCTTTTCTGGTGATCTTCAAAATTATGTTTTGCTGGTAATTTACTTCACTCCCAATATTCATGAATTCTATAGCCTAGAATTAATTCAGAGGCTGAATTTGGTAATTAGTTGAGGATCCTGGGAGGAGATCAGAAAGAAGCATGTGTCCTCTCCATTATCTTGGCTCTATCCCAAAAAAAATCTGTTTTTTAAGGAGTTAATTTCTTTTTCCATTCCACAAATTTTATTTTTTGAAGAGTTATTTTTTTCCATTTCACAAATTCTGTTTCTCAGGGAGTTGTTTTCTTTTTCCATCTTGTCAACTCTATTTTTTAAAGAGCTATATACTTCCATTTCACTAAGTCTATTTTGTAATGAAGTTACTTTGGATAATTTCTGTTTTTTCTTTTCCAAACCCTCTAGTAAAGTTCTCATTTCCTTTCCCCATTTTTCTTCCCTCTCTCTTTTAAGATCTTTTATAATTTCTTCTAGGAGAGCCTTGTGTGATGGGTACCAATTTATATCATCCTTTGTGGGGCTTCATCTCAAGACAATCTGCATTTAGTCTCCTCAGATTTTGAAATCTGTTCTTCTTTTTCATCTTAAAAACTATCTGGGGTGAAAATTCTTTTTACTTTTTTACTCATTTTTTAAAGTGGAGATCTCCTTGTAGGGCAAGGGAGTTTGTCCAAGCTTTCAGTATAAGCAGCAGTGGCTTCCTCTACAAGCAACAGCAGCTGCCTCTACAAGCAGCAGTGCTGACTTTAGATGATGGGTGGATATGGCCAGGTCTGGTGGAATTCTGGTGTTTTGGAGTTCTCTATTTACCTTTTGTTTTTGTGTTGGATGTTTTATAACTTCTCTGCTGATCTACCAGATTGCATCCAGAGCAGAATGGCCAACACTGCTGTAGATTTCTCCCATTAGATTCTGCAGCCCATGGACCCCTCACTACCCTGGGTCTGTCTGCCTGCATTCAGAGTCTGTGGTTGCCCTGTTGAACTTGGCTCACCTCCCTCTGTGTCTGATTGAAACATCTTTTCTGGAGAGCTTCAAAATTATCTTCTGCTGGTAATTTATTGAATTCCCAATATTTATGGATTCTGACAGACCAGAACTAATTCAGAGGCTGAATTTGCTAATTAGTCTGAGGGTCATGGGAAAAGATCAGAAAGAAATGTGTGTCCTCCATACTATCTTGGCTCCATCCTTGGGAAATCAATTTTTTAAAAAGATCATTAAAACATTAAACATTAAAATAATACAGAAATGAAACCCTATTTTTGGCTGAAGAAAAAATCCAAGGCAAATTTTTTTCCAACACAAAATGTAATTCAGAAGCAACAACTTCCAGAAGTAAGAAGAAATTCTTTCAAAGGAAAAGTCATTTGAATTATACTAACTATTCTAAATCCTGAGCAGCTAGCTGGTGGTTAATGGATTGAAAGCTAAGTGTTGAGCCAGGAAGACTCCTCTTCCTATCATTGTGATCTTTAATCAATGCAAAATAAAACTGAGGGAATGGAAAAATTACCATGAATCAAAAAAATGAGCATTTTCCATTATGATATGAGCCAAAGCAAAAATTTTCAAAAAATTGAAAAGGAATGTACAAGAAAACTATACAATTCTTAGCAGAACCATAGACAACATATGAATAAATATCAGTATTAAACCTATATTTACTCCAAATGCATTAGTATCTATATTCACAAAGCAAATATCATTTGAGCTTTAAGAAAAAAATAGATAAAACAAAATGGTGTCAAGAGATTTTATTATCCCTCAGTTTTGAACAAATATAACAGAAAGTGAAATAAACCACTGAACAAACTTCTGGAGAAGCTAAATTTAAAACACTTATAATGTCTTCAAAATAATATAGCAAAAATGCATATTATCTGCAATACAGGGAACTTTTACAAAAAATTGCTAGGGTACAGAGATATTCATATATCCTTAGAAGCCATGATACGCTACAAATAAAAATTGGCTCAAGGATTACAAATAAAATGTATGGACCAAAATGTATACTTAACAATAAAATCTTAAACAATGATTGGGTTAAAGAACAAATTATAGAAAGAGAGATAACTAGTAACTACGTAATAGAAAACTATAATGAAGAAACAGAAAATTAAAATTTGGGGGATATAGCTAAAACAGTCCCCAGAGCATAGACTAATGATCATATATTAACAAAATAGAAAAATAGGGGATTAATAAACTTAAGATGTATTTTACAGATTAGAAATTCAACAAATAAATAAATCTTTAAAAAATCACCCTGCTTCATAAAAGAATTCTGTTATGAAACAAATATTGTCTAATAATTAAATCAGAGAAAGATTTAAAAAAAATATGGAAAAGAAACTATAGGCCAATATAAGGGATATATCCTTTAATCCCAGGAATAACTTGGGATTTCCTAGATGTTTCAAACAACCTTCACCTTTCCAATTGCCCTGTGTACTGCATATCCCTCATCTTTCTCTAGATCTGGAGCCAGCAAGGTTGATAGGTAATAGTTCCTGAAGTTAGTGTCTGGAAGACTACAGAAATCCAGAAAAAGCTGTGGTATGGAGGGAGTGAGGAGATGAAGAACCTCTTTCCTAGAAAGAATCATGGGATGGATTGTCCCTCCTTAATTTATGTCAATCTCCCCTCCCTGTTTAGGGGATTAGAGATAGCTGGAAGAATCAGGGGATGTTCCACATCTAGTCAGCACAATGTCAGATGTGAAGCCTGAACCAACTTGTGTTTTGGATATATTAAGTTCAAGATATATATATGGGACAATTAAGTGAAGACATTCAATTGGGGATATTGGGATATTGTGAAGGAGATTGCATCAGGGGAACCTCCTGATGTTATTCAAATTTACTTGGCATTGAGCAAACCATATTCCTCCTCCTTCCTTAATGACACCAGTGTATGTGATGCTGGCCTCTCAGCTTTTTCCAGTCATTTTGAATCCAGATAATATGAGTCTGTGGTCAGAAAAAAACACCAAATCTTTGAATACTCCAAAAATTCTGGAATAAAAAGGTAAATTTGCACTTAATTGGACATAAGTTATATAGAAAAGCAGAATCAAAGACAACCTCAAATTTGCCAACATTGGAGAGAGAGTAAATGGTGAAATCACAGATTAACAATGTCAAAAAAAGAAGTAGTTTTGGTGAGGACAAATAGTGAGCTTAGCTTTGGACAAAAGGATGATTAATGTTACAGGAATATGAGGGATGGATCACACAGGTAAGAGAGCAAAAGCAGGAAAATTCATTGGGAGATTATTAGAATGATACAGGTATTCAACTTGGGAGTTTCTCTGTTGTGGGGTAGAAATGGTGATAGAGAGGAAGGGATAGATGTGAGCTTTGTGCTAGAGATAACTCTGATAAATTTATAACAAAGCAGGAATCTCCTTTACACCTTCACCAACGGGTGGTCCTCTAGCCTTCTTGTGAGTCCTTCAGAGATAAAAAAGCACTATTCCATAGGGCAACCCATTCAATTTCAGAACATTTCTGAGTCTTTAAACTTCCCTTCAGCCAAAATCTTCCCATTTGAATCTTCTATCTAATTCTGCCTTCTGGAACCAAGAGAATAAGTCTAATTCCTTTTCCCTATGACAATATTTCAACTACTTAAAGACTTTTTATCCACCCAAATAACTAGAAATGGGAGTAGCTTGTCCAAAAGAAAACCTCCAGTGAATTACCCAAAGTAAGGCCTGATTTTGGTCTGTTGACCTCTACAAGAGTTCCACCTCACAAGGGGTCAGCCTCAAGGCCCCCATTACTCATCAGCAACACTGTTCCCTCCATTCTATTCCAGAAGCTCCAGGGTCAGAGAGGATGAAACCAAGCTCAGTAAGGTGGCAGGATACTGTGCATGATTGTAAATCCCAAATGTCCCCACCACAGCTTCTAACCCCTTCACCTGACTGGCATGTTTTTGCCCTAATTGTTGCTGACGTCATATCACTGTGCTCCCAAGTCCCACAGTAACACATGGCCCATCATAAACCCTGAGAGCATAGAGCCCTGGCAAGACTACAGAGATTCATAGGGAGGATTCACAGACGACAGCAAAGCATTTCAAGAAGAGACACAGGTTCTTACAGTGAATACATAAGGCAAGAAAAGGAAGTATGGAAGTACAAAGAGCATATACACATACAGAGGAATGTACAGGGAATGCACAAGTTCTGCATAGAATGCTTCTGAGAGTGAGGTGGAGCCTTAATGAGGAACAATCTCTTTACAATGTATGTGGTGGTCCTTATAAAGATGAAGAGAATGGACAAGTCCAGCAAAAGATGAACAGATGCAATATGGAAGATTTATGGGGGAATACTCAGGTTATTTCAGAAGATGAATGGGCCTCTTACAAAGATTGTAGATTGTTTCAGAGGATGTATAGACTTAAGAGAATATTCACCTTTCTGGAGTTGTGAACTGATTCAACCATTCTGGAGAGCAATTTAGAACTATGCCAAAAGGGCTATCAAACAGTGCATATCCTTGAATCCAGCAGTGTTTCTACTGGGCTTGTATTCCAAAGGGATCATAAAGGGAAAGGGACCTACATGTGCAGCCATTTTTATAGTGGCAAAAAACTAGAAACTGAGTGGATGCTCATCTTTTGGAGAAAGGCTGAATATGTTATAGTATATGTATGTTATGGAAAATTATTTTTAATAAGAAATTATCAGCAGGATGATTTCAGAGAGATTGGAGAGACTAATATGAACATGTGCTAAGTGAAGTGAGCAGAATGAGGAGATCATTGTACATGGCAATAGCAAGATTATGTGATGAACAATTTTGATGCAAGTGGCTTTTTTCAACAATATGATTTAGGCCAGTTTCAATGATCTTGTTATAAAGAGAACCATCTTCACCCAGAGAGAGGACTGTGGGAACTGAATATAGATCACAACTTTTTTGGTTTTGTTTGCTTAAATTCTTTTTCTTTCTCATTTTATCACTTTTTCATCAGCATAATTATGGAAATATGTATAGAAGAATTGTACATGTTTAATATATATTGGGTTACTTACCATCTAGGGAAAGAGGTAGAGGAAAAGGAGAGGAAAAAATTGGAACACAAAGTTTTGCAAGGATGAATGTTGAAAATTATCTATGCATATGTTTTCAAAATAAAAAGCTTTAATAAAAATAAAACTTTTTTCACCTTTCTTTAAGTGGGTACACATGTTACTGTTCACCAACTCCTTGTCATGGTCAAGGGGATTGTAAAGTAGCCTGATGATCATTTATTTTTTATCTAAAGACATTATTAATTCTGAGTAGCTTCAAATGAAATCTATGGAGAAGGATCATGTTTGTTTATTTTCTCTCATTTCTTCTCCCAGACTAGAATATAACTAGGGATGATTAGTTTACCTACCACCACCAGGTGGCAACCCTTTTACAAAAAGAATAGGAAAAGCAACTTGTAGTTGGAGCACATGTCATTGGGATACACTCAGCATGATTCCACCTCTCAGTCTTAGTTGCTTTCTTCTCTTTATCTTTTCCTGAGAAGAAGGCTAAGAATGATAATTGCAGTAATGTATATTTCTAACCTTGAGGTTATCTCATGGATAATCCTAAATTTGAGAGCCTTTAGGATTCTAAACTTTCCTGAGTTGTAAGAAGTGAGCACAAGTGCCAAAGAGTGATTGTCTTAACAGCACATTTTTCAGAGAAGCCAGAAGAGGGATACAAGCAGGATCACTCTGTAGGTGAAAGACTAGAGCTATACCATGAGTACCCAGGATTTTTGGACCTTGCCAGCACCCCATGATTTCATTGGGAGCTGCTCATATAGTGTATGTCTGAGGCAAATAGATATTGTGAAGGTAATTGTAAAGTATCTTTATCTAATGGGCTACTTGAATATTTTTGTTTCCTGTATTTGTTTATGCATAGTGTAAGTCCTTTATATCTTAATTTTTAAAACTGTCAAATATTATTCTTAAAAATTAAAAATAAAAAACATGAACAAATAAAAAGGTTGCTCTAGATTACTAATAATAAGAGAAATTCAAACTAGGACAATCCTGAAATTTACCTCAAATCTAACAAATAAGCAAAGATGACTAAAGACAAAAATGTCAGTTTGAAAAATGCTAAAAGATGAATGGCACACTAAAGCATTACTGGTGGAACTGTGAATTTGTTTGATCACTCTGGGAAAATGATTTGAAATTATACTATAAAAGTCATTAAACTATATATATGTATATATATATATTATTTATTTATTATTATATGATTATTATATATTATTTATATATATGTATGTATATATCTTTTAAAAATTTCTTGACTGCATCAATTCCTAAAGTTAGATACTTATTTCTTCTTCTATTCACAGACAACTTATTTGAAAAAGTTACCTGCTCTAATTGTCTCCTCTTCCTTCATTTCCATTCACTTTGCTACTCTTTGCAATATGGTTTCCAATCTCCCCCACTCAATGAAACTTCCCTCTCCAAAGTTACTAATGTTATTTCCATTGTTAAATTCAATGATTTTTTCTTAATCTTCATCTTGTTTGAATTCTATGCAACATTTGATACTGCTGATGGTTGGGCTCCCTTCCCCTTGGCATTCTCTTCACCATGGATTTTTGACACTTACTTCTCTTCCTTCCTTTCTCATTACTCTCTTCCCTTTGAAAGACTATCAGCTACTCCCCATCATTTTATCATTGTACCCCATCAAGACTGTCTTGGGCCCCCATTTTTTATTTCAATGCCCTCTCTTAATGATCTGATTATCAGTTCCCATGTGTTCAATCACCATGTCTATGAGGATGACTCTCAAATATCTATATTGTATCTTTATCATTGTTCTAGGGCAATCTGAGGAGTTAGTGGGAATTTAGTTTCCCTGCTATCATGTCAAGTCTCCACCTGCAATGTTCTCTTAGACTTTTAGGGTCTCACTGACTAATATCTCAGTTCCATTTAATCACTTAACATCAATTGATTTTTACAAAGGTATAAATACTTGAAAGATAAGATAAGAACAAACACACAATCATTTCAACACCTCAAGAATAATTCTTTTTTTTTCCTGAGGCAATTGGGGTTAAGTGACTTGTCCAGGGTCACACAGCTAAGAGCTAAGAAGTGTTAAGTGTCCAAGACCAGATTTGAACTCAGGTCCTCCTGACTTCAGGGCTGGTGAGCCATCCACTGTTACCACCTAGCTGTTCCTTCAAGCATAATTCTTAACAGCAAACACACAAACACCACTGAGTGGAGGATAGGCAGAAATTTTGACTCAAACCTTAGTTCAGTTCCTATAAAGCATTGATCTGACCTATAAAGCAACTTTGATCAAGTTCATATCTAAAGATGGTACATATCTGGCTTTTGTTGGGATGTTATATTCCTTGAGTTGAATGAGAGAAAGAAATATTGTAATTTACATTAGTTCCTATATTATCTAGCACAGACCTTTGAACATCATAGTCACTTTGACATGTCTAAGAATTTTTGACAGTTATCATATTGGCAAATCAAGGAAATACTGTTGATAGAATTTATCAATATTTTAGGAAAGGATTTTACCAAGTCTCTCATGCTATTCTTGTGAAATATATATATATATATATATATATATTATGATATTAAGTGTTAGTCAATGCCTAGTTTCAGCCCTATTATTATCCAATTTTCCCAGCAATTTTTGTCAAATAGTGAGTTTTTATACCAGAAGCTGGAGTCTTATCAAATATTAGGTTACAATAGTCATCAACTATTGTATTTTGTGAACCCAACCTATTTCATTAATCTCTATATCTTATCCTATACCAAATGATTTAGATGACTGGTGTTTTAAAATACAGTTTTAGGTCTGGTACAGATAGGCCACTTTTGCTTGCATTTTTTTCATTGATGCCCTTGAAATTCTTGACCTTTTGTTCTTCCAGATGAATTTTGTTATTATTTTTCTAACTCTAAATTAATTTCTTAGGAGTTTGATTGGTATGGCACTGAAGAAGCAGATTAATTTAGGAAGAATTATCAATCTTATCACATTAGGTCAGCCTACCCATGAGCACTTGATACACTTCCAATTATCTAGATCTAACTTTATTTGTGAGGAATGTGTTTTGTAATTGTGTTCATATAGTTCATGGCTTTGTAGAGTCCCAAATATTTTATACTATCTACAGTTATTTTAAATGGAATTTCTCTATCACTTGCTGCTGGACTTTGTTGGTAACATATAGAAATGCCAATGATTTATGTGGATTTATTCTATATCCTGAAACTTTGCTAAAATTGTTGTTTCTAGTAGTTTTTTTAATTCATTCTCTAAGATTCTCTAAGTAAACCATCATATCATCTGCATGCATCATGTATCTGTTTTAATTACCTTTTCTAATTCCTTCAATTGCTTTTTTTTTCTCTTATTGCTAAAGCTAACAATTCTAATACAATATTGAATAGTAATGGTGATAGTGAGCAACTTGTTTCACCCCTAATCTAATGGAATGCTTCTCGTTTATCCCCTCACATATGATGCTTGCTGATGGTTTTAAATAAATGCTGCTTGCCATTTTAAGGAAACCTCAATTTACTCCTATGCTCTCTAATGTTTTTAATAGTAATTGATGTTGCATTTTGTCAAATTTTTTTCTTCAACTATTGATATAATCATATGATTTCTGTTAATTTGGTTATTGATATGATCAATTATGCTAATAATTTTCCTAATAATTGAAGCAACTCTGTATTCCTGGTATAAATACTACTTGGTCATAGTGTATTATCCTGGTGATAAGTGACTGTAATCTCTTTGCTAATATTTTATTTAAGATTTTTGCATCAATATTCTTTAGGGAAATTGGTACATAATTTTTTTTCTCTGTTTTGACTCTACCTGGTTTAGGTATCATCATCATAACAATGTCATGAAAGGAATTTGGTAGGGCTCCTTTCTCCTCTCTTTTTACAAATAGTTTGCATAGTACCAGAATTAATCATTCTTTAAATTATGGCTAGAGTGCATTTATATATCCATTTGTCCCTAGAGATTTTTTTCCTTAGAAAGTTCATTAATAACTTGTTCGATTTCTTTGTTTTTAAAGGGGACTATTTAGGTAATTTATTTTCTCTTCTGTTAATCTGGGAAAACTATATTTTTGTAAACATTCATTTCACTTAGATTATCAAATTTATTGGTATACAGTTGGGCAAAATATCTCCTAAGTATTGCTTTAATTTCCTCTTCATTGGTAACAAGTTCACCCTTTTCATTTTTGATACTGGCAATTTAATTTTCTTATTTCCTTTTTCTAATCAAATTAACTAAAACTTTATTTTGTTTTTTTCATAAAACTAACTTAGCTTTGTTAATTCATTAGTTTTCTTACTTTCAATCTTATTGATCTCCCCTTTTAGTTTCAGAATTTCAAATTTGATATTTAATTGAGGGTTAGTAATTTGTTCTTTCTCTAGCTCTTTAAGTTTCATGCCCAAATCATTGATCTTTTCTTTCTCTGTTTTATTCAAGTAAGTAAGTAGACATATAAAGTTTCCCTTAAGAACTACTTTGGCTATATCCAATAAATTTTGGTAAGTTGTTTCATTATTGTCATTTTCTTAGATGAAATTATCTATTGTTTCTATGGTTTATTATTTCATCCACTCATTCTTTAGGATTAGATTATTTAGTTTCCAATTAATTTTAGTCTATTTTTCCATGGTCCTTTATTACATGTAATTTTTATTGCATCATGATCTGAGAAGGATGCAGTTACTATTTCTGCCTTTCTGCATTTGATTTTGAGAGTTTTATACCTAATACTTAGTCAGTTTTTGTGTAAGTTCCATGTACCACCGAGAAAAAGTATATTCCTTTTCTGCTCCTATTCAATTTTCTCCAAAGTTCTATCATATCTAACTTTTCTAAAATTATATTTACTTCCTTAACTTCTTTCATGTTTATTTTGTTTTGATTTATCTAATTATGATAGAGAGAGGTTGAGATCTTCCCACTAGTATAGTTTTACTGTCTATTTCGTCTTGCAATTCTGTTAACTTTTCCTCTAGGAATTTGGATGCTATCCAACTTGGATATGTTTGTTGTTGATATTACTTCATTATCTATAGTATTCTTTAATTAGATCTTTTTTTTTTTTGCTTTTTTTTTTTTTTTGGTTTTGCTTGATTTGAAATAAGGATTGCTGCTACCCCTTATTTTTTTTTTACTCCAGCTGAAACATAATAGATTCTGCTTCAGCCTTTTACATTTACTCTGTATGTATCTCACTGCTTCAAATATGTTTCATATAAACAATGTATTGTAGGACTCTGACTTTTAATCCAATCTGTTATTCACTTCTGTTTTATGGAAGAATTCATCCCATTCACATTCATAGTTAAAATTACTAACTCTGAATATTCTGCCATTCTATTTTTCAGGATATACTTTTCTCTCCTTTCCCCCTTTCCCTCATCACCTGTATTTTGCTTCTGACCATTCCTTCCCTCAGTGTGCCTGCCCTTTTTCAGCCCCTTCTCCCTTTCTTATCCCTTTCACCTTCTACCTCTGCCCTTACTTCTATTAGCCTTCCTCTTTTCCCCTTTTCCTTCCTACTTTCCAAAAAGTAGACAAGTTTCTACATTAAACTAAATGTGTATGATATTCTCTATTTGAGTCAAATCCAATGAGATTAAGTGACACAATGCCCATTCCTTTCCCTTTTGAGTGTAGCTTTTCAGATTTGAATTGTTTCTTTCTGGTTGCTTGCAATATTTTCTCCTTGATCTGATAATTTTGGAATTTAGTTACAATATTCATTTTTTTCATTTTGGGGTCCCTTTCAGGGGGGATTGGTGAATTCTTTCAACGGCTATTTTACCCTCTGTTTCTAGGATATTGGAGCACTTTTTCTTAAAGATTTCTTGAAAGATGTTGTTCCGGATTTTTTTTAATTATGGTTTTCAGGCAAACCAATAATTCTTAGATTGTTTCTCCTATCTCTATTTTCCAGGTCACTCCTGTGTCATTCCTGTTTTTCCAATGGGGTATTTTACATTTTCTTCTATTTTTCTTTTTTTGATTTTGTTTGACTGATTCTTGATGTCTCATTGAGTCATTCACTTCCATTTACCCAATTCTAATTTTTAATGAATTAATTTCTTCTTTTATCTTTTTTACCTCCTTTTGCAATTGGCCAGATGTACTGGTAATGATGTTGTTTTGTTCTTTTTTCTATTTCCCATTTCTATTTTTAAGGAGTTATTCTTTCTTTCTTTTTTTTTTTTCATTTCACTAATTCTATTTTTCAAGAAGTTGTTTTCTTCTTCTAGTTTGTCAAATCTATTTCTTAAGAAGTGGCTTTCTTGAGTACATTTCCCCCCACTTCAGCAAACACATTTTTAAAGGAGGTTTTTCTTCAGATAATTTCCATGTTTCTTATTTCTATATCTCTTATTTCTTTTCACTATTTTCTTCTAACTCTCTCTATAGATCATTTTAAAATTCTAAGAGAACCACTTGAGTTGGGGACCAGTTCATGTTCCCTTTGAGGCTTCATCTGGGAAAGCATTTTACTTTTAGTGTAGCTCTATTCTTTCCTGTCTCCATAATAGCTATCTATAGTCAGAGCTCTTTTTTGCTCATTTTTTAAAATTGAACTCTGCTCCTAGAGCACAGGAGTTTGTCCCAAGATTTCTTCACAGGGCAACAGTGCTTTTACACTTCCCTGGGGCTGGTGGTGCTGCAGGCTTCCTCCCCAAGCTGGATGGGTCTGGCCAGGTCTTACCTGTTTTGATGAAGTTCAGGGGCTATTTGCTTTCTGCAATTGCATTGAAGGTCTCACCACTAATCTGCTGGTTTCTGAACTAGGATTGAGTAGCCAATGGTGCTGTATCTTGGCAAAGAGCCTCCCATTTTATTTCCCACAAGAGCCTCTCCACCCTGTGTCTCCCTGCTGTCCTCGCTGATTGTGACAGATTTTTCCTGAAGTTCTTCGAAGATATCTTCTGCTGGAAATTTGTTATACTTCAAATATTTGTGGGTTCTGTCACTCCAAAATCTGTTCAGAGGCTTAATCTAGTGTTGATTCTGAGGTAAGCCAGAAAGAGCTCAAGCAAAGTTCTATATATTGTCAGCCATCTTGGATCTGCCCTTAGATCTTGGAGTTTTAATAAACTTCCAAGTTCAATATGTGACCTAAGAAAGTTAGTACAGAGGCAGCTAAATGTCACAATGAATAGAGCACCAGCCCTGAAGTAAAAAGGACAAGAGTTCAAATCTGGCTTTAGACACATAATACTTCTTTGCTGTGTGACCCTGGGGCAAATCACTTGAAGGTTAATACAATCTTAAATGACCTAATAGCCAGGACTGGGAAAGTAACAGCGTATCAACATTTGAATGAGATGATGATGGTGGTGGTAATGGTTGTAAGGATGAGGATGAGAATGAGGCTGATGATAGCAACTAAAATTTATATAGTGTTTACTATATGCCAGACACTGCCAAGAAAATTATATTTTTAATTCACTTGCTCCTTACAACAACCTTGGGAGGAAACTAAGTTAAACAGAGATTAAATGAGCTGCCCAGTTATGCTATTAATAAATATCTGGGGCCATCTTTGAACTAAGGTATTCCTGGATCTAGGGTTCATTTATACTTTTTATTAAAAAGGTCAAGGCCATCCATTGCATCACAATTTGAACTGGGTATTACTGCTTTCTCCTCCTCCTCCTCTTCCTCCTCCTCCTCCTCCTCCTCCTCCTCCTCCTCCTCTTCTTTTTCTTCCTCTTTCTCTTCTTTTTCTTCTTTTCTTCTTCTTCTTTTTTCTCCTCCTCCTTGTTTCTCCTCCTTTCTTTTTTCTTTCTTTCTTTCTTTCTTTCTTTCTTTCTTTCTTTCTTTCTTTCTTTCTTTCTTTCTTTCTTTCTTTCTTTCTTTCTTTCTTTCTTTCTTTCTTTCTTTCTTTCTCTCTTTCTTCATCAAATTTGTTCCTTCAATCCATATGGGGAATCAAATCATTACACGTGGGAACATATGTCCAAATGTCTTGAACAGTTTTAATTTATGATTTCTTGAAATATAGCTCTGAAAAAAGTTGGTTTAGAAAAAGTCCATTATGGTTCAAATAGAGATACCTGAGTAACCTTCAAACCCAAATCATTCTGACTTTCATTGAATGGCCAGTAATACGTCCCAACCTAACCTCTCTTGATCATTGTTAGGGTTTTGGTGGCTCTGAGTGACTGTAAAATAGAAATTGCTTTCTGTTCTGGCTGGAAATTCCAAGGATCTTCCCTTCCCAGACTGATTCTTGCAAAGTAGGCCATCTTTTCTCTTTTAGGCATTGGAAGGGTTAATGCCTTAGGCAAACTAAGACCTGAAAAAGGCCTTAGTCTAAAAAGACCAAGATCTTTGACTGCATCCTGGGCTATCACCAGTCATTTTGGCTCATGCCATTTTGTGTGAATCTATGATGAAATAACTGACAGTGTTTGACCTAGAGAAGAGAAGTCAGAGGACACATCTGATAGCTGTCTTCTAATATTTGTGAGGTTGTTCCAAAAGACAGAAGAGTGAGGACATTGGGAACAAACATTAGATTTGATGGGAAAAAAAACTTCCAAACATTTCAAGCTATTCAAGACTACAATAGACCATCTCAGGAAATAGTGGGCTCCCTTCAAGCAAAGAGTGGATGGCCACTTGTGCAGTATATTGCCAAGGAAATTCCTTCTCAGGAACAGCAAAAACTAGGTGGCCCTTGAGCATTTGTGATATTGATTTCTTAAGTAGAACAAATAGATCCTTATAATGAGAACACAAGTTCCTTAGCAATAATACACTATGGATGTAGAGTTTAACATTTTTTTAATAAATCCCACTGAGAATCCATCACAGTGTAACTCCTGGTAACTGGCACAGTAATTCAGAGCTTACTTCAAACCACCTCTGAACCACCAGGAAGACTTAAGGAGCTCTAATTACCACAGGTGTTTGTCTCAAACATTAGCCTCTCCAAGAAGCTATTGCACTTTCTGCTGGTGATTTTAACAGTTCCCAGGAAGTTACTTTGAAGATCTGGTACTAAAGACACCAAAAGGGAATCAGTATAGCCCAACCATAATGTCTGAGGTCCCTCCTGCTGCACAGCATGTCTGATCCTAAAAAACATCATAGGCATATCTCTGACTGCTCTCCAGTTTTCATGCATGAGAAGTGTAATTCCAATGTTCCTTCCCCCTAGCAGATCAGCCAATAAAACCATCAGAGATAAAAATCTATGCCCTTCCATCCCCTGAGCAAATACTTTTTACAGTTTCCCTAGAATGGGGTTATCTACCATATTTTGTTGGACATCTCCAGGGACAAGGATCTCTCTCTTTTCCAAGAGTTAAAATCATAACTTCAAGGTTTCTTACCTGGATGACCTTGGGAAGTCATTTAAATTCCCTGATCTAATAACAGGGAGGTAAAGCACATAAACTTTAAGATCCCTTCAATTTCTAAATCTCCATTCTTCTAATCAATTCTAGGGTGGCTGATTATTTAGAATTATTCCTTTAAGGCAAAATAAATCTATTTATTTATACAAACACACAAGCACATATACACACACACCCTTTCTGTAGGGAAGACATGAACCATCTCCATCACCTGTCACCAACTGTCACTCACAGGACAGGCAAACAGCCTAACTAAAGCAACAGGTTACTCTAAGGTAGGAACAAAGACGGTATATGCCAAGCAACTGTCACCACCATCATCACTTTGACTACTATGTCCTTTCAGATCCATGTGAACACAGTCCATAATCCTGAAGCCCAAAGTTTTGGAAATAGCAACACTTTGCATTCCCAAGTCCACAGTCATCATACTGGGAAACGGTCCCTATGGAGATACATTCTGGCAATCACTCCTGCAGGAGCTACCTTCTAGAGACACTGAAAAAAGTATTACCACAAAAGTCCTTTGTACTCCCAGAAGGATAAATATCAAAAATGGATATAACTTCATCAGTGGAAGTGACATTAAAGAATAAATATGCTTTGCCACTGCACCTTAAGGACAAGGAGACTGATTTGCAACAGAAACCTTCATTCCAGGTTTTGCTGAGTGCTTTGCACTTAGAAAACAATTAATAAATGCTTTTTAAATCATTTTTTATTTATTTCATCCATTAATTTGCACATATATATACATTGCTCCTAGTTTTATTCTGTAGGGCCAACTAGATGAATATCTCAAAATAGTTCAAACAACTTCCATTCCCAATGGAAACGGAAATAAACTTTGGTTGATTGATTCCCCCTGAAGTTGTAAAGAATGAAATTTATGCTCAATATGATACAAAAACTTGCCCATTGTTAATATTCTCCAAAAGCAAAAAAAAAAAAAACAAAAAAAAAAAAACAAAAAACAAATAAAAACTCAAAAAACTGAATAAACCCAAAGTTCTCCCTAAATTACTCCACCTCCAAGTTTTTCTCCTATCTCTATTTATCATAAGTGTGGCCAGGTCCCATGTAGCCTTTATCTTAAAATCTAACTTGAGGGCAGAGCCAAGATGACAGAGAAAAGACAAGTATCTATGTGACCTCTTCCAAGCTTTCCTCAAAATAACAGCAGATTAAACCTCTAAACTGTTTTTAGAGTGACAGAACCCACAAATATTTGAAGTACAACACATTTCCAGAAGAAGATACTGTGGAAGAATTTCAGAAAAGTCTGTTTCCATCAGGTAGGGGGAGAGGCTGCCAAGCCTAGGTCAAAGCATAGGGAGCCCAGAGCGTTGCTGTGTCTGCACACCTGGGAATCTATTTCAAGGCTCTTAGGCTTCTCTGTCCTGGTCTCAAGCCAGTGTTTAAGCATATTTGCTGTAAAACAGCCAAAAGCAAATACAAAAAGCAAACTGTGAGCCTCTGAGGCCCAGAAAAATGTTGGATCTGGTCACACTTACACAATCCCAGAAGTCAGTCAATAGATCTTCCCCAGGGCAAACTAAAGTGGCTGCCACCCTTTTGCCTTATCACAAAATCTCAATCTTTTTGAGGTTTTGAGGTACAGAAAAGGAAAACCAGAAATTATTTGAAGAAAAAACAGATTTGATGAAATGGGAAAAGTATATAACTCTTTATAAAATAGATATGAAAAAGAAACCAATTCACTGAAAAAAAATCTGTGAAATGGGAAAAAATGCAGTGGAAAAAAACCCACTTAATATAAAAGTTCAGTTGGACAAAGCAAAAGGAGATTAAAAGGCTAACTGAAGAAAATAATTCACTAAAAATTAGAATTGAACAAATGAGAGTAAATAAATCAATGAGACTTCAAGAATCCATCAAGCAAAACAAAAAAATGAAAAAAATAGAAGAAAATGTAAAATACCTCAATGGAAAAACAACTGACTTGGAAAGTAGATATAGGACAGACAATCTAAAAATTATTGGACTTTCTGAAAACCATGATGAAGAAAAAGAGGTTAAACATCATTTTTCAGGAAATCATCAAGGAAAACTGCTTGGATGTCCTAGAATCAGGAGGTAAAATATCCATTGCAAGAATTTACTGATCACCTCCTGAAAGAAACCCCAAAGTGAAAACTCCAAGGAACACTGTAGCTAAATTTGATAAGTATCAAATCAGGGAGAAAATGTTGCAAGCAACCAGAAAGAAACAATTCAAATATTGAGGAGTCACAATCAGGATCATCCAGGACATAGCAACTTGCAATTTAAAAGATTGAAAGGTATGGAATCTGGCATTCCAAAAGATAAAAGGAATTTGGATTGCAGCCAAAAATCAATTGAGCATCACTTTTCAAGGGAAAAGATGGATATTCAATGAAACAGATGAATTTCATCTATTTCTGATGAAAAGACCAGAGTCTAATAGAAAATTTAATCTTCAAATACAGAACTCAAGAGGCATAAAAAGGTAAAAAGAAAGGAAAAAATAACTTTATTTTAAAAGTTTAAAAGCTTATATCCCTATATGGGAAGATGATATGTTTAACTCTGGAGATCTGTAGCTATGTAATGGGTATACTTTAAAGATGTAGGTATAATTTGATTCTATTGTGATGATTTAAGAAAGAAATTAGAGGAGGAATAGTGATTCTACTAGAAGAAGAGGAAAATGGAGTTTAAAAGGTATAAATTACATCTCATGAGGAGGTTAAAAAAAACTATTGTAATTAAGGGAAATAAGGAAAGGGATGAGCATTAAGCAAATCTTACTCTCATCAGATTTGGCTCAAAGAGAGAATATCAGACACAAATAGACTCACAGAGAAGCTTATTTCACCCTATAGGGAAGTAGGAGGACAAGGGAAAAAGGAAGAGGGAAGGCAAAATAGGGGGAGGAGGGAAAGGAGAAAGGAAAGAGAAAGGCATAACTTAAGGTAAATAAAATGGCAAGAAATATATAATTAGTTATTTTAACTGTGAATGTGAATGGACTCTCCCATAAAACAAAGTGCATAACATAGTGGAATAAAAGCCAGAATCCTCTAATATGTTGTTTATAAAAAGCACATTTAAAACATAGTGATACATACAGAGTGAAGGTAAAGGGCTGGAGCAAAATATATTATGCTTCAGGTGAAGAAAAAAAAAAGCAGGAGTAGCAATCATGATCTCAAATCAAATAAAAGCAAAGATACATCTAATTAAAAGAGATAAGGAATGAAACTGTATCTTACTAAATAATGAAGCAATATCAATAATAAACATATATGCACAATGTCACATAAGTTAAGAGAGATGCAAGAAGAAATAGAAAGCAAAACTATACTAATGGGGGAGCTCAACCTTGTTCTCTTAGAACTAGATAAATTGAACCACAAAATAAGTAAGAAACAAGTTAAGAAGTTAAACAGAATTTTTTAAAAGTTAGTTATGATAGATCTTTGGAGTAAATTGAATGGAGACAGAAAGAAGTTTACTTTTTCTCAGTAGTTCATGAGACCTGTATAAAAATTGACCACATAAAAGGGCATAAAAACCTCAAAATCAAATGCAGAAAGATACAAATAGTAAATGCATTGTTTTCAGATCACGGTGCAATAAAAATTACATTGAATAAAATGCCAGGGGAAAATAGACCAAAAATTAATTGAAAATTAAATAATCTAATCCTAAAGAATAAATGGGTGAAATAACAAATCATAGACACAATCAATAACTTCATCTGAGAGAATGACAATAATGAGAAGTATACCAAAATTTGTGAGAGAAGCACACCAACATTTGTGGGATGCAGCCAAAGTGGTTATTGGGCAGATGTATATCTCTAGATATTTACTTGTATAAAATAGGAAAAGAGAAGATCAATGAATTGGACTTACAACTTAAAAAGTTAGAAAAAGAACAAATTAAAAACCCTCAATTAAAAACCAAATTTGACATTCTGAAAGTAAAAGGGAAGATTAATAAAACTGAAAATAAGAAAACTATTGAATTAATAAATAAAACTAAGAGTTGGTTTTATGAAAGAAAAAAACAACAAAATAAATAAATCTTTAGTTACTTTAATTAAAAAAAGGAAAGAAGAAAATCAAATTATTATTCTCAAAAATGAAAAAGCAGAACTTTCCACCAATGAAGAGGAAATCAGAGCAATAATTAGGAGTTATTTTGCCCAACTATATGCCAATAAATTTGATAATCTAAGTGAAATGGAGGAATATCTCCAAAAAGATTTCTCAAGATAACAGAAGAGGAAATCAGTTATTTAAATAGCCTCATTTCAGAAAAAGAAATAGAAGAAGCTATTAATCAACTCCCTAATAAAAAATCTCCAGGGCCAGATGGATTTACATGTGAATTCTGCCAAACATTCAAAGAACAATCAATTCCAATACTATATAAACTATTTGAAAAAATACGAAAATAAGGAATCCTACCAAATTCTTTTTATGACATGGATATGGTGCTGATAGCTAAACCTGGTAGGGCAAAAACAGATAAATAAAATTATAGACCAATTTCCCTAATGAATATTGATGCAAAAAGCTTAAATAAAATACAAATAAAGAGATTACAGAAACTCATCCCTAAGATAACCCATTATGACCAAATACAATTTATACTAGGAATGCAGGGCTGGTTCAATATTAGGAAAACTTTTAGCATAATTAACTATATGAATAATCAAACTAACAAAAAATGATTATCCCAATTAATGCAGAAAAAGTATTTGACAAAATCCAATACGCATTTCTATTAAAAACACTAGAGAGTATAGGAAAAAATGGAGTTGTCTTTAAAATGATCCATAGGATCTATTTAAAATGATCAGCAAGTATCATATGTAATGGAGACAAAATAGAACCATTCCCAATTAGATCAGGTATGAAACAAGGATGCCCACTATTAACATTATTATTCAATATCATACTAGAAATGTTGGCTTTGGCAACAAGAGAAGAAAAATAGATTAACAGAATTAGAGTAGGTAATAACAAAACCAAATTATCACTCTTTGCAGATGATATGATGATATACTTAGAGAACCCTAGAGAATCAAATCAAAAATGACTAGTAACAATTAAAAACTTTAGCAAAGTTGTAGGATACAAAATAAATCCACATAGATCATCAGAATTTTTATATATTACTCTCAAAGCTCAACAGCAAGAGATACAAAAAGAAATTCCATTTAAAATAACTGATGACTATTTAAATAATTTATTTCCTCTTCTATTATCCTGGGCAATCTATATAAAATATTTGGGGATCTTTCTGGCAAGGGAAAGTCAGGAACTGTATGAATACAACTACAAAATACTTTCCACCCCAATAAAGTCAGATCTAATCAATTGGAAAAACATAAAGTATTCATGGGTAGGCCAAGCTAATGTAGTACCTAAATTAATCTACTTATTCAGTGCCATACCAATCAAACTCCCAAACAATTATTTTCGCCTGTGAAGCAGCCTATGACAAGATTAGAAAAAGCATTGATTAAGACTAGGAGAGAAGGACAGGATAAAAGTGATTTTATACAAGCATATCCTGTGATTGAAGGGATTGACTCTGTAGGTCAAAAAAGGAGAAAATATACACCTTTAGATTTGAAAAAAATTAAAGATTTGAAAAAAGATTGTACCCTTTATGGGGCTACATCAGCTTATGTTAAAATGTTACTAGATGGCTTGTCTTATGAAGTCCTAACCCCAAGTGACTGGAAATCCATAGCAAGGATATGTTTAGAACCTGGACAAAATCTGTCATGGCTTGCGAAGTTTCATGAATTATGTAAGATCCAAGTCAGATTCAATTTGGAAATAAATAGGAGTTAACACACAATTCACTTTTGAGCAATTAGCTGGTGACGGTCAGAATGTAGAGAATTCAGAACAGATTACTTATCTCATGACAGTGTATGAGCAAATTGCTAAGGCTGCAATAAAAGCTTGGGGTTCCCTCCCTGGACAGAAAGATTCGGGGCGGGGTAGACTTTCACTAAAATAGAGCAAGGTCCCAATGAACCTTTTGTGGATTTTGTGGGATGTCTGCAAACTGCTGTCAAAAGAACTACTGGAGAAAATGCAACTACAGAAATAATGACCAGACATCTGGCTAAGGAAAATGCCAATGAGATTTGCAAAAGAATTATATGGGGATTAGACAAAGATGCTCCTTTAGAGGAGATCATAAGACGATGTGCTACAGTGGGAACAAATGCTTTTTACACCCAGACTATGATTAACATGGAAAGCCAGGGTCCCTCTTGGCAAAGGACTTCTAGAGAAATTCATCAATGTTTCCAATGTGGAATAATTGGACATCTAAGAGCTCAGTGTAGATATGGAGATAGAGTGAGAAGACCAGATGAGAGAAGACCTAAAACTCCATGTCCAAAATGTCACAAAGGCTTTCACTGGGCCTCAGAATACAGATTGACCCAGGGAAATGAGAAGTGGGGCCCAGCTCCAAGATATCAATCAAAGGATAGGTGATTGCAACTGAGGTTACACCCAAAGAGTCTTTAGAAGGTCAGGACTCTGATGTGATCTATCAGCCAGAAAGCAATCACATGGAAGAAAGGGATCAGTCAGCCAAAAGGCAATCAGATTACAAAAATGGATTACACTTGGGGAGAATACAGGCCTTTTAAACCAACAGGGCTGTGTCCAGTGCAAACAGCTCTAATGTAATTGCCAGATGATGAAAAGAGATTTAGAAAGTGGTAAATAGAAGGAAATTAGATAGGTGAACTGCCTGAGAGAGAGGGTTTGCTTGTATTTTAACAGACAGAAGGAAACAGATGAACAAGGAAACAGATAGGTGGCAACAAACACCTGGAGAGAGACAGAAAAAGAGAAAAACCTCAAAACAAAGGAGAAGATCTAAGAAACACCTGACACTGAAAGAGCATGGCTAATAAGAAGACTGTTAAAGAACTTTAAAACCAGCAGGAATCATTGGATTTCCTAACATAGGATGAGACTAGTGATGGTATGATTAGTGTGTACTCAGTGGGCAGTATATAAGCAAGAAGCTCTCAGGACCAAAGAGGACTTCAGGAGATTCAGAATCAAGATTCATTCCAACTTTCCATTTAGAAAGAAGGTAAAAATAACCTGAGAGGGAAAACAAAAATGCAAGCAAACAATAACAGAAAGAATATAAATGCTATGTTGTGGTCCACGCTAATTTTCCAGTGTTCTTTTGCTGGGTATAGCTGGTTCTTTTCATTACTGATCAATTGGAACTGATATGGATGCTCTTATTGTTGAAGATAGCCAGCTCCATGGATTTACATGTGAATTCTACCAAACATTTAAAAAACAATTAGCCCCAATCTTATATAAACTATTTGAAAAAATAGGGAACGAAGGAGTCCTTCCAAACTCCTTTCATGACACAGACATGGTACGATACCTAAACCAGATAGGTTGAAAACTGAGAAAGAAAACTATAGACCAATCTCCTTAATAACTATTGATGCTAAAATTTTAAATAAGATATTAGCAAAAAGGCTACAGAAAATCATCCCCAGGATAATACACTATGATCAAGGGGCTGGTTTAATATTAGGAAAACTATTAGTATAATTGACCATATTAATAATCAAATTAACAAAAACCATATGATCATCTCAATAGATGCAGAAAAAGCATTTGATAAAATCCAACATCTATTCCTACTAAAAACACTTGAGAGTATAAGAATAAATGGACTATTCCTTAAAATAGTCAGGAGCATATATTTAAAACCGTCAGTAAGCATCATATGTAAGGGGGATAAACTGGAACCTTTCCCATTAAGATTAGGAGTGAAATAAGGTTGCCCACTATCACCATTACTATTCAATATTGTATTAGAAATGCTAGCTTTGGCAATAAGAGTGGAGAAAGATATTAAAGGAATTAGAGTAGGTAATGAGGAAACCAAATTATCACTCTTTGCTGATGATATGATGGTATATTTAGAAAACCCCAAAGATTCTACTAAAAAGCTATTAGAAATAATCCACACTTTTAGCAAAGTTGCAGGATACAAAATAAACCCCCATAAATCATCAGCATTCTTATATGTAACTAACAAAATCCAACAGTTGGAGTTACAAAGAGAAATTCCATTTAAAGTAACTACCAATAGTATAAAATATTTAGGAATCTTCTGCAAAGGGAAAGTCAGAAACTATATGAGCAAAACTACAAAACACTTTACACACAAATCAAGTCTGATCTAACCAATAGGAAAAATATTAAGCTCTTGGATAGGGTGAGCAAATATAATAAAGATGACAATACTACCTAAACTAATCTATTTATTTAGTGCTATACCAATCAGACTCCCAAAAAACTATTTTAATGACCTAGAAAAAATAACAACAAAGTTCATATGGAAAAACAAAAGGTCAAGAATTTCAAGAGAATTAATGGAAAAAAAAATCAAATGAAGGTGGCCTAGCTGTACCAGATCTAAAATTATATTATAAAGCAGTGGTTACCAAAACCATTTGGTATTGGCTAAGAAATAGACTAGTTGATTAATGGAATAAGTTAGGACCAAAGGACAAAATAATCAATAACTCTAATAATCTAGTGTTTGACAAACCCAAGGACCCCAGCCTTTGGGATAAGAATTCAAAGTTTGACAAAAATTGCTGGGAAAATTGGAAATAAATATGGCAGAAACTAGGCATTGACCCACATTTAACATCATACACCAAGGTCAGGTCAAAATGGGTTCATGATCTAGGAATAAAGAATGAGATTATAAATAAATTAGAGGAACATAGGATAGTTTGCCTCTCAGACCTGTGGAAGAGGAATGAATTTATGTCCAAAGAAGAACTAGAGATCATTATTGATCACAAAGTAGAAAACTTGATTATATGAAATTGAAATGTTTTTGTACAAACAAAACTAATGCAAACAAGATTAGAAAGGAAACAATAAACTGGGAAAACATTTTTACAGTCAAAGATTCTGATAAAGGCCTTATTTCCAAAATATATAGAGAATTTACTCTAATTTATAAAAAATCAAGCCAATCTCCAATTGATAAATGGTCAAAGAATGAATAGACAATTCTCAGATGAAGAAGTTGAAACTATTTCTAGTCATATGAAAAGACCCTCCAAGTCATTATTAATAGAGAAATGAAAATTAAGACAACTCTGAGATACCATTACATACCTGTCAGATTGGCTAAGGTGATAGGAAAAAAATAATGATGAATGTTGGAGGGGCTGTGGGAAAACTGGGACACTGATGCATTGTTGGTGGAATTGTGAACTGATCCAACCATTCTGGAGAGCAATTTTGTATGCTCAAAAAGTTATCAAACTGTGCATACCCTTTGACCCAGCAGTGTTACTACTGGGCTTATATCCCAAAGAGATCTTAAAGAAGGGAAAGGGACCTGTATGTGCAAGAATGTTTGTGGCAGCTCTCTTTGTGGTGGCCAGAAACTGGAAACTACGTGGATGCCTATCAATTGGAAAATGGCTGAATAAATTGTGGTATATGGATATTATGGAATATTATTGTTCTGTAAGAAATGACCAACAGGATGATTTCAGAAAGGCCTGGAGAGACTTACATGAACTGATGCTGAGTGAAATGAGCAGGACCAGGAGATCATTATATACTTCAAAAACAATACTATATGATGATCAATGATGATGGATGTGGCCATTTTCAACAATGAGATGAACCCAAATCAGTTCCAATAGAGCAGTAATAAACTGAACCAGCTATACCCAGCAAAAGAATTCTAGGAGATGACTATGAACTACTTCATAGAATTTCCAATCCCTCTAATTTTGTCCACCTGCATTTTGGATTTCCTTCATAGGCTAATTGTACATTATTTCAAAGTCCAATTCTTCTTGTGAAGTAAAACAACTGTTTGGACATGTATACATATATTGTATTTAATTTATACTTTAACATATTTAACATGTATTGGTCAACCTGCCATCTTGGGGGGGGGGGAATTAGAACAAAAGGTCTGGCAATTGTCAATGTTGTAAAATTACCCATGTATATATCTAGTAAATAAAAACTATTAAAATAAATAATAAAAAATAATATAATAAAAATAGACATCAATGATCCTTTAAAAAAAAAAAAGTAAAATAAGATAAAGAGAATTCCAGTTCCAATTGATGGACAGAATCAGCTACACCCAGAGAAGGATCTTAGAGGCCATCTGTTTTAACCACCTTATGGTACTTTCAACCTGGTTTCAAGGGTGAAATTTTTACATAAGAATCTCCTATTTGATAGGAAAAAAATGATGAGCCAACACTAAGGGGAGAATTGACATAAGAATTTTGGAAAAGAGACAGATTCTTCACCCCTACGTTAATAGAGAGACATACAAGCAGCTGCAGGCTTTTTTTTTTTTTTTACAAAAAGAAACCAATCCCATTACAATACTCTTATCAAACATTTTTCTCATTTTTTATTTTAAAGCTTAAATCAAAAATGTAAAAAATGAAAGAAAAAAGAAAAAGACAGAAAAAAAAAGAAATGTGCACAGGAGAATATTCAAGAGGATTCAAAATATGTAACAATAAACTTCCATTTCAACAAATATAATATATAATAATAAAACACATTGTATTCAGAACTATCTTTTCTTTGCTTCCTTGATGGTTTTCTTTTGTTCTCTGCTGCATACTTTTTATTTTATTCTTTTCCATTTCTTCCCCTGCCCTTCATTTCCCCCAAGCAAGCTACAGCCAAACACAGATATATGTATGCTTACATATACATGCATACTCAGACATATGTGTATGTATCCACACATACATGACCACACATATGAACATATATTGACACATATTATATGTATATATATGCATGCATAAACACACATAGAGCATAACATCTATATGTTCCTTGCTAACTCTTTTACTTCTACCCATTAACTTGCCTTGCTATTACTTAACCTCCCCATATACCCCAAGAATTCCTCCCATATCATTTCACCCTACTTTTTCCCTACCTTTTTATCCTTTTCCCATTAATCAATACACCTTTCTATACTCCACCTTATCCAATTCATTCCTCCTCTTATTTCTTTATAGATTTTGGAGGGTGCTAAACCCTTCTTGGTATGTATATGTGTGTGTATTATTCCTTATTTATCCCATTCCCAATGTAAGATTTCAGAAATACCAGCCCTCCTCTCTATCTAATTCTTCTATGTCATTTCTTGCTCACATACCTAATTCTTATAGCATAAGTTGCATAATTATTCTTTTTACCTTTTCCTATATTGTTTTGCTTTTTATAATTACATCATACTCAGCTATATTCCAATTTTTCCTTTGGACCCCCAATACTAATGACAATCTTAGAGATATGATTTATATATGAAAGAGAAGAGAATGTGATATATGTTAAGAACATATGTATAAAACATAAAGATTTTGCCCTTATTGAGTCCCTTGAAATCAACTTTGATGTTGCCTCTTACATGTTAAATTTTCTATTGACTTCAGGTTTATTTTTAACCATATCCTGAAACTCTGAAAGTGTGCTACATGTCCATTTTTTTCACTCAATATTATACTTAATTTTGCTGGATATGATATTTTCAGTCACAACCTCAATTTTTTTATTGTCAGTATATAATATTCTAGGGCTTGTGGTCTTTTATTGTAGTGAATGACAAGTCTTGTGTAAGCCTCATTGTAGCTCCACGGAATTTGAATTGTTTTTGTAGCTGCTTATAAAATTTTCTCTTTGATCTGGGGGTTTCACAACTTAGCAATTGTTGTCATTTGGGAGCCACCTAACAGTGGCTGCTGAAGATCTAACCCAGACCTACAGAGTGGACCTCTTCATGTGAGAGAATGATATGAGGAGACTAAAAGGTAGTTGCTGTTCTCTTCTCTCTGATTTAAAGAGATCTAATCTCTCTCCTCTTCCCTCTGCCTCCAATTTATCTCATTCCCAGTCCACAACACTTGTGTCAACAAAGGCTGCCTTGCAACTCCTTCAGATGTTATGATTCACAGCTGTGGAAGCTCTCAGAGAATTGACCTGCCCCTCAACAAGCAATGATGTTCCTCTATGTTTCCCTTGTAGTATCTCTTCCAGGTAATAGTTGTTAGATTTCTTTTTTTTATTTCAACTTTCCCCTTATCACTTAAGGACAATTTCCTTTCATTATTTCTTTTTGGGGAACACAGCTTTCAGATAGTCCAATTATTTTTATATTTTCTCCTCTTGATGTGTTTTCCATATCTATTGTTTTTCTTAACATGTGTCACATTCTCTTCTCTTTCATTCTTTACATTTTGTTTTATTACTTCTTGGTCTTTTATAACTTCATTGACTTCTCCTTGACCAACTTTAATTTTTTTTTCCTGAGGCAATTGGGGTTAAGTGACTTTCCCAGGATCACACAGTTAGTAAGTGTTAAGTATCTGAGACCAGATTTGAACTCAAGTCTTCCTGACTTCAGGGCTGGTACTAAATCCACAGCACCACCTATCTCCCCCCCACCCCAACTCTAATGTTCAAAGTCATTTTCTTTAAGATTCTAAATCTCTTTTGCTGGTTGATTGATTTTCTTTTCATAATCTTTTTGTTTTTCTTGGGGGTTTTTTTTAGGTTTTTTTTTTTTTAGGTTTTTTTCACAATCTCCTTCATTTGATTTTTAAAGTTTTTTTGAGTTTTATAAAATCTTTGGGGGCAGCTAATATTTTAATGTTACTCTTTGAAGTAGATGAGGCTTTTTTGCTTCAGTATCCTCCTCTGAAGATAAGCTCCTCTTCCCTAGTCCCCATAATAACTTTCTATGCTTGGGTTCCTTCTCCTTTGTCTATTCTTTTTTAAAAATAAGACTTGTTAATCCTGGGGGGGGGGGGAGAGGGTGGAAAGAGTGCCTCCATCTTGAGGTCTTCTTTCAGTTCTCCCCTCAAGCCTGGAACGTCAAAACAGGAACTCCATCCACCTGTCCTGTAGCTGTAAGTGTTTCTACCCAAGTGCTTCTGCACTCACCAAGTATATGCTGATTCCTTCTCATCTAGAGCTGCATCTAGGCAACCAGCTGGACCTGGTAGTTTTTAATCAGCAGAGGTTCCTTCATTCTTCCAAGCCTAAATCCCAGGTTGGAGCTGAAGCTATTTCCAACACAGCTGGCCCCAGGGCTATCTGTTTGCTATTTCAAAGGAGTTATCATGTTGGTGCTTACATTTCTCACTGGCCAAACCTCAGTCCTGAAGTTTCTTCAGGACTTCCTTGATTATCCCAGGAGAATCTATTGTAGTTGAGAAGAGTGGACCCCAAAGGAGTGTTGCAAGATGTCTTAAAAGAATTTGTAGGCTTGAAGCCATCTCTTAGTCAAGGGGCAAAGTTTATTGAAAGTAACAGTAAGGCCATTACAAAGCAGACTGAATTATAAGGGAATTCAGTAAAGAAACAGAAGCTAAGGAGATACTTTTATCCAGCTTCTACCATAGACATGCTAATCCCATGGTTCAAGAGTAAGACTAGGGAATAGTCTCCAGGTTGAAAGGTGGTCTCCAAAATTTGATTATCACTAACCAGATCATCAGTCAGCAATGAACTGAGAAATAGTCTATTCAGAATCAGACAGAATGGGCATGGAACTTCCCTGAGGCAAACTCCAAAACCAAAGACCCAGGATTTCCTGACTTGTTGAAGAACAGAAGCCCACCTCCCTAAAATCAGGGGACCACAATATTATGGGCCAGAACTCTGAAACAAGGATTCTTACAAAGTGTTAAGTCAGTAGAACTGATGAGACAATGATTACCTAGTTTAGCATGGTGATTAATAGTTCTCTAAGTTCTTACAACAAATAATGGTTTCCTAATGATGTAATGATTGGTTTATACTCAGTAGAGAAGCATATAAGCCAGATGGGATTCATGGAGAGCCAAAGAAGATAAAGGACTGTAGGCAGGAGTTCAAGCTTTCGCAGCCAAGAAAAGAGAAATTCATTTCCATCTTCATCAGCCTTGTGGAGGCTGGCCTGTCCTCCTGCATTTACTCCACTGAAACCAAGTCCCCTCTGAAGGCCACAAGAAAGCTAACTGAGCACCAGGCGAAGGAAAAAATAAAAACTTGGACTTTAACACCTGGCTTATTCTTGTGGTGATTATTGAACTGAAAGGAAGGCTGTTCGAGAGACTCCAAGAAAATCCACCAAAGAACATTACACCACAAAATCATATTACATCAGACCCCTGTACTTTCTCAAGTCTTATTTGTTTTTCACTAGTATACATTTGTCCAGAGGTACAATTTCATATTGTTTGTGGGAGAAATCTGGAGAGCTTAAAATTTTCTGATCTACTCAGTCATCTTCCTAGAATTATCTCCTGCTTCAAATTCTTAAGATTGATTCCAAGGAGCCAAAGGAGATAAATACTTCTGCTGGGAGAAAAAGGAAAAACTGAGTCTACAAAAGGTCCCTGATTTCCAAATTGTCTCCCTAGAGACTTCAGGGAATTTCCCCTTAATTGAGATTGTGTCTTTCTTTTGATTGATGGAGATTTCAGCTCATTCCCATTTAAAGGACTTATTTAATTATTGATTTCTAGGTATGTGCTACTATGTAAAATTTAAATTTCTGTTTTCTAGGCACTTAGATAAATATTCACAATTTGTGATGGTCTCTTGTGTAACTAATATTTTGTAATAAGGAGTTAAGCCTGCAGGTATAAGCTTTAGATACCCTCCACTTTTAAGAGATAGTGACCAGGGGAGCTAGCAGCTTTGTCATTTTAAAAACTATACATACATAGATATAAATGTGTGTACACATACATATATACATATACATATATATATATACACATTGTATGTGTTTATATGTGTACACACACACACACACATATATATATATATATATATATATATGTGTGTGTGTGTGTGTGTGTGTGTGTGTGTGTGTGTGTGTGTGTGTGTGTGTGTGTGTTTTGTGTGTGTGTGTGTGTGTATGTATATGCTTCTATACCAGCAATGTCTGAGGAGGTTGGAGGAAATAGATATAATCTTGGTCTAGTAGCCCCCATTAGAGTAGAACTGAGTAGCCTGCCTTCTTATCCCTTCTCCTGCTCTCTTCCAGGCAGGAAACAAAATTTCTTTTCGAGCAAAGTAGGTAGGATCCCAAAGACATCTATCCCCATAAGCAATATTTAGACCACCAATTTGGATATAAACATTTTACCTAGGGCCATATATACTCCTCACATACTGTTGAGGAAATAAGGCCCAGACAGAGGAAGTGATTTCTCTTAGTCACATAAATAGTAAGTGTCAAATTTGAAGTCATATTCCCTATGCAAAATCTATGAGGATCCTACTATGTTGGCTGGGCTAGTTTTTTCTAAGGCTTTACCACATACAGATCAGGCAAGTTATTTCCTAAAAGGCATTAAAATTATCCTGAAGACTTAAAATCTTCTAAAAACTAAGCTCAAACCATTGCTATGATTTTCAAGATACAAAAACTTGACCACAAGGTATCAGAAAATCTTTTTTAGGCTTTCTGTCATACCAACATGATCTGATTGGTTCTAACTGAAGCAGTGCTACATCCCTGCAGAACATAGTTCCCATCCTATGTGAAGTAAACCTTTTTCTAATTGACCCATGTTCTATGAATGGGTCCTTTCTGTTCTTTAATCAGAACCACCAAACTAACCTGAGGTACACCATCTTCTTCTAGAAGCCTTTCCCACCCTACCTCACCCCATTCCACTCCCAGCTACAAGTGCCTTCCCTCTGAGATTATATCGTATTTTTTAGAGGCAGAGAAATAGAGACAAGACACAAAGAAAAAGACAGAAAGAGAGAGGGAGAGAGACAGAAACAAAGATAGACAAACATACAAACATTGTCTTTCCTAGTAAGCTCCTTGAGGGCAGGGACTGTTTGGGCTTTATTTGTATCCCTCTTTTTACTATTCCATGTTAACATATTAATAGAAGCAGGGATCCAACAAAGATAATAGTAATAATAATAATAACTAGCAATTATATTAGGTCTAGCAAAGAATTTTACAAATTTTTTTTTAGTTAATCCTCAAAACAACCCTTGAAGGCAGGTGTTATCCTTAGTGACTTTTCCAGGGTCACACAGCTAATAAATGTAATTAATACAGAATTTGAACTCAGATCTTCCTGATTCCAACTCCATGCTTCCTAATGGCCTCAGTCATTCTTGACCTTTAGTTTTCCTTCATATCCCATAACTAGTCAATAATCAATTTTATTAATTCTACCTCTATAACATCTCTTCTCTGTCTCTCTGCAAACACCCCAGTTTAGACCTTATTAATTGAGTTATTGCTGTAGCTTCTTAATTTGTCTGTTTGCTTCTGATCTCCCCATTTGAATCTATCTACTACCCCGCTGCCAAACTAATTTTCCTAAAGCACAGGTCTAACTAATTCACTCCCCTCCCTAAGTACCTTCAGTGACTTGCAATAATTGGCTTTAGTTTTGTTTTTTTGAGACTGGAAGTACAATGGCCAGTCACAGGCCTGAGTCCATAACTAATTAATAGGGAAGCTTTGACCAATTCTATTTCTGACCTGATCAGGACACTCTTTCTTAGGTAACCTAGTGCCTCTCCCCCTCAGGAGCTAACCATATTGATGCTAGACTTACTGTGATGACATCTTATTAGTTTATTAATTAATTAATTCCAGAATGGAGCTCAATCAATCCACAAATCTTGGCCTCCCCAGGAATATAGGAAATTTTGATATGTACCACTATACTCACTCTTCCTCAGTGCCTTTGAAATAAAATACAAACTTCATATGGAATGTTCTTCATGCTCACTCTACCTCATAGAAGCCTTTGTTTCCTTTAAAGATCAATTCATATCATATGGAAGACTTTCCTGATTCCCTTAGTGATTAATGTTCTCTCCTTCCTTTGGTTTTTTTATACTAACTTTTATGCATAGAAGTTATACCCTCCAGCAATATAGAAGCTTCTTGGGGACAGAATCTCTTTTTTTCATTTTCGTTTTTGTGACTATACCTAGTATCTTAAACATTGGATGTGTTCAATAAATGCTTGCTTACTGAAATGAAGTAAGATACAAGTCCACCAAAAAGTGATTTACAGTTAAGTTGAGAAGGGTGATGAAGACTACATTTCTCAAATATGTAGAGAATTGATTCAATTTTATAAAAAGGCAATAAGAACCATCCTCCAACCAATGGCCAAAGAATATAAACAGTCAGTTTTCAGATGAAGCAATCAAAATTATAGCAATAGAAAAAATATTATAAATCATTTATTAGATAAGCACACATTAAAACAATTCTGCGATATTAGCCCATATTTATCAGGTTGGATAATACTACAGGAGAGGAAAATGATAAATGCTGGAGGGGGTATGGGAAAATTGAGACACTAGTGTATTGTTGATGGAATAGTGAACTAGTTCAATCATTCTGAAGAGCAATTTGGAACTATGCCCAAAGGGCTATAAAATCCATGCATACACTTTGACCTAGCAATAGGTCTGTATCCTAAAGATACAGACTATATATACAAGCTCTGTATCCTAAAGAAATTAAAAAAGAAAAAAGAACCTAAATGAACAAAAATATTTATGTCTGCTCTTTTTGTGATGGCAGAGAATCAGAAATTGAGAGATTTGGGAATAGCTGAATAAGCTGTGATATATGATTTTGCTGGAATACTATTGTGCTATAAGAAAAGATGAAAAGGGGTTAATTAGATGGTGCAGTGGACAGAGCAAAAGCCCTAAAGTCAGGAGGACCTGAGTTCAAATCTGGTCTCAGAAACTTAACATTTCCTAGCTATGTGACCCTGGGCAAGTCACTTAACCTCAATTGACTCAAAAAAAAAAAAAAAAAAGAAAGAAAGAAAGAAAGAAAAAAGAAAAGAAAAGAAAAGAAAAGAAAAAATGAAAAGGATGCTCTTAAAAAAAAGAATTACATGAACTGATGCAAAGTGAAATGAGCATAACCAGGAGAACATTATATATAGAACACAACACAGTAACATATTCTACAATAATTAACTCTGAATGATTTAACTATTCTCAGCAATACAATGATACAAGGCAATCCTAAAGGGCTTATGGTGAAAAATACTATCTATCTCCAGAGAAACAATCAATAGAGTCTGAATGCAGATTGAAGTAAATATTTTTAACTTTATTTTTATTGGAGGATTTTTGGGGTGTGTTTCTTTTTTCATAATATTACTAATAGAAATATGCTTTTCATACCTGTACATATATAACCTATATCAAATTACTTGTCTTCTCAATGCCTCATGGAGGCATGGAGGTAAGGAAATATTTTTCAAAACAAATAACATTTAGTTTTACATATAATTGGTGGGAAATAAAATATTAAACTATTCGATTTTTAAAAATTAATTTAAACAGGGACAGAACACGGCCAATGATGTAGATTCAGAAATGGATCTTTTCATAGGAGATGGTAACTATTCTCAGCCTTGGAAGAAACCAAAGAAGTTATGATCCCATCATTTCACTACTCAGAACCTCTTAATAACATTACATTGCCTATAAGATAAAGCCCAAATTGCATTCAAAATCTTCTAGAATATGACTTTATCCTAACTCTAAATTCAGTGTTTTTTTTTCAATTCTAAAAATTAGGAAAAGATCAAACCTGAGTCAAACTTGGTTGCTGCACTCTAGGATCTCATTTGATGTAATTAAACAGAGATTAAACAAAACTAAAAGATGAGGCAGATAAAGAGAGAGGTTTTATTGATGGATGAGAGGTGAATATTGAGGAGGTGTATCAGATGAGGGAAAGTTCATGCTACATGTTGAATGGATTAGCATAGGAGAAATCTGAGGCAGGGAGACCAGATGGGAGGACATTGCAACAATTCAAGTGAATCATGGAAACCTGAAATGATTTGAAGATTTGGGAAATGGAAAGAATATAGAAATGGGGTGCTAAATAATATCCCTCTGTAGAAGGTCCTTATTATTCACATTTTCATCCATGCTGTTGCTGATCTCTGGTCATCATGTGGTCATCATGGGAGGACAATTCCCAGTCCCAGAGTTCCATGGTCAGCCTATAAAAGATAATTCCTTCTTCATAATGAAATGGGCACAAAAAAAGTAGCATAGAATATGCAGATGAGAGCATCATTGGAAAAACAATTGAATTGAATTGAATTTGGAGATTGAAACAGTTAAAATAGGCTGAAGTGATCATTTATTGCCAGAGTAAATGAGACTTAAGCTGAGCCTTGAAAGTGCAATGATAGATGAAGCAAGGAAAAAGAAGGAAGGAAGGCATTGCAGGTAGAATAAAAGCCATAAAAAACATCCAGAAATGAATTTGGAGATGAGAATCTGGAGAGGAGAACAGTGAGCAAGGAGGCAAAAGAGGCAAAATCAAGGACTTTTCAAAGATGACCTATGGTTCTTATCCTATAGGAGCTGCAGTAGATTTGTGAGCAGGGAGTAAAGTAAATAACCTAGGTCTTCGATACAGTTGGTATAGTGACTGGCCTCTGGGGTTTTTTGCCCATTCAATTTCCATTCAAATCCCTTTTCTATCCTTCAAGGTTCAGAGATAATGTCTCTTCCCTTTCAGTTTCATCACTCCAAGGAACTTCTTTGAAATCCTTGATCCGTGAGAGGTAGTACAGCAGCAAAGGTAGTAGAGCTGGTCTGTAATATCAAGAAGGCAGCAGCTACTAATAACCCTGACAAGGGCATTAACCTGCCTTAGATACCATTGTTTCCTGAAGCTAACAGGAAGACTAGGAAGAGCAGGATTAGTTTTCACTGTTAATATTTAATGGTTGGACCTAATCATGTGGCACCTGCAGAATGTGACAATTCTTAGTAAGGAATGAATGATGGATAGAATAGCCTTGTGGGACCTAGGTGCCCAGGAAATACAGCTAGAGGGATTGTATCCAAGGGCATCTTTCCTTGAGCTCCCCCTTGCTATGTGTATTTCCCTTCATCTGAACCTTACACAGCCTGCTGGACTGCAGAGCAGTGTGTGTGGTCTGGAGAACTGAGAGTCCCAAAAGGATTTGATAGTATCAATGTTATAACACAAGTTTAAAGAAGAATTTGTCCTTGACAGAATATTTGGAGCCTTTCCCTCTCTCAGATCCAAATCATGAAAGAACTCAAAAAGGACTATTCTGAGATCTTACAAGCCAGCAAACAATCAATACATTGTAATGGAAGGAGTGGATTTAAGTCTCTATTGCTTAAGTTTGGTAACTCCAAGCACATTTCTCCCCTCATGTGAACCAGTTTTCTCACTTGTACCTCCTGCTGGGGTAAAGGCTTTCTGAGGTTCCTTTGAGCTAAAACTTTGAGCTACCTAAGGTAGAGATGTTTAGCTCTTCTGCTTCCCTGAGCTGGGAGGTCTTCCAGAAAGGAGCATGGGCTTGCTTCTCCTGTTTGGTCCCACAGCTGACCCAATTCCAGGACCAGGTTCATGGTACCAATAACATGCTCTCACAGCAGAATTTCAGCCTGAATTCTACCTGTTCTTAGTCACTGATTATCTTCCCAAGAATCAGGCCTAGAGTCCTAGCCCCAGGATGGGCACAAGAGGAAGGGTGGTAGAGGCCCTCAATTGAGACTGAAACAATGATTGGAATCTCAAGATTGCTAAGAAAAGTCCTGCCACTTTAGCATGCATACATAATTTATTTCTTTCTTTCCCTGTATACAGGTACATATGTAAACACACACTCTGTGTGTACACAGAGCCTTTCTTTTCCCTTCTCTGAACACTCAAAAATACATGCATGGAGAGCCTATTTCTTCCCTTCCCCACAGACATACTCACAGAGCACCACACAGTACAGCATCTGGGGCTCTAATCCTAGGTTTGTGTTAAGGTCTCTGCCTGGGCTCTAGTAGAGTGAGTGTGGCACAGTAGTATGTGCCTGAGTCCTCCTTTTGAAGCCGGCTCAAGGTCAAAGAGACAGTTTTAGCCACATTGTCCCTCTCGATGTAAGCCCTGCCTTGAATTCTGGGATTGTACTCTTTGTCACTGCCAGTTTTGGGGCTGATACTGGCCACAAGCTCCTTGTTTCTCTTAGTTGAGCTCCAGAACCAAGCCATGGCATAATCCCTGATGTTAAAGCCAAAGGCCTGGCAGGTCAGGGTCACAGACTGGCCTTCATGTGTCACTTTTCCTCCTTTCTCCACTAGCCGCACCTGGGCTTCAGAACCTGCAGAGAGCATACCAAGGACAGTAAGCCCTACTACACAAAGCCTCCAGGGGAAGGGGAGCTTAGGGAGCACAGCAGAGAGAACTAGCTTCTAATTAGAAATCGCAGTCCCAACCCAGGTTACCTAGGAGATGAAGCCAAGCAACTGGAAGAAGAAGAAGCTAAACTTTATGGCACTTACCACCAAGGAAGAGAGGACAGGGAGGAAATAGGGATAGAGGTATCTAGACGCTAATTAGAGCCACAAGTCTCTAGAGAGGGTGAGGAAGAAGAAAGAAGCAGTGAGAGCAGGACAGATACCTGGGAGAATGGAGAGGAGAACACCCAGGAGGGTGGCAAGAGTGGGGAGGGTCCTGGCAGACATGCTGCTAAGTCTGGCAGGATTCTCTAGGAAGGATGGGATCTGCAACTGTGGTCCAGAGCTGATAACATCTGTGTAGAAAGGAATTCTGCCCAGAAGGAAGTGTTTTTAAGTAGGCAGCTGAAAGCAGTGTGGTCTGCCCATCCCCCCACCCTGATCTAGGAGGGGGTGGAGCATGAAGCAAACATGTAAACTTAGGCAAGAGAAGAGAGTTAACCCTGAATAACTCTGCCTGCAGGGCTAATTTCTAGCCCTACTAGTGTTCAAAAATTACCGTTGGTTTTGTTACAGGATCTGCAACAAGTTTCCTGATGTATGGGAATGCTTGGAGCATAGATCAGTATCACTATAGCTAAACAGTCCAACTTATCATAAATTAGAAGGTAAGTCTGGCTTTTGTATTCTTAGTTATTCTGGCTATACCCCAATCCAGTCATCTCTCTCCGTCTGCATGACCCTGAGAAAACTGGATTCTTGGGCACTAGTTCTTCAGATCAGCACCACGGCCTCAGGAATAAAACTGTTAATCTTACAGGTCCAATAGCTATTCTGGATTCTCAGGTAACCATGGGCCAGATGAAATGTCCACACTATGTTTGTGTGAAGAGGGAGGAGAAATCATTGTCAACTGGGGCAGTCACAGTGGTCTGGAATAAGTGATCTGGTTCATAGAATGCTAGGCTCAGAAATTCGGAGCAACCAACTGGTGCAGTAGGTGAGACATTGGACCAATAGTCAGAAAGACTTATATTCAAGTTCAGCCTCAGCCACTTAGTAGCTTTGTGACTCTACAAAAGTCACTCAATTTCTATCTACTTCAGTTTTCTCATCTGTAAAGTAAGGAAAATAATGGCATGTATCTCCCAAAAAAAGTGATATGATAATGACGAGGAAGCCCCAAAACTCTGAAAAATCCTTAAAGGAGAAAACCTCCTTGGACTCTGTCTCAGTGAGGGAACTCTACCTTAAGCACAAACAACCTTTGTTATCTGGCTCAGTCCTGAAACCCAATGAATTCAATTCAAATTCTAACCCTGGCTGAAACCCAGCCAGGAGCCAACCTGGGACTTTACCCACAGCCCCCTTTAGCTAAATCTCTCATTATAAAAAAGGCAAGCTGGAGCCCTCTGTTTGTAGAGGTTCCAAACATGGCAGCCTTACACTTGGCATGCCAAAGGATCTCTACCCACTGGAACACTGGTTCCAGTGTCCTCTTCTCTTTAACACCTTTACTAACTAGACTTTAACCTTACTTCCAAACCCCAAAATAAACATCTTTTATCAATCTAGGTTTTCAGGTCTGTAAATTCCTTTACAGGGAACTCTTGCACCACTATTAGACCTCATTTAACTCCCTATCCTTGTGCCAAATGCAAAGGGGTTGCAGGGGAGCTCTATTTGATTCCCTGTACCCTGAACTTGCTACTAGGCCTCAATTAAACCCTAATTTTATTTGGGTTTAAACCTCATCAATAATATTCATAAAAAACTTTCAAATGCTCAAAATGCTATGCACATGCTTGCTATTATTATTATTAGAGCTAAAAGGGAACCCAAAGGTCATTCATGCTAAACCTCTTCATTTTTTTATTAAAGCTTTTTATTTACAAAACATGCATGGGTAATTTTTCAACATTGACCCTTGTAAAGCCTTCTGCTACAAATTATCCCCCCCTTGATGACAGGTAGCCCAATACATGTTAAATATATTAAAATATATGTTATAACCAATATATGTGAATATATTTATATAGTTGTCTTGCTGCACAAGAAAAATTGGATCAAGAAGTATAAAAAAACTGAGAAAGAAAACAAAATGCAAGCAAACAACAACAGAAAGAGTGAGAATTCTCTGTTGTGGTCCACACTCAATTCCCACAGTCCTCTCTCTGGGTGTAGATGGCTGTCTTCATCATTGAACAATTGGAATTGGTTTGAAATATCTCATTGTTGAAGAGTCACTTCCATCAAAATTGATCATTGATCTTCTTGTTGCCATGTATCTCTGGGTTCTGCTCATTTCACTTAGCATCACTTCATGTAAGTTTGTCCAGGCCTCTCTGAAATTATCCTGCTGGTCATTTCTTATAGAACAATAATATTCCATAATATTCATATACCACAATTTATTCAACCATTCTCCAACTGATGGGCACCTATTCAGTTTCCAGTTTCTTGCCACTACAAAAAGGGCTGCCACAAACATTTTTGCACATATGGGTCCCTTTCCCTCCTTTAAAATATCTTTGGGATATAAGCCCAATGGAAACACTGTTGGTTCAAAGGGTATGCACAGTTTGATAACTTTTTGAGCATAGTCCCAAATTGCTCTCCAGATTGGTTGGATCTGTTCATAGTTCCACCAACAATGTCAATATCCCAGTTTTTCCACATCCCCTCCAACATTTGTCATTACTTTTTCCTGCCATTTTAGCTAATCTGAGAGGTGTGTAGGGTAAACCTATTAATTTTACAGATGGGAAAACTGAGGCACAGTGAACTGAGGTGATAAGTGATAGAGATGAAATTTTAACCCAGAGCTTTTGACTCCAAAGTACACTTTATACTATGTCATTATGGTTAAATAAAGTAGACATATTTGAGAGGAAGAGGTAATGTGAATGAAGAAGAGTAGGCATGGAAGAATAGAAAAAACTGAGTAGAAATGATAGCCTGTAGGATTAACATGTGGCAGTACATGTGGTAAAGTCGATTAGTTGCAGAAAAAGAGAGGAGTAGAAAAAATCATATTAATAAAATGAGCCACTTTCTTTTCAGTAAACATTTATGGTGTGCCTACCATTGGGCAGGGCACTTAAGAAGATACAAAAAGTACATGAGGCATGGAAGCAAGCCCTCATGGAATTTACAACCTACTACTACCCAGTTCACTTGGGGAAACTTCCATTGTTCCCAATCTGCTTTTCCTTGTTTTTTTAGGAACTCTCTTTCCTGATTTTTCTCCTCCTCCGAACTGCTGAATATCGCTGAAGAAAGTCACAAAAAAGTTGACCTGGTTTCACTGACTCCAAATATATAATACAAAACCTCAACTGAGAGGCAACATAGCATACAAATTGCACAGAAACCTGGTGATTTGTCAGATCTCTCCTTATACCCTGTATTTTATTACCTTGATCTTTGATAATATTGTTTCTCCCAATAAATATGAGTACTGAGAGAGCCAAACTATTGCATTTCTATCTGCCCAGCACAGTCCTATGTAAATGGCAGAGATTTGGCAATATTTGTTTAATTGAATTAGCCCCAGAGAGCAGGGCAAGGATCCACAGGTGGGCACTGCAGGGACAAATTTGAACTCTACTTAAAGAAACAGTTCTTAACAATTAGAGCTAAGGTTAGAAGAGAAAGGCAATGTTGCCCACTTAGTGGACAGCAAGCAGACCTCCTGACAACATGATTTCAGCAAGTTTAATTGTCAGGGTCTTGGAGAACTCTGTAAGCTACAGAAGTTTGGGAGAACTTTTCCTCATTGGTAGAGGGATATGTCTTCACAAGAGTTCCCTACACACTATGGAAATTTTAAGTCTTGAACTGCCCCCCAAAAAATGAACAAGTCCTACACCTGGCAGTCTATAACCTTCTCTAACCAACATTTGATCTCACAACTGTACCAAGACTTTTTATAACTTCTAGCCTACCCCTCATCAAAGGGAAATTTTTTTCACTTTCTACTTTATGAAGAAATTTGAGGCCACTTCCCCCAACATAAACTTGCTTTGTTTTTAAGATATATTTAGGTGAATTGAAAATTCTGCTCCTCACCCCACTCTCATTGAATTCTAAAGTGCAGAGACTGTTGCATTTTTATCTTTGCATGTCCAGTGTCTCGCATAATGCCTAGCATGCAGTAAGTGTGCTTAAATGGTGTCTTAATAAATGCTTAAGAAGTGGTTAATAAATGCTTTTCTTCATTGGTCTGAACAGATTAGGCCTAGTGCTGTAGGTGCAGTTGAAGATATGTGAACAGTGATTAGAATCTAAAAAGTTCTGATTCTTCAATGATCAGTAAGCTTTACATTGAAGAGGTCACTAATAGCTTCCAAAACTTTCAATACTATTTAGGAATAAGTCACTATTTAAGAATTAATTAAATGACTTCCTGGCGTACCATTAATTTTTCTACTCATTTTTTAGAATCATCATCTACTTCCTCTTTCTTCCTTTAAATGACAAAGAAAGTAATGGTTCTACTTTTCTAATAAGTCTAATAAGCCCTTTTCAAATGCCTCTGTCTCCACTCTTTTCAGCCTCCCCTAGGTTCTTGCTTTAGAAACCAACCCCTTTCTCTTTTTCATGGATCTTCAGTCTCTTCTGTTTTGCTGGACTCTTGTCATCTGTTCATAAACATACTCAGGTCTCTCCAATCCCCAAAAAGCTTCCCTTGATTTTCCTATTCCATTCTCCTCTTGTCTCATCTCTCTTCCTCTCCAAATTTCTTGGAAAAGCTTTTACACTTAATTTTTCCATGCTCTTACTACCAATTCTCTCTTCTCAAGTCCTTAATTATTGAATTTTCTCGCTTTCCAAGACCACCAAAATTTCCCAATTGCCAAATTGAATGATGTTTTGTTCAAGACTCATTGTCCCACTCACTGATGCCCCCTTGAGTACTCCTCCCTTTTGAATATTCTTTCTTTCCTAGGTTTCATGGACATCACAAGGTTGTCTACCAATCTTTCTAACAACTCTTCCTCCATTTTTTGTACACTCTTTCTTGACCATAAAAGTGGACTGATGCTAGAGGCTGTCTTTTGCTGTCTCCTTTTCTCCCTTTAGGAATAAGATTACATCACATTTCTACAGTGCCTTGGTTCACATTATCAATACCTGCCCATCCTTTTGACTTTGCTATTGCAATAATATCCCCAACGGTCTGGGCATCACCATTTAGCTAGTCTCCCATGCTTGATGCTTTAATGTTACCTTTTTGTCTCCTGCACTACTAATATCCCGTTGTTTGCCAAATCCTGTGAACCTTTACAACATCTCTCATGCATGTCCCATTTTCTATTTCTACTAGCTCAGTAAAATGGAAGCTCCATTTTGTCAGTTCAGCTATATGGATTATCCCAAAATTGCTACCAGGGTCTCCCCAAAGAGCTTCTGGTTGAGTAGCTTACTCCCAAAATTTTGGAGGATGGGAGGAATTTCATCATAATCCTTATTTTTTTAATATTTTTTGTCTGCTATCACAGTGCACGAAATTGCAAGCTTAGTATGTAAAAATGTGCTTAATACCTATTTGTTGAAATGTATGAATTGAAATGTATGAAATGAATTAAAATGAATTATCATTGCTACCTTCATAAACTATTGACATAATCTCCTAACACATCTTCCTACCTCTACCCTCTTCTTGGTCCCCTCCATGCTATATACAGCTGCCTGATATCTTCCTTATATTCAAAATTGAATTCATTATCTTTTTGATGAACCTGTTCCTTATGGTAGCACCATTCACTGAGTCTCCCAAGTTTGTAATCTTGAAAATGTCATTGTCTTTTCTAACTCCTTCACTCCTTATATCTCAGTAGTTACCAAATCTTGCCAAATCCATTTGACACGGTATCTCTCATTTCCTTTTCTCCTGCTCTACTCACACTGTCATTATCCTAATTTAGGTCCTCATTACCAATGATTAAAACTATTGTAAATAGTCTTTCCATCTTTCCTCCAATCTACCCTTCCTATGGGTATAGATATGGTCATATGATCTTTCCATTCAAAAATATTCAGTGACTGTTGATTACCATTAAACTCCTCTGCCTAGTATTTTACCTCTACAATCTGATACTATTTCCTCCCCTTCTCCTTGTCCTACCTTGTCTTATATTACTCCCCTATTCATATACTATGTTCTAGCCAAATTGAACATCTCTCTGCCCAGAACAGGCATGGTAAGCTCACATTCCCAAGGCTTTTGGTCTATTTGCTATGATTGTAGACCATATTGTACAACAGCTACCCACTGTGAAGATCTGACTTGTTTCCCTTATGTGGTCTGATTTGTTAAGCCCCAAAGGGACACAGAAGTGTGAGTCTGAATAGCTAGAAGGAAAGCTAACATAAAGTACTTTTCTTTTAGGATCCAGTGAAGTCTCAAGTTCCTTTGAGAATCTACTTGAATGAGGTATCTCTCTCTTTGAGGCCTTTATTTTCTCACACTTCCAGTCATCTAAACAATCAGTGCTCACATTGGTGGCTGGAAGGAAGTCAACTAGGCCATATCATCATCATCAAACAGTGACTTCACCTAATAGGGACCAAGAGTTTGAGGAGATCATAGAATTAAAAGATAGAAGTGGGTGAGTGTAGTGATCTAAGAAACCACCTATCCTGTGCTCTTTTAGTTTAATTATATCTGCTGGTAGAGAATGAGCAAAAAGCAAAGCAGAGAAGTGAGGCATGGAATTCATTCGGGGCTTCCCTTTAGAATTTCTCTTTCTTAAACTGTAGAGTATCACTTCCTACTTGTTACAGTAAATATATTTAACCAAGATGGAGCTTAAATATTCCTACTGGGTTCATACCAAGAACTGAAATATAGACCAAGGACCAAATAAGATATAGTACAAATGAGTTATGAATTAAGAAAATTATGGAAATTCAGGATATTCACAGATTAGATACAAATCTGAGAAAGCAATAGAAGGAAAAGGTTGGGAGAAACATAGGGACTATTAGGGCTGACTGGTCCATGTTAGTGAAAAAGAGCTGATGTTTTTCAATATTAGAGTGCTATCTACTGACTTTCAAAGATACAGCAATTCATGTAGCTGTAGGTGTCCTACTTACTAGGACACCTGGGGTTTTATACCTATCACCTTACACAGTCAATCTCCTGGTTATGTAAAATGTCTAGCCTCTAGGAAGTACAGGGGAGAGAATGTAAGAATTGGAACTAGTAAGATGAGTTCTAATCCTGTCTTAGACACTTACTTTGTATGTGACTACCAAGTCACTTTTCTCAGCCTGTTTCCTCATCAGTAAAATGAGGATGTTACTATTAGCACTTACCTCACATAATTGCCACAGGGTCATATTAAATAATATATATGTGGAATAATTAAATAATTTAACACTAAAAAATGTTTTGCAAGCTTTCAAACACTAGATGATGATGATGATGATGATGATGATGATGATGATGATGATGATGATGATGCAATAATCAATTAAGGTTGGTAGTCTGCCACAACCAGGATTCAGATAATGGCCAGTGTCTAACAATTATGTGAATGCTGGCTATGGCTCCCAGGGTATTCATTTCTCCAAACCATGTTAATTTTAAGGGACTCTTATCCCACCACTACCCATTTCTCTCATGCCTTGGATTAGAGTTCCCTAAATAATTGTAATGTATAGTCCTGTATCCAATAATCCAGAGAACATTTGTTTTCTATGTCCCCATCCTATTTTGTCACTATCTTAACATAAGACATAACAGGAATGGTGGAGCCAAAAAGTGGTCAAATTGAGGAAGTTGGCCCCTGCCCTAAGGATCATACTCTTTCCTCAAGTTCGTTGTCTGTATAAAAAGATATGGGGAAGGAAGAGTAGGAACATATACCCCTTATGCTTTTGCCTTGAGCCACACCAAGGTACTGAATGTTTTCCCACCTATTTCTTCTTTTTAGGAAAGAAGGCAACATCCATTTATTAAGGGACTCCTACTGTCAGTGTTAAGTATTTTGCCAATATAATATTCTTTGATTCTATTGATAACTGTGAAATCAGTTCTGCTTCTGGGTCCAGAGTTCTAGCCATTGCTCTACCTAACTGCTTCTAAAGAGCCTCAGATTTTAATAGCCACATCTCTAGTTCCCATAGGAAAGGACCACTTTCACTCATGTTTGGACAAAGAGTCGCTCTGCTTAGATCACATCATCTTAAGGGCCTGATGCCCTAAATCTGCTTGAGCTCAATTCTTTAGGTTCATGAGCACCAGGTTAATTTAAAGTTTGAGATTTCCTCCATTGAGACTCAGAATTCCAAAACTAGAAGTAAAAAAAGAAGAAATGGGAGCCACCTAAGGATGAAGAGCATCTGATAAGGCCAAGGAGAATAGGAATGAGATACCCTGAGCTCTGGACTGGCACATTCCCTGAATTTTGGATCTTCACTCTGAAGGTCTGAGCCAGTGGTCCTCAATCTTTTTAATAGTGGCCCAGTTCACTCTTCCTCCCCCACTGTGGGAGGGCCGGACTATAGTAAAAACAAAAACTCACACTCTGTCTCCGCCCCTCAGCCTATTTGCCATAACATGATGGGCCGCATAAATGTCCTCAGCAGGCTGCATCTGGCCCGTGGGCCATAGTTTGAGAACCCCTGCTAGGCCATCACTCCTCCAATTCCTCAAACATTACTCACACTGAGCCCTGAACTATCATATACAAAGGGCTGTTTATATCATGCTCTGCATTGATCATAGCACATGGAACCCTGGAGATATCATATTGTCAGGGTAGAAAACATAGAAACTGGCAGATTCGTCAAAATATCTCCCTTCTGATCATGCTGTTTAAGCTCAATCTCATTATCTCTGCCTTTCCCCCCTTCACCTTTAACTCACCTGTGGTCATGGAAAGCTAGTTCTAGCTGAGGGATAACCCCAGAGTTTGAAAGCAGAAAGATAATCAGCTATAGCTTTGGGAATCAGAAATCCCTTCATCAGCCAGGCTTTCCCCTTATCTATTCTAGAAATTTCATTTATTATTTATGAATTCCTTCCCCAACTTTCAGTCAGGAAATATGGTCTGGAATAGCTCTTTTTACCCAAGGATACCCTAGTCCAGGCCCCTGTTCCCTAACCAGAGACCTCCTCTGTACTCTATAAATAATTTTCTTCCAATTCCTGCTCCTAACCCCATTTCTACCCCTCAGTGATCTAAAAAAGTAGTTCTAAAACACAAGATATCCCTTCTTGGTACCATCCACCACTCCCAGGTAGGTGGTGTGCATACCTGACTGGTAGGACACAAGGGTTTTTTCCCAAGGTATAGAACTAAGCAGTTTAGTGAATAATTCTCACTAATCCTGCCAACCTAAATGGAACTATAGGTTCTATGGGCTATAAGAGTCACAGTGAGGGTCTGGGCTGAGACTAAGACCCCCAAGGAAGGACAGGGACACATTGAGTGACTTGGGGTAGAAATCACTGACCAGGCAAGCCATGGTATCCAGACTCCTCACCAGGAGAATGCTGGGTGACAGAGGAGTCCAAGGTCCTGTAATCAAACCATGATTTTCTGTTACTCAGCTGGCCCATACTGAGCATCCTGCCAGTCTGCAATACAGATCTATGTATGGCAAGGCACATATGTGACCAAATAACAGTAAAAAAGCAAACCTCACCCACTTCCTGGCCCCCTCTTAGCCCTAGCCTGGCCCCTTGTGTGGAGGAGCAAACACATGAAACCAAGTTAACTGTGAAAAATAAACCTCAACATTGATTCCCAGCCTTCTCTTACCTGAACCCCATGTGTGGGAAGTGAATTCATGTGACCAAATAACTGTGAAAAGTAGACCTCAGCCCCAGCTCCTGGCGTCTCATCAGATCTAATTTCCTATAACAGAGATAGGAGATACCAGTCCACAGTCACATTTGTCCCAGAACCAAAGATCAACTTATCTGTATTACCTCCATTACCTACCCAATGATAGTAGCCAGAATTTGCAAGGCTAAGGTCCTTAATCTGGAGAAAAACCTAACTGCTGCTATCCCCCTTACTAGAGGTGATATGGCCCTCTCTGGTTTCTGAAAGTGTGCTGTCAAGGCTGGTCAGGCACAAAAGGGCACGTCCAGAAGTCCAAAGGTATCAGCCAAGTCTGCTTGTATTAAACTGAAAGCCAGATGTTTGGCACTTGAGATTCAGCATCATTCTAATCAGGTGTAGGCCTCCCCCTGACTCTTTTAGGAGTGTCTCATCTCCTATACAGCAAAAGAGTGGTGAAGGTAGAGTAAAGAGGGACCCAATTCTCCTCCTAGAGTGAAGATATTGAGTTCTTAAGTACCTTCAATGCCACTCTGCCCTATATCCTTCTCCCCTCCCCCAGAACTTTAGGTACCACAATTAAGGCCCATTTCTCTTTATATCATAGGGAAAGAAATGGAGGACATGAGTCCCATATCTGAAGAAAAAGACAAACATGGTCATTGACAAGGTTCGGGGACTATTCCTAGGGTTAAGCAGAAAGAGGCTCACAGGATCCAACAAGTTTGGGAATTTCTTGGGTTTGGAAGGTAAAGGCCCTAAGACCAGAAGAGGGAAAATTATTTTTTCTTTTCTTTTCTTTTTTTTGTTTATTTAATTTTTATTTTATTTTATAATTATAACTTTTTTGACGGTACATATGCATGGGTAATTTTTTACAACATTATCCCTTGCACTTACTTCTATTCAGATTTTTTCCTTTCCTCCCCCAACCCCCTCCCCCAGATGGCAGGCAGTCTTATACATGTTAAATATATTACAGTATATTCTAGATACAATATATGTGTGTAGAACCGAATTTCTTGCTGCACAGGAAGAATTGGATTCAGAAGGTAAAAATAACAGTTTACACTCATTTCCCAGTGTTCCTTTTCTGGATGTAGCTGATTCTGTCCATCATTAATCAATTGGAATTGGATTAGCTCTTCTCTATGTTGAAGATATCCACTTCCATCAGCATACATCCTCGTACAGTATCATTGTTGAAGTGTATAATGATCTTCTGGTTCTGCTCATTTCACTTGGCATCAGTTGATGTAAGTCTCTCCAAGCCTCTCTGTATGCCTCCTGTTGGTCATTTCTTACAGAACAATAATAGTCCATAACATTCATATACCATAATTTACCCAACCATTCTCCAAGTGATGGACATCCATTCATCTTCCAGCTTCTAGCCACTATGAAAAGGGCTGCCACAAACATTTTGGCACATACAGATCCCTTTCCCTTCTTTAGTATTTCCTTGGGATATAAGCCCAGTAGTAGTATGGCTGGGTCAAAGGGTATGCACATTTTGATAACTTTTGGGGCATTATTCCAGATTGCTCTCCAGAATGGTTGGATTCTTTCACAACTCCACCAACAATGCATCAGTGTCCCAGTTTTCCCACAGCCCCTCCAACATTCATCATTGTTTGTTCCTGTCATCTTAGCCAATCTGACAGGTGTGTAATGATATCTCAGAGTTGTCTTAATTTGCATTTCTCTGATCAATAGTGATTTGGAACACGCTTTCATATGAGTGGAAATAGTTTTAATTTCATCATCTGAAAATTGTCTGTTCATATCCTTTGACCATTTTTCAATTGGAGAATGGCTTGATTTCTTATAAATTAAAGTCAATTCTCTGTATATTTTGGAGATGAGGCCTTTATCAGAACCTTTAACTGTAAAAATGTTTTCCCAATTTGTTACTTCCCTTCTAATCTTGTTTGCATTAGTTTTGTTTGTGCAGAAACTTTTTAATTTGGTGTAATCAAAATGTTCTATTTTGTGATCGATAATGCTCTCTAGTTCTCCCTTGGACACAAACTCCTTCCTCCTCCACAAGTCTGAGAGGTAAACCATCCCATGTTCCTCCAATTTATTTATGATTTTGTTCTTTATGCCTAAATCTTGGACCCATTTTGATCTAATCTTAGTATGTGGTGTTAAATGTGGGTCCATGCCTAGTTTCTGCCATACTAATTTCCAGTTTTCCCAGCAGTTTTTGTCAAATAATGAATTCTTATCCCAAAATTTGGGATCTTTGGGTTTGTCAAACACTAGATTGCTACTTTTATTCACTATCTTGCCCTATGAACCTAACCTATGCCACTGATCAACTAGTCTATTTCTTAGCCAATACCAAATGGTTTTGGTGACTGTTGCTTTATAATATAGTTCTAGATGAGGTACAGCTAGACCACCTTCATTTAATTTTTTTTCATTACTTCCCTTGAAATTCTTGACCTTTTGTTGTTCCATATGAATTCTGTTGTTATTTTTTCTAGGTTATTTAAATAGTTTCTTGGAAGTCTGATTGGTATAGCACTAAATAAATAGATTAGTTTAGGGAGTATTGTCATCTTAATTATATTCGCTAGGCCTATCCAAGAGCACTGAATGTCTTTCCAATTATTTAAATCTGACTTTATTTTTGTGGCAAGTGTTTTGTAATTTTGCTCATATAATTCCTGACTCTCCTTTGGTAGATATATTCCCAAATATTTTATACTATCGACCATTATTTTGAATGGAATTTCTCTTTGTATCTCTTGCTGTTGGATTGTGTTGGTAATGTATAAAAATGCTGAGGATTTATGTGGATTTATTTTGTATCCTGCAACTTTGCTAAAATTCTGAATTATTTCTAATAGCTTTTTAGCAGAGTCTTTGGGGTTCTCTAAGTATACCATCATGTCACCTGAACGCGCCCGATCTCGTCTGATCTCGGAAGCTAAGCAGGGTCGGGCCTGGTTAGTACTTGGATGGGAGAAGAGGGAAAATTCAATGACATTGGGTTCTTAAATTTGGAATTCAATGGTTTGGGGAGTGGTTAGTGTTGAGTGGTTAGTGTTTCTTGGAGTGATGACTTTGGGAGCCAAGAATGACTGTGGGATCCTCATAACCAACTCAGGCTTGGGTAAAGGCTTATCATCCCAGTCCAAAATTCCTGCCACAAACTTTTAGCTTTTGAGGGTTCAATGGAAGAGAATCCCCTGCCCACTTTTCCCTAATCCCTGCTGGGAATATAGAAATTTATGTGAAAGTACAGTGACTTTTGTTCCAAGATTACAATTTTTCCATTGAACTCACTATGTCACAAGAGAGAACCTAAACCTCTATCCTTGGGAAAGGCATAGGAAACATGAGATGGCAGGAAATGGGTTGGAGGATAACAGCAGGATCCAGGAAGTGAGGGGCAATGACATGGAATGCCATGGAACAGCATGAACAATAAGTTCATGAAACTACAGTAAAGAGATAACATGGTATAATGGCATAGCCTTGGAATCCACAGACTTTGGCTGAAGTCTGACTCCAGTATGAACTGAATATATGACCATGGGCAAGTCATTTAACTCTTCAGTGTCCCAGGACACTTTCTAAAACTAAGTTTCCAAGGAGTTTTTGATCTGCATTAGTCAAAAGAATTGTCTCACTGAGAGTTCCTTATGTCAAAAAATCATAGGACTGGTTAAAAAAAATTGGTGGACTCTAAATTGAATTCTGACCAAAGGAAGCCCTAAGCAGTTTCACAGATTCCTTCAGGATCCATTTCTTGACAAGATCCTAAGAAAACTATACTCTCAGAGAGGACTGGTCTTTGCTAAACATCAGAATAACCACTAAGACAATTCCTGGGGTCACTCCACACATTGGGGCCTTTAAGTAGATGTATCTTTGTCTTTGTGGAAAATATTCATTGCCACTGCTCATAGAATGGCAACTGGGTCAGGGTTTTTTCCTGCTCATATTCTCCTAACCCTAACAAGACAGACCAAGTTTCCCGAGCAGCTCATAAGGAATCCAACCTATCCTTAACATTCTTAACCCATATAATTACTGTTTCTCCTGTTAATTGGATAATTCTGAGCACTGTTTTCCTTGTAATTTCAGCTGCCATGTCTTTTTTTTCTTTTATTTTTTCTTTTTTTATTCATTTTTCCAAATTATCCCCTCCCTCCCTCCACTCCCTCCCCCCGATGGCAGGTAATCCCATACATTTTACATGTGTTACAATATAACCTAGATACAATATATGTGTGTAAATACCTTTTTCTTGTTGCACATTAATTATTAGCTTCCGAAGGTGTAAGTAACCTGGGTAGATAGACAGTAGTGCTAACAATTTACATTCGCTTCCCAGTGTTCCTTCTCTGGGTATAGTTATTTCTGTCCATCATTGATCAACTGGAAGTGAGTTGGATCTTCTTTATGTTGAAGATTTCCACTTCCATCAGAATACATCCTCATACAGTATTGTTGTTGAAGTATATAGTGATCTTCTGGTTCTGCTCATTTCACTCAGCAACAGTTGATTTAAGTCTCTCCAAGCCTCTCTGTATTCCTCCTGCTGGTCATTTCTTACAGAGCAATAATATTCCATTACCTTCATATACCACAATTTACCCAACCATTCTCCAATTGATGGACATCCATTCAACTTCCTCAGCTGCCATGTCTTAATATGGTTCTAGTGACCTTTTGGTCTTTGAGATATGTAGCTATTCATAAATGTCATCGTTTTGATGTATAACTCCTATGGGTTATATAGGAGCTAAAATAACATAGCCATGTAACCTTTTTTGTAGAAATACTCTCTGAGTGCTTGCTTTTGCTGTTATTTGTATTATCTACTTTATGCTGTCAAGGGCTTCAGGAGTCCATAACCTGCTGAAATCCAACCAAGGATCATCCTCAAGTATTTTACACAAAGGAAACATCAGAGGATTGAGTATATGTAGAAAGCCAGAACTCTGAAAAGGTGTATTTGAATCAAAGACAGCAGGGTGCTTATAGTTAAGCACTTACTCAGTGTGAGATAATGGTTCTCTAAACATATACTTGGTGTAATATGGTGATGTAATGGCAACAGTTGGCTCATGTTCGGTGTGCTGTAGTGTGTAATCATACTGAGGTATTTAAAGGAGTCTCAGACACAGAACTCTCTCAGCCACAGACACAGAGAAGATTAGGCTCCAGACTCCAAATTCCAGACTCCGTTTGACCAGCCTTGTAGTGCCCCTCCTGCCTTCATCACTTCTCCAACTAAAGACCAAGGTCCAACCAGAGATCCTCCAGAAAGCTAGCTTGGGCAGTACATTTTGGCAGCCAAAGTTGGAACACTGAAAGACATTTTGAGGCTCTGGAATAAGGATCTACACTTGGGGCATGGTGGCAGCCAATGCCATCAGAGAGTCTATAGAAGTTCAGTACATGATCAATCACCCAAGAAGCAACTAGATGGAGGAAAAGATTGCAATTGGGGAGAATAGAGTTATATGCAGATGGGAGTACTGAGATATCCCCTGGAGAGGAGAAAACTGTCCCTGTCCAGCCTATAAATCCTTTGCCTCCAAGAACAATAGATTTGGCCATTTCACCTCTTTAGAGTGCTTACAAAACAGCGGCTATCCATACACTGATTTGGGAAACTGGGAAATGTATAGCTAATATCCAAGTCACTAATGCAGATAGACAATTTATGACTTATCAGCCAGGAGAAGTAGTAGCATCAGGTTTACTGATACACACTCCTAATAGACAATTTGGTGATATTTGCCTAGATTTTAACTCCCAACAACAGAATCCAGGAATATTCTGCACTGCAGCTGTTACTATAGCTGACCATCCTATGCTTACTATATATGTAAATGGCATATCATTGAAAGGCTTGGTAGATGGGTAAGACCCTTCAGCCTAGAGGAAACCCATTAACAATATCTGGTTTGACTCCCCATTTCCCTTTGTTGTTTTTATCTCCCTTCCTGAGAAGTCAGATAGGGCATAATCATCTCCTTTTTGGTGTTTGCACCTCCATTCCTGAGAAATCAGGGAGGGTATGACCACATGTGTTCTAAAACAAAAGAAAATAGGAGATACAGAGGGCTGGAACTCTGAAAAGATGTACTTGAATCAAAGACAGCAGGGTGCTTATATTTATGCACCTACTCTGTGTGAGATAATGATTCTCTAAACATATATTTAGTGTAATATGGTGATGTAATGGCAACAGTTGGCACATGCTCAGTGTGCTGTAGTGATGTAATCATACTGAGGTATTTAAGGAAGTCTCGGACACAGAAGAACTCTCTCAGCCATAGACACAGAGAAGACTTCAGGCTCCAGACTCCAGATTCCAGACTCCATCATTGACCAGCCTTGTAGTGGCCCTCTTGCCTTCATCACTTCTCCACCTACAGTCCAAGGCCCATCCAGAGATCCACCACAAATTTGGGGCCTAAGCCATTGAATGTCCCCAGTCAATTTTTGGACCTGATTTAATGTGTGTACCTGGTCAATCTGGAATTCAGGTGGTTTTTGATATACACCTTACACCTTCTGGCTGAATAGTAAAGCTCAAACAGTTAAAATGGAGGTGTCTTTGAATTTTTTCTGATAATATTATTAAACATAACTCTAATTGTTCTTATACTAATTGATGTAGAGTGGTTGTTGTTTTTTTCTTTGGTCAGGGCCATTGTTTTGTCCATACTAGTGTGTTGGGAGTCCAAGTCATATTTAAAGAGGTGGAATCCACCTTCTAAAAATCTCTGGTGAATTTCATCCCTAATTGGTGTAAATTACCCCTACCTCACAAGGTCATGTGTAAGCTATCTATTATTAAAGGAAAAATGGTTTCTGTCTTTCCCCCTTTTTGTCAATTCAGTTGTTCAGCAGACATCAAAACCTCCTCCTACTCCTGTCACTAAGTTGCTCAAAATAAAAATTCATGTTTGCTCCTAGAGCAACATGAGCAGCAGTCAACTGAGTCTGTTCTAAAAATTCTGTCATCCAGATTTCATTCTTAGTCTTTACATTAGAAGAGCCCTTGAAAGGCTGTAAATCTGGAGAGATGCAAGAGTAGGGTGAGGCCAAAGGTGATGGAGGGAGGAGGACATTCATTATTGTCCTCCTAAGACTCAGGAAAGGGACATCTCCTGTTAAGAGATAGACCTGTCTGTGTAATTGTAAATTTCCTGATCTCCTTTTCTGATTTTGATTTTAGACTTTTTTAAATGAGATCATAGGTGGTCAAATGATTTTTTTGTATTTCTTCTGGGCATTGCTTATCATAAGAAGTGAGCTGTTCACTGAAAATAATCCATCTCTCACAATTATAACAGCCTTTCTTAGGTAACCATGGAGAAACTTTGTAAGTAATACCCAGGAATTCCCTAATAACTCCTAATTGAACTGTGCATCTCTGCTCTTTTATATATTTTTATAATCTTGACATATGTTTCCCTGTCTGAAGGAAGAGGGTGCCTACTTTCTGTCCCTTTAAGTTACTTACCATCTCTGTCACCCACTGTCTGGTCCAGAAACAGCACAGCTTGTCAGGCATTCCCTCTGGAGTCCTCTTGGAGATTGTGTTGACCATGTAGAATTGCTTGACCACGCAGTGACCACAGCACTTTATGTTTTAAGTCCCTCTTCTTGGGCACCAGTTGTTGCAACCATCTTGATTGAGAGCTCAAAGCATATGAGCCCTTGATCTCAAAGGCAAGATGAATGAGGTGGGAGACTCATAGAGTGTGAAAAGAGCTCCAATTTATTATGCCATACAATCATGTTGTTATACATTTTTGCAAGTGTGATCAGTGTGTACAGTAGGCAATCTCCAATTACCATTCTGAGAAGCAGCTCATGGGCTTTGCATATGGATGGTATCTTCCAATGGGAGGAGAGCCAATCCAGCCATTCCAGCAACCAATCACAGGCAATGGGCCCTATCAAAGCATCTTGACTATTTGCTATTAACCACAAAGACATGCTTATAAGCAACTGCACTGTGACCTTCAGGCCAATCCCTTTGCCATGTCATGCATCACTGCTCTTTGCTCAACAAGGGCATTTCTGGTGGCAGAACACTTATTGTGCATCAAAGGTCAAGGTGTCCTCTTTACTTCCTCTTAGCAGGATCCCATATCCTAGCAAAAAATAATATTAAAGCTTTTAAAGGAAGAATTAGGAGAATAGCATAGTAGCTATTCTCTAATTCTCTAAGCTATTCAGTAGCTTAGAAGATATAATGATAAAACTTATTCAAGTAATATACTTCCTTAAAACTAGTGTAATGGATGACTAGCCCATTAATTCAGTCCTTATAAACGTGTGCACAGTATTCAGTAAATACAATCTCCATGTGGACTTGGGAACATAAACATATATTCTATACCCAGATTGATTGACCTAAACTTTTATAAAGAGGACTTGTTTGATTACATGTATAGCTAGATAAGGTACATTTAAATATTCTGTTTCACCATAACCTGTCCCTTCCCTTGGTTTGACTTCTTTCTGTCTGCTAGCCTTCCAAGGGTAGAGGGAAATGATAGTATAAAAATAGAAATATGAGGTCCTTATTATCTAAGACCAGCATATGCCCCATGAGTATAGGCCTCAGTTTTTGTTTTGACATTTATTCACTCATTTTAAATGAAAGAGATTAGAGATGGAGCTCGAAGAGTAGAATCCAAGCCCAGTTCTGTAATCAATTCAACATCAGAGCTCTAAGGAGTGAGAAGCAGCCTTTGGAATTCAGTACCTAAGGGGCAGAGGTAAGATCTTGTCCAACAATGATGCTGCAATTGGATGTGAACTTAAGACTACCAATATTTTGAGACCAAAAGAGCAGCAGAGAAGAGAGTGGAGTGGGGGAAGGGAAGTGGAAAATGGATGGAGAGGAGAATCAAGATGCTTTCTCAATTCCCTCAGCCTCCTTTCTATTCAGATATTCCTTAAAGGTAGAGCACTGAATTCTTCCCAAAGTCCTTCTTTAGACAGAGCTGGACCTGAACTTCTTGCTCAATTTTCACTTTACACATATATCTCTGCTTGGTTTGAACCCAAGGAACATCATGCACCAAGTACTCCCTGGTCACCCCCACTATAGTTTTTCAGTTTCCTCTTGTGTGTTTTCCCCTTATTAGTTTGTAAGCTACTTGAAAGTAGGGGCTCTCTTTCTTTTTCTCATCTATTTTCCAGATTTAGTGCTCTGACCCAGAAGTCACATGTAACAAAAAGAATATAAAACTTGGAATAAAAAAAACCAAAAAAACAACTTGGATTTGAATCCTACTTCTGACCAATCACCCTAAAGTCATATGAGTCCATAGTCCTGCTTTCCAGGGTTGACATGGTTTTGTATTGTTGTTGTTTGTCCTTCCTTCTTGAAGAAGACCATGACACTAGGGAAGTAATGCCATGACATACAAGTGAATTGAATTGTACTTGAGGGAGGGCTGAACTATGTTATCTGCCTCATCTTCCTCTCCAGAGCCATCTGGGTCCAGGTGGCCAGATATAGATCAAAACAACTGGATATGGACCTGGATGAAATAGGAGACTTTGGCTTTTTAAAAATTCAAGCACTCTTAGTTTGACTGAGGTCAAACCCATTCAGTGATCAAGGCTAGGTAGCAACTGAGGCAAAGAATCTCCTCTTTCACTTAATCCAAAAATTCTAAATGAATGAATGAATTTGGGAAGGGAAAACCATTAGGGTTTCTGGCCAAAGTAGAAATGATTGCTACTTATATTCAGTCTGAGTCAATCAAAACACAAACAGTGACCAAATGAGGGTTGGCCTAGGACTACTCAAAGAAGTAAAAATAGGATCATAGATTTAGAACTGTAGGGGACAATCAGGATCTTCTGATTCAACCCTTTCATTTTAAAAAAGGTTAACTGAGTTGCCCATAGTTCCATATGGGGGTGGGCTGGAATCAGCTGGAATAAAAGTAAATTGTTGAATTTTCAGTATAAGCATTTATACATTGGAAATTGGCAAATTCTATAAATGAGGACTTGATTTATGTAGACTTAGGAAAATTATGGAGAAAATATTAATAATACAGATTAAATCAAAAAGTTTATCTTGTGTTTTCAGAGAGCTGGTTATTAAATATTTATCAGCTAAAATCAGTATTGATCAGAGAAATACAAATTAAGACAACTCTAAGATACCTCTCAGATTGGCTAAGATGACAGGAAACGATAATGATGAATGTTGGAGGGGATGTGGGAAAACTGGGACACTGATACATTGTTGGTGGAACTGTGAACATATCTAATCATTCTGGAAAGCAATTTGGAACTGAGCTCAAAAAGTTATCAAACTGTGCATACCCTTTGACAGTGTTTCTACTGGGATTATATCCCAAAGAGATCTTAAAGGAGAGAAAGCATGCACATGTGCAAAAAAGTTTGTGGCAGTACTTTTTGTAGTGACAAGAAACTGGAAACTTAGTGGATGCCCATCAATTGGAGAATGGCTGAATAAGTGATGGTATATGAATGCTATGGAATATTATTGTTTTGTAAGGACCCACAGGAGGAGGAAGGAATTTGTGTCCAAAGGAGAACTAGAGATCATTATTGATCACAAAATAGAAAATTTAGATTACATCAAATTAAAAAGTTTCTGCACAAACAAAACTAATGCAAACAAGATTAGAAGGGAAAACATTTTTACAGTTAAAGGCCTCATCTCCAAAATATACAGAGAATTGACTTTAATTTATAAGAAATCAAGCCATTCTCCAATTGAAAAATGGTCAAAGGATATGAACAGACAATTTTCAGATGATGAAATTAAAACTATTTCCACTCATATGAAAGAGTGTTCCAAATCACTATTGATCAGAGAAATGCAAATTAAGACAACTCTGAGATACCACTACACACCTGTCAGATTGGCTAAGATGACAGGAACAAACAATGATGAATGTTGGAGGGGCTGTGGGAAAACTGGGACACTGATGCATTGTTGGTGGAGTTGTGAAAGAATCCAGCCATTCTGGAGAGCAATCTGGAACTATGCCCAACAAGTTATCAAACTGTGCATACCCTTTGATCCAGCAGTGCTACTACTGGGCTTATATCTCAAAGAAATACTAAAGAAGGGAAAGGGACCTGTATGTGCCAAAATGTTTGTGGCAGCCCTTTTTGTAGTGGCTAGAAACTGGAAAATGAATGGATGTCCATCAATTGGAGAATGGTTGGGTAAATTATGGTATATGAATGTTATGGAATATTATTGCTCTGTAAGAAATGACCAGCAGGAGGAATACAGAGAGGCTTGGAGAGACTTACATCAATTGATGCTGAGTGAAACGAGCAGAACTACGAGATCATTATACACTTCAACAATGATACTGTATGAGGATGTATTCTGATGGAAGTGTATATCTTCAACATAGAGAAAATATAATCCAATTCCAATTGATCAATGATGGACAGAATCAGCTACACCCAGAAAAGGAACACTGGGAAATGAGTGTAAACTGTGAGCATTTTGTTTTGTTTTGTTTTTGTTTTTCTGCCCAGATTATTTTTACCTTCCGAATACAATTCTTCCTTTACAACAACAACAACAACAAAATTCAGTTCTGCACATACATATTGTACCAAGCATATACTCTAAGATATTTAATATGTAAGGGAATGCCTGCCATCTAGGGGAGGGGGTGGATGGAAGGAGGGGAAAAATTCGGAATAGAAGGGAGTACAAGGGATAATGTTATTTTAAAAAAATTATCTATGCATATGTACTGTCAAAAAAATGTTAAAATTATAAAATTAATTAAAAAAAAGAAAGAAATGACCCACAGGATGATTTCAGAGAGGTATAGAGAGACTTACATACACTGATGCTAAGTGAAATGAGCAGAACTGGGAGATCATTATACCTGGCAACAACAAGACTATACAATGATCAATTCTGATGGACATGGCTCTCTTCAGCAATGAGATGATTCAAACCAATTCCAATTGTTCAGTGATGAAGAGAGCCATCTACACCCAGAAAGAGGACAGTAAGAATTGAGTGTGGATAGCATTCTTTCTGTTGTTCTTTGCTTGTATTTTGTTTTCTTTCCCAGTTTTTTTTTTTCCTTCTTGAACTGACTTTTCTTGTGCAGCAAGATAACTATATAAATATATATACATATATTGGATATAATATATATTTTAACATATTTAACATGTCTCCCATAGTCTGTAGAGGAAGCCTGGTAACACCATCCAGCCCCATTCCCCCCCCACCCCAGAAACAGAGGAATTGTTTCTCTTGTCAATTTGTTTTCTTCGATTCCCGCTCTGACAAAATGAACAAAAAATTCAAAAGGGCTCTAACCATTGACAGCTTCTGTATGGAGAGAGAGCAGATTTTAAACCCTGAGGAGACTAAAAGCAGATTGTCTCCAGAGGAATCCCCTAAGACAGAAATTATCTGCTCCTCAATACATAAGACTCTCATGGAGGAAATCAAGAGAGCTAGAAGAGAAATGGGGAAAGGAAAGGGAATCTTGGCAAGAGAGTCTGGAGAAGTCATCCAGAGTGGATAAAGAAATCAAATCATTGAGAAATAAAATTAGTGAGCTGGAAAAAGAAAACAGCACTCTAAAAAAATGGATGAAATGGAAAAAAATTCCATAGAAGAAAAAAACTCACTTAAAAACTCAATTGGACAGTTACAAAAATATATTTAAAAAGTGAATGAAGAAAATACATCATTGAAAATTAGACTCGAACAAAAAGAAATGAATGACTCAAGGAGAAACCAAGAAGTAGTCAAGCAAAATCAGAAAAATGAAAGAATTGAAAAGAATGTCAAGTACTTGATTGGAAAGACAACAGACCCTGGAAAACAGATCCAGGAGAGACAATTTGAGAATAATTAGACTCCCTGAAAAATGTGAGGAAAAAAGAGCCTGGATACTATTTTCCAGGAAATTATCAAAGAGAACTGCCCAGATGTTTTAGAAACAGAGGGTAAAATAGACATTGAAAAAATTCATTGATCACCTACTGAAAGGGACCCTAAAATCAAAACGCCAAGAAATATAGTGGCCAAGTTCAAGAACCATCAGATGAAGGAAAAAATGTTGGAAGCTGCTAGAAAAAAGCAATTCAGATATGGAGGAGCCACAATAAGGATAACCCAGGATCTAGCAGCATCCACATTAAAGGAACAAAGGGCCTGAAATATGATATTCCGAAAGGCTAAGGAACTTGGTATGCAGCCAAGAATAACTTACCCAGCAAAAATAAACATCGTTTTCCAGGGAAGAAGATGGACATTTAACAAAATAAATGAATTCCATCTATTCTCGATGAAAAAACCAGATCTACACAAAATGTTTGATCTTCAAATACAGAACTCAAGAAATTTCTAAAAAGGTAAAAAGAAATCTTGAGAACTATATTTCTGCCATAAAGATATGTAAAGAACACATGTATAATTTGTTCTAGAAATTAGAGGTAGAAAGGAAATTGTACCAGAAAAAGGGTAAAGTGGTGGTACTACATTTCATGAAGAGGCAAAGGTAACCTATTATATCTGAGAGAAACAATGGAGGGGGATGAACATAGTGTGTATCAATTGACATATTCGATTTATGTTGAAACTTCTTCCATTTCATTGAAAAGTGGGTGTGAAGGAGTAACTAATGGGAAAGGAATACAGAAATTGTGAGGAAAAGGGGTAAAATAGGGGGAGGAATTTTAAGGTGGGGGAAGGGTACTAAAAAGAGAGGGCTGTGAAAAGCAAGTGATGCTCACAAGTGTAATACTGGGGAGCGGGGTAAGAGGGAAGAAAAGGAGAAAAGCATAAGCAGGGGTTAACAGGATGGCAAGCAATATAGAATTAGTCATTTTAACCATAAATGTGAATGGGGTAAACTCCCTCATAAAGAGGAAGCAGTTAGCAGACTGGATTAAAAGCCAGAATCCTACTATATGTTGTTTATAGGAAACATACCTGAAACAGGGTGATACATTCAGAATAAAAGTAAAAGGGTGTAACAGAATCTACTATTCTTCAGGTGAAGCCAAAAAAGCAGGAGTAGCCATCCTCATCTCAGATCAAGCAAAACCAAAAATTGATCTAATTAAAAGAAGAGATAAGGAAGGGCATTATATCTTGTTAAAGGGTAGCATAGATATTGAAGCAGTATCAATATTAAACATATATGCACCAAGTGGTGCAGCATCTAAATTCTTAAAAGAGAAATTAAGAGAGCTGCAAGAAGAAATAGACAGCAAAACTGTAATAGTAGGAGATCTCAACCTTGCATTCTCAGAATTGATAAGTCAAACCACAAAATAAATAAGAAAGAAATCAAAGAGGTAAATAGAATACTAGAAAAGTTTGATATGATAGATCTTTGGCAAAAGCTAAATGGAGACTGAAAGGAGTACACTTTCTTCTCAGCAGTTCATGGAACCTATACAAAAATTGATCATATACTAGGACATAAAAATCTCAAAATCAAATGCAGTAAGGCAGAAATAGTAAATGTATCCTTTTAAGATCATAATACAATGAAAATTACATTCAATAAAAAGCCAGGGGAAATAGACCAAAAAAATAATTGGAAGCTAAATAATCTCATACTAAAAAATTATTGGATAAAACAGCAAATCATAGACATAATTAATAACTTCACCTAAGAAAATGACAATAATGAGACATCATACCAAAATGTGTGGGATACAGCCAAAGCAGTAATAAGGGGAAGTCTTATATCTCTAGAGGCCTACTTGCATAAAATAGAGAAAGAGAAGATCAACAAATTGGGCTTACAACTAAAAATGCTAGAAAAGGAACAAATTAAAAAACCCCAGACAAACACGAAACTTGAAATTCTAAAAAATAAAAGATGAGATTAATAAAATTGAAAGTAAAAAAAAACTATTGAATTAATTAATAAAACTAAGAGTTGGTTCTATGATAAAACCAACAAAATAGATAAACCCTTAGTAAATCTGATTTAAAAAAGGAAAGAGGAAAAGCAAATTTATAGTCTTAAAAATGAAAAGGGAAAACTCACCACTAATGAAGAGGAAATTAGAACAATAGTTAGGAGCTACTTTGCCCAACTTTATGCCAATAAATTCAATAACTTAAATGAAATGGAAGTATACCTTCAAAATATAGCTTGCCCAGATTAACAGAGGAAGAAGTAAATAGTCTAAATAGTCCCATTTCAGAAAAAGAAATAGAACAAGCTATTAACCAACTCCCTAAGAAAAAATCCCCAGGACCAGATGGATTTACATGTGAATTCTACCAAACATTTATAGAACAACTCACTCCAATGCTATATAAACTATTTGAAAAAATAGAGATTGAAGGAGTCCTACCAAATTCCTTTTATGACACAGACATGGTACTGATACCTAAACCAGGTAGGCTGAAAACAGAGAAAAAAAATTATAGACCAATCTCCCTAATGAATATTGATGCTAAAATCTTAAAAGATGCTCCAAGTCATTATTAATCAGAGAAATACAAATTAAGACAACTCTGAGATACCACTACATACCTGTCAGATTGGCTAAAATGACAGGGAAAGATAATGTGCAATGTTGGAGGGGATGTGGGAAAACAGGGACACTGATACATTGTTGGTGGAGTTGTGAAAGAATCCAGCCATTCTGGAGAGCAATTTGGAACTATGCTCAAAAAGTTACCAAACTGTGCATACTCTTTGATCCATCAGTGCTACTACTGGGTTTATATCCTAAAGAGATTTTAAAGAAGGGAAAGGGACTTGTATGTGCAAGAATATTTGTGGCAGCCCTCTTTGTAGTGACCAGAAACTGGAAACTGAATGGATGCCCCTCAATTGGAGAATGGCTGAATAAATTGTGGTATATCAATGTTATGGAATATTATTATCCTGTAAGAAATGACGAACAGGATGATTTCAGGAAGGCCTAGAGAGACTTAACATGAACTGAGTGAAATGAGCAGGAGATCATTATATACTTCAACAATAATACTATATGATGATCAATTCCAATGGACATGGCCCTCTTCAACAATGAGATGAACCAAACCAGTTCCAATAGAATAGTAATGAATTGAACCAGCTACACCCAGCAAAAGAACTCTGGGAGACAACTATGAATCACTACATAGAATTCCCAATCCCTCTATTTTTGTCCACCTGCATTTTTTATTTCCTTCACAGGCTAATTGAACACTATTTCAAAGTCTGATTCTTTTTGTACATATATTTTATTTAATTTATACTTTAACATATTTAACATGTATTGGTCAACCTGCCATCTGAGGGAGGGAGTGGGTGGAAGGAGGGGAAAAATTGGAACAAAAGGTTTGGCAATTGTCAATGCTGTAAAATTACCCATGCATATATCTGAGCCATATATTAAAATAAGAAAATAAACTGCTTTAGATTATAATCTAAAAAAAATTCTTCTAACATTACAATATAAACAATTTAATACTTATTTAGCACTCTATCATTATTCATTCATGTTTACCTTGTTATGTGTTCTTTTGATATTCTGTGTTTGAAATTCAAGGTTACAGAACTCTGATATTTTCATCAGGAATACTTGGAAACTATCTATTTCATTATTAGTCTTTTTTCCCCCTGCAACATTTTACTAAATTTTGGTAAGTTCTTTTTATTTATAAGCCACTATATTATTTGCTTTGTGTAATATTATATTCCAAGTTCTCTACTCCTTTATAGTAGCTGTTATTAAATCACATATGAATCTGATTATTTGGCTCTTTGGAACTTGAATTCTTTCTAGACATGCAGTAGTCTTTGGAAACTGAATTATAGCAATTATATTCTCAGAAATTTCTATGGGGGGTTAGAGATTCTGTTGATAAATGAATAGTGATTCTATTTATCCTCTGCCCTCAGATTTTAAGAAATTTGAGCTATTTTCTTTTAAGATTTCTTGGGTCTAAGTTCATTTTGGGTCATGGAATTCAGATAGTCCAATGACTCATTTCTTTGCAATCTGTTTTTATCAGTCATTTTGACATTTTTTACATTTATGAGATATCTTATATTTTCTTGTCTTATTGCTTTTTCAATTTTTAAAAATATTTCTTACTGTTTCATGAAGTCATTTGGCTCCTATTTGTCTTATTGTAATATTCAGTGATTTTGTTGCTTGTTCCTTTTATCTCTTGTGCCAAACTGTTATTTCCCTTTCCAATCCTTTCTTCCATAGCTCTCATTTCTTTTCCAATTTTTCATCTAGAATTCTCAGATCATTTAAAATTTTTAAAGTGCTATGTAAATACTTCATTATTAGCTCTAAGTTGGCTAGTGACTAATAATTCCTCAAGGGGAAGAATAGAAAGGTATTCAAGGTACAGCATGAAAACACTTTGGAACAGGGATTTCCTTTGAAGACTTAAAAGAAATGTTTGATACAAAAAGCTCACACAAGCACATGCTGAAAAGACTTAAATAATCAATGACTTATATTTGCATTTATGCTTTCCTGGGAAGTTAAAAGCTTAAACATCAGAACATGATGCATTTCACAAGACTACTAAATAGGCATATAACCTCAAGGAATTTCCTTCAAGATAGATGATCTATCTGGCAAGCCAAGCTTAGACTTATTCTCTTCTCCTCAGTAGTCTTCTCTGATTCAAAAACTTCTTCTGCCAGACTCTGAGCAATCGACTCAGAATCTCCAATATCTCAAATTTGTGGACTTGGCTTCAAGATTTTGACACAATCTATCTCAGGATCACTGTTCAGCATCACCTGTGATCAGGCAAAAAAAAAAAACAGCCAACAACAGCCATAAAGCAGAAGAGGTAGTCAGAGGTGCATCCCCCTGTTCTCACTGTCAGCCTTCTCCTTCAATCAATCCAGGGATAGATTTGAGTAGTACTGATAGAATCTTCAGACTGTAGACAGGAAGAGGGAATTGAAGATGGGTGACTTCTTTCTAAAGATCTATTGAGTTAACAGTACTTCTGCTAAATGACTAATAAAGGATTGCTTTGTCACATCTAAAACATTCAAGACTCTTCAGTTCTGAATCACACATGAGAGGGTTTAGTATCTTCAAAGTGTCCATGTGAGCATATGTAACAGATTAGAAACAGACAGGGCAGCTGTAGCCAACCCTGCTATAACTATATGTGTTAAGGACATCACTATCCTTCTAGTTATCTAAGTTTACAACCTTAGAGGCACCTTCAATTTTTTATTCTACTTCACTCCACTCATTATGAGTGGATCAAACAATCAGCTACTAAGTCTTGGCAGTTCTAACACTGTTACATCTTTAGCGTCCATCCATTCCCTCTAATCATGTGGCCTTGACCCTAGTTCAGGCCATTATCACCTCTTACCTAGGCTATTGCAATGACCTCCTAAGTGGTCTCCCTGCCTCAAGTCTCTAGCCTCTTCAGTGCATTCTCCATATAGCTGCCAAAGTGATTTCTTGTAATGGAGATCTCATCATGTCACTCTTCTTGTCAATAAACTTCTGTAGCTCCTTATTGTGTATAGATAAAACTACTCTGTTTAGTGTTTAAAGTCTTCATAATCTGACTCCAATCTGCCTTTCTAGCCCATAATGTGCACACCCCCTTCATCACACACTCTGTAGTTCAGCCAAACAAACCTTTGAATTATTCTTTAGACAAAACATTTTGTCTGATCTTCACTCATTTGTACACAATGTCTTTCATGTCTTCCATATAATGTATTCTCCATTAGACTATGATCTTCTTGAAAGCACATATTGGTTTGGGGTTTTCTTTTTCTCACCAGTGTTTAGGACACTGCTTGGCACTAGAGCAGGAAGTTAACAACTTGTAAGTAGATATAGCAAGCTTTGAGTGCCACATGGTGGCTTTCACAGATATAACAGCTCATATAACCATTCAAGACACCAAAAACATCAGCTACATTCCTCCAGGAGAGGGCCTATTCTATTTTGAGCCCTTTAACATTTTTGTGTACATATTGTGCCTCACTCTCCCACAATCTTGTGGGATAGGCCCATTATCATTCCCATTTTTTTACAGATGATAAAATAGATTATGCGAATTTCCCAAGTTCATACTACTAGTATGCTCTATTCTCTATACTACAAAACTGTCTTAATAGCTAGTATTAGTAATTAGTAATAGTAAGTGCCACTGCATCTGACAAAATATTTGATAAAAAAAATTCAAACTATTTATTAAAAAATAAATAGAGGCATATTAGATAATATAAAATTCAATAAGATCTTGATAAATTAGATAGCTGTACTAAGTCTAAGGTGATGAAATTCAATAGTGGCATATATAAACTTTGTAGTTTCAAAAAGTGCACAGTGAGTAAAGCATGGTTAAATGGAAGTTTGTCTGAAAAAAAATTGGAGTTTTAGTGGAATGTAACCAAAATATGGCTTTGGTTGCCATGACTTAAGATTGGATCTGCAGGTGTATGTCTCAGACATTAGCCTCTCCAGGAAGCTGTTGCATTTTCTGTTGATGATTTTATCAGTTTCAGAAAGTAACTTTGAAGATGTGGTGCTAAAGACACCAAAAGAGGTTCAGGATAGCCCAGTGATGATTTCTGAGGTCCTGCCTGCTGCACATAATGTCTGATCCTAAGAACTGATTTGGTCCATCGGCATCTCTCTGACAGCTTCACAGATTTCATCCCTCAAAGTATGATATCAATGTCCCTTTCTCACACCAGACCAACTAACAAAACCATCAGAGATCAGAATCTATGCCCCCTTATCCCCACCTGAGCAAATACTTTCCAACTCTCAAATTCTGTCATTCTCTGATAGTGTCAGTCATTCAGCCTCAGCTTGAACTCCTTGAGGGACAGGGACAGTGTTCATTCTTTAATTGTTCAAGAGTCATTGGTTAACAAGGGCCAATATTTTTCAATTTGATTAGACAGAAATCAATGCAGTATTTAATGCATGGGCATCATCTGACTAGCCCAAAGATTTAAAATAGAGTTCCATGAAGATATTTCTATGGGACTGATAATCATTCCATCTGGGGATATGGTTTCTTGGGTGTTCAACATTGATATCATGACAACTAGGTGACAAGTACAAAGGTCTGGCCTCAGGAACACCTGAGTTTAAATCCTGCCTCAGACTCTTACTAGCTGTGTGACCCTGCACAAATCAGCTAACCTCTGTTTGCCTCAATGGGGATAACAATATCTACTACTCACATTGGTTGTAATAATCAGAAAAGATAAAAATTGCAAAGTGCTTAGCATTGTTCTCAACAATATATAAATATTAACTATTATTGCATCAATGGGTTCTTTATATTATAGCATCCTTCTGGCTGGCTCTCACTCATATAGACCTCCAGAGGGTTCTAAGTTGCCCAACCTCCTATAGAGTTCACTGGTAGCTGCGGTCCAAAATTACCTAGGAGGTTTTCTATGGGAACCAAGTGACAGGTCTAAGTTAGAAACAAGATGCAGGGTACGAGACCCATCAAGGGACCCCACCTTGGAAACCTAGATCATGAATAGACATAAGCTCTATAAGCAGGGATGGACCAAATTTCTTGCCTACCATTCACTCATATAATAGCCCACTCCACTCCCCTCAACCCATATCCTTCAGGAATCCATGCTCTCTTACTGAGCTCAATATATCTAAAATTTATTGCTTCTCCCCTGGGTGCTATAATTCTCTATCCCTACTCAAAAAAAAATTCTGCCACCAAGTGGAGATAGGTAGTTTCAGCATAATTTCTAGGAATCAAGGATCTGTGAGTGATTCCTGGTATTGGCCATAAGTATGGTTAATGGAGGTCATAAATTCTCTATATATTTCTGTTTTAGTAAAAATATTACTTTTCCCAAAAATCTTTATATTTAATGTCACTAGCAATAAAATTAGATTTCCCTATCTCAAGTACAAAATTCTTGAAAATTCAAATTATTTATTTTTATTTTTCTATCCTTAACACTAGCAGCAACGTGCACAAAATAAGCACTTAAATTGGGTCTTGGTATAAAGTCAAGGGAAATTAATTCTTAAAGAATCTTGAGGACTTGAGGACTCCACTATCCTCTGAAGTCTTTCAGTGTCTTAAGCTTTAGTGATCTTTAATAATTCTTTCATGTGATCTTTAAAGTGACCTTTAATAATCCCCAAGCCATATACATGTGCACATACATACACACACACACACACACACACACACACACACACTCCTTCCTGTATTTTTTGTAGATCCTTTGTCAAACATAAATGGAATAACATGCAAAGAATCATAAGCGACATGGAAGAATTTCAATTCACTATCACAGAAGAGATCACAAGTTGTTGTCATAATCTTTTTGAACATTTATATAACACTTTAAGAGTTACAAAGCATGTTGCATACGTCGTCTTATTTGATCTCTACAGCTCTATGAAATAGGTGCTATTATGATTCCCATTTTACAGATGAGGAAAATGAGGAAACTGAGGCTAAGGAAAATTAAGTGAATTTCCTGAGGTCACATAGCTAATGTGTCTGAAGTAGAATTTGAACTCAGGACTTCCTGACTTCAAGTCTACCATTCTGATATGCTATCCAATTGCCTCTTATCATTAAGTATCCATTTTTTAAGAAGCGAAAGAGCAAATGATATGGGAGTTGTGTGGAGATGTCTCTAAATTCAAAATTGAGGGAAGGAAACAGGAGAGGATGAAGCTGTTTGTGTCTAAGCTGTTTTTCTCAAAAGATGCTAGCACTCCAGCACCTACGCATGAATGCATGCTGGCTCCCTGACTAATCTAGGTAAATGGCTAAATTTAGGTGAACCAGAGTTCTTAGTCACTGGATGAATGGCATGATACTGACAATGACCAGATACCCAGGTGACTGTTGTCACTTCTTCTTTCAATGGCATTTCTGATCAAGTCATTGAGATTTTGAAATGTATAGAATAGCCACTAAAGACCAGGAATTAAGGGATATTATGATCACCTGGAGACACCTTTATTGCCTCATGTCCCAAATGTGCTAATCCAAATAATGGTGGGCTTCTTAACCCACAGTATATCCAAGTTAGAAGGAGTATCAGAAACCACTTCATTTAATCCATGCCCTAACAGGAGTACTGTTTGAAACAACTGCAACATGGAAATTACGAAGCTTTTGCTGGAAGAACTTCATTGCAAGGAAAACTATCACTTCATGAAGCAGCCCACTCCACTTTGGGGCAGCATGGAGAGCTAAGAGTTTTTCTAGTTTTTATCCATCTTTTTTGCTTCTGCTCATTTACTTGTCCGAGCTTGTCTCGTCAGGAAAAGACACAGACATCTAATTTATTTTCTATGTGGTCATCCTTCAAATACGTGAAGGTTTTTCCTTTTCTAGTGGCTAAAATCAGAAATGGGTTTTTCCAAAGAACTTTGATCAGAGACAAGGGAGAAAGAAAACCAGGACCTCATACTAGGCTAGCCTCAGGACTCAAATTTATTGTCTCTCATACAGCCTCCCCTGTTGTCTTAATTTCTCTATAAGGATGATCCTAAGTTCAAGAATATCCCTCTTATGGACTTATGGAGGCAAAAGGGACAAAAGTACGTTTGTGAATGAATAGTGCCACTTTTCCACAAGCACCCCACTCCAACTTGCTGAGGGTTTTTGCTCCACATATTCTGGAGGTTATATTGTTGTGCCTTCCAATCTTGACTCACAGTGACACATGGCTCAACATAAACCCTGGGAATAGTTCTGACTGACAAAACTGCACAGAGACTAAAAGAAGACACACATAAATATTTTTAGAATTCAGTGATGAGTTTACATCATAGAATTGAAAGAAGTAGAGACCTTAAAGACCATTTGGTCTAAACCTCTTATGGTACCCACAACTGGGGTTTCAAGAGTGGAGCATTTTACATAAAAATCTCCTACTTGATAGAAAGAATGTAAGTCAACACTAAGGGATTGGCAGGAGAATTTTGGGAAAGAGACAGATTCTTCAACCCTAGTTTAATAGAGACACACATAAGCAGCTGCAGACTCTTTTTACAAAAATCAACCAATCATATTGCAATATTCTTATCAAATATTTTTTCCACTTTTTATTTTAAAACTTAAATAGAAAAATATAGAAAAGTGAAAGGAAAAAGGAAAAATAGAAAAAGAAAAAAATGCCATGTGCATAGCAGAACATACAAGAGAAATCAAAATATGTAACAATAAATTAATGTTTCAAGAAAGCATAAATAATAATAAAACACATAGAATTCAAAACTGCTTGTCTTTTCATTGTTCCCTAGTAGGTTTTCTTGTGTTCTCTGCTGTGCATTTTTTATTCTTTTTTCCCTTTCTTCCTCCTCCCCATCTCCCCTAAGTAGTTAAAAAGTTAAGCATAGATATGTTTACAATAATCATTTTATATTTCATATTAATAATATGTTATTTTATATTATAATAATAATGTTGTATTATTTGTGTCTACTTTCATCTATTGTTAATATTAAATAATTAACTCCCCTATTGTTCTATCACTTCAGGACAATTTTCTTCAATTATTTCTTGTATTGTTGTTTCTACCTTTTCTTTCTATTTTTTTTTTTGGATCATAGCTTTCAGGTGGCCCAATTATTTTTGTTTCCTATTCTTAATCTGTTTTCCAGATATGCTTTATTTTTCTTATGAAATGTCTTATATTCTCTTCTATTTTTCATTCCTTATATTTTGTTGTATTATTTATTGGTCTTTTATAACTTCAATAGCCTTTCTTTGCCCAAATCTAATTTTCAAAGAGTCATTTTCTTCTTTAAGATTCCCAATCTCTTTTCAAATTGGTTGACTTTCTCTTCATAGTCATTTTGTTTTTTCTTGGATTGTTTCTTTTTTTAAAGTTTTTCATAATCTGTCTCATTTGATTTTTAAAGTGGTTTTTGAGTTCTATAAATTCTTTGGAAGCAGGGAACAATTTGACATTACTCTCTGGGGTAGGAGAGGATTTTTTTTTAACTTCTTCAGTACCTTCTCTAAAGATGAGCCCCAGTTTTCTCTAGTCCCTATAGTATCTCCATATGTTTGGGTTCATTTTTTCAGTTGTTTTAATAGTTTTTTTTTTTTTTTATTTTACCAAATACATGCAAAAATAATTTTCAACATTCACCTTTACAAAACCTTATGTCTGAAAATTTTCTTCTTCTATGCCTCCCACCTCCTTCCATTGTTATGCCACAGTCTCTATTATCTCACTGGGGCCTCCAAAATGTAATGCCGGAGAAACTGAGGCAAGATAGAGATTAGAGAGTTTTTAATATTTTATTAATTGGAGAATTTAATTGACTGGACAGGACTCTCATCTCAAAGTATCCAGTCACAAATGGGATAATGCCAAACCTTTTTATATCTTTCAAATAAAGAAAAGAATAGCAGGAAAAAGTTTTTACAGAACCTTTTGGTTCTGTCAGGATGGGGAGAGGCAATAAAGTCTTACTGAAAGCCAGAGTTAGAATGTTTGAATAAACAGAAGTAAGGATATCAATTGAAGTTTGGGGATGGTCTTATCTCTTCGAATATTTTAGAGGGACAATGTCATAAATTCTTTGAAGGCAGGAGCTAGGAGCCAGGATATCTGATATGCTCCTCATCTCCCATTGACAATTTATAACCTTAGAGCAAATGGTCCTCAGTTTTAATGAACCAGAGAGGGGTTTACAACTTAAGGGGATTGAGTCAGAACAGTTAAGGAAACTGAGATAGAACAATTCAGGGAAAATCAGTCCGGACAATATGGGGAAACTAGTGCAGGGAAACTGAGGAAGAACAGCTCAAGGAGACTGTGGCATAACAACTAGTCCTCTTTTTAATGTTACATATTATAACATATTGGTAGAAGATGCAGAGATCCAACAGAAATAATAGTAATAATACTATTATTACATATAATAATAATATTAGTAGTAATAATTATAATAATAGTAATAGGCAGAATTGATATTAGGTCTAGCAAAGCATTTTACAAATATTGTCTTAGTTGATGCACAAAAACAATTCTTGCAGGCAAATGCTAGTATGATTTCCATTAAGTGCCTTGTCCAGTTCACATAACTGATAATAAATACAGAATTTGAACCCAGATCTTTCTCACTCCAAGTGCAGTATTCTATCCCCTATGCTTCCTAATTGTCTCAGTCATCCTTGACCTTTGCTTTTCTCCCATTCCCCATAATTAAAGACCACATCTTATTAATTCCACCTCTATAATATCTCTCCTGTCTCTTTCTCTGCATACAAAGAGGCCATTACCATTCCAATTTATATCTTATTATATGAACAATTGACACAGCTTCATAATTTGTCTACCTGTTTTTGTTTTCCCCTCTCAAATCTATCCTCCACATAGCTGTCAAAGGAATCTTCCTAAAGCACAAGGCTAACCAATTCACTACCCTGCTCAAGAAGCTTCAGTGACTCTCAATAGTTTCATTTTTATTTTTAAGACTAGTTTTTTTTTTGTTTTGTTTTTATCTTACATAGACTAGAAGTACAATAACCAGTCATAGGCCAAAGTCCACAATTAATAGATAGGGGATTTTTGATCAGTTCCTATAGAGGGCTGGAACTCTGAAAAGGTGTATTTGAATCTAAGACAGCAGAGCACTTAAGGCTAATTACCTACTCAAGGTGTGATAATGGTTCTATAAACATATGGTGATGTGATGGCTCTTCTCATGATTGGTGCTTGCTGAATGTGTTGTGATGAGGTAATCAGAGGCAAAGATTGGAGGGCTAAGGGAGAAGGTCAGAGCCTCTTTGCTGCAGCACATTGAGGAGAGAAGACTTCAGGCTAGGATTATGTGTATATATGAATGGGAAAGATCCTCTAAATCCAGAGGAAGCAGCTTATGCAAACCTTTGGCTAACTGAGACTCATCTCTTCCTTTCACAAATAAAGAAGGGGAAAATGAAAAATCTGTCAGCTTAGAAAGATGAAGATTTAACTCACCCTCCTCCCCCTGGGTCTGACTGCTTCTTATTTTTTAAGGTTGCTTTAAGTCAAGGTCATTTTGATGCTATCAAAGACTTCATTGCTTAAACTTTTAAGAGTTTGTTAGAGGGGCAGCTAAGTGGATAGAGAGCTAGCCCTGAAGTCAGGAGGACCTGAGTTCAAATATGGTCTCAGACACTTAACATTTCCTAACTGTGCGACCCTGGCCAAGTCACTTAACCCCAATTGCCTCAGAAAAAAAAAAGTCTATTAGAACTACAAAGTCTCTGAAAATTATTATTTCTACCAAGGTGTCCATCTATCTTCATCAAACTATTTAATATTTATTTACAAGGATTACCAAATTAGAATCCTAAATCATTTTTTAGAATGAAGAAATTATTAATGTTAATTTTAATGAAGTTCTTTTATGTGAAATTAGGATATTTTATATTCAGTATGAATTTTAATTGATTTATATTGACTCATCTTAAAGGTGTACTCATTATTTGAAGTGATGCTGAGTGAGGATAATAGTTTTCCCTTTGTCCTTTTGAACATGTTTCTACTATAGATCATCTGCAATTAAGAATTTTTTATGTATTGAGCATTTTAAAAAGCAAAATGATTTGTAAAACCATCTACTTAGATATGAAAGATAAGCTGTGAACTTCCTAGGATGAATCTCCTACCCTTATCAATATAAGGTCATAGTCAATACCTATTTAGGATATGTGATCCTTGAAAGCTAGATTCACCTGAAGCTTTGATAAATTAGATTTGCTAGTGGAGATAAAATCTCTTGGGACTGTAGTTGATATTATTTAAAGTTTTGAATGAATGATTGCCTGATAGATCATCAAGCTGGTAATCTGCCATCTGAAGATAATATGTCACAAACTATTCAAAAGAATGTGAGACTGAGTAAAAGTTAGTATCTGGGCAAATCTAAAAACAACCCTGGCCTCTGTGGAAATGGGATCCTTCGCCAGTGGTGTTCTTTTGAATAAAAAACCACCTGATTATTTCTGAGTCTGGAATTGTTACTAAATTGGAAAAATTACCTGAAATGATGCTGCTTTATCCTGTATCCTGTATCCTGTATGTGTTCTCAGATTGAGGGCCTGAAGAATCAGTTTTGACTGATTACATTATATTATAGCTATTTCCCTGCTTTTTTCCTCCTATAGAAGATTTCTAATCAGAACAAATAGCCAATAGAAATCACTAATACAATTCAATTATGTAATACCTTGCTGTTTCCAATCTGACATAAAAGTCATTATATCCTAAATAATTAGGGGAATGAGTATTTAGCCTAGTCATCTATCAGTTACCAGATATATGTCTATAGGTAATAAGGCCCTTAAAGGTTTCTAAAATAACATAAGAACAATTAATACAATTGTCTGTGAGATCTAACCATTATATTATTGTTTATTGAGACTACAGCTGACACATTTTTAACATTTGTCTCTCCTATAACACAAATATGTTTCCTTACATGCAAAGCATGTAGCTGTCCTTGTGGACCAGTATTTCTATCTCAGAGTATTTATTCTAACCTCTATTTGTAGGATTTGTTTTTATTCTAGATTTTGATCAAGTTCAACTGTATTGACCATTTTCAAGGACCTGGATCAACCCATTGGGATGCTTCACTCAGTTCCAGCATACAACCCCCAAAATGGGATCCTGTAGGATGATTCAGCTCTGCACCTATTCTCAGCAGGAAGTAGTTTCAGAAGATGAGACCATCACCCCTGCCCCTAATGGACTTTGGGCCCCATTGATTTGGAAGGAACTGGAACTAGTTAATAAATGGACACCAAATTTTGAGTGAGTTCCTTATTACAATGCATTTAGGACTTAGGATGAAAAATTTGGGTAAATGTTGCTGAAAGAGGATGCACCACTAACAATTCAGTTTGGTGCTTGTCAAATTATAGAATGTATCTGCATTATTTAATTGAACACAATATTCCCTTCAAAACATGTAATTATTTGAGGGATCTTTAAATAAGTACCATAGCATAAAACCCGTACTGTACTAGTGTGTTATTTTTAGGAACCTTAATTCACTTTCAGGCCTTATATGTGAGATGGCTACTTGACCCTTGTAGCTCTGTCTGCTTCTCTTCTGATTATTCTTTAGTCAAAACAAAAGTGGGGATAAGGGACCAGGAAAGTTGGTGGCTTTTCCCAGATGAGAGGATCCTCATCCCAGAAGCACTTGAAAGAGTGGGCAAAACACTTTCACCAGACTGTTAGGATTCCTACAAGGTGCTAAGTCACTGGAATGAATAGAGACAATAATTATCTAATTCAGTATGATTGATCTGATCCTACAAGAAGATGTTATGGGCCAGAACTTGAAACAAGGTACTTATGTACTTATGTACTTAGTTCACACCTTTAAAGGAGTTCTCTCTGTGGTTCACACATTAGACTTCACACCTTTGACTTCATACCTTTAGAGGGCATATAAAAGGACAAGCCCATGATGAAGAGATTCGATTCAGTGGGGAGATTCACAAGTCTAAAGGAAAAGCCTGCTCATGGACTTCCAGGAGATTCAGAACTAGGATTGACTTTCGAGAGATTCACAACACAGAAACCCACAATCCCACACTCTTGGAGGTGGAGTCTGATTCATTCCATTTTTCCACCTTTAAGTTGGCTGGAGGCTGAAGGAAAAACCTTTGGATTCAAAGACATTTGGAGGGAGCTTTTGGAACCAAGGAGAGAGATAGGCCTCTAAGAAAGCTAACCAGGCTATTTCGAAAGGAGATAATAAAGGATCTGGACTTTAACTCCTGACTGCATTTGGTGATTATTGGAACTGAACTGAACTAAGGCTGCCTCCAGAAGCTCCCCAAGAAACCTGCTCCCAGAGAATGATTATATTTTAGAGAAAAAGAACATTACAACCAGACAACTCACCTAGGGATTAGATTGAAGAGACAGCAGCTAGAGGAGAGGTGGAAGATGGACTTACTAGCACTCCCTGCCCCTCTCCAGACTCCCTGTTCCCACTCATTTGTCCAAGATATCCAAACCTTTACCACCTTCTTTCCCTCTATTATTTAGGAATAGCCCTGCCTTTGATTCCTGACTCTTGTTCCTGGGATCAGCTCAGCTTGACCATGGGAAATATCCAGGATTCTGGTAACTGCCTAGTGTCATCCTCTTTACCTGGTTCCTCTCCCTATGTCTCAGTCTACAATTCTGTGAAGACTGTGGCTACCCCTTCATCTGGGTCCCTGTGCTTCTTTGTCTCTTTGTTGGGAGCTTGGTTAGCCTGTCTCAATGGTCTCACTAAATATGTGTCGGCTCAGGCCTTTCTGTTACACCAACACCCTTTGTGCATTCTAGTCTCTGTCTTTCTTAGAAACTTACTACTCCCTCGAAAAGAAGGGTGAGAGTTCTCCCATACAGGGCCACTGACTCATTGGCTCAAGAAGGACCAGTTTTCATCATCCCCATTTTGGTGGGGTTGGGCCTGCTGGGCTCTGCTGCCATTGGCACTATGGCCTTCATCCACTTGTGAGCTAAATGCATGGGTGGATCTTGACCAGGGCTATCTAGAACACTCTATTTCCTTGAGCTTAAGAAGCAGGTAAAACTCCTGGACCTACTGTTCCTTAAAGCTTCTATACTGCCTTGGGAAGAGGCCTGTTATTTTTATGCTAACAACTCTGGGATTATCAGAGAGTCTGGCTTTTGTCTGTAAGAATCTTGAATCCATGTCAATGGAACAGGGTCAGGGAATGATCTGGTACCAGACCCTTTTTATTTCCTCCACATGTCTAATCACTTTGATCTCATCTCTTGTGGGACCACTGTTTCTCCTTCTCCTTGCTTCAACATAGGTCCCTGCATCTTTTCTAGTCTTGTTTAAGTTATCCGGTCTCAGGCTGAATCAATGAAAATTATGGTACTGCCACCTCTAAATTATTTGGAGGATGATGTTGATTCAATGATTTGAATTCCCCTAAAAAGAACTAGGAAATGATAAAACCTGTATTATAAACCACAGCCCCAACTCCTCCAGGAATATTGAGTTTGAGAACTTAAAATGACCCAGCAATCCTAAACCCTTTTTACACACCTAAAATGACCCTTGTCTCCTTTTCTGTCAAAACTTTCCTTGGCATAAGAATGGCAATGGAAATCTCATGTAAGACCACTGTCTCCCTGACCTTGTCTTTGATGTATTTCTTTAACAATAGTTGCAAAGATGTCAGATAAGGAAGCAGACTAACCTGTTTTCTGGTCTCTGTCAACCCTATCAAAAGCCCCATGTTCTTTTTGTTCACCAACACATGATCTGGATGCTAATCCCGTGTGGTAAGTCGACTTAAATAAAATATCTGATTAAAAATTAATATTTCTCAGCTCATCTCTATATTTTGGTATAATACAACTTCCTTAAGTTAGAATCAGTTCATGTAAATCTCAAAAGGAGGACTTTTCAAAGCTGAACCATGGGATTTGATCTTTATCCTATAGGAACTGCTGCAGATTTGTGAGCAGGAAGTAAAGTATAACCTAGGTCTTAGGGATGTTGGCTTGATGTCTGATCTCTCTGGGAGCTTTTTCTCATTCAATTCTTATTTAAATCCCTTTTTTGTCCTTTTCTATTTTTCAAGGGTTAGAAGAAATGTCGTTTCCCTTTCCCTCCCATCACCAAAGGGAATTTTTTTAAATCCCTGGTCCATAAGTACTACCATAAGAGGTAGTATGGTAGGAAGACAACAGAGCTGGGCTTTGGGATCAAGAAAACAGCAGCTGCTATCAACGACTGAAGAAGGCACCAACCTGTCTTCCATACCACTGTTTCCTGAAGCTAACAGAAAAACTGGGAGGAGCAAGAGCAATTTTCATTGATGATATTTAGTGATTGCCTGTAATCATGTGGCACATGCAGAATGTGACAGTCCTTAGCAGAAGGATAAGTGATGGATAGAATAGCCTCATGGAACCTAGATGCCATGGAAAGACACATCCAGAGGGGTCCAGTGTTCATGGGCTTCTCTCCTTGGGCTCTTCCTTGCTATGTGTATTCCCCTTCATCTGAACTTTACACAGCATGCTGAATTGCAGAGCTGTCCAAGTTCTGAAGCAGAAAGCTCCAAAGGGATTTGATGGCAACAACATTATAATACAAATAGAAAGAAGGCTGGATTTTGGAGCCTTTCCCTTTCCCAAATCCAAATCAGAGGTTGAAAAAACTCAAAAAGGAGAATTCCTGAGATCTTACATGCCAACAAATGATCAGTGCACTGTCTGGAGCTGGTCTAAGGGACCCAAGGCATAGTGGAAGGAGCATAAGACAGGAGATTCAGGAGCAAACTTGAGTCTCCACTGCTTAAGCTTGGTAACTCCAGGCAGATCTCTTCCTTCATATGAACCAAGTTTTCTCATCAGCAAAATGAACAAATAATTTCTATTTGCACCTCTTAACTCACAAGGTAATCGTGTGGGAAAGGCTTCCTGAGGACAAGAACCAAACAATTCTTTCTGAGTTTCTTTGAGCTTCTCAGAGCCCAGAGTCTTTCCAGGCTGAGAGCTTCCCCAAAATGTAAGGACTTGCTCCTCCTACTTGGCCCCATAGTTGAGCCAATCCCAGAAGCAGGTGCATGGTTCCAAGGATGGGCTCTCACAGGATTTCAGCCTGACTTCTATCTGCTCCTAGTCACTGATTGTGTTCTCAGAAATCAGCCCAAGCAGGGTTTGTGTGACCCTAGAAGGGGATGTGACCATGCTGGTACCATGAGGAAGGGTAAAAAAGTCCAAAGATTGAAGCAGTGCCTGAAGTTACAAACATAGAGAGGAACAGTGAAAACTGGGGGGCAAACCCTGACTCTAAATCTATTTCTTCCTTTCCTTATATATACATGTACATATGCACAGAAAAAGAGAGAGAGAAAGACAGAGAGAGAGAGAGAGCCTTTCTCTTCCCTTCTCTGAATGCTTACAAATACACATGTGGAGAACTTATTTCTCCCTTTCCCCATGAACATACCACACAGCCCAGAAGCATCATCTGGGGCTCTAATCCCAGGTTTGTGTTAAGGTCTCTGCCTGGACCTTAGCAGAGTGAGTCGGGTACAGTAGTATTTTCCTGAGTCTTCCCTTTGAAGCCGGCTCAAGTTCAGAGAGACAGTTTTGTCCACATTGTTCCTAGTGATAGAAGCCCTGCATTGAATCCTGGGGCTGTACACTTTGCTACTGCCAGTATGGTGGCTGATGCTGGCCACAAGCTCCATATCACTCTCAGTTGAGCTCCAGTGCCAAGACATGGCATAATCCTTGAAGTTAAAGCCAGAGGCCCTGCAGGTCAGGGTCACAGACTGGCCTTCATGTATCACCTTACCTCCTGTCTCCACTAGCCGCACCTGGGCTTGGGAATCTGCAGAGGACATACCAAAGACAGTAAGCCCTACACAAAAGCTCCTTGGAAAGGGGAGCTTAGAGAGCGAGGCAGAGAGAACTGGATGCAAATTAGAAATTCTAATTCCAACTGAGGCTACCTGGGAGAAGCCAAACAATTAGAAGAAGAAGAAGCTAAACTTCATGGCTCTTACCACCAGAGAAAAGAGGACAGGGATGAGTTAGGGATAGAGGTATCTAGAAGCTAATTAGAGCAGCAGTCCTGTAGAGAGGGTGAGGAAAAGGAAAGAAGCAGTGAGAACAGGACAGATACCTGGAAGAATGGAGAGGAGCACCCTCAGGAGGTAGATCCTAGCAAGAGTGGGAAGGGTTCTGGCAGACATGCTGCTGAGTCTGGCAGGATTCTCTAGGAAGGATGGAGTCTGCAACTGTGGTCCAGGGCTGATAACGTCTGTGTAAAAAGGAATTCTGCCCAGAGGGAAGTGTTTCTAAATAGGCAGCTGAAAGCAGTGTGGTCTGCCCATCCCCCACCCTGGCCTAGGAAGGGGTGGAGCATGAAGCAAACAGATGTAAACTTGGACGAGAGAAAGAAGCTAACTCAAAATAACTCTGCCCGCAGGACTAACTTCTAGCCCTACTGGTGTTCAAAAAATCACCTTTGGTTTTAATACAGTCTGCAACAAGAATCCTGATGTATGGGAATGCTTGTGTTGAGGTTGAGAAGGGCCCCCAAAAGGGGCCTGTGTCACAAGGTATCTCAAAAGAATTTGAAGGCTTGAACCCATATCCAAGTCAAAGGGCAAAGTTTATTGTAATTGTAACCCCAATTGAAATAGCAAAAGTTCAGAAGATTCAGCAAGGAACCTGGAGCAAGGAGACAAATTTATCCAGTTCATATTATTGATATGCTAATTTTATGATCCAGAGGTAGAATTGAGTGAGGCGTGGTCTCTGGAATTTGATTATCACTGGCCAGCAGATCTAGAATTCTCCTAAGGCCAAAAGACGTTAGATACATTGACAGACAAGATTGTTAGAACAATAGCATCCTACTGTTAGAAAGTCTAGGGATCATTAATATATCTTCCCTAAAGTTTAAGGGAAAAAAATATTATATTCCTAGGTCAGAAGATTTTTACTATCATTGACAGAACAATAGCATTCTTGGATCAGAGGGCCTCAGGATCACATATTCCAAAGACAGAAGATTTAGAATCACTGACAGATTATTAGAACAGAAGCTCCCTAAGGTCAGGGGACCTTAAAATTATTGTTGTCTCCCCTAGAATCTATATTACATCACATGAAGCATAGATCAGCTTCTTGAGAAGAACACCATAGTTATACAGTCTAACCCAACACAGATTAGAAGGGGAGGTCTGGTCTTTCTATTCTTAGCTATCCTTGCTTTACCTCAATCTAGTCATCTCTCTTTCTCTACATCCTAAAACCCTAAGGAAACTAGATTCTTGGGCACTGGTTCTTCAGGGGCAGCAGCATCAGGGATCACAGGTGCAATAGCTATTCTGGATTCTCAGGTAACCATGGGCCAGATGAAATGTCTACACTATGTTTGTATGGAGAGGAAGGAGAGATCATTATCAACTGGGGTTGTCACAGTAGAGTAAAATGGTTCATAAAATGTTCAGCTACAAAATTTAGAGCAGCCATCTGGTACAATAGATTGGACATTGAACCAATAGGCAGAGAGACATATTCATGTCTTCCTTAAATACTTATTAGTTTTGTTGACTCTATCTGGAACTATGCCCAAAAAGTTATCAAAATGTGCATACCCTTTGACCCAGCCATACTACTACTGGGCTTATACCCCAAGGAACTACTAAAGAAGGGAAAGGGACCTGTATGTGCCAAAATGTTTGTGGCAGCCCTTTTCATAGTGGCTAGAAGCTGGAAGATGAATGGATGTCCATCAATTGGAGAATGGTTGGGTAAACTATGGTATATGAATGTTATGGAATATTATTGTTCTATAAGAAATGACCAACAGGAGAAATACAGAGAGGCTTGGAGAGACTTACATCAACTGATGCTGAGTGAAACGAGCAGAACCAGAAGATCATTATACACTTCAACAATGATACTGTACGAGGATGTATGCTGATGGAAGGGGATTTCTTCAACATAGAGAAGAGCTAATCCAATTCCAATTGATTAATGATGGACAGAACCAGCTACATCCAGAAAAGGAACACTGGGAAATGAATGTAAACTATTATTTTTACCTTCTGAATCCAATTCTTCCTGTGCAACAAAAAATTAAGTTCTACACACATATATTGTATCTAGAATATACTGTAATATATTTAACATATATAAGACTGCTTGCCATCTGGGGGAGGGGGTTGGGAGAGGAAGGGAAAAAATCTGAATAGAAGTAAGTGCAAGGAATAATGTTGTAAAAAATTACCCATGCATATGTACTGTCAAAAAAATGTTATAAAATAAAATAAAAATTAAAAAAAAAAAAGTTTTGTTGACTCCAGGCAACTCATTTAACTTGTGTCTGCTTTAGTTTTCTCATCTGTAAAGTGAGAATAAAATGGCATGTATCTCCCCCAGAAAAGGTGATGTGAAAATCAAATGAGATAATACTTTGAAATCCTCAAAATGCTCTATAAATACTTGCTATTGTTGCTATTTTTAGAACTAAAAGAGATGGCAGATATAATTTAGTCCAACCCCATTCATTTTACAGATGGGAAAACTGAGGCACAATGAACTTAAGTGATGGCCAAGTGATAGAGGTGGGATTTCAGCCCAAAGCTTTTGACTCCAAAATATACTTTATACTATGCCATGACAGTTAAGTAGAATAGACATGCTTGAGAGGAAGAAGTGGTCTGAATGAAGCAGAGTAGGCAGTGAAGAATAGATAAGAATGAGTGACCATGATAGCATGCAGGGCTAACACATATATGTGGTAGAGTAGATAACCTGTAATGGATGAGATGGAGCAGGAAAAAATGAAGTGGAATAACTCAACAGAGAAGTTGCTATTGAGAAGACTGAATGTAGTCAATGAAATAGACTACTAAAGTTAAATGATTGCAGTAGAACGTAGGATGGAGCAATCAGGGTATTATCAATGCATTGAGGGGATTCTTCATGTAGAGTCCATGGAAGGTCAACAAGCTGGAGTAAATGAAATGAAAAACTTAAAGGAGAATGAATTTTTTTCAATAAACATTTATTGTGTGTCTATCTTTGGGCAAAGCACTGAAGGAAATACTGAAGGAAGATGAGGCATGGAAGCAAACCCTCATGAAATTTAGAACCCAATCCTATCCAGTTTGCTTGAGGAAACTCCCATTGTTCCCAATCTGCTTCTTCTTATCCTTTAGAAACTCTCTTCCCTGATTTCTCTTCTGCTCCAGAGATGCTGAATATGTCTGGAGAAAATACACCAAAAAAAAAAAAAATGATGTGGATTTCTTTGATTCCAAATACATAATAAAAAGCCTCAATTGAGAGGCAACATACATACTGCACAGAAACCTGGTTATTTTGTCAGATTTTTCCTTGTATCCTATATTTTACTACCTTAATCTTTGATGACATTGTCTTCCCCAATAGATTTTGAACAGCTGTTGCATTTTCTGCCTGCCCAGCACAGTCCTATGCAAATAACAGAATTTTGTCAATATTTATTTAACCCCAAAGAACAGGGCAAGAATCCACAAGTAGGTATTGCAGGGGAAATTTTGAACTCTGCTTAAAGAAACAATTCTTAACAATTAGAACTAACGTTGGAAGAGAAAGGCAATGTTGTCCAGTGAGTGGACAGCAAGCAGACCTCCTAATAACATGACTTCCAGCAAGTTTAATTGTCAACCTTGTAGAACTCTATAAGCTGAAAAACTTTTGGAGATTCTCATTAGTGGAGGAGTAAGTCTTCACAAAAGTTCCTACAAACTAAAGAAATTTTAGGTCTTGACCCCCCCCAAAAAAATGAAGAAATCCCACATTGGCAGTCTGTAATCTTTTCAAACCAACATCGGATCTCATCCTTCACAACTGTACAAAGATATTTTACTTCTCCTCATGCCCCAACTTCAATTTAAATTCCCCCAAATCATTTAAAGGAAATTATTTCATTTCCTACTTCATGAAGAAAATTGAGACCATTCCCAAAAATAAATTTATTTTGTTTTTAATATATATTTCTGTGCACATTGTAAATTCTGTTTCCCACCCCACTCCCATAGAATTTTAAAGTGCAGGGACTGTATGTAGTATTTTTGTCTTTGTGTGCCCAGTGTCTAATATAATGCCTGACCCACAGTAGGTGTGCTTAAGTTGCTTGATAAATACTTAAGTGGGTGCTTAATAAATGCTGTTCATCATTGGTCTGAAGAGATTAGACCTTGTCCAATAGATGTTGTAGCAAATAGGTGAATAGTGATTATGATCTGAAAAGTTCTGATTCTTAAATGATCAGTAAGCTTCACATTGAAGAGGTAGCAGCTTCAAAATTCTCAATGTTATTTGGGAATAACTTGCTATTATATATATACATGTATATATTATTATTATTATTAATTATTTAAATGATTGACTGGAGTATCATTAATTCTTCTACACATTTGTCTATTCTCTCTCCCTTTCTTCAAAATTCTATTTCTCAGAAAAGACAAATAATCCTTCTACCTATGTCTCTGTTTCCATTCTTTCCAGCCTTCTCTGGCTATTATATTGCCTGCTTTAGGAACTATCTTTTTCATGCATCTTCAGTCTCTTTCTTTCAGGCTCCTTGTCATCTGTTCATAAACATGCTTACATCTCTTCAATCCCCTTAAAAAGTTCCCTTGACTCTTCTACTCCCTTCTGCTCCTCTCCAAATTTCTTGGAAAATCCTTTATACTTAATTTTCCCATGCCCTTGCCACTAATTCTCTTTGTTCAACTCTTTAAAATTTGACTCTTCTTCCCATCACTCTACTGACCACTTCTCTCTTGCCACAGCCTCCAAAACTTCCTAATTGCCAAATTAAATGGTCTTTTGTTCAAAAATCACTGTCCCTGAGTTTTAGTCACTAACTGCTGACCACTTGAATACCCCTTCTGGATATTCTCTTCCCTTGGTTTTATGGACATCTCAAGGTTGTCAACCCATTTTTCTAAGCACTCTTCCTCCTTTTTTGCACATTTCTTCTGATCCTATAAGTGGGCTGATGCTAGTGGCTCTGATTTTTGCTGTTCCTTTTTCTCCCTTTAGGAGTAAGACTACATCATATTTCTATAGTTCCTTGGTTCACCTTATCAATACCTGCCTATCCTTTTGATTTTGCTATTACAATAATAACCCTAACTGGTCTATGACATCACCATTTATCTAGTCTCCCATATGTGATACTTTAGTGTTACCTATGACTGTCTTGTCTCCTACACTATTAATATCCCATTGTTCACCAAATCCTATGAGTCTCTACAGCATCTCTTATGTATGCCCTATTTTCTATTTCCACTAGTTCAGTAGAATGGAAGTTCCTTAAGGGTAGAATTTTTTTTAATCTTTTTGTATGCTACCACAGTGCATTGCCATAGTAAATACTTAAGAAATTGTAGGTTCAGTGCTCAAAAATGTCTTTAATACCTATTTGTTGAAATAAATTAAATTGAATCATCATTGCTACCTTCATAAACTATTGACATAATCTCCTAACACATCTTTCTTCCTCCACTCTCTACTCTGTCCCCTTCATGCTATATACAATTGTCTGATATCTTCTTTATGTCCAAAATTGAATTCATTATCTTTCTTCCTGAACCTGTTCTTTATGGCAGCACTATTCATTGGGTCTCCCAAGTTTGTATCCTTAAAGGTAATCTCTTCTTTCTCCTTTACTTCTCATATTTCAGCAGTTACCAAATCCTATCAAATCCACAGAATCTCTCATATCCCTTCCTTCTGCTCTGTTCACACTATCATCCTAATTTAAGCCCTCAATACCAATGACTAAAATTGCTGCAATAGTTTTTCCACTATTCCTTCGATCGATCCTTCCTATAGGCATAGATCTGGTCATATCACCCTTCCATTCATAAATATTCAGTGACTTCCAATTGCCTGCTGAGTACCATTCAAACTCCTCTGCCTGGTATACAAGACCTTCCTTAATCTGAAAAAACTTCCCCCCTTCTCCTTTCCAGTCTTATCTTATATTACATCATTATCAAGCAGTGACTTCCCCTATAACTGGCAGTTTGAGGAGATTACAGGATTAAGAGACAGAGAAGGGTCGGTAAGTGCAGAGAGCTAAGAAACCACCTTTTCTATAATCTTTTAATTTGATTATTTCTGCTGACGGAGAGAGAAAGAAAAAGAGACAGAGAAAAAAAGTTGGCATGGAATTTTTAGAGTCTCTTTTTCTCAAACTATGTAGTGTCACAGCCTATTTGTTTTAATAAACATACTTAACCTAGATTTAGCTTAAATAGTCTTATACATACTAAGAACTGAAAAATAGACCAAGGACCAACTAAGATGTAGTACAAATGAGTTATGAATTGTGAAAATTATGGAAATTCAGGCATGCCCATAGGTTAGATACAAATCTGGGGAAGCAATAGAAGGAAAAGACTGGTAAAGATATAGGAACTACAAGGGCTGACTAGTCCACTTCAATGAAAAAAGAGCTGATGTTTTTGAATATTAGAGTGCTACCTGGTGACTTTTAAAGGCACAGCAACTCTGTAGCTATTTCAGATCTATTTCTCCCCTTAGTGCAGGCATGTGCCTGGAAGAGAAAGAACACATTAGTTAGATCAATGACCTCATATCATTCTCTAAAAAATTAGGATACACATTCAAAAGCTAGAGGTTGCTCCAGAAATTCAGACATTGTGGGTACCATAGGGAGACACTACAAACTATCTGCTTTCCCCAGCAGGCAGTTAAAAGAATTAGTATCCCAGCTTGTTTCACCTCATCAATTAATGAAGAGATTTCCTTTTCTCTTCTCAAGATGTAGTATCATTTAGTATTTGTGACTTGGGTAGGAATCAGTAGATCCAGTATCTCTTGCCTAGGTTCTACTAGGATCTCTTGGGGTTTAATAGCTATCATTTTATAAAAGACAGTCTCTTGAGTATTTTAATTGTCTAGCATCTAGAAGGCATAGGGGATAAAAATGCTAATTGGACTAGTAAGATGAGTTCTAATACTGTCTTAGATATTTACTAGGTAAATGATCATGGCCAAATCCTTTAACCTTTCAGCCTATCTCCTCATCTGTAAAATGGGGATGCTACTATTAGCACTTACCTCACAAGGTGGGGTATCAAATAAAGTAATTTAACACTAAAAAATGCTTCACAAGCCTTCAGACACTAGGTGGATGATGATGATGATGATGATGATGATGATGATGATGATGATGATGATGATGTAATAATCAATTAAGATTGGTAAGCTATCATCACCAGGATTCAGATAAATGGCCAGTGTCTAACCATCATGTAAATGCTAGTTATGGCTTCTAATGGTTATGATTCCCCCCAAACCATGCTAATTGTCTGGGAGTCCTATCCCATGTCTCCATCCACTTCGTACATGCCTTGGATTAGATCTCCTTGAGAAATTATAATTTGTGGTCCTTGTATCCAATAGTCTGGGTAACATCTATTTCCTATGTCCCCATCCTATTTCATCACCACCCTAGGATAAGACTTAACAGGAATGGTAGGGCCAAGGACCAGAAAAATTGGGGAACATTGGCCCCTGCACTATGAACCATGCTCTTTCCTCAAGCTCTTTAAATCTGAATAAAAGAATTTGGAGAAGGAGGAATAGGAACATTTGGCTCCTTCTCTTTCTGCCCTGAGCCATTAGAACCTCTGCAACAAGGTGATAAATGTCTTTCCATCCATTTCTTTCTTAGGATAAAAGGCAACATTCATTTATTAAAAATCTTCTACACATCAGGAACCAAACTTAATACTTATCTCCTTGGATCCTCTTGATAACCCCAAATAGAATTTGAGATCAGGCCTTTCTGCCTCTCAGCCCATTGCTCTGTCCATTGCTCCATCTAACTGCTTCTAAGGAGCCTCAGGTTTTAAAAGCCACATCTCTAGCTCCCAAATGACAGGATCTCTTTTATTCATAGCTTGACAAAGAGTCCTTTTGTCCCAGATCACATCATCTTAAGGGCTTGATGCCCTAAATCTGCCTGAGCTCAATTCCTTAGGTTCATGAGCACCAGATATTAAATCTCCCCAAGCATGTAGGGGCAGAGGGAACTTCCAAATCATTTCACCCATGCTAGGTTGGCTACATGGAGTTATTGGGATTCTTTCAGAAATTCTTTTAGGAGAACAGCCCATATCAGGAGATCAGTTTACTAACCTGGTTTATATTCCTTGGGAAATCTCCCTTTGGGGACCATTGTACCTACAATGACCTATCTACCCACTGTAACAGGAGGGCATCTCTTCCTTCCAAATTCAGTTCTATAAGATCAGCTTCCAGAGGGGTTGAGAATGGGTCTTCCAGCCTATAGGCAATCCAGAGCACCCTCCTGTCTGTCACCCTTTCCTCTTTTGAATACTAGGAAAGTCAAACTATTTTCTCTCTTTTTTTTTATTACAGTAACAGAAACTAGAGGACAGTCTCCATTCCACTGCTTAGTCCCTTGCAGCTCCAATCCTTATTGATCCATCTATCTATGCCCCTCAGACTTAGTGGGGTATCACCCAATCCCAAGCTGGGATTTATCTCACACATCCAATGGTTCTTTTGTGGCCAGATAACAGAGACCATATTAAGTCATATTTAGCTTCTGAAGGAGAGGATGATACATGTTCTCCTAACTCCAGCTCTTTCTGAACCTCCTTCTTAGCCATTGCATATGATCCTGCTAACTCTGAATACTGCTTCAAGCACAGCTAAACCTTGGAATCTGGGTATGAAAGCAACAATTTCGGTAATGAGATATTGAGGCTATCATTCTCAGACAGCACTATCAGGATGTATTCTACTTGACTCCAAGTAGAAACAGAGAGTACAAGACTTGGTTTAATTGGATGGTATAAAGTGCAAGGCCTGGAGTCCAGAATTTGTGAGTTCAAATTTGACCTTAGACCTGGTCAAGTCATTCAACAGCTATCTGCCTCAGTTTCCTCATATGTAAAATGGGGGTGACAATAGGACCTACCTCCCAGGTTGCAATATTTGTAAAGTGCTTAGCAGAGTGCCTGCTTAGCACAGAAGTGTCATATAAATGTTAATTGTTATTATTCCTTCAGAGATGAGAAATTGAACAAGAGCAGGTAGAGTGATTCTTCTACTCTTCGGGAGGGCCCTCTCTGTCAACTTAACCAAAGGCCTGGGCCAGGTCAGCATTCCTTCTGGACTCTAGCAAGCTATGTCCTGCCTCCTATCTAACTACCTAACAACTCCCTAGGTACTACAAGCTTCAATAATTAGGGGAAGGTTAATTTTTGTATTCCACAAGCAGAGTTGGGCAGGAAAGGAATATAAAGGGCACAGGGTTTGATAAGAGAATGGGATGTGGGCCTCAGCTTATCTGGACCAAGAATTTTGAGAAAAACTTTGAAGGCACTGGCTTATGAATGAATGATAGGAGGAGAAGAGCAGTGGAGAGAAACATGGCTCAGAATACAGGCAGGAAACATGAACAAGGAAGCTGTTGGCATGTCCATGTGCCCAGCCTCTCATTCCCTACCCTCGTTGTCACTTCCAGCAGCTCACACCCTTCTAGGCAGCATGGCACTCTCATCACAGTAAAAATTTGCAGGTCTTTCCCCTGATAAACCTCAAATGATTGGGGGGGGAGGAGGTTGACAAAGCTCAGGGAAGGTAGTGAGTTATTTTTGTGACCCAGACTTCTCCGGCATCATCTCATTCAATGAACCTTGAATACTTCTTTGTTTATATATAGGGTTTTGTTCTTTTCTGTGTTTGGTTTTTTTCCTCACACTTGGGATCAGTGGACACGCCTGTTCTTGGCTTCTGGTCTTCAAAACAATGTCCCAACACTGTCTCATGCTGAAACTTCCTTTAGCACCTAGAGCCTCCTCACCCTAAAGCATCCTAATGTGCCTACAGTCTCTTCAACCAGGAATATGTTTCTGTGGGGCTCACTCTTTTCCATTGGTGAATTCCTCCTAGAGTCTTCATTTTGTGGAGGAACTCAACCTCTTAGCTCTATTCCTGACTTTTGTACTTCAAAATTGTGCCCTTGAATGTCTTCATCTTTTCCCTTTTTACTCTTTTTTGTGTGTTCTCTTCTCCCATTAGTATGGAAACTGTCTTTTTTTTCTTTGGCTATATTTGTATCTCCAGAGGTTGGTATAGTTCCCAGCACATACTAATCACTTAATAAATGTTCATTTCGTTCCTTCCAAGGGAGTGTCAGCATTTGAGGTTGAAGTCAATTCTAGGATACCCAAATTGTTCCCTTGTTCTTTTCTTCCACAGCCTGAGAGATTTTGCAATCCCATTCTTGGCCATCTGTCCCTGTCTCCCATTTCAGTTTCTCCAGCCTGGACCCCTTTGGCTTCCTAGATTCCTTCTAGGAGTATGTATTCCTTGGACCCTTCTTCTGATTCCTCTCTTATCAGGGAAACAATGGTACACAGCATTAACATTGGATCTTTGAAGGTGCATAGAACTCCAATTAGATTAATTTATATCAGAGGAAATCTAGGCTCTGAGTTGTCTCCTAAAGCATCTTTATACTCCTTAACTCAGGAAAAGCCTTGGGGAAGGGAGAGTACATAGGTAGCTTTTTGAGCTCAAGGAAATCTTTCACTAGGAAGTCTCTCTCTACATTTGACCTACATCCATCCTGATGGAAATTAAGACTCGTTCCCCATATTATTCCTTCCTCAACTATAAGAAAGAATAAAAGATAATGATTTCCTGACCTACATGAACTGATGCAAAGTGAAATGAGCAGCACCAGATCATTATACATGGCAACAACAAGACTATATGATGATCAATTCTGATGGACATGGCTCTCTTCAACATTGAGATGATTCAAACCAATTCCACTTGGGCAATGATGAAGAGAACTATCTATACCCAGAGAGCGAACCATGGGAACAGTGTAGAACATAACATAGCATTCTCACTCTCTCTGTTGTTATTTGCATGAACTTTGGGGTTTTTTTCCCTCAGGTTTTTTCTTTCATCTTGATCTGATTTTTCTTGCACAACAAGATCACTGTATAAATATGTATACACATATTGGCTCTAAGCTGTATTTCAAAATATTTAACATGTATTGGACTACCTGCCAGATAGGGGAGGAGGTGGGGGGGAAGGGGAAAATTTGCAACAAAAGGTTATGCAAGGGTCAATGTTGGAAAAATCACCCATGCATATGCTTTATAAATAAAAAGCTTTAATAATTTTTTTAAAAAGGATAGTGATCTCCCCAGTAACACAAAAAGAGAAGATAGGCACTGGAAGGTGAGGGGGCTGGATTTCTTCCCCACAGGTCCTCAACCTTCAAAGCCCATCTTCTGTCACTGAATATGACCCTGCTGGCTCCAAGTGGCCCACATGGCCATAATCCCACAGATATGAAACAGATTGCAACCCTAGTATGTACCCAAAATAAGCATCATATATAGGGGGAAGTGTTGCTGCTGCCCAAACTATGGGAACCTGGGGACTTGAGCTATGAATATGTGCTCCCATTCACACTCCTCCCACTTCCAATTTCATATCCTCACATCCAAAGAAAGGAATACCCTAACTATTTCAGGTGATAAAGGCTGTAGACATACTATTCTGAATCTCAGATAGGAATGAATATGACTGGAGTTAATAGGATCATTCTGGGGCTCAAATAGTTAAATGATATCTCCTAGAACTTTATTCCCCAGACTTCTGGAGAAGCAAAGGTTAGAAGTCAAAAGTCAAGGATTCAGAGAACAAACTCATCTAGAAACAGCTTATCATCTTTTTCACTCCCCTTTTACACCCACAGAAGGGACACCACCGGGATGGAAAGAATAATGGACAAGAGAGGAGATTTGGAAAATAAAGAAGAATCTAAGAGCATAGAGAAAATAAAGGCAGAGAGGAGACTGAGGAAAAAAAGAGACTTAGTAGGGATGGAATTTGTGGAGGACAGATGGATGGAATTATAAGGAAACAAATAACAGGCAAGAATTATGGGATAATGTCATGAGGTGGAAGAAAGATCAAAAGATCAAGACCATATTGGTGAACAGAATGTTAATAGCCAGGGTCTTCATCAATAGTAGTCTCAAATCCAGCAATCTGAGAGCACCTGACTCCCTTGCTCAGGTCCTGGTTTCCCTGATAAAAGAGAGAAATGTCAGGGGTCAAGGGGAAAGGTATCTTTGTGCTTAATTAAGAATCAGTTATGGGTCTTACTGTGTAAGTAAACATTCCTCTAGAGAAACGAATATAACACACTTGATAGGTATTCATAAACACATTTCCCAGCATGGCAAACCATGGTATGCTTTAACTGTTTGTTTTTATTATATGTGTCCTTGCCTTTTAGCTATCAAACACACTGAACCAAGGGAAATCTCAGAATCTGAGCCCAGGAGAAATCATACCCTAGACAATGGCTTCTCCCAGGCACTGAGCTCTAAGATACCACTGAGTATGGAATTACCACACAAATTAAGCCTGAAGCTACCTAGTGCTTTGACCAGGAGGTTATTCAACCTTTTGTTCTGAGCTATCACAAACACTGACCATGTTTACTATATTTTTTCCCTTGGTGATCATGCATTTCAATTGCTGGAATATTATATATCCTCAGCTTGAGACTATCACTCTAAAATTTGTCTCATTCTTTTTCTTGGTCCCTAAGAAGATATTACAAGTTCTGAACCCTGGCTTTCTTCATTTCTTCATCATTTCATTCATGTGAGTTTGTTGAATTCATATTTATTAAAATGTACAAAAAACACTATATTAAGTGCTGAGGGAGATACAAAGTTTTGCTGATACATAGTTACCTGCCTTCATAAAGTTAACAGTGGAGTAGGCATAAGATAAAAACGAAGATGACAATAATATACAATGTTAGTTTCTATCTCAAGTCTATCAGTGTGGGCTAATAAAGACTTCAAGAAAGGATTAATGGGGGTCAGCTAGGTGGCACAGTGGATAGAGCACCAGCCCTGAAGTCAGGAGGGCCTGAGTTCAAATCCGCCCCTGACCTCAGACACTAAGCACTTACTAGCTGTGTAATCCTGGGCAAGTCACTTAACTCCAATTGCCTCAGCAAAAAGAAAGAAATGAAAGAAAAAAAAGAAAGGATTAATGGACAGAGTAAAATTTGAGTTTGTCCTAAAAGAATAGGCAAGAGTTCAACAAACCAAGAGAGGAACATTGAGAGGCTATTGAAGTCATATGGAAAAACCTGAGGAAATGCAAAGAAGTCAAGAGGGATAAAAGTATGTTCAGTGGGCCATGAGTGAACTAGCTGTGGGATTTAGTAAGGCCAGGACTTTCTTCAACAAGTCAGAAATCCCTTCATTAACCAAGCTCCCCCCTCTTCTATCCCAGGAATCTCATCCCCTATTTATGTATTCCCTACTCCTCCCCTCCCACACTCCCAATCAGGAAATTGGACATAGCTCTTTTTAACTCAGTCCTAACCAGGTACCTTTTTTTTTCCCTATATGGAATTTTCCTGTTTCTATCCTTGTATCTATCCCTCAGAAATCTGGAAAATATTTCCAAAGCATAAGTTGTTGCTTCTTGGTAGCATCTACCATCCCCAATGATGAGGAGTAAACTGAGGTCTAAACCAAGATGGGTCAGTTCCTTTTCTCTCTCTCCTTCCTTCCCCAAAGTAACCAAGGGCAGGGTTGGCAGCAAATGAATTTGCTACTTAATGCTGTATGGAAACATAATCTTTATTGATTAGAATGGAAACACCTGAGAGCCGGTGGGCAAATGGCTGCAAGGTACAAGGCCAATTTTGCAAAGAATAGATTTTTGAGGACTCTGTTTTATACAAGAGCACAATCATTCAGCCTGAGAGTGATGTAAGGAGGTTCCGGAGAGTGATGTAAATAAGATAAGGATTCTCTTGTTATCTTTTGGGGAAAGACAGAAGTCTCTTCCCAAAAAGGAATTTCCTACTGGTTTGACCAGATCTTGTATCAAAGGTCCAAGTCCCAAAGGAAGTTGGAGATCAAAGAAGAAATATCAAGGGGCTACCGCCCCACCCAAGGCAGGGGCTGCTCATACCTGGCTGGTGGAACACAAGGGTCTCTATCTCAAGGTGCTGCACTGAGCTGCTTACTGAGTCATTCTCACCAATCCAGCCAATCTGGATGGCACTGTAGGTGCCATGGGCCATGAGAGTCACACTGAGGGTCTGCTCTGAAATTAAGACCCCAGGTGAAGCCAGGAATATATTGAGTGACTTGGAATAGAAGTCACTGACCAGGCAAGCCACAGTATCCAGGCACCTCATCAGGAACACACAAGATGAAAGAGGAGCCCAAGTTCCTGCAATCAAATCATGATTTCCTGTCATTCAGCTAGCCCATACCCAGCATCTTGCCAGCCTGCAACTGAGATCCAAGTGTGACAAGGCACGTATGTGACCAAATAACAGTAAAAAAAAAAAAAAAAAAAAAAAAAAAAACAAACCTCACCCACTTCCTGGCCTCTTCTCAGCCTTGGCCTGGCCCCTTGTGTGGGGGAGCAAACACATAAAACCAAATTAACTGTGAAAAACAAACCTCACTCTTATTTCCCAGCCCTCTCTCACCTAAACCCCATGTATGAGAAATAAAGTCATGTGACTAAATAACTGCAAAAAGTAGACCTCAGCCCCAGCTACCTGGCCCTTGCCTAAAGCTGACTCTCAAAACCTCAGTTGACATGCCTGTGTTAACTCCAGACCACAGACGCTTTTCTCTTTCCCAACTTCCCCCTCCTCCCCAGGACAACTTCCACTATTAAGGCAAGAATTCAAAGTTCTTCAATCATCTTCCACAGTCTAGCCCCAGGAATTACTACCCAGAGTGGATGCACTAGGTGTGCATGTTCACACAGCACTCTGATACAGAAATGAAGGATCTCAAGTCTAGCACCAGCAACTATGTGACCTATGACCACAAGATCTTTTTCCCTATAGCAGAGACAGAGGAGATACTCACCACGGCCCACAGTCACATTTGTTCCAGAACCAAAAATTAGCTTGTCTGTATCACCTCCATCATCCACCTTCCTTGTGTAATGATAGTAGCAGGAGTCTCCCAGGCTAAGGTTCTTAATCTAGAGAAAAATCTGGCTGCTGCTGTCCAACCTGCTAGAAGTGATAGAGCTCGCTGTGGCTTCTAAAAATTGGTCAGCCACAATAGAACACATCCAGGGGCCCAAAGGTACCAGCCCAGTCTGCTTGTATTCAACTGAAAGCCAGATACTTGGCACTTGAGGCTCAGTATCATTCTAATCAGGTGTGGGCCTCCCCCTGACTCTTTTTTGTAGTGTCTCATCTCCTATACAGCAAAAGAGTGATAGAGGCAGAATAAAGAGGGATCCAATCCTCCTCCTAGGAGTGAAGATCTTGAGTTCTTAAGTACTTAAATGCCATTCTGTCCTAGATCTTTCTCTCCTCCCCAGGATTTTAGGTACCAAAGTTAGGGCCCATTTCTCTTTAGGTAGATCATAGGGGAAAAAATGAAGGACATAAGTCCCGTAGCCAAAGGAAAAGACAAACATAGTCATTGACAAGGTTCAGGGACTATTCCTAGCGTTGAATAGAAGGGAGGTCCCAAAGTCCAAGAGGTTTGGGTAATTTCTTGACATTGGAAGGTAAAGTTCCTAGGATCAAGAGAGGAAAAATTCAGTGCTCTTGGGTTCTTAAGTTTGGGATTCAATGTTTTTGTTTTGGTTTGGTTTGGTTTGGTTTTTTTGGGGGGAGGGTTAGTGTTGGTGTATTATGGAGTGATGGCTTTGGACCATCCTAGTATTAGGAGGTAAGATTGGCTGCACATTACCACCTCAACTTGGGCACAGGATCATCAGCCTAGTCCAAGCTTCCTCCCACAATCTTGTAGCTTTGGGAGGCCCAATGGAATAGAATCTCCTGCCCATCTTCTCCCACTCTTGCTGGGAACATGGATACTTACATAAAAGCACTCACTATGAGTTACTATGTCACAGGAGAGAACTTAAACATCCATCCTTGGGAAGAGCCGGGGGTGGGGGGAAGAACAGGAGATTGTAGGAAATGAGTTTGAAGATATCCGCAGGATCCAGAAAGTGAGTGGTAATGACCTGTTGTCAAGTTCATAGGAGCACAACAAATTCATGAAACCCCAGTAAAGAGATAATATGGCATAATGGCATAGCCTTGGAATCCAGAAACCCCAGCTGAAGTCTAACTCCAGCATGAACTGACTATCTGACCATGGGCAAGTCATTTAACTTTTCAATGTCCCAGGACACTCTCTAAAACTAGGTTCTAAGGAGTTTTTGATCTGCATCAGTCAAAAGAATTGTCTCACCCAGAGCTCCTTAAGTCAAAAAAAATAGGACTGGTTAAAAAAAATGGTGGACCCCAAATTGGATTCTGACCAAAGACAGGTCTAAGCTGGTTTACAGATCCCTTCAGGGTCTATTCCTTGTTAGGATCCTAGGAAAACCAGAGTCTCAGAGAGGGCTGGTCTTTGCTAAACATCAGAATAATTACTGAGACAATTCCCGAGGTCACTCCACACTTTTCCTTTCCTGTTCTCACAGTGAAAGACTGAATTAAAGAGATGATTAGGGAATACCAAGAAAGAGAAATGGTGATTACAAAAAACCAACGAAGCTTCATCTAGGACAGGTTATGCAAGCTAATCTCGTGGCCTTTTTATTAACACTTTTACTAACATAATAAATGGGAAGGATACTGTAGATAAAGTTTGCCTAAATGTTAACAAGACTTTTTGATAAAGCATCTTACACTATTCTTGTAGGAAAGATAAAGAGATGTAAACTAGATGATGAGAGTTAGACTCACAGAAATCATTAATAATAGTTCAATGTTAATGTGACAATAGATCTACAGTGAAGGGCCCCAGGAACCTGTACTTCTTTATGATGTTTGATATTTCCATTATTTGTATAATAGGAAACTAGAACATTGACAAGTGCATTTATCTTGTAATTGCTTTCAAGAGCAGACTGAGAAGCTTTAGCTATTGAGGATAAGTCCTGTGACAAGCAGTCATTATGGGCAGACATTGACTGTGCCTGAGTTTATTAAAATTAATCTAGGGGGCTTGAGCAGGATGAGTTCACTCCAAAATCTGCTATTTTGTTTAAACTTTCTCCTTGACCTTGATACCCTCTTAACTTTCCCCCTAATCCTCCATCAGTTCTTCTTTATTAATTCCTCTTTTGCTAGGTGAACTGCTTCATAGAAGATGGCCTAGCTGTTTCTTTCCCATACATAGTTGTCAGAAGTTACCAACAAGTAACTTGAGGGAACCTATACATAGGGCCTAAACAGAATGTAGGATCTTTGGAAGAGAAGTCCTTTTTCTCCTTAAAAGACACAGACACAATCTATCTCCCACCTATTCGAGAGAGAGAGAGAGAGAGAGAGAGAGAGAGAGAGAGAGAGAGAGAGAGAGAGAGAGAGAGAGATCAGCAGTTCTCCCTAATCAGGCCAAGGCTTTTAAGACCCTAAAAGCTAAACAGACTTCTGCCCCAGTATCAGCCCTGTTTAATTAAGAAAAACCTTTTACTCTGTATGTTGATATGAGGATAGGCCCTAGAGATTTTGACTCAGTTCCTGGAACCTAATCTTGGCCTATAGCTTACTTCTCAAAAAAACTTGATTCAGTGTCCTCCAGGTGGCTCTCCTGTCTTAAAGAAGTGGCTCCTACAACTCTTCTAATTGAGGAAGCATCCAAGCTCACCCTAAGCCAACCAATGAAGGTTTTAAACCCCATCCAGTTCAGAGCATTTTGGAAGCCAAAAGTCATCAGTAGCTTCCTAGTGAGAGGCTTACCAGGTATTAAGCTCTTCTGGTAGACACCCCCAATTTGATTCTCCAAGTGTGCTATACTCTTAACCCTGCCACCCTGTTCCCTGACAATATTCAATCGAATGATATTATTCACAATTGTGAGGAAGCTTTAGATTCTGTCTACTCCAGTTGATCTGACTTGAGGAACATCCCTCTTATTAGCCCAGATAGTGAATGGTTTATTGATGGGTCCAGGTTTCTTGAAAACAGGTAAAGGAAGGCATTGCTCTGTGATGAGCCTCCATAGCACTTTGGAGATTAAGTCACTCCCCCATGGAATCTCTGCCCAGAGGTTAGAATTCTTTGTCCTCACCAAAGTTTTAGAATTAGGGATAAGAGCAAATATCTATACCAGGAGTTCTCAAACTACGGCCCATGGGCCAGATGCGACCCGCTGAAGATGTTTATTTGGCCCACCAGGTTATGGCAAGTGGACTGAGGGGCAGAGACAGAGTGTGAGTTTTTGTTTTTACTATAGTCCGGCTCTCCAACAGTCTGAGGACAGTAAACTGGCCCCTATTTAAAAAATTTGAGGAACACTGATCTATACTGACTCCAAATATATCTTTGATGTCTTGCATGTTCATGGGGCTATATGGAAAGAAAAGGGATTTTTTACAGCCAATCATTTCCCCAATAAATATACAATAAATATTAGGAAATTCTACAATACTGCAAAGTGTCTTCCATGAATCTAGAAAGGTTTCTGTTATGTTTTGTTAGGGACACCAAAATGGGGATTCACTTTAGGCCAAGGGAATCAGGTTTGCAGATTCAGCTGCCCATAATGCTGCCTAGATACCCCTGATGGCACATTTGATTCCCCTGACTCTTATACTCCATCATATAGCTCCCAGGGACAGGCCTTTGCTGAAGAAAGAGAATTCATGCTTTCTTCTTATGGGTAGTTTCAAACACCCTCAGGCCACCTTCTAATCCCAGAGGCCAGACAGTCAAAATTTCTTTTTGACTTACACCAAGCTAGTCACTTGGGAAAGAATGCCCTCCATCCCTTTGGAAACCTATTTTTATTGGTAAAAAAAAAAAATTAGACACCTCTTCCATGTTAACTTCTGCTGCTCACCTCAGCAGGGGTCAACTAGCCTTCACCAGGTCTTAGGACATCATGGCTCCAATTAGCTAAATTGGAGATGGACCTCAAGGGCCTCCCACAGAACACCTGACTCACATGAATATGCGACAACAAGTCTTTATTCTATTACTTCACTTAGAGAGTTCCCTCTCTAAGTTCCTCTAGAATCCTAAAGATCCCCTCCCCTTTCTGCAGCCCCTTTTTCTATTGACCCCAGATCACATGTCAGAGAGTGCCAGAACCAGGTGCATAATCAATCAAGAGTGAGGAGGGCTTCCACCTCGTTACCGAGGCTTAATCAATGCCATCAATGCCCTATTTTGGACTCAGGCAGAATAAGCCTCCAAGTGCCTCTTACTCTACTCTTGAGACTTGCCCTTTATTCTAACACTTCCTCAACCTAGCTTTCTTCTTTGTTGATGGTGTTATCCTCCACTTTTTCCAAGATAATTACTTTCTTCCCTATTACTAATGAGTTTTGTATCTTCTAGACTCCAGACCATGAACTTCCCAACTTCCCAATCCTGAATATCATTGGCCACCTCAACACCTTCTGGATGCTGCTACCACCACCTTCAGGTCTCCCCTCCTTATTCTAGACTCAGCAAGGCAGGGCCAATTCTACATACTTTGTCAGCCTGAAGCAGGTTTATAAAATGAAACCTTCTTTGCCCCAACCAAATTTGGGTTTCTATTGCTTGAGGGGAGAATGATGAGTTGTGAGAAATAGCATTTGCCCAGAAACCCTAAGGCAACCCAGCAACAATAATTCTGCCCAGTACTTTTTGTCATGGGGAGAAACTAGAAATTGAGCACCCATCGATTACAGAATGGCTCAATAAGTTATGGCATATGAATGTTATGGAATAGTATTGTTCTATAAGAAACGATAAGAAGGACAATTTCAGAGAGTCCTGGAGAGACTTACATGAAGTGATGCTAAGTCAAATGAGCAGAACCAGGAGATCAATGTACCCAGCAACAGCAAGACTATATGATGATCGATTCTGATAGACGTGACTCTTCTCAACAATGAGTGTGGATCACAACATAGGAGTAGGATAGTTCCTGTCATTGAGTTCTACAACTAATTGAGTAATAGATTGGGCAGCATTGTTTTTTCTTTTTCTTTTAAACTTGATAAAAATATATATAAATCCAATATAGGCATACATATTTATACAATTATCTTGCTGCACAAGAAAAATCAAATCAAAAAGGAAAAAAAATTAGAAAAAAGATAAAATTCAAGCAAACAACAAAAGAAGTAGAAATACTATGTTGTGATCCACACTCATTTCTCATAGTTCTCTCTTTGGGTGTGGATGGCTCTCATCATCACAAGATCTTTGGAACTGGCCTGAATTATCTCATTGTTGAGAAGAGTCACGTCTATCAGAATATCTACCTGATATTTGTTTCTCTTTATAAATAAAATAAATTATATAAAATAATCTCCTTTGCTAAAATTCCCTTGGAAATTAACTCACTGTCAAGCAGCATAATAAATTTTTGTCCCTTAACATGAAAACTGAGTGTTCGAATTCTTTCACCAAATCCTTGACATCAATTGATAGACTCTAATCTTGCTGGGGTGTCTTCTGTCTCAACACCAGGACATAGCAAAGTCTTTAAGATAGAGTCCTGAAACTTAAAAAAATCTTACTATATAAATTTTGTACATTCAAATACTTGCTAAAGAAATTGACATAAACTCCACAAGTGCAGTTATTTTGTTAAAAAAAAAAAATTTAATCCATCAGAGTGAACTTGATCCCTCTGAAATACCCTGGCACAAAGCTTGTAGACATTGAAATGGGCCATTTTGTAACACAGCTGACTTTCTCCTTGTTCTCTGTTCCTCTTCCACTTCAAATACTTCCTTCAAATAATTAAAACTGCAATTGTGTCTCCCCTAAGACTTTCTAAATATCCCCCAGTGCCTTCAATTGATGCTCATTTGGTATGATCTCTTATTCTTGTCAACCTCCTGAAGGAATCCTTTCTAAAACCTTTTGGCCAGAACTGAACTCAATACTTTAGATATGATCTGATATGGCAGAATTACATCAATTTTATCACCTCTTTTCTTATGGAAACTATCTTTGACTTAATGCAGCATAGGGCCTCATTAGCTTTGGTGGTGGTTATATGAACACTACTGAATCACATTGAGCTTTGGTCTTCTGAAACCACTAGACTTTTTTTGTGAATTGTTCTCTGACCATACTAGAGTTTGCAAGCAGGATACAGAAGTCAAGAATGCAATTATTCTAACATTTTGCAGCTATTGTTATCTTTACTTCAGAGGGAGAGAGAGAGAGAGAGAGAGAGAGAGAGAGAGAGAGAGAGAGAGAGAGAGAGAGAGAGAGAGAGAGAGAGGAGTTAAGTTGTTAAGTTGGTATTTATACCTGTGGCTCAGGTTCTGTCAGACAGGGGAAGGAGGACCTTTCTTAGATAGGGACTATCCAAGAACATAACTTAGGTATTTAGGGATGAGGCAATATAACATAATTCTATTCCCAGGGTAGTTTTGGATAAGGATGGAGTCAGAGTGATGAGCACTTAGGTATTGTTTTTCTTTTCTATCTTTCATTGTGTCACAATGGTATGTGGAGGGGAGTCAGAGCCTCCAGATTTTAAATTTTCTTTATAAACTCAATTTTCGCAAGCCTAATTGCACAAAAATAAGGGGGAAGGTGGTATATGGTCTGCTATCCAGGGTTTAATATCAATCCTAATGGCAAGGAAGGGGAGTGGCTATGGATTATTATTCAGAGTTCAATATATTCCCACTTTCTCTAGGGAATATTCAAATCCTTGAATCATCTTGTCCCAGACAACTGGAGTCTCAGCACCATGATCTTGACTAACTCTACCTGGGAGTGGATAAATTGAATAAGATTAGAAAAGATGCAAGTACTTATGGCTAGAGCAAGGAGAAGAGAACCAATAGTCCCATGAGAGACAAGATAAGGGTAGTTACCACGGGAAGGATATAAACAGAAGTTGGTACCAATTTGTCCCCTGACCCTGCTCCAGCCATCTGTACTCAAGATTCTTATGGACAAGAGCCAGACTCTCCCTGATTACTCCAGAGTTGTTAGCATAAAAACAGCATTCTTTATTTAGGATGGCACAATGACCTCCCTGTTGCATGAATAGCAAGTCAAGCCCCCTGTGGTTTTGGAGTACTATCTCAGCTAGAGAATCAACCTAGTTTTCCAGTTTTGAAATGGATGTTTAATGTGAGCTAGATCTGTATTCATTTGTACATTTAACTCAACATAACCAGAACTGCTTGTTAGGAGAGCAGTGGTGCTGATAGCTGTTATGCTGATCAATCCTAACCCTACTATTAGGGGAAAGAGTTGCACTGCACATCACTGTCAGAGAGACTCCAAGGGGGAGAGGTGAGATCTGAAATGGCTCCATCTGTCCCCGCCTGAAGGAATAGACAGGCTAGGGAACACCACTACTGATAAGGTGGAAAAAAGAGATAGTTCAAGATAAAAATAATTAACAGGAAATTCTTGTCTGAGGAGGGGTAAAAGGAGATAATTTGAGATACAAATGATTAAGAAAAATTCTTGTCTTATTTATAAATATCTCCGGAACCTCTTGGATAACATCTCTGTGCAAACATTGTTTTGATGACCCTAGTTATGCATAAAAGGAAGGTCTAAAAAATGGAATCCTCGCACTTGATTCATACCAGCCTTGTGCCCACCAACTGGCATACCCTTGCTAGGCAGTTTGGCCTTCCTGGAGGCCAAAAGTCTGTCTATCCCTTTACTATCAATAAAGACTTTGTTTTGATACAGCATTGAGTAGGGAATTCCTTCACTACCGAACCTGCCCTTAGGTTACTCTGGGGAAGGAGAGAGGCTAATCAGACACAGGAGGAAAAGAGCTTATCCATCTCAGCTTAGAGCCACAATTTACTCCTCATAAACTACTAGGAAAGAAAGGATTTGGGCAGGGTGTGGGAATGTGTACACTTAGTCAGATCATCATGGCAGGCAAACCATGAACCCTCAGGCGCCTAATCCTGAACTGCAATATCCTTTGAAGATGATGAAATGTTAATTAAGGGACTGGGGTTACAGGACTGGAGGAGGATCAGAAAGATTGATGGAGGCAGTCACAGACAGGTACCTATACCTGGAGATTTCCAATGATGATTTTTGATTGTTCTCAAGAACAATTGAGAAGTAAATTGAGAAGTGGTCCCAGGAACTGAGTCTGTGAAGGCAAGTCCAACAAAATAAGAGGGTTCAAAGCCGAGCCAGCAATCACTGCCCAGCTGGGGATTCATGAAATTTAAATATTAATACACTATTGGTAATAAGCCAAGCATAAAGTGGAGACCAAAGAGTTTGTGGGGGGTGCTTTTAACTGGAACTGGTGGGTCAGGAAGGGCAGTAGGGTCTAGGATCGGAACAAGGGCTGGTGGAGGAAGAACCAGTGGCATTGGCTGAATGAGGTCAGCCAGGACTCATGTCCTGGGTTGGGGAGGGACTAGTAGGTCAGCCAGGGGTTCCATGGGACCCTTTAAAGGATGTGAATCTATGCATTGGACTAAAAAGGATTGGCTGAACTTAAAACTGCTACACATCCAGGAGGAAAGGGTTAGTCTTCAGGCTTTTTCCCACTTTTAGTGGGATAGTTGTTGGATAGTTAGGATGATTGGGGTTGGGGGGGGGGGGGAGGTTTGCAGGATGGTTTGGGTCTGCTGATTGAAAGTTTGACAAACAGTTCCAGTTATGTTGAATTAAGTGCACAAGTACTCCAGTCCTCTACAAGGACTGGGTTTAAAATTGGCTCTTTTTATAATAGAAGTCTTGGCTACAAGCCAAGGCCTGCTCCCGATGGGGGCTGGGGTGGAGTTTGAGATGGAATCAGAATAGACAATCTTGGAATTGAATAGGTGTTTCTTCAATTCAATAGGGTTGGAATTCTCCAGCTCCACACTCAACCAGCCCCACCTAGATAACAGAATGTAGCTGTTTGTCTTGTTTTCCTCTGGTGGGGTCTTTACCAAGGCCAGGATTCAAGGAGACTTTCTCCTTCAAGGATCATCTAAGAGCTTTACCTCATAGTTCATCCCCTAAGTCACCCCCTAGAGAGAAAGAGTTTCGGGGCTCCCTTCATCAGTAGTGGAGAATTTCTTTATCAGTACTGCATCACCAAGCTGGAATGGATGAGCAGGTTCATTAACAGGGACAGGAAGAACCACTTGAACAAGGTACAAAATGTCCTTTTGGGTTTTCTGCAGGGCCTATAGGAACTTGGTAAGAGAGGAGTTAGATATTTCAGCAGTTATGTCCTCTCTGACTAAGGGAAAGATAGATGGTGATCTCCCAAACAGAATTTCAAAGGGAGTTAGATACAATCTATTAGGGGTCATCTAAGCAAGGTTAATGGCAGAAGTAAGACCCAGGAGTTTTGGGTTTCCAAGACAAGCTTTGTAAGGAACTCCTTAAGTGTTTTATTCATCCTTTCCACCTGCCCTGTATGAACAATGAAGTTTCCAGTTTATGGCTAGTGCCTTAGTGATACCTTGTGAAATTTTTGCAACAAAGGCAGGACCATTATCAGATTCTATGGCCACTGGAGGACCAAAATGGGGTATTTATTCAATATTTCTTAAAGTACTGAGAGAGCTGTCTCATTTCACGTGGGGAAGGCCTCTGCCCATCCTGAAAAGGTATCAGAAGGTACTTGAACTGTTAATGATGGCTTCATTTCAGTGTAATCTACTTCTCATCTCTCCCCTGGGATGTTTCCTTTAAGCTTGATTCTGTATAGGTTTTTAAAATTCCTTTTGTATTTACTTGGGCTCAGGTGTTACATCTATAAATATTGCTTTTGATCAATTAGCTGACATCTTTTACATAATTTCTGCTCAATTACTGCTCATTTTCTTTTCGCCCAAATGAGTGAAATCATGTAAATCCTTCACAAGCACTCTGCTTAATGCCTGTGGAATAAAAATTTTGTCCTGTGGGTACCACCAGGGGTCCTTCTTCCTCTCTTTGTGTTGGGGAGCAAAGGAATCCTCCAAGAGTCCAGGGGAAAAGTGGGGAATGGCCAAGGGGCAGGAAAAAGAAGGGGAGGTAGCTGCCTGCTGGAAGCCCAATTTCCCGCTGCTTCCAGATTGGTGACCTGGATAATGGACTATAGCAACAGAGAGGGGTAACCAAATAGTCTACAAGGGAAGTATCTCTCCTTATTCTTAATTTCCTTACCAGCAGAGGTCAGCAGACCTCTTTCTTTATAAAGAGAGACATGAATATGGGCTGTTGTGAAAACATAATGGCTGTTAATGAATATGTTAGCTGATTTCCCTTCTGCAGTACAGAGAGTGAGTCAGGGTAATGAGCTCAACCTTCTGAGTAGAAGACCCAGATGGGAGGGGAGGGAGGAAGGGGGAGAGAGAGAAAGAGAAAGGGGGGGAGAGAGAGAGAGAGAGAGAGAGAGAGAGAGAGAGAGAGAGAGAGAGAGAGAGAGAGAGAGAGAGAGAGAGAGAGAGAGAGAGAGAGAGAGAGAGAGAGAGAGAGAGAGAGAGAGAGAGAGAGAGAGAGAGAGAGAGAGAGAGAGAGAGAGAGAGAGAGAGAGAGAGTCCTATCTATAAAATGAATTAAGTCAGAGTTTTCCAGCGGGGTGTCTAAAAGGTCGGATCTTATTGACTGGGTCTCATCAAGAAGCTGTAAGTTATATAAATTGAGATCTTTTGGGGGGAAGGGTTGAACAGGCCCTGATGTGAATTGTGTCTCTTTTCATCTGTGGGGAAAGGTGATTCAAGGTCTCAAACTCTCCTCTAGGAGGGGCATACCCTTCTGTCCATATAATGGAAACTCCCAAAATAAGTAATTTTATTCAATTTTGAATTGAATTGAAAATCAGTCTCTCAGATTCATCCAGATTGATTAGGCCCCTAGTTCAGGGACAAAGATCAAAGCAGCCCCAATACATCTAGTGCTGTTTGCCCAGACATCTTTGCAGAAATCTTAACAGGATTTTGCCCACTAGTGAAGCTATTTTCTTCACAGTGTTAACCCACCTTTGCAATAGTCCTGACAGGACCTTGCCCACTAAGAAAGCTGACTTTCTAGCAAGCTATCTTCTTAGTGAAAATAAAACCCCTTTTGCCACAGACTTCAGATTTGTGAATTCTTTCACAAGGAATCTGTGACATAAACCAGAGGGGATCTCTAATCCTCAATTCTCAATTCTCGAACCTTATCAAAAGCAGTCATGTATGGTGGCAGGGTCGGAACAAAAATCTGGGAGCAGGATGGCAGGATTCATGGCAGATATTTTGGAAAAAGTGAATCAAGAATGATTGAGAAGCAGAGCCTGATAGTGGGTGATTGTGTGGGTCAGAGAGCCACTGTATAGGGGCAGACTTTAGGAGGGCTTTAACTGAGTGAGGGGGGGAGATAGAGAGGTATTGACACAAGGAAAGCTTGTCAGCCTCCTTTACTAGGAAAATAGTTGCTGCTACAGCCCTTAGACACAGAGGCCACCCAGCTGCCATCAAGTCCAAACACTTGGAGTCCAAGTGAGACAATCAAAGGCAGCTTGTTCAGGGAAGGCCCAGACAGAGAAGGCTGGACCTGGTCCAGCTGTGGCAAAATAAAGCAGTTTTGCTATCTCAGTAAAGGAGGAAATCCAAAGGCGACAATAACCAACTATTCCCAAAAATTCATTAACCTGCTTCTTATTGGAAGGGACAGTAATAGATAAGATAGCTTGGCCACTTTCAGAAGACAGGGAGTGGTGCCTGGATTTGTAATGCAGGAGAAACTGAGGCAAGATAAAGATTAGAGAGCTTTTAATATTTTATTTGAGAGGGAGAGATTGCCCCCAGGGCTGGATTGGACTCATGTCTCAAAGCATCCAATCAGGATTGAAGAATTCCAGGGATTCTTTATAGGGCTCCAGCAATCAGGGGAAAGCAGGGTGAGTTAGAGCTCTGGTGAGTGGGAACTTCTGCAATGGACCATAATTCTGTTCTGAAAGGTTGAGGATAAGGATCATAAATCTTGATAACTTGGAAGGCTAGGAGGGTCCCACCATCTGCATTTTATGGCTCTATAGAATGCTAGAAGTCAGGGCTAGTTATTTCTGTCCTAATTTATAACAGTTTTAATGGCCAGGAAGGGGAGTTGCCATTGAGGCAGAACAATTAAAGGAAACTATGGCATAATAGATTTAAGAACATAACCAGGAGCAGTGAGGTGGCACAGTGGATAGAGCACCAGCCCTGAAGTCAGGAGAACCTGAGTTCAAATCTGATCTCAGACACTTAATGTTTCCTAGCTGTGTGACTCTGGGCAAGTCAATTAACCCCAAATGCCTCAGGAAAAAAAGAGAGAGAGCATAACCCAGATAAGAGAACTCAAGGAGGCAGAACTGAGCCTTTTTAGCAGAGACTGGGTAGCCAAGGGATTGTACAAGTTACAAGAGGACACAGGTGACCTTCAAGCAAAGGGACTCATCAGGGGCTGCAAGGAGGTCATCGACATACTGAACAAGAGAGCAGTAAGACTATTCCCTGCAGAAAGGTTGGAGATTCAAATGGTGGGGAAGTTTTTGAAATCCTATGGCAACCTAGTCCAAGTGAACTTCCCTGAGAATCTCCCCTGGGGATCTACCCACTGGAAAGCAAATAGATACACAAGAGGTATTGAAAAGAAAGTATTCTTAAGGACAAAGAAAGTATATATAGTATGACTAGGAGGCAGCAGGTTGAGAAAGGTATATGGATTAGAGACTGTGAGATGGATAATTTCAATCCATTTGTTAACTTCCCTAAAGAGGCTATCAGAGGAGAAGAAGGAGGTGGTGAAGGGAGAGAGAGAGGTGGAAGGAACTTGAGCAGGGTAGAAGTTTGCATACCTAGTCTTTCTAACTGGAAGAAAGGGAGTGTTCCAAGGGGAGTTACAGGCAACTAGGACACCAGCATCTTTCAAGCAGTTAATGTGGACAGATATGCCCCAGGAGGGCTTCCCGTGACATGGGATTACTGCCTGATGGATACAGGGGAAGCAGTTGCCAGAAGTTGCAGTTGCACAATCACTGTTGCATGATGGGCAGCCAGGTTTAGAGGATTGTTTTCTGCCCATACTTGAGGTTAATCTGCTTATAACTGAGAGAGGAAAGGGGAGTGAGCAAGGAGGAGGAGCACAGGAGAGGCCACCAAAAGATGCTCAAACTAAAGGGTAACAAGAAGACATGGTAGACTGGGAAGATTTAGGGTCAGAGTTGCCCAGTCTTCAGAGAAGAAAACAGTTGCCTGAAGTTTTCAAAGCAAATCCCTACCTAGCAGAGGGTATGAACAGTCCAGCATGATAAGAAGAAATAAGTGACCATACCATGCTCTATATGTACTATATGCTCAGTAGTCCAGGGATAAGAAATCATTTTACCAGTAGCACCTTGTATGGAGGTTGACTTTGAAGATACTGAATTAAGGGGCTTTTTCAGAGAAGAATAAGTGGCTCCAGTGTAAACCAGAAAATCAACATGCTGACCCCCAATGCATAAACAAACCCTAGGTTCCAGGGGGGGTCTAGAGTGAGGGAACCAGGGCCCCTTAATGCCACCCCCTCAAAGGAAAGAACATTGTTGGATTGAGCCTTCATTTTTCCAATGGCCAGTTTCCTTACAATAAGCACACTGGTCTGAGCCTAATGATGGTCAGGGTCCACAGGGACTCTGGGGAGGACCCAGGAAGGAGTTGTTTGATTTTCTCAAGGCTGCTACAACTGCCTGGGCATATTGCTTCCCCTGTTTCTTTAGCCATTATTAAAATTTTTTTAGAGCTATCTCAACTAATTGGGATATATTCATGCCCTCAAATCTCTCCTGTTTCTGTAATTTCCTGCAAATATAGGGTTTAGATTGACTAACAAATGAGCTATTCACAGACCTATAATTCTCAGGGGCCTCAGGATCAATAGTAATATAAGTTTGATAAGTCTCATATAAAAATTCTAGAAAAGCACCAGGAAATTCATCTGAACTCTGAACAACCTCAGAGATCTTTGCCGTGTTAGTAGACTTTCAGGCCGGAAAAGGAATCTATGATAAACAGACAATGCTGGCTACTGATGCAGTTTGTATCTCCTCAATTCCTGGTGGTGATAAAGGAAAAATCCCCTTTCAGTCAGCTGCAGGTTTAAAGTGAAAGAATTCATTAATTCACAAATTATTCATTGCAAAATGAAAGTTTATTGTTGGATAGAAACCAGTTTGCTAAGAGACTGACTTCTATAGTGGCAGAGTCCTATTGGGGAAATGGAATCTTACATTTAGAATGCTCAGCGGGCAGGGCCCTAGTAAATTGCTTGGCCCTCTGCAAGGAATTGAGCTGAAGGAAGCTTGTCATGGGTATCTTGGTGGGGGGGTTAGGACAGCCTGAGCTGATCAGACCAGGATTTCTCAATTGAATGAGAATTTAGAATTTCAAAAAGATCAGTGGGAATTGATTTGTCCTTGAATCATGTAGCTCAGGACCTGTCAAACAGGGTAGAAAGACCATTCTTGGATAGATAGAGGTTATAATGAGGACATAACTTAGGTTTTTAGGCAGGAGGCAAAATAACAGAATTTTATTCCCAGGGTAGTTTTGGACAAGGATGGAGTCAGAGTGGTGTACAATTGGATAATCTTTTTCTTTTCTATCCTTCATTGTGTCACAATGATATGTGGGGGGGGGAGCCATAGCCTCAAGGTTTAAAGTTTTCTTTTTAATCTCAAGTTTCCCAAGTCTAATTGCACAAATAAAAAAGGGAAGGGGGATTTGTGGTCTGTTATCCAGGGTTTAACATCAATCCTAAGGCCAAGGAATTGGGGGGGGGGGAGGCTATCAGGGTTCAAACACTGATGTTTCTAGACTTTTCCCTTATACTGCCATGTGTTAGGGTGAGGGTGTGTTAGATACCAAAATTATACTTGATTTCAGCCCAATGTTGAGGTGTCTGAAAAGAATTTTTAGGATTAGACAGGGGAGGCAGTTGCCAGAAGTTGCACAATCACTGTTGCATGATGGGCAGCCAGGTTTAGAGGATTGTTTTCTGCCCATACTTGAGGTTAATCTGCTTGTAACTGAGAGAGGAGAGGGGAGGGAGCAAAGAGGAGGAGCACAGGAGAGGCCACCAAAAGATGCTCAGACTAGAGGGTGACAAGACGTGGTAGACTGGGAAGATTTAGGGTCAGGGTTACCGGGTCTTCAGAGAAGGAAACAGTTGCAAAAGCAAAGTTTTTATTATACTGCTAACAGTGGGCTAAATTCCATATGGGATTTTAATAAATTAACAAAGGAAAGACACATTTCTTAGTGGAATTAACCAAGGGGAAGTTGTCATTAAGGCATGGCAAGTTTCTAATGGATCCTCCAAGCCATAATGTGTAATGCCAGAGAAACTGAGGTATGATAGAGATTAGAAAGTATTTAATAATTTATTTACAAGGGAGAGATTTACTGGGATCAAATGGATCCATGTGTTGGTCCCAGGACTGAATGAGATTATCCTCTCCAAGAATCCAGCAAACAATGTGAGTTCTCAATGTCATATATACACATAGCTCAGACTCAAGGGGTAGACTGAGGCAGGGGTGGAGTCAGGGTGCCGAGAGTGGGAATGAGACTCTGACAGGGTGAGGTGAGCCTCTGGAGAGGGGGATGACATAATAGGAAGAGGCACCCAAGAGATGGGGAGAGGCATCTGATATTCTAAACATAAGATCTTTTATCCTATCAAATATTTTGATAAAGAGGGTGGGGTGGTTTTGCAGGATTGAGCAGACAATTATAAACTGAAGCAGAACAATTAGGGAAACTGAGTCAGGACAGTAAAAGAGAACTGTGGCATATTAAGGGGGGCTAAATTCCTTTAAAAGGTGTTTAACGGTGTACATTCTTGTATATGGGGAAAAATAACCTGCAGTTGGATCACAACTTGGCTTTCTAATTGGTTTTAGTAACTGTGGAGTTACTGTGATTTGACCAATGCAAAATATTCAACTAGAAATTCAATCAGGGGCCTCAACCTGAGGTGGGATTGTAATAAAAGTCCACTTAAAGATAACAGAAAACCAATTAACATCAAAAGGTCAAGACAATCAGTGTTCCTCCCTACTTGCCTCAGGGAATAGTTTAGAGTCTAGACAATGCTACTCCCTTTGATCTGTCCAGCTCAAGGATCTGTAGTTTTTCTTTACCCTCATCAATACCATCACTCAAAAACTTATCTTTTGAGGTTCATGTTAACCAGATATATTACCTTATAAAGATCTTTCTCTCAACCGAAGACTAGGTCTTTCTCTCTTACTCTTCTCCCTTTCTCAAGGAGTTCTGTATCTAGTTCACAGTATTATTCTCCACTCCAATTTTTGCCTTGGGGAACTTCAGTTTACATAATAACAAAAAGATTTACTTGACCACAGCAAACTAAAGATATGCTATGCTTTGAAGACACTTCTTGTGGATTCCCTAATTAACTTACTTTCCCTAAGTAACCCACAATGGTCAATCAACAAAGAATGATGCCTAGAGCTCTATGGGTGGCTGTTTCATATTTAGATGATTAGGAAGTGATTTCACCCGGTGGAGCATTTATCTTTCTTTTCAAAGATGATTTCATTTCCTTTTAAGGGAAAAACCTGCTTGGAGATAGGAATGAAGTTATTACTCCTATCATACCCATTCACAGACTACCTGCAGTCAATACACCCAGCATCCTTATACCTTATTAGTCCCTATGATTAGGCTCCAGTGAACATCAGTTTGCTACCTGGTGTATTCCCCCAAATAAGCCTCTGATAAGAAAGCAGGATGAGGAATACCTATTGCTACTGTCCAAGCTACAGGAACCTAGATGGTGTTGGTTGTTGTATAGATTAAACAGTGAAGATACTCTCATGGAAATATAGTCTTACACTATGTATTAATTGAGAATTTGAATAACAAATAAACCTATAGCTAAAAAAAAGTTGCTCCATATGAGTTTAAGCACAGCCTCACCGGTGTCAAAGCCAAAAGTTGCACCTTGTAATTCTACCCTAACCCCATCTCCTCCTCCTTCTCAGAGTTTCCATTGAAGGAGACTGTTATGGGCCAGAACACTTATACTTGAAACAAGGATTCTTACAAGGTGTTAACTCAGTGGAATTGATAAGACATGGTTATCTAGTTTAGCATGGAGATTAATAGTGCTCTAAGTGTAGCATGATTGATTTAATCTCACAACAAATAATGGTTTCCTAGTGATATAATGATTGGTTTATACTCAGTGTAGAGCATATAAACTGAGACAAACACTGCCAGAGCCAGAGCCAGATTCATTTATCTTCATCTCACACCACGGTGGTGGCTGGCCTCCTGCACTTTCCCCACTGAGACCAAGGCCAGTCTGAAAGCCTCTCCAGAAAGCTAGCCCTGGCTGCAGGCAAGGAAACTAGATTGTGAAGGAGATAATGAAGGATTTGGAATTTAACACCTGGTTATTCTTGTGGTGATTACTGAAAAGAAGGCTGCCCAAGAGACTTCCAGAAAACCAACCAGAACATTCCAGGAGACTTTTCAGAAGTCTCATATGTCTTGTGGTTCCTGAGTTATTGATGGATTACAAGTCAGGATTTTCTCTAGACTGCATGTCTAGTTGATGACTATGAAGAAATAAAAACTTTTATTTGTTGTTCCTTATCTACTTCCATCAAAAGCCCTATCCTGACTTTGTTTGAATAAGTTCTTTTATAACTACAAAAGATGAAAGGAGTATAGCTTCTAGGGGGAAATATAGCTGTAATCCTAAAGTTCCCTGACCTTAGAGTGCGATTGTTCTAACAATCTGTCTGACAATGATCCTAAAGTCTGGCTTTAGGAATATTATAGTATTCCTAAAATGAAAGAGTCAAAGACAAGGGTTTTGTTTCTTTTCATTCTGAACTTAAGAAATAAAACAGTAATTTCCATAACATGGGGGAATACAGAGAGACAGAGAGAATTGCACATGAAACTACAGCTCTATAATGTCCAAATTGCTATGTGTTCTTAACATTTTTTCTATCATGGCCTTTTGATAAGTTTGGTGAAACCTAAGGGCCCTTGTCAGAACAATATTTTTAAATGAATAAAATCAAAGACATCAGATTAAAAAGGAAACCATTTCTACAAAAATGTAGCTATCAAAATGTTTTAAAAATAAATGTGTACAGCTCCTGAAATTTATCCACAAACTTACAAAGGGTGAGGGAAGAATGGAAGCACAAGAGAACAGGTAAGAGAGAAGAATTAATGGGATCAAAAGAGAAGAGCTATAGGAGAAGAAAGAGTGAGGTTAAATCACCACCTCAGAAGATTAGAGCTATCGTTGTGAACAGGACACTGATGGCTACAATCTTCATAAACAGTAGTCTCAGGCTCAGGACAATGAAGAGTAGCTTATTCCTCTGCATGAGTTCTGTTTTAAGAGACAAAGGTAAGAATCAAAGTCAGGAGTAGAGACAGCAGGCCAAAATACCACTATTATGTTGATCACCATTTCTACCCTGAGTCCAAGAGCCAGGGAATAGCAGTGCCAGTCACATTCCATTAATCTTGCTTTTATTCCTGCCCCTAATACCATCATTTAAGGCACCAACAGGTGCCCATCTATGGAGATGGGATCTTTTATCTGACATCTGACAAGATGCCAGCAATAGCAGATAAGCCCAAGAGCTCCAAGAATGGTAGTTCCTCCCAGATCTCTGACCCTGCTTCTAGCCTATCACTGCATCTTGTGGAAAACAGCCTAGGAAAGATATGAAGAAGGAACCAGACATTGTATCTTACAGGGTAGGAAAGTCAGCCTGATGGGGGAACCCTGATACTGTTCTGACTTTGGGGGAACTCTTGAGAAATTTTCCTTGAACTCTTGCCTCTGCAAAAGACCCACCCTAGGGAATCAAGACAAAGTGGTTTCATTCTGTTATCTTGGTGGGACTAGTTGAGTCCAGGACCATTCCTACTTAGCTTGAACTTAAATGGTCTCATTTAACTGGAGATCTAGATTTCTATTGACCTCTATTGAACTGAAAATTGGCTCAGAATCACTCCCAGTAAACTGTCCCATTCTACTGGAAATCTAGACCTGGGGCAGTAATCTCATTCAATTGAAACTTCGATTTGAAGATCTCAGGTCTGATTTCAACTCTAACTGCCCCCAGCCAAGATAAAATAAGTTTCTGTTTGCTCAATTCTTTACACAGGGCCAAAGCAGGAACATGCCATGCCAAGGAACCTCTCTCTCCTTGGCAGAGCTGCCTGTGAGGACCCCCTGCCCGCTGAGAAGACATTCTCTTTTCAGCATTAACCCTTTATTTCTCTCACCTACTTCTCTGTCAAGGCCTGGCAGAAGGTCCAAAATAGCTTGCTCTGCTTCCAGGACCCTGCCCACTGAGAAGGCATTCTCTTCTCAGCGTCAGCTTCCATTTCCCTAACAGGACCTTGAAGTGGGCCAAAAGCAGGAATCATGCCAGGCCAAGGGACCTCTCCTAGGCATAGCTGCCTGAAAAGACCCCCTGCTCACTGTGAAGAGACTTCCTCTTCTCAGTGTTAACACCCCTCCTTATCTGTCTGCAGGATTTCTCTATACCCCTTGTTTGTCTCAATATGCCAAGATTTTTCTGTTAGGAATTTTATCTCTCTCAGTCAGGACCTTGCCACTGAGGAAGTCAGTCTTCCTAGAAAAGGCTGATATCTCAGGGCCAACAATACACTTCTTTTTACCAGTCTAGCTTTTCAGGTTCATGAATTCCTTCACAAAGAACCTCTGTGCCAACCAGAAGGGTTCCCACAACTCTCTGTCCTGTACCAAAACTCATCAAGCCTAACTGAAGCAATGGGGCACTCCAAGAGAGAAACAGGAGACAACATATACCAGGCAATTTGATCCAGTGTCACCATCACAACCATTAACTCCAACTATTGCTAATGACCCCATTGTGCAAGTACTACAGCACTCAGCTCCTCAGCAGCTACAGCTACTGAAGATGCAGAAAAGGAAATTTTTGACACCAGAGTCTTTATTACTATCAAATGGTTCAGCACCAGAAACAGATATAGTTTTTACCAAAGAAATAATCTTAAAGATGAATTGCTATCTGTTTTGCCACTGGTCCCTGAGCACTCTGGTTCCTAGCTATTTGATTTACAGTAAACTTCCCATATGTGTTGTCTCATCCTACAAGATTGTGAGTGTCTTGAGAGCAGGGATTCTGTTCATTTTTTTACTTGTATTCCTGGTACTTTGCCCATAGTAAGACAATTATTTTTGTTTTTGTGAATTCCTTCATTCTCTGAGCCTACAAAATGTAACAGAAACATTATTCCTATCTTCCTCCTTATTAATCAGTTTAGTTAGTGAAGTGTTAGTGATAGGTCCTTATAGACTAAGCAAACTTTCATTGTTGACTCCCAATTAGAGAAACCACTCATTGGGATCTCAAATGTGCCCTATCACGTTACACACTCTGAGTACTATATTCTTATATATCTTGAGTCTTAAAGCTATCAAACACACTGGATCTTGAGTCTTTTTTATCAAATCTGAACTATAAGAAACCATGTCCTGAGTACACCATTTCCTACAATCTTGGAATATCACCCAATCTTACCACCAGGTTATCATGTCTTTTTTGTCCTGGAATATTAGAAACACTAAACCATGTATCCTAAGCTTTCCTCTATCATATAATCTAAAATTATATTTTTTCAATCCTTAAATTATCATAGACCCTCAGGTTTTTCATTCATTTAACTAAAATTTCTTAAACTTTAATCAGTAATTACACTAGGCAGTAGGCAAGATAAAATGTTTAAATAAGATAAAATCCCTCCCTTTAGAGAGTTTATAATCTTGGGGGGAAAGGAGGTTTGAAGACACCAACTCAGATAATCATAGTTTATTTTAACTTGATAAGTACATTAGGGATGAACTATGTGAATTCACAGGGAGATCTTTTACAAACAAGGGGATCAAGTGTTATGCCAAAATGGCTTTTAAATAGGGCTTAAAAAGATAAGAATCCAAAAAGACAATGGAAGATACTGAGGGATCCATGGTCCCAACTTGAGAAAATGCAAAGAAATGGAGAGGCATGTGGAGTGTTTAGTGGATTATGAGTGGACTAGTTTGCTTAGAACATAATGCAAAGATTAAAATGAGATAAAGATGGTATCAGATGGTGAAGGTTCTCAAATGCCAGAAACAAAAACAAAAATGAGAATGAACATTATATTAGAGAAAAAAAAGCCATTGAAAAATTTTGAGTGAAGAATTGACAGACTAGAGGTTGAAAGATTATTTGGATTGTAGAAGTAGAAGAGAATATAAGTAAAAAGATCTATGAAAATATCACAGTGGTCTTGAGGGTGATAATGAGGACCTGTGCTAGCATGATAATAGTGGAAGGGATAAAGACAAATGTTAGAAAGAAGGAGGAAAAGGAAGAACAGAAATATAAAGTGATATCTGAAGGACAGTGGAGGAGAGGGATTCAATTATACATAATAAACTGTGGCAAAAGTTTCAAATAGATCAAGGAGATAGAAGATTGAAAAAACACAGTGGATTTTGTGCATAGGGGAAGTTTTTGAGAGAATTGGGCAATTGGGATGGAAGCCAGATAGTCAGGCTTGAGGAGACAGTGAGAAGTGAGTTAGCAGAGGCTATGGTTACGCATAACTTCTAGTAGAATTTTAGCACTGAAGAAGTGGAGATGAGTTAGTTGTAAGCTGAATGGACAATAAAAGTAAAGAGGATGTGAAAGACAAGCTTGCTTATAGGCAGAAGGAAGGAGCCAATATTGAGACAGACCTTGAAAATACAAGAGAGAAAGGAGAGGATGGCATCTGGAGCTTGGTTCTGAAGGAGGCAGGAAGAAATAATAGCAAAGACACACACAACCCACATTTGCTGATTTTCTTCACTGAAATTTAGCATCCCAGAACTAGGAGTAGAAAAGGGAAAAGGTCGGGATTACCTATGATAAAGACCTTTAGTCCAGAAATGGAGAAGGGGGAGGGAACCAAAGGATTCTAGAGTAGAAGTCAGGAAAACATTAGGGGATCATTTAATTCGGGGTAGGTGTAGAGAGAGAGATAAGTGAAACCAAAGCAGCTGAAAAGGCCAGGGAGAACAAGAATAAGCTTTGAACTGAATGTTTCCTAAATTTTAGATCTTCACATGTCTGAAAGTCTCATCCTCAGGTCCTGAGTCATCACTCACACTGAGCCGTTCTGCACACACTCTAAATCTAGGCTATTTATACAATATTCTATGTCCTGGGCCATGACCATGGACATAAGGAACCCTGGAGTATCACATTATCACAAAGGGAGTCATAGAAACTATCAGGCTGGCTTGATTGGTCTCATTTCTGATCAAATTGCTCAAAATTAATTTCATTATTTCTACCCTTTTGCCTTTAACTCACCTGTGAACTCCTGATCAGGATGGGATGGTTCCAACTTCACAAAGTCTGAGGATGGAATGATATCATCAGGCATAGTCTTGGGATCCACTGAGCCCAGGACTTCCCTTGCTGAGTTAGAATACTCCTCATTTGCCACCCTTACCACACACACCCCCATTATTCTAGGAATCCCATCTCTAATTGAGAGAGTCCCCTCTCTCAGTAAGAAAACATTAGAATATTTTAATAGTCTAGAATGAAACTTCCTACACAAGAACTCCTTAGTCCAACCCACAACCACTAGCTAGGGCGTCCTTCCTCACTCTATAATATTCCTCCCTCTTTCCTGCTTCTGTCCCTCAGTGATCTGTAAAATACTTCCAAAGCACAAGATGCCCCTTCTTGGTACCACCTCCCATCCCCAGGCAGGGACTTCTCATACCTGATTCATAGGACACAAAGATCTCTTTCCCAAGGTGCTGCACTGAGCAGGTTACTGAGGCATTCTCACCAACCCTGCCAATCTGGATGGCACTGTAGGTGCCATGGGCTGTGGGAGTCACAGTGAGGGCCTGGGCTGAGACTGAGGCCTTAGTGGAGGCCAGGGACACATGAAGTTCCTTGGGATAGAAGTCACTGACCAAGCAGGCCACAGCATCCTGACTCCTCACCAGGAACACATTGGGTGACAGAGGGGCTCGAGGTCCTGCAATCAAACCATGGTTTCCTATCATTCAGGTGGTCTCTACAAGGTAATTCTGCCAGCCTGCAACAGACTCAGTTGTGGGCAGGCACACATGTGACCAAATAAATGTGAAAAGCAAACCTCACCCATTTCCTCGCCCCCTCTCTGTCCTGGACCCTTGTATGGGGCAAAAACTCATGAGTCCAAGTAATTGTGAAAAACAGGTGCCAGCTCTTGCCTCAGTCCAACTTTTATGAATCCAGATCGCCTGCCCATATTGCCCCCCAGACTACAGCTCCTTTTTTCTCCCAAGACTGCCTATTCTTGACTATTACTGGAGGTATCAAGCATGTTAAGATTTCACACATGGATATCCCAACTCCATGGACTTGGTTATGATGAGACTCAAATCTTTTCAGTGACCTACCACCATCCATAACCAGAATTACTTCTCAGAGAAGTATACTAGCTATTTGGTCACACAGCTTTGTAGTCAAAAGAGAGGTCTGAAAAATGGGTGACCCTGGTTCTAGTCTGATCACCAGCACTGACTGACTATAGGACCTGCAGTCAAGCCCAGACTTTCATGAACTATTTTCTTAGGGCTGGGACAGTGGAGGTACTCACCAGGCTCCACAGTCACATCTGTCCCAGGACCAAAGACCAGCTTGTCTGTGTCACTTCCATCACCCACTCTCCTTGCACAGTGATAATGGCCGGAGTCCCCAAGGCCCAGGCCTTTAATCTGAAGGAAAATCTGGCTGCTGTTGTCCTCCTTGGAGGAGATTATACGATGTTCATTGGTTTTTGAGGATGTATGGTCAAGGCTGGATAGCCACTTAGGGGCGTGTCCAGGGTCCCAAAGGTACCAGCCTAATACACTTGTCTTGAATTGGAAGCCAGAGGTTAGGCATTTGAGGCGCAAGGTCAGGCTGCGTGGGTAGGGACCTCCTCCTAATTCCTTCAACTGGATCTTATCCCCTGCACAAACAAAAATGATGTTATTAAAGTAGGGACAATACAACCATTCTGCCTCCTGAGAAAAAAAGATCTTGATTCCTTAAATCTTTTAAATTCCATTCTTGCCTGGATACTTCCTCCCCATGCCCACCCCAATTCTAGACACTTAGTTTAGGACTCATTTCTCTTTAATCATTTACATGACTCCCAGCATTTCAAGAAAATCCAAGTAAGATTTAGGAAATCCTGGAAGTCAAAGTTTTTCCTCAGTTTCAGAGGTAAGGATAGTCTCCCAGATTCTCAGAGATCCTTAGGATTGGAAAGTTTTTACCCTCCCAGGGTCAGGAGGGTAAAAAATACCACAACTTCAAGAATTACAAAATTCTTAGAGAAAGGAAGCATTAGGGGAGCAGGCTGAATATGAGAAGTGATTTACTTAATGAGCTATCAGCCCAGTCCCAGGTTCCCCCAGCAACCCTGCCACCAAGAAGCACATCCAGAATCCCAAAGGTACCAACCTAGTATATTTGCCCTCAGAGGGTCCAATTGAATATTCCCTTGCTCAACAATTCTGACTCCTGATAGGAATATAGAAACTTACGTGGAAACACAGACACTTCTGTTCCTGGCCCAAAATCGTCCCACCTATCTCACTGTGATACAAGAAGCAACCTAAACTCTTCATTCTTTGGTGCAGTATGGGGAGGGAACTTGGAGGTGGCAGGAAGTGGAATAAAGGAGGGGCAGATGAAGGATACAGGAAACTAGTGACAAAGACATGCAGGGTCGGCTTATGGGGTACCTAACAAACTCAGGAGGTTCTAGAGAAATGGAGAATTACCTAGTCAATTCCAACCAAAAGCAAGTCTAACTAATTAAGTCTCAAAAGGTCCTATAAGATCACCCTCTTGAAAAGACTCAGGCAAGTCAGTAATTTTGAAAGGGTTGGTCTTTGCTATATAGGCAGAACAGTTATCCACTTGATTCTAGAAATGTCCACTTAAGTTTCTGTTCTTTGCCTCCTACCAGCCAACAGTGAGAGTTAGAATGCTCCATCCCTATCACATGATAAAATAATAACTAATTAACAACAAATTGTTATATAAAAATTTGAAGCTTGAAAAACATTTTACAAATACTATTTCATTTCATTCTCAGGACAATCTTAGGAAGCAACTGTGTTATTATATCCATTTTACAATTAACATAACTGATACAGAAGAGGTTAAATAACATACCCACAGTTACATAGCTAGTAAGTATTTGAGGCAAAATTTGAACTCAGTCTTCCTGACTCCAGACCCTGCACTCTATCCACTGCCCCATCTAACTGTGTTCCTACATGGAATCACGAAAGAAGAATTAACAATGGAAAGGAAAGTACAGAGAGTTATAACTTAGTGTCTGGTTGTAGAACAAATAAGAACCAGGAGCAGAATTTGGAGTCCCTCAAGATCCAGCTGTGGTTCTCCAAAGAGGACCAGGCTGTATCTACTTTGGACCCTACCTTTTTGAGCAACCTTTCTTGGACCTTGAGGGATATTTAAATTGATGATTCTCATGGGTATTATTTGAGGTGACCAATTCTCTCAAGGAGTTTTTGAGCTGATTAATTTTCCTGATATGTTTCATGGGACTTGAGTGATCAATCACTAAAAAGTCGGACCAAAATGGAGGTCCAGCCACTTTGATTTCTTCTTTGACCTTTCTGACAGCATCTGTTTCTCAGAGATTATGTCATGAAGAGACCCCAGTGACAAAATCTCTGTAACATATATGCTAATCCCTACATTGGCCATTTACAGGAGGAAAAGAAAGAGTGCAGACATTCTGAGTCTGTCAACTTTCTGTCCAGAGATAGGTGACATATTTTATCATCCGTTTTCTTTGATTGGAATTCTTAAGTCTTTCAAAGTTGTTTGTCTTTACAGTGTTGTTATTGTCTAAATCATTCTCCCTTTTGGCCCCCTCACCCTGGAAGTCCACTTTATCCAAGGCCGTCTCACTTTCTCATCTCTATCCTTGAAGTCTCTTCCTCCTATCAGGCAATTCCTCCTAAAATCTCCATTTTGAGAAAATATCCAACCAGCCATATCTCTTTTTCTCTCTGGATTCCACTCCTGAGACTCTCAAATATCTCCACTTGTGTGTGGGCGCACAGGCATTCGCACGCGTGCGCGCGTGCACACATACACACACATACACACACACACACACACACACACACACACACACACACACACACACACACACACATAAAGACACACACTTTTCAGTTTTCGTGCTATTATTCTCCTTTGATGTGCTACCAATATTGTCTTCTCCCATTAGAATACAAGCTCCTTGAGGGGAGGGAATGTTTTGTTGTTGTTGTTTGAACTTTTATTCTTAGTACTTTCCATAGTTCGTGGCATGAAGTAAGTGTTTAATAAGTGTTTGTTGACTTGGTTTGTTGACTCTTGATTCTGCTCATTTCACTTTGCATCAGCTCATATGTCTTCCCTGGTTCCTCTGAAACAGTTCCTTTTATTATTTCTTGTAGCACAGCAGTCTTTCACCACATTCAGACATCATCATTTTTTCCAGCCATTCTCCAGTTGATGGCCATTCGATTTCCAATTTCCTACCAAAAAAAAAAAAAAAAAGAGCTACTATAAATATTTTTGTATATATGGATTCTTTTTTTCTTTTATATTTTTCTATTTTTTTATTATTAAAGCTTTTTGTTTACAAAGCATATGCATGGGTAATTTTTCCAACATTGACCCTTGCAAAACCTTTTGTTCCAAATTTTCCACTCCTTCCCCCAACTCCTCCCCTAGCTGGCAAGTAGTCCAATACATGTTAAATATGTTGAAATACATGTTAAATTCAATATATGTATACATATTTATTTATACAGTTATCTTGCTGCACAAGAAAAATCAGATCAAGAAGGAAGAAAAAGAAAAACTGAGAAAGAAAGCAAAATGCAAGCAGATAACAACAGAGTGAGAATGCTATGTTGTGATCCACACTCAATTCCCACAGTCCTCTCTCTGGGTGTAAATGACTCTCTTCATCACTGAACAAGTGGAACTGATTTGAATCATCTCATTGTTGAAGAGAGTCACGTCCATCAAAATTGATGGTTGCATAGTCTTATTGTTGCTGTGTATAATGATCTCCTGGTTCTGCTCATTTCACTTAGCATCAGTTCCTGTAGATTTCTCCAAGCTTCTTTGAAATCATCCTGCTGGTCATTTCTTACAGAACAATAATATTCCACAACATCCATATACCATAATTTATTCAGCCATTCTCCAATTGATAGGCATCCATTCATTTTCCAGTTTCTTGCTACTATAAAGAGGGCTGCCACAAACATTTTTGCACATATGGGTCTTTCTCCTCCTTCAAGATCACTTTGGGATATAATCCCAATTGAAACACTGCTGGATCAAAGAGTATGCACAATTTGATAACTTTTTGAGCATAGCTTAAAACTGCTCTCCAGAATGGTTCAGTCCATTTACAACTCCACCAACAATGTATCAGTGTCCCAGTTTTCTCACATCCCCTCCAACATTCGTCACTATCATTTCCTGTCATCTTAGCCAATCTGACAGGTGTGTAGTGGTATCTCAGAGTTGTCTTAATTTGCATTTCTCTGATCAATAGTGATTTGGAGCACTTTTTCATGTGGCTACAAATAGTTTGTTTCTTCATCTGAAAATTGTCTGTTCATATCCTTTGACCATTTATCAATTGGAGAATGGTTTGAACTATTATAAATTTGAGTCAGTTCTTTATATATTTTATAAATGAGACCTTTATCAGATCCTTTGGATGTAAAAATGTTATCTCAGTTTATTGTTTCCCTTATAATCTTGTCTGCATTAGTTTTGTTTGTACAAAAACTTTTTAACTTAATATCATCAAAATTATCTATTTTGTGATCAATAATGATCTCTAGTTCTTCTTTGGTCACAAATTCCTTCTTCCTCCACAAATCTGAAACATAAACTATCCTATGTTCTTCTACTTTGTTTATAATATCATTTTTTATGCCTATATCATGAACTCATTTTGACCTGATTTTGATATATGGTGTTAGGTGTGGTTCTATGCCTTCTTTCTGTCATACTAGTTTCCAATTTTCCCAGCAGTTTTTGTCAAATAGTGAATTCTTATCCCAAAAGCTGGTGTCTTTGGGTTTGTCAAATACTAGCTTACTATAGTCACTGATTATTTTGTTCTGTGAACCTGAACTCAACTTCTCTATTTCTTATCCAGTAACAATGGTTTTGCTGCTTTATGATATAGTTTTAGATCTGGTACAGCTAGGCCACCTTCATTTACTTTTCTCTTCATTAATTCCTTTGAAATTCTTGAACTTTTGTTCTTCCAGATGAATTTTGTTGTTTTTTTTTTTCTAGGTCAGTAAATTAGTTTCTTAGGAGTTTGATTGGTATAGCAATAAATAAATAGATTATTTAGGGAGTATTGTCATCTTTCTTATATTCACTTGATCTATCTAAGAGTTTTGTAGTTTTGCTCATATAGTTCCTGATTTTCCCTTGGCAGACAGATTCCCAAATATTTTATATTATCAACGGTTATTTTAAATGGAATTTCTCTTTGTATCTCTTGATGTTGGATTTTGTTAGTGATATGTAAAAATACTGATGATTTATATGGATTTATTTTGTATCCTGCAACTTTGTTAATGTTGTGGATTACTTCTAATAGTTTTTTTTTAGTTGATTCTCTGGGTTTCTTTGGTAGTTTTAAGATACAGATATAGAAGTGATATTGTGAGTCAAAGAATATGCACAATTTAGTAACTCTTTGGACATAGTTCTGAACTGTGTTCCATTATCTCTAGACTTATTAATTCATAGCTTCACCAAACTAATCAGCGTGGCTTTTTTCACAGCCCCTCTAATATTTGTCATTTTCAGATTTTTGGTAATCTTTATCAATCTGATATGTGTGTGTTAGAAATTCATAATTGCTTTAATTTATATTTCATCTTTGTGAGGCTTTGCTCCCTGCTGCCAACTTCAGGGCTCAATTCTCTCAAAACATCTTTCAACTCTAGTATGCTAAATGATAGTGACTACAACCTCACCTCTCTGTGTTGTGCTGACAGAGCTTTAATTATAGCCTCTGTTTTCAACTAATGAAATCCAAGCAAATTGCTTTGGGAAAACATCACTATTCATCAAATAATCAATCAGTCAATAAACATTATTAAATACCTACTTCCTGCCAGGCACTGTGCTAAGCACTGGGAATGCCAATATTAAAAAAAAAAAAAAGACAAACCCTATCCTCAAGGAGCTTACAATCTAATAGGGAAAGACAACATACAAAATAAAGCTGAAAAGGAGAGAGAGAGAAAAAGAAGTGGTGATCAGGAAGGTGTCTGACACAGGCACATGGTGGAGAAATGTCTCAGAGAGGTCATAAAAATAGTATAGTCAGTTGAGAAATGAGGAGATATATGAAATGGGTTCTTTTATATTTGGAAGTTTGGATTATATGGCCCCACCTTCTAATCAGAGGGGCAAGAGGTAATGATGAAATCACCAAGGCTGATGAGATCTTTTAGGATGATAAATTTATCACAATAATGAGCTTCCTATGACATGATTGAGAAATCAGTACAACTTCCCAAGTAGAACATCCAGTTGAGAAATTACATCTCTATGAATTTAAATATAAATTTGTAACTGGTTCCCTTTCATCCAAAGCTGGCCTGAAACCAAAGAAGGATGCAAGAAAGAAAGAAAATAGAGGGTGCATTGTCTCAAGCTCCAGGGGTTTTGTGCAATTGTTTTCAGAGATCCTTGAGGAATCTGACCACAAGCCCTCTTTCCTGCCCTGGAGCTTTTAGAATTGCTCTGCCCCACTGTAGCTGTAAGGTCATGTTCTGAATCATCAGAGCTCTGCTTTGCTGATGTTCAGGCCCTGGGATTGGGTCTAGGACTGCACTGGCGTGTCCTGCACTTGGACTGCACACCAGATTCCCATCCTGTTGTCACAGATCCTCTCCAGTGACTTTCAAAGTCCTCCCTAATGTTCCCAGTGCCAAGAGGTCCAGAAGCCTCTAGCACTATTACTGATTTACCTGTGTGTCTTGGTTTTTGTAATATGATATCCCTAGGATGCACCACTGTGTATCCCAGTTACACCATGATTGATGTTTCAACTAAAACCCCACCTTCCTCAACTCTCTCTGTTCTCTGTTCAATCTCCTCACGATGCCAGTAACTAAGCTTTGTGGTCCTTTGATGTGGAATCCTTAGGTAGAGGAGAGGGGATTTTAAAGAGAACACCTGTGTGCTCCACCTTTACACCATATAAACTACTCTCCAAGGATTCAAGCCTCACTTATAGAGAAAGACCCTCCTCTTATTCTTCCACTGAATTGTCTGTCATCAAAAGTAATTTTTTCTTGTTTTGAGCAGCTTTATAATATGAAGGTTCAAAATCCTCTTAAATTTCTGACCTACTTGCTATTCTCCACACACAACATTCCATTAGCCATCTCTATGCTACTAAATAGCTTGTCTACTATGCCTGTAATGCTCCCTCTTTTAATTCTTCTTCACAGAATCCACAGCTTCCTTCAAAGTTCAGTTCAAGAGCCATTTCTTCCACATAGCCTTTCCAGAGTCTTCCCACCCCAACTAGCAGTTTCTATTATTTTCCCTCTAGATATTTGTATCTGCTTTTTATATATTATGTACAACAGAACATTGATGGATGAGAGGACTGAAATATTTTCTTCTAAGATGTTCAATTCTGCATTCATGAAGACTAGATTCAGTCCCAGGGGAACCTAGACCATACAGAGTAAGGATAAGGCCTCTGTTTGTTTAACTGTAAAATTACAAGTTTGGATTAATTGATGTCTGAGCACCTTTTCAGGTCTAAATCTATAATTATGAATTAGGTTTAATATGTGCATAGCATAGCCATTCATACTTTCTTTCTCTGGGCTATTTTATTCATGTCAATATGCCCTCACATTGGCTAATCTGGGTTCCCAGAAAAAATCCTTCATGATGCAGAATGTGCATTATTCACTCCTATAACTCTCAAGCCTTCACCAGTGTGCTTCCAAGTACAAAAAAATCAGCCTAACACAATGACATCATTAGATCTTCATTTACTTAACAATGAGACATATGCAACAAATGCAATAAAAATCAATATACAATAAACAATTCATATTCCTCAGCTAAATTCTCCCACTAATATACTTAATGTCCATAGAGTAGACAGTGGCAGAAACCTAGTAGGAAAGAATAAGAGTAAAGAAAACCCATGTATTGAGGGCACTTTACCACTTGGAAAACTAGAGGCTTTAACATCCTTGGTTCATTTAGGAATAATATTCACCAAAGTCATTCTTCTACTTTCTGGTCTTTCCCTTTCTCTTGTTTGGCAAATCCTCTCCTCTTCTGGTAATCTCCTGAACTGATGAAATGGTGACAGCTGATTTCTGGGTCATACACACAAGATGGAAGATTGTCTTCTCTGATCCTCATAGCCTTTCAAGTCTCTCTGATATAGAAATTACATACAAGAAATAAATGAGCTCAACAATTTCTATGAGGTTTCAAGACCACAAAGACGGTAAAAAGTTGAACAGCTAACAGAAAAAAAGAATCTCATGAGGACTACTATGTGCCTAGTATCATACAAAATCTCATTGGGAAGGTCTACTCTAAGACTAAACAGAGGACGAGATCCTAGAGCTCCATCTCTCAAAATGCTATTACTCTAAGAATGAAGAATGATTACTGGGGACATGAGGACAGAGATTGCACTTACTCAAAAGGAAGTAACTCTGGTGTGTCTGGTATAATCACCAGTTTCATCCCTCCCCCCTCTTTTGTTCCCCAAAAGAATAAGGAGAGGCAACGAGTATAAGAGTGTATGGCCTTGTTCCTTTTATATGTGAGCAGTGTGTTTGCAGAAAAGGACAGAAAATGAATTTCAGCATGAAGAAAAAGAAACAAATCATTTTGTGAAATAATTATGGTGCTGTCCTTTTCATATGAAAACACATTAGTAAGGGAAAAGGGAAAAAGAATCTTCTATGTGCCAAAACCATAAAATTTGCATGTGAATATAATTTTTGGACAAATATGTAAAATTTCATTTTAGACAGGGTCAGAGAAAGAATTTTTGAATAAAGGAAAAGGAGGGTTCAATTACTTAAAGTGATTTAAAGTGATGTCCCTTTCACATGTGAATTTGGTCATATTAAGGGGCATAAAAATAACTTTTGGGCACTAAAAACTATGAAATCCACATGTGAAAAAATAATTTTAAATATAATAGATGCAAACTATTAGGAATACCCAGTAGGGAACTGAGAGGAGTTTTGTCTGTGAAGACAGAGAAAAGAATGCAGCTTCAGAGGCATTGTGTTCCACAATTTATATGTGATTGTTTTTTAAACATGAGAAATTAAAATTTATAAAGCAATAAGTCAAATAACTCAAGAGTGTGAGATGACTAAATAATGACTGTTAGATTCATAACTAACAAAAATGGATATAATACTAATATCTATCTTCTAGGATTTTTATCAAGATCAAATAAGAGAACTGTTGTACTGCACTTTAGAAACCTTAAAGTGCTATTATTACTAGCTATTATAATTATGCAAGCTATTTTACCTCATAAAGGAAAGATGGATAACTATGTACCAAGAAGCTCTAATTTGGACAATTGAGGGAAGTAAAGAATCAATCAGTCAATAAGCATGTATTAAGCACCTTCATTATGTATCAGGAGCTATGTTAAGTGCTGAGAATATAAAGGAAAGGGGAAAAATGTTGTCTCTGATCTCAGGGAACTCACATTCTAATGGAAGAGAAGACAACATGGAAATAGTTATGCATATGCAAGATATATGCAAAGTGATGCAATTTAATTTTAGAGGGAAAACATGAGTAGTGGAGTAAAGAACATGGAGGAAAACAGGAAGGCCTCCTGTAAAAGATGAGTTTTGAGCTGACTTTTGAAAGAAGTCAGGAAAACAAGAATTGGAGGGTAAGGAGAGCATTAATGCAAACACATGGGGTTGGAAGTTGGAATACCATATGCAAGAAACAAGTAGGTCAGTGGTAGCTGGGTCACAGGGTATGTGGAGGTGAGTAAAGATTATAAAGATTATAAGAAGATTGGAAAGAGTAGAAAGGGACTAAGCAGAGGACTTCATATTTGATACTTGCTGCCTTGTAGGTGGGGTAACATAATCAGAACTTTACTTTAGGAAAATCACACTGGTAGGAAGAGAGCCAGGAAAGTGCAGCATCATGAAAACATGAAAGTATAAAACATGCAGGAATAGATAAATATGTCTATCAAAGGCAATGGATAGGGCAAGAAGAATGAATGAATGATGACAATTAAGTGATTGGTAACTTTGAAGAGTCTTTTTGCCGTTGAATGATAGGTTACAAAAAGATTTAGCCAAAAAAAAAAAAAAATATATATATATATATATATATATATATATATATATATATATATATATATATATATATATATATATATATATATATATATATATGTAGCAGTGAGTGAGAGTAAAGGAACTGAAAGAAACCCAAGAGGAGATGGCTTTTTCAAGGAGTTTGATTCAGAAAGGCAATAGGATGGGAGAGATGGGACAATAGCTACCAAGGATGACTAAATCAAGTAACCTTTTTTTAAAGGATAGGGAAGACCTAGGTGTGTTTGGAGGCATCAGGGAAGCAATCAACCAGTAGAAGAAACTGAAGAATAGGGATAAAGTGGGAATAATAGTAGAAGGCAATCTGCTGGAGAATATGAAAAACACTGGGAGCTACAGTACATGTAAAAGAGGCCCCTCCAAAAAAAGAAGGGTTATGTCTTTTTTAGAAATAGAAGGTAAAGGATGGAAAGGAAACATGATCAAATGATTGAGATGAGGAGGAAGAGAGAAGCAGAATCTTTTGGTAAATGATGCAGCAGAACAGCAGCCAAGAAGAAACCAGCATTCAGCTGCCTACAAGGCTTCAACTATTGTACATGAGAAACTGTAAAGTGAAAGAAAAACATATCTTTGTGCATTTTTGGAAGATGAGGTTTAGTAGCCTGCTGATTGGAAGAGAATTTAATTCCCTTCAGCATTATCTATAAGAATGAGATGAAACTTTTTAGAGATGTTTGTTGATCACTGCTTCCCACCCTACTCTGAAAGGGAAAAGCAGAGGAGGAAATAAAGGCTTTGTGGCTACTTTGTTGTATAATATGAGAATAGAATCTGATTGTAATGGGGTGATGAATAAGGAGACCCGAGGTCACAAGTTCTGAAGCAAAAAAAATTACTAACTCCCAGAGGCTATGGCAAGAAGGATTATTAAAGGATGGTGAGAGGAATTCTCTTGTCAATGGAGAGAAAGATCATCAAATAAGCATTTTTCAAAAACCCCTTTTATGTGTCTGATAATTCTCAATTGAATGTGAAATCTTGCCTGGGATTGTGACTTCCTGACAAGATCAATAGGAGCTTGATTTGCTCTTGAATGGCACAGCTTATTGTACTCTGAGAGCATTTGGAGGTATAGATCAAAGGCAACATGATTTCTGTGATTTTACATAATTTTACAAAGCTCACTCAGATCATACAGAGTTCACCCCATCAATTGGACAATGTAACCTCCTGTAGCATGAAGAGTTGGATGGGCCTATCTGTATTATCTAGAGTCTTTGTGGTTTTGGGGGGGTTTTTTGGCTTAGGTGAATTGCTAGTCAGTATAAAATTATAAATAATAATGCAACATTGGTGGAGTTGTGAAATGACCCAACTATTGTGGAGAGCAATTTGCAACTATGACCAAAGGGCTATAAAACTGTGCATACCCTTTGACCACCAGGGCCATTATTGGGTCTATATCCCAAGGAAATAATAAAGAAGGGAAAAGAATCCACATGCACAAAATGCTTGTAGCAGCTGTTTTTGTAGTAGCAAAGAACTGGAAAATGAATAGATGCTCATCAATTGATTAAGTTGTGATTTATGAAGGGAATGGAATGTTATTGTTCTATAAAAATGATGACCAAGTTGATTTTAGAAAGACCTGGAAAGATTTGCATGAACTGATGCTGAGTGAAACAAACAGAACCAGGAATATATTGTACACAGTAACAGGAAGATTGTGTAATGATCAACTATGAAAGACTTGATTCTTCTCAGTGGTTCAGTTATCCAAAATAATCCCAGTAAACTTTGGATAAAAGCACCATTTGCATCCAAAAAGAACTGTGGAAAATGAATGTAAATCAACACGTGCTATGCTCACTTCTTTTTTCTGGGGTTTTTCTCTTGTGGCATTTCCCTTTTGTCAAATTCAGAAATTGCTAAATGAAAAATGAGAACTTCACAGGGTATATCAGCATAATAGTTCATTCATTTCTAAAAAGGCAGCATTTAATTATATCAAAATAAAGTAAAAGTAAAGCTTAGAGAGATGCAGGATTCTTGTTTTACTAAGACCGCAGATAAAATCCAATTTTATGCTGATATTAACAATCTAAGGTGTCTTTTAATGCCCTAAAGCCTATTGGCTGCCCTGAAGGCTACTTAGATTGCAAAGATTTATGGTGCATCTCAAATACTGAGTGCTGATTGCTTAGTGATAATGACATAATTCTAGAGAGATGGGCTGGAGGGAGGATTGGAAAGATAGAAGAGTAGGTTGCTAAATTTCAAGCTTTCCAAATTTCCCCCACAAATAGAACAACAGGGCAAACATAGACGGTGAAAAATCAACAAGACCTGGGACAGGACAGGGGTCCTCCTGGATCCAAGAAGATTTAAAGAAAGCCCCTGGGCCAGGAATCAACCTGTATGAAGTACAAACACTTTTGGATTAAATCGACAGAAACAGAAATTGGAGAGAGATGGGCTGAACACTTCCATAGTGTTCTCAACAGACCAGCATCAATCAATGTTGAAGCCATTGACCATATATCTCAGATTGAAGTCAATCCTCCCCAAGCTGAAGTGCCAACTGAAGAAGAGGTTCTGAATGCCATTAAGTTACTTAAGTTATGTGACAAAGCACCTGGTGCTTATTTTATTCCAACTGAGATTTAAAATGTGGGGGGTCCATTGCTTCTTCAAAAACTGACTGAAATTTTCTGAGTTATATGGCAAGAGGAGGTTATTCCCCCAGGAGTTTGTGTGCCTTCATATTCCATCTCTATAAAAGTAAGAGCAACAGATTGTGCACTATGACAATAACAGTGTGGGGGACAGGAAGATCTCTATTTTAGTCATAGCTGGCAAAATTGTTGCCAGAGTCTTTCTTAATTCTTCACTTGGAAGATAATCATCTACCTAAGTAAGAGCCAATGAGGCTTCAGAAAGGGCAAAGGAAAAACTGATGTGGTGTTTGCTACCCAGCAACTCCAGAAAAAATTCCAGGAGAACAGTATATATACAACATTTGTAGAACTGACCAATGCTTCTGATATTGTCAGCCATAAGGGCTTACGGTAAATTATGTCAAAATCCGGTTGCCCAGAAAAGTTCATCACTATCATACATCAATTACATGATGGCATGGTTGCCTGGGATCTGGGTAATGAATAATGCTCTCATACTTTCCTAATTACTAACAGAGTGAAAAAAGACTCTGTACTTGTTCCATGTTTTCGGTCATGTTGTCAAACACCTTCAATGAGGAAAAACATAGCATCAAGGTCTGCAACCACTCAGGTAAGAGATCCTTCAACTTGAAAAGGTTATAATCCAAAACTAAAGTGAAATGGGGTCTTGGTGCCTGATTTTTTCGTTTGAGGAAGATTATACATTCAATGCAGCTTCTGAAACTGAGATGCAACAAAGTATTGATTGATTCTCTGCTATTTGTTTTTATTTGGCCCTAATGATTAACACCAAGAAACATAGGAGTTCCATCAGCCAGCACCACACCATATATGTGCAACCATCTTTACAACAAATGGGGAAATTTTGAATATCTTAGCAGCACACTTTCCAGGGATGTACACATTGAAAATGAGGTTAATCCGTGCATAACCAAAACTAACTTGGTGTTTTGGGAGGTTCCAAAAGAAAGTGTGAGATAGAAGTATTACACTGACTACCAAACTACTCTACAGAGCCATTTTGCTAACCTCATTGGTGTATGACTGTGAAACACGAGACAGTGTACCAATGCTGTGCCAGGAAACTAAATTGCATCCATTTGAATTGGCTTAGGAAGATTCTGAACATCACCTGGCAGAATAAGATACCAGACACTCAAGTTAAACTGCCAAGCATTCAAACAATTGCAGAGAGCACAATTCTGTTAGTTGGCCACATTGAGGAATATGATATTCCAGAGAATCACCTACCTAGCAAACCTGAACATAATCCTTCAGGGGAAAAAATGGATATTCATGAAACGAGGATTTTCATGCATTTGTATGAAATGAAGCTAAATGGAAAATTTGATTTTCAAATACAGAACTTTGGATAAGCATAAGGAGATAATCAGGAAAATGATAGCAAAAAGGACTTAATAAAGTTTATCTATTTATATTCCTACATAGGAGGATGATACTTTTAATTTATTAGAATTTCCTCATTATTATGGCAGTTAGGAGTATATAGATAAAAGGCACAAGTGTGAGTTGAATATGAAGGGGTTATTTTTTTTTTGAAAAATGATTAAATTAAGGGGTAAAAGAGGAATGTATTGGGAGAAAGGGAAAGGGAGAAGTGGAATATTGCAAATTATCTGCCATTTAAAAAAGAAGCAATTTTTTGTGGTGGCCAGAAACTAGAAATTATGTGGATACCCATCAATTGGAGATTGGCTGAATAAATTGTGCTATATGAATGTTATGGGATATTATTGTTCTGTAAGAAATAACCAACAGGATGATTTCAGAAAGGCCTGGAGAGACTTACATGAACTGATGCTGAGTGAAATGAGCAGGACTAGGAGATCATTATATAATTCAACAACAATACTAAATGATGATCAATTTTGATGAATGTGGCCATTTTCAACAATGAGATGAACCAAATCAGTTTCAATAGAGCAGTAATGAACTGAACCAGCTACACCCAAGCAAAAGAACTCTGGGAGATGATTATGAACCACTGCATAGAATATCCAAATCCCTCTAATTTTTTCCACCTGCATTTTGGTTCACAGGCTAAATGTACACTATTTCAAAGTCCTATTCTTTTTGTATAGCAAAACAACTGTTTGGTCATGTATACATATATTGTATTTAATTTATACTCTATCATATTTAACATGTATTGGTCAACCTGCCATCTAGGGTGGGGGGGGAAGGAGGGGGAAAATTAGAACAAAAGGTTTGACAGTTGTCAATGTTGTAAAATTTACCCATGCATATATCTAATAAATAAAAACTATTAAAATAAAAAAAAATTTAAAGAGGCAAGAAAAAGCTTTTATAGTGGACAAGGAGGACAGGATAAGAGAGGATAAGTATAAGAATTTTATTCTCATCAGAACTGGTTCAAAGAAGAAATAACATGCACATTTAATAGGGGTTTAAAAATCTATCTTATCCTGCAGGAAAATAGGAGAGGAATGGGATATGGGAGGAGATAGGATGATAAAAAAGAAGGTATTTGGGGGAAGGCAGTGGTCAGTACCAAAACACTTCTGAGAGGTGATAAGGTGAAAGGGGAGAGAGAATAAATGGTGTGGGGGTGGGGGGAATATTGATAGCAATAGTAAGTGTAAAAAAAATTTCAAAACAAGTATCTCTGCTAAGGCCTCATTTCTCAAATATAGAGGGAAATGAGTCAAATTTATTAAAAAGTAAAAGTAAAAGCCATGCCCCAATTGATCAATGATCAATGCTCTGTGCTCAAAGAGCTATAAATTCATGTACATCCTTTGACCTAACAATACCACCACTTGGCATGAATATCAAAAGAGATTTAGGGGGAAAAAAGGAAAAAAATGACATATATACAAAAAATATTCATAGCAACTCTCTTTTCAGGACAAAAAAAAAAAGGAAATTTAGGGGATGTCCATCAACTGGGCAATGGCTCAATAAACTGTGATGTATGTTTGTGATATAATATTATTTTTCAGAGAATGATGAGCAAGATGCTCTCAGAAAAAAAAAAATCTGAAAAGTCTTCCATGAAATCAAGCAAAGTAAAATGTATTACTTATAAAGTAATAGCAATGTTCTGGGATGACCAGCTGTAAATGACTTTGCTATTCTCTGTTGTATAATCATAATATAACTATTCTCAAGGAATTATGATGAACAATTCTATACATACCCAGAGAAGGAACTGATTGTGTCTGAATACAGATTGAAGCTTTCTTCTCTTCCTCTCTCTGTCTCTCTCTTTTTAACTTAATTTTTCTTGAGGGTTATTTTCATTAGGGTGGGATATCTATGTTTTCCTTCAAAACTTGACTTTTATGAAACTTTTGTATAACTTCACACATGATTTCTTAATTGTAGATGGAGATAAGGGAGAGAACCTAAAACTCAAAAATTTTAAAAACAAATTTAAATTTTTTTTATTTTGAATGTAACTGGGAAAAATATTAAATAAATAAAATTTAAAAGTTCCAAATGTCTCTTTTTATTTAATGTCAAGCTTTTTTCTTTTCACTTATGGATAAATTTGAATTTGCAAAGTAAATCACCTTGGGTGGTGTTCTCAGTTCCATCACACTTTAGAACACATTATTCCATTCCCTTCTGCAATTTCTAGTGAATGAGGAATAGTCTTTTGTTATTTGAATTTTCTTTCCTTTATATTTGAAGGCTTTTCTTTTGGTCATTGAAAATTTGTTACTTTTCAGTTAAATTATAAAATATCTGTTTTGCAATTTGGACCATATAGTTTTGATGTGATTTTTTTGTTTTAATTTCCTGGAGGCAATATGTGCTTTCTTTCATTTGACACTTTATTTTCTATGGCGGATAGGTGGAGCAATAAAAAGAATAATGAAGACGAGTTCAAATCATAATTTAATACTTATTGTCTGACCCATAGCAAGATACTTAGCTACTTTTGTAGTCCTCAATTTCCTCAATCATAAAATGGAGATAATAATAGCACCTATCTCTCAGCTTTGTTGCAAAGATCAAATAAGATGTTTGTAAGGGCTTAATATAGCACAAATGCATGTTTCCTTTCTTTACAGAGAAGATCTGGGAAGTTTTATTTTTTCTTGCATTTTTGTCATATTCTTTTGGCAGCATTACAATCCTTAATCTTTAATTTATTTCTATACATCTAATCTTTAAGAGTAAAATGTTTTCCTTGTGTGAAAATTAGGCTTTCTTTTCATGTTATTACTTTTTGCTTCTCTTCTTCCAGTTGTCCTTCACTTCTTTGGATTTGTGTTTCCATTCTGTTATTCTCATTTTAGTTTTCTTGACTAGATTTGCCAGTATGGATTTTCTATTCTGCCAACTATTTCTGCTGTGCTATTCATAAATTCTACTTTCACAATTCATATTTCTCTTTTAAACCATTCAGGAACATCCTACCATGGCTCCATGCTTTTCAGGAAATATATAAGGTTCTCTGCCACATCAGATATTGATTCATTCCTTTGTCTTTCATTATTTATTATTTACAGATAACTAAAATCTTCTACTTGATCTGAAGTTCATTTTTTTTAGTATTAATATCTTTTAGTTTATCTGCTTATGCACAAGGTCTTTAACTGCATTTTTTTTATTCTTGAGATCTTTAATATTTCAGTCTTTTTTTCCTTTTATTCCCCTGTTGCTCACTTTCTGACTTCATCCCTTTTGATTGTAGTTTCTCTGGGGATTGGTTCTCAAGATGTCTCAGACCCTTCCTTGTTGGGCACTTAATGGTTCACTAGCCTTGGTCCATGTCCCAAGTAACTTTGGTGAGGAGAGGGGTAACAGAACTGCCTTCAACTGAATATTGAACATTATCCTTAAGGCTTAATAGAATGCTGCACAGCTACACACATATGGCCTACCTTGCTCCTTTTGTTCCTCAATTCTCTGGCCTAGTTCAGTGAAGGCAGCATCAATGTTTCCATATTGCTATTGCAGTCCAAGCAAATTTTTGTGGTTTGGATTTCCATAGCACTGGAAAGAGAACTACTATATACAACTGAGTTCAGTCATGAAAGAGGGGTTTATCTTCTGCAACCCACTTTCCAAGATCGTGATGAGCAAATGGGGAAGGATGATGAATGAGCCCACTATGAAGTAGGTTAGAGAGCTCAGACAAACTTTGGCAAATCACTTTTATAGTTTTGGATCCCATCTCTAATATTTTACTTTTATTTTTTATTTCTTTTATTTGATAAAAGCTTTTTATTTTCAATATACATGCAAAGATAGTTTCATTCACCCCTGCAAAACCTTGTGTTCCAAATTTTTCTCCCTTCCTTATCCCCTAGATAGCAAGTAATCCACCATATGTTAAATATGTTCAATTTTTCTATACATATTTCCACATATATCATGCTACACAAGAAAAAACAGATGAAAAAGGAAAAAATGAGAAAAAAAAAAAAACAAAATGCAAGCAAACAACAACAAAAAAGCGAAAATACTGTTGTGATCCACATTTAGTCCCCATAGTCCTCTCCATCACAAGTCTAATGGAATTGGCCTGAATCACCTCATTGTTAAAAAAAAAAAAAAAAAAAAGCCAAGTCCATGACAATCAATGATCATCACATAATCTTGCTATTGCTATATACAATGTTCTCTTGGCTCTATTCACTTCATTTAGTAACTTCACTTAGCTCTATTCACTTCATATAAGTCTCTCCAGGCCTTTCCAAAATCAGGTTACTGATAATTTCTGACAAAACAATAATACTCCATTACATTCATATATCATTACTTATTCAGCCATTCCCCAACTGATGAGCTCGATTTCCAGTTCCTTGCCACTACAAGAAGAGCTGCTTCAAACATTTTTGTACATGTGGGGTCTTTTCCATTTTTTATGATTTCTTTCAATACAGACCTAGTAGAGATACTGTGGAATCAAAGGGTACACACAGTTTTATAGCCCCTTAGGCATAGTTCCAAATTGTTCTCCAGAATGTATCATTTTCATTAATTCCCTTGAAATTCTTGCCCTTTTGTTCTTCCAGATGAATTTTGTTATTATTTTTTCTAGCTCTGTAATTTCTTAGCTGCTTAATGGACATGGCACTGAATAAATAGATTAATTTAGACAGAATTGTCATTTTTATTATATTGGCTTGGCCTCCCCATGAACACTTATGTTCTTCCAATTGTTCAGATCTAACTTCTTTGTGTGAAAAGTGTTTTGTGTGTTCACATAGTTCCTGGCTTTATCTTGGCAAATAAATTCCCAAATATTTTATATAATCTACAGTTATTTTAAATGGAATTTGTCTTTATAACTCTTGCTGTTGAACTTTGTTGGTAACATAGAAATGCTGATGATTCATGTGAATTTATTTTGTATCCTGAAACTTTGCTATTTTATTCTCATTACATATGATGCTTCCTGATAGTTTTAGATAAATGCTACTGATCACTTTAAGGAAACTCCATTTATTCCTTTGCTCTCTAATGTTTTTAATAGGAATGGGTGTTGGATTTTCTCAAATGGTTTTTCTGCATTTATTGATATATGATTTCTGTTAGTTTATTGATATAGTCAATTGTGCTAATAGTTTTTCTAATTCAATTTTTCTAATTTTTCTATTTTCTTTTCAATTTTTTTCAAAAATCAAAAATTTTCAATTTTTCTGATTCAATAATCAGCCCTGCATTTCTGATACAAATCCTACTTGGTTATGGTGTATTATCCTAATGATAATATTGAACCCTGAATAAAAAAATTAGAGCCAGACCCCCCCTTTGCCATTGAGAGGGATTCCAGAGATTCTTATAGGGCTCCAGTGATCAAGGACACAAAGGCAAGATGGAGGTAAAGCACTGATGAGTGGGAACTTCCAGGAATGGACCATAAATTCAGTTTAGACAGGTTGAGGGTAAGCAAGGATCAGTAACCTCTATCTAAAACTATCAGGAAGCATCATATGTGATGAGAATAAAATAGAAGCATTCCCAATGAGATCAGGTGTGAAACAAGGTTTCCCACTATTACCATTACTATTCAGTATTGTATTAGAAATGTTAACTTTAGCAACAGAGAAGAAAAAGAAATTGAAGGTATTAGAGTAGGTAATAAGGAAACAAAATTATCACTCTTTGCAGATGATGTGATGCTATACTTAGAAAATCCTAGAGAATCAACTAAAAAATGACTAGAAGCAATTCACAACTTTAGCAAAGTTTCAGGATACAAAATAAATCCAGCGAATGTTGCAACTTGTCAAATGCTCTTCCTATTTCTATTAAGATAATCATGTCCTTTGGAAATTTTTATATATTTTATTATTTTCATTGTTTTTTTAATGATGAGCTATCCTTGAAGCCTTGATATAAATCCAACTTGGTTATAATGAAGATACAGGAGAATATTATGTGGGGAAAAGGTGAAGGACTTACAGATTAAGCACATATTGATCAGGAACTGTTATCTAAAGCCTTAAAGGCCTCAGTTTAGGAAGCATATGATTTTAGATAAGATCTGGACTATATTCTATTGTTCAAAGAAGGACACTGGTAAGAAAGCTACACATCTACTACATTCCACTGACCAAATAGGGGAATAAAGACTTATGTGACCAATCACACCATATAGAGGGTAGGATTTTGGGGGTACTTTGTCTGAAATGTATAAATACTATGAACATTTTCAAGGGAGTGGCTCTCTCCTGCTGTGAATTCGGTTCACAGACCAGGATGGGGTCCGCTTCTCAAGAGTCTAATATATAGTTCTGCTTTCTATGAGTGATCTCTGTAAGTAGTCAATTTGGGTAGGTCTCTTTTTGTCCCAAACAATATGATGTACTCTAATCAAATCAATGAAGGGAGAAGCTCCTGTATTATCTCAGAAAGAAAAGAGACTGCTGGAGAAAGGGTGAAGTAACAAATGGAAATATTGAATCAGAATAGGTGAAAAAATATAGAAATCTTGGGTAAAATCAAGAGGTAAAGTCTACAGGGATTTAATACTTTAGGAGTACTACTTCTAAGACAATGTGCCTCTTAGTAAAAGATAATTGATTTCCCACACACACACCAATTGCTAGTCGCCTCCCTAAACTCCCTGGGAAATTACTTTGAATTTACATAGGATGGAAGGAAGAAGACTTCAGAAATGAGTTTTATAATAATCCAGATAGGTGGAAATACCAACGTGTGAGCTCTCTGAGAGCAGGGAGTTTGGGGTTTTTTTGTTTTGGGGGTTTTGTTTTTTTTTTTGGTCTTCCTTTCCCTAGTGTTTAGCATAGTATTTGACACACAGTAAGTTTATAACAAATGCTTCTTGACTCACTTACAAAAAAGCTTAAACTAGTTTTGGTATCCAGGCTGGATTGAATCAATGAGAAAATGCTGGCAGAAAGGTATTAGTATAATTATAGGCAGGTATTAATTGACTGTTATAGTAGGGTGGAAGAAGTAGGAATAAAGAAGACGGAATGAATAATACCCAGGAGGCAGAAACCTGGAAAATATCATTATTATTTAGAAGCTAGAAAATGACCTGTTTAGGACTCTTCTAAATGTTTCCAGCCTTTGCCTTAAGACTTCCAAGGATAAGGTATTCATTCTTCTTCAATATATTCCATTACACTTTGAGACAACTCTAACAGTTTAAAAAGTTCTTTACTACATTTAGCCCAAATCCAACTCCCTGAAATTTCTCATCCTGTCCTAGGTCTGCCTTTACATCAAGCTTTAAAACAAAATCTAATTTCTCTCCCACATACCAGTCCTTCAAATACTTTAATAGGTAGTAGCCAAATCCCAACTTTGTTCAAGCACATAGAAGGGATAGAATTAGAATTCCTCTGGTTTGTCACCTCCTATTGTACCTAAATATGGCCATTTAAGTCCAGTAGGTGAACCAACTTGGACAGCACTTCCTCAAGATCATTTCTAGGTAACATTACGATTTTGGTCAAATGATCTCAGATCAGGAAGATGGGTCAAAAAACTCCCATCCACTTTGTGACCTCTGTCAAAAGGGGAAGAAAGTGTTAGTGTGTGTCTAAGTGGGAGTGTAATACAGGTGTGCTCCCCATACTCTCTCTCCTCACCACCTCCAACAGACTAGCTGGTTTCTGCCACAGGTGTTTCCGAGGTTTCATCACTGTGAGTTCCAACTCAGTCTACACAGTGATACATACCCTACCTTAAACCCCAGGTACAGCAGGGTCTATGGAAGGTGTTCCTAGCTGATTCACAAGACTATGAAATGTATGGAGAAGTGCTTATAGCAAAGTGGTGATTAATGATAGTAAGAGAACAACCTGGAAGTGGCAATAGGAAACAAGAACTATTCTAAGTCTACCATGTCTACTAATAAATCTATGGAATGAGTGAAAGTGCAGTCAGTGTCAGGAACATGGATGCTGTGTCATCAGGAAGGAGCTAGATCTCAATGATTGCAAGGAGATAGAAGGAGTGAAAAAGAAAAAGTTTCAGATAAAGGCAAATTGTTATCTATAGAGCAGGCATTCCAGAGAGCACAGTTGATGGAATGGGGTAGCTTTAGTATAGAATGCTGGGGAGATTTGGTTGAGGGGATAAGAACAAGGAAGAATAAGTAGGGGACAAAGAACAGGTTTGAACAATGTCAACCAGGAGTTTAGAATCACTGGGATAGGGAATGAGATAACATCAGTGAGAGTTTTTTTTTTAATTAATAGTATGAATTCAGGTTAGCTATCATCATCCCCTAGGAGTTCTGCCTCCTATAGGGTTGTCCTAAGGTATCAGACAGCAGTATGTAGCTCAAAAAACCAACAAGTTGAGGATAGTAAGGAATGTGATGGAATGGCTAGACCAGGAAAGGTAGAATTCTTTAAGTTGGAATGAAATGAACCTAGTACAACCAGATGTCAAATTACATGATAACATAGGGTGTGCCACCCTAGCTGGAATATTTCCTAAACTTACATTCTCATTCATGGGTTGAGAGGAAGCTGCTATTTTGAGGTCTGGGAGCCACCCCATAGAATCATACTCCTACTATTATAAGTCATGAGCTCCAAGCTATGGATTCCCTGTTAGTAATCAATCAGTCAACATGTTTCTAATATTTCTGAAGCACTTATGAAGAGCACTGTGTGAAGCACTAGGGCTACAAAGAAAGTCAAAACACTAGTCCCTTCCTTCAAAGAGCTCACATTCTAATAGAGGAAGCAACATACAAATAACTATATACTAACAACTTGTATTCAGAATAAAGGAAAGATAATCTCAGATGGGAATCATAAGCAGTAGGGGGAAAGGGTGAGATGCTCAGCAAAGGTCTGTTATAGAAAGTAAGATTTACATTTGAGCTAAATTTTGAAGATGACCATGAAAGTCAGGAAGAAGATGAAGCATTCTATACATAGACAGTCTGTGAAAAAGTACTGAGTCAGGAGATGGGATGTCATGTTTGAGTAACAGCAAGTAGACTGACATAGGTAAATCACAGAATACTTGAAGGGGAATCCAGTGTAAGAAGATTAAAAATACAGGAAGTTAGACTATGAAGAACTTGAAATGCCAAGAAGATCATTTCATATTTTGATTCTAAAGCTAAGAGAGTTACTAAAACTCACTGAACAAAAGGGTAATTATTGCTAATTTTAGCAAAAACAGTTTCAGTTGAATGATATCAGAAACTAGATTATAGATGATTTTGAAGTATATGAAAGGAGAGAAAATGAAGCTACCCAGTATATGTGGCTTTCTCAAGAAGTTTGAACAAGCAAGAGATTATCCCTGCTCCCTGTATAGACCTAAGGCACACTTTTCCAACAATATACACAGAACTTTGTGCCATTTGCCAGCCAGGTGAAAGATGAACTAGGGTGAGAAGAATCTTGAGAGAGGAAGCCCAACAAGAAGGCTATAACAAAAGGCCATGCTTGGGATGATAAAGGTCTATATCAGGGTAGTGGAAATATGAGGGAGAGAAATAGGCATATTATGAAGGTAGAAACAAGACTTGGAAGAGAATGGACATGGGGATGAATTAAGTGAGAAGTAGAAAACATAGAGATTGTGAAACTTGGTGACTAAGATATTGGTGCTACTTTCAACAGCAATAAAGAAATTAGAAAAGGGAAGGAAAAACCTGAAAAGAGTGAACTGATGTAAAGTGAAATGAGCAGAACCAGAAGAACATTGTACACAGTAACAACAATATTGTATAAGGACCAACTATGAATGGATTTAGCTATTCCCAGTACTTAAATGATACAAGACAATTCTGAAAAACAGCATAAAAAATGTCCTCCTCCAGAGAAAGAATTATTGGAGTCTGAATGTAGTTTAAAACATTTTTAAACTTTATTTTTCTTGGGATTTTTTTATCTCTGTTTTCTTTTACAATGTGACTAAGATAGAAATGTGTTTTGCATAACTGCACATGTATAACCTATATCAAATGTTTCCTTTTCAATGAGGAAGGAAGCAGTAGAAGAAGAGAATTTAGAACTCAATTAAAAAAAAAGAATGCTTAAAATTGTTTTTACATTTAATTAGGGAAAAATAAAACATTAAAGAAAGAAAGAGGAAAAGGTTTGGGGTGGAAAGATAATGAATTCTGTTTTGAATATATTGAATTTGAGATGCCTATGGAACATCCAAAAGGCAATTGGTGATGTAGACTGGAGCCTAAAAGAAAAATGAAAGCTGCATATATAGTTCTGGGAATCTTTTTCACATACATGATAATTAAATCTATAAGAAATGATAAGTTCACCAAATGAGATAATATAAAGGAAGAAAAGAGTTCAGAACAGACCTTTGGAGGATATTTACAATTAGAAAATATAACCTTGATGAAAAGTCAGCAAAGGAGACTGAAAAAAAAAGTGATAAGAAAAGGAGAGGAGTCAGGAGAGAATTAAAACATAGAAAAGAAGGAGTATAAAGAAAAGTATCAAAGACTGCAAAAGGTCAAGAAAGATGAAGACTGAAAAAGGGTGGTTAAATTTGGCAATTCAAGAATTTTTGCTAGCTTTAGAAAGAGTAGTGTCAATTGAATGATATTAGAAACCAAATTACAGAAGATTTGGAAATATATGGAAGGAGAGAGAACCTACTTAGTATATATGACTTTCCCAAAAAGTTTGAGTAAGCAAATAGATTAGTTCTGCTCCCTGAATAAGCCCAAGGCACACTCTCCCAACAATGTACACAGAGGCCATGAGAAGAATGGGTTACATGATGGTAGTGAGACACATAATGCTATCAAACGAAAAGGCAGCTGGTGTTACAGTAGACAAAATGCTGAATGGGGAATAGATGTCTCTTTTGTTACAAGATAAAACATTATCATGTGTGAGTATAACTTCCTTTTTTTCTATTTGAACATATTTTTATTGATTATTTCCAAACTACCAGGTATTCTTCAAATAATAGCACTCAACATTTACTTTATTCTAAAGAACTAAAGTTAGTAACACATATATAATCTTCTTTAGCTAAAATGAAGAAATAATCACTCTGCTCCCTTACAACAAAATCCCAGATTTCCAGTGCTAGAAGCTACTCCAGTGACCATCCAATATATAAATAAAAAATAATGCCTTCTATAATCCACCTGTTATGAGGTCATAAAGACTTGCCTAAAAATCTCCTCATACTTCCCAAGATATTCTATTCCATTTTTGGATGGGACTACGTATTCTTCTGTCTTACAAAGCAGTTCATTCCATTTTTTTGGAATATTAGTGTTGAGGTCCTGAATGGTGGATGTGTTGGGTAGAGAGAAACTGAAGAATTGATCCCTGAGACAGGCAAGGAGAAGGCACTGATAGAAATCAATTTAGATTCATGGTCCCACCCTCTAGTCAGAAATCCAAGTTATGTCAAACCCCTGAGGCCCACCCTTTGCCTCACCTTGTCATGTCCTATCAGAAATTCCCATCATTTCCCTGAGGTTAAATTTTCTCTATAAAATCTCCTTATGGCCCATGCCATATTGACTACCCTCCTTTGGGTCAGTCTGTCATGATGCTCTGTCTCCTGGTGTTTTTTCCTTTGCCCCTCCCCATGCCACATGGTCTCTCCTAATCCCACCATACTCTCTGTCCTAACCTCACTTCTTATAGCTAGCTAACTCTTTTGGTTTGGTAAATCCTTTTCAGGATTAAGCCTGCCAATTAAGGATATGCCCTAATCATAGGGTATTTACTTTCTCCTGGTAAATGGCAAGTTCCACTCGGGAACTTGCCCTTTCCATCATTAATTATTGAAACCTTTTCTATGCTTTCTTAACTCTATTTCATATTTACCATTGCTAGTATCTATTGTATCCCTTCATTTTGCCTGCAACCTATTCCCCTAAATAAATCTACCTTTTGCCAAAGAGAATGGTAATTTTGAATTCACATGACTGAACCCCAACTTTTGCTGCCTACCATCACCTGGTGTCTACATCATCCACGTAATTCAGATGTTCTTTCTCTTTTGGCTACCAGAAAGAGAGCTAGTAGGAATATTTTGTTTTATAAAAGATCTTTCTTTTTGTCTTAAAGCTCTTTGGGGTATATGACTATTATTGAGAAAATTGAGTCAAAACAACAATTCAGTGTCTTTTTTCAATGCTTTCTTATTCCAACAGCATGGCCTTAAAACAAGCTAACAAAGCAATTAAAATCTCCCCTGAATGGGAATTCTCCTACCACACAATTCAAAAAGTATTACTTACAATTTCACCGATATCATTAAAGAGAATTCAAAGATTCCTTCAAAATGATACCAGAGATCCTTGGAGGTTCTACATGGGTACATATCAAAAGTATATAGGCCCTATTGCAAAAATTTCTTAGAAAAGATGCATAATAAGCTCAGGTTCTAACAGAGAGGCATAGGAACTGTACTCTTCAATCCAGTGATACTGGCCTCCTCAGTTCTTCATGGACAAGGCTCTCCATTTCTTGACTCCAAGCATTTTGTCTGACTGTTCCCCATGTCTGGAAGGATGTCCCTCCTCATTTGGACTCACTGATTTCCCTGGCTTTTTAAATCTCAATTAAAATTCTGTCTTTTATTGGAAACCTTTCCCATTCCCTCTTAATGCTAGTGCCTTCCCTCTTTTATTTCCTATTTATTCTGTATATATCATTTGTGTATATTGCTGTCGTCACAATTGGATTGTGAACTCCTTGAAAGTAGGATCTTTGGTCTCTATGTGTCCAGCTCTGCCTGGTGTTGAATAAAATAACTAATTGACTAATAAGCTCTTTCCCTAGAGGCTATTGCGGCCATACTTCTAATAAAGCTTTAGCATGCCATCTCAACTTTTTTTTTAATGTTTTCATATATATGTATAATATACATAAACACACATGTATGCATATATGTATATATATATGTTATATATCTTTATGTTTATATACATCACATGTATACATTTATGTGTGTATCTTTATACACATATATATAATATACATTTATGTATATATACTTATATGTGTATCTTTGTATTTTATATATACATATGTATTATACATATATATGTATGTATGTATATAACTGCACATCCAATATTAGAAAGTTAGAGGGAGAGTTGAAAATCAAAACCACTAGGTATACTCACTCAGATCACAGTAGGTCCAGTCTCTGACTTACTTATTAATACAGGACATGGGGGGGGGGCAGCTAGATGATGCAGTGGATAGAGCACCAGTCCTGAAGTCAGGAGGACCTGAGTTCAAATTTGGTCTCAGACACTTAACACTTCCTAGCTGTGTGACCCTGGGCAAGTCACTTAACCCCAGCCTCAGCAAAAAAAAAAAAATACAGGACATACAGTTTAGAAATTAGTCAGCTACCTAGAAACACACTTGATTTCTAAGTACTACTATTACTAGGATGGCACCTGTAACAAGGATGTGAGACTTTTTATGCTTCCTTTGAAAATGGCTCTCTAATGTCCTCTAACACCCCTATATAACCCTTACAGGGTTAAGGAAGTGCTAAAATCATCCCAGACTAAGTTAAGGCTATCTTTAGTATCTTGAAGTTTTGTATCCAAATTCTCTTTAAAAATTGACACTTGCAAATGATAATGCTCGAATTCATAGCCAGGTCATATCACAAGTCCAAAGAGATGAATACATTGCCAAGTTGCCCTCTTGGCTCCTGGTTCACTGGTTTCCTGATTGTTGCTGCTATTGTTGTTGTTGTTGTGCCATGTCCAACTTTTAGTGACTCAATTTGGAATTTTCTTGGCAATGATTTTAGAGTAATCTTGGGATTTTTTTCTTCAGTTTATTTTACAAATGAGGAACTAAGACAAATGGCGTTGAGTGACTTCCCCAAAGTCAAACAGCCAGTAGGTTTCTGAGGCCAAATTTGGACTCAGGAAGAAGAATCTTCCTGACCTCAGTCCTATATGTTCTATTCACTGTATTACCTTCCTAGATCCTCTTATATTCTAACTACAATAGATTCTTATTTAGCACATCTGTCTCTGTCCCAATATACAAATACACTCATGAAAGACATATACACATGCAGAGGCACAGTAATAGGACTGCTTCTAAGAGGTTTCCCAGACCTGGATTCTTTATATAGCTGTGTTCTCAGTTCTGGTCCTGGTCCTGGATCAGGGAGTATGGGTTTTATGTCAGGGGCTGTACCTAAGCCTCAACACGGTGAGTCTTGCACAGTAGTAAATGCCTGAGTCTTCCTTCTGCAGATGGCGCAGAGTCAGTGAGACTGTGCTAGCCTCGTTGTTCCTGAAAATGAAGGCTCTATCTTGAAGGCTCTTCTTGTATTCTTTTTTGTTACCTAACCCAGCAGTGATACTGGCCACAACCTCCTTGGTGCCTCCAGGTGGGCTCCAGTGCCAGGAAAAGGAAAAGTCCTTAAAGCGGAGCCCTGAGGCTGTACAGGTCAGGGTCAAGTTCTGGCCCTCATGGGTCAGTTTGCCGCCTGTCTCCACCAGCTGCACCTGGGCCCAGGACCCTGCAGAGGACACATGGAAAAAGAAGGTCAACCACACACTGAGTTCTTGGTAAGGAAAACTGGGGGCCAAGATAGAGATACCTGAAAGCTAACGAAAGGCTGGGTCTCATACTCAGGTTCCTCGGGAGAAAAGCCCAAGTAACTGAGAGCCAAAAGAAAGGAACTGCATACCCAGGCAATTGAAGAAGGAAGAATGGGGAACAGAATGGAACAGAAATATCTGGAAGCTAGTAATCCAGGAAGAGAGGAGGAAGGGAATGAGGGTAGAGATACCTGAAAGATTAAAGAAGAGTAGTCCCAAAAGATAGGCCATGGCAAGCATAATAGGGCTCCTAATAAACATTGTACTACAGACTATAAAAAGCATGGAACAAGTTTCAAGGGGTATAGTTAGAGCCAGACAGCTGTGATCTAGGGTTGATTATGTCTGCATGGATATGTGGTCAGGCCAGACAGAGCAATCTTTAAAAAGGAAGCTGAGAGCAGTGGTATCAGCATCCCATCCCCCATCTTGGGGTGGGGAGGACAAGGGTGGAGCAGAAGAGAAAGACAAAAGTGAATCAAAAGAGAAGGGACTTGCCCAGTATAACTGTGACTGTATGGCTGACTCCCAACTCCAGAAGCATTTGAACAACTCCCTTCCCGTATCATGGAGTATCCTTCCTATAGTTTAAGGATGCTCAAGGCACAGGCAAACATTCATAAGTGTGCTAAGCAGGTAAGTATAGTTTATGGCTTTAGTGTCATACTGATTAATCTACAAAAGTGTCATTTTAGAGAACTAGACAAAAAGAAAATGAAATTCCTCTAAAGGAACAAAAAAAAAATCAAGAAACAAGAACAATGCAGTCCTATTAAAACCATTTTTTAAAGTCCACTTACCTATATGTTTGTGTTTTATTTTTTTCAATACAGCCAATTAATTGGCTTTTAAACAGTTTTAGTTTCTTTTTTCCAGGGGCTAAGTAAAAAAAGGGCTGTCAAACACAACATTGAAAAATTGCTACTGTTTCTTAGCTAATAAGTGCAGATTCAAAAGACTTAATATTGTATGATATTTTATGTGCCTTTTCCTTGCTTGGTGTGTATATGTGTCCATCCATCTGTCTCTGTTTGTCTGACTCTGTTTCTGCTTTCTGTCTGTCTTTCTCACCTTTTTTCTCTGTGTTTCTCTATCTGTCTGTATGTATGTGTGTCTCTGTCTCTGTTCCCCTCTTTCTACTTATCTGTGTATGTTCCCCTTTACACATTCAGAAATGATTATTGTGACCTTGAATACTAAATCAAATCAATTTGGCTGCAGTACAATAAAGGAAGAGTGGATTATCCTACTTTGGGGTATACATGACCTTCCTTCTCTTTGCAGATACCTTCAGCTCCATCATCTCTTCTCTCCTATAGAATATCCTATCTCTTTGGATAAGTTCTGTGTTGTCACCCAACTTTCCTGAATGACAGCAGAGAAAAGGTACTGCAAAGTTTGTATTGTTCAACCAGCAAAGATTGCTCTTCATTGCTCATTGATATTTTTCTGCAAGGAGAATTAACAATGTTTGCTTAAGTACTTTTCAGAACAAGGATATGACCTAGACATCAGTAATTGAATCACTGGAGCTCAATTCAGAAAGCAAAACAATGGGATTTTCTCCAGAGCAACCTAAGGGGAAATGAAGTTTGAACAAACAAACCACAGAACACTCTGAATCTTTTGCCTCTGACTTACTCTTTTGTTTCTTCCCCCTAACATGGATGACCAAACAGTGATCATGAGACAGATCACTAGGATGGGAGCACCTGGTCCTTTCTGTCAGTTGGGCTAATTAGAAGCTGCAACAGGCACCTACCAATACATTCTTCTTAAAAATGATCTCTAACAAATGGATCTGCTGGCCTGATTCAAAGATATGAACCTTGCAGGACTTATTTGTACCATAGAGAGTTAAGGTTTAAATTAAATAGTTGTTTGTCTATCCCACAAAATGTTTCATGACTTGTTCTACATATCACTCCTCTAGAAGCATACAGAAATTATGTATCTGCTTCATATTTAAATTTTTGTTAATTCAGGCTCTTCAATATGTGTGTGTCTGCTTAATTGCATAATACCCACAGAAGAACTTTGGAGAGAAAAATTGAGGAACCTAGAACTATTTTGTAAAAAGGGGACCCCTATCAAAGATAGCCTCAGTTCAAGCAAATAAGACTAGTCTCATTCATTAGAGAAAAGCCAGAAACCCTTGTAGCCTATTTTAATTTTCCAGTGAGGTCAATGGTGATTGACAGAAAAGCAGTCTCATAAGCTGTGTGTAATACACAGAGGTATGATGGCCATGCAGCAGCAAACAGAACTGTAGGAAGGGAAGAGAAAAGGTATATTCTAGTATGTTAGATAGCACAATTTTAAAACTAAAAGAAAAAATGTTGGTGATAGCTTTCTGTTCAGAAATATCAAGAATAGCAGGCTATTATAAGAAATCCCCAGAGAAATTATAAAAAAGAAAAAACAACCTTGGAACCTCCAGAAAGCAACTAAGTCAAGTCCAAGTATAGCCCAAACCCAGACATAGAAGAGTTCTGAGCTTGTTCTAAGATGACATAATGAGTATCTAGCACTCTGAACCTCAAAGATTGTGGGGAAGTCATGTCCAGAGGAAATTAACACAGAAAAATTCAACTGACCCAAAATGAGACTAAACAAAACTGACAATTCTACCCAAAGTACAGGAGGGAAGTTGGGGAAAGAGGAGAGGGAGTGAAGATTGACCTTGACCTTAGAGTAAAATTTTACATATTAAACTTAGAGTGATGAGTTAACCAAGGAAAAATACTATCAAAAATTATTGTGAAATTAGACATCTCCCAAAAGAAGAAAAGGGTGGCTAGGTAACAAATGGACTAGAGAATTGAAGAAAAAATGAATTGTTCATAAATACTTTGTGATTGTGGATTATCTAGAAAAAATGTAACAAAATATTAAAATTATATTAAAGTTCTTAAAGGAAGAGTTAAAAGAATAAATAACTTTAAAAATGCAATGATAAAACTTATCAGGAAGTAACAGACTTCCTGAAAACTACTGTAATGGATAACTGGTCCATGAACCCAGGCCTTATAAACCTGTATGCACAGTATTCAGCAAATACAATCTCCATATGGATTTGGGAGCATACACATATATTCTGTAATCAGATCCATTGACCTAAACTTTTATGAAGAGGGTCTCTTTGATCACTTGTACAGCTAGATGAGGTGCATTTAAATATTCTCTTTCACCATAAACTACCACTTCACTTAATTTGACCACTTCTTGCTTGGTGGCCTTTCAGGGAGAGAGGGAAAGGATAGTGTAAAAGTAGAGGCTTCAGGCCTTTCTTATCTGATATCAGCAATTGACTCATGAGTATAGGCCTCAATTCTTCACTTTGACATTTATATTCTTTAATTTTAAGTGAAAGAAATCAGAGATGGAAGTCTAAGAGTAGAGCCCATGCCCAGTTTTGTACCCAATCCAACATCAGAGCTCTAGGGAGTTAGAAGCAGCCTTCGGAACCTAGTACATAAGGTAGGATCTTATCCAACAATGATGCTGCAATTGGATGTGAATTTAGGACTACTGGTATTTTAAGAGCAAAAAATCAGTAGAGAGGAAAGTAGGGTGGGAGAAGGGGAGAGGAAAAGGGATGAAGAGGAAAATCAAGATATCTTCTCAATTCCCTCAGCCTCCTATCCCGTCAGATATTCCCTGGAGGGTGGAACACCAATTTCTTCCCAAAGCCCTCCTTTAGACAGGGCTGGATCTGAACTTCTAAATCATTTTCCAGCTTACATATGCATCTCTGCTTGGTTTGAATCCCAAGGAATATGATGAGCCACATACTCCCTGGTAACTCCCACTACAGTTTTTCAGTTTCCTCTTGTGTGTTGTCTTCCTTCATTCAATTGTAAGCTCTTTGAGGACAGGGACTCTCATTCTTTTTCTTATTTGTACTTCCAGATTTAATGCCCTGAACAGAAGTCACATGTAACAGAAAGAGCATTAGACTTGGAATCAAGAAAACCTGGATTTGGATTCTATTTCTGACCAATCACCCTAGCCACCAATCACACCAATCACCCATGATCTAGTGTTCTTGTTTGTCTTTTGTTCTTTTTTTTTTCTGAGGCAATTGGGGTTAAGTGACTTGCCCAGGATCACACAGGTAGGAAGTATTAAGTGTCTGAGATCAGATTTGAGCTCAGGTCCTCCTGACTGCAGGGCTGGTGCTCTATCCACTGTGCCACCTAGTTGCCCTTGAACCTCTAGTCATTTTAATGTTCACCACAAGAGACATCTCCTTTAAGTGATATTTTTTTGATTATCTCAGATTTTATGCCCCTGATCAATCACTTTTTTCTTTTATTTCTTTTTTTACAGCATCCTATATTTAAACCATGAGCTCATTGTATGTGTCTAATAGAAGGTAATTCTTTCATGGCAGGTATATATTATAAGATAATAATGAGGAATTATCTTATTCTTTATGTTTATTTTTCAGTATATAGAATAGTTCCTAATACAATTTGTTATAGTTGGTGAATTGTTTCAGTCCTGTCTGTCTCTGGGATTCCATTTGGGGTTTTCTTGGCAAAGATAAAGGGAGTAGTTTGCCATTTCTTTCTCCAGTTCATTTTCTAGATGAGAAAACTGAGGCACACAGGATTAAATGACTTACTCAGGCATACATAAGCTAGCAAGCATCTGAAGTTAAATATGAACTCAGGAAGATATCTTCCTTACTCCAAGTTTCATACTCTGTGCTACCTACTTAGTACATAATAGGAGCTTGATCTTGACAATTCTCACTTTATGCAACTGTACACATTGAGCAGACTTTTATGTAAAGTGATTTTTATGTAATATGAAATCAGGAAATATGTACAGAAGAATTGCTTATGTTTAACATATATTTCATCACTTGCTTTGTAGGGGAGGGAGTATGAGGAAGGAAGAGAGAAAAAATATGGAACACAAGGTTTTGCAAAGGTGAATGCTGAAAGCTATGCATTTATTTTGGAAAAAAAGTTTAAAAAACAATCTGGTACTAAATAAGAAATAAAATAGTATATCAATGGGATAGATTAGGTATACAATATACAGAAATAAATGACCACAATAATCTCATTTTTGACAAAGTCAAAGATGTCAGAGGTTGTAGCAAAAACAATCATAAGCACAACCACAACAAAAACTGTTGAGAAAACTAGAAATTAGGAGAAATTAGTCATAGACCAACATCTTACATTATTTAGCAAAATAAATGCAAAATGGATATGTGATTTAGACATAAAGGAAAATGTTATTAGAGGAACATGTAAAAATTATCTGTCAAAATTATCTGAAAGAGCTCATGCCCAAACCAAAGACAGAAAATCACAGGAGCTAAAATTGATAGTTTAATTTAAATTTGAGGTTTTGCACAAACAAAACCAATGCAGTCACAATTAGAAGAAAATCGAGAAACTGAGGCGGGGGTAAGAGGATTTTGCAGAAAGTTTCTTTAAAAGGGCCTAATTTCTCAAATATATAGGAATCTGGGCCAAGTTTAAAGAAAAAATAAGAGCTGGGGCAACTAGTTGGTGCAGTGGATAGCGCGGCCAGCCCTGAAGTAAGGAGTTGCTGAGTTCAAATCTGGCCTGGACTCTTAACACTTCTTCGCTATGTGACCCTGGGCAAGTCATTTAACCTCAATTAAGAAATGAAGGAAGAAAGGAAGGAAGGAAGGAAGGAAGGAAAAAAATAAGAATTGACAAAAATTGATTAATGATCAGAGGATACAAACAACAATTTTTAAACAAAGAAATCAAAGCTATCAATAGTCATATGAAAAAATGCTCTGAATCAATAATAAATTGATAAGTGCCCATTAAATAATACAATTCTGACAGAAAATAATGCTGAAGAGAATGTAGGAAAATGGGCATATTAATGCACTGCTGTTTGAAATTATACTCAAAGTGCTATAAAAACCATGCATAACCTTTAACTCAGCAATACTGTTACTAAGGTATATGTCTCAAAGAATATAAGGGGAAAAAAAAAGACATACATAGAAAAATATAGTAATTCTTATAGCAGTGGCAAAGACTTAGAAAACTAAGTAGATAATCATAAGTGAAACAACTTGTTACTGTTGCAATGTGAGAAATAATGAAAACGATGATTTCAAAAAAACCTGGGTGGATTTATATTAGCTGATACAAAGTGAAGTTAGAAAAACTAGGAAAACATTATACAAAGTAGCAGTAATATTGTAACAATAATCAACTATGAAAGACTTAGCTACTCTGATCAAATACAATAATTCACCACTCTAAATGACCTGATAATGAAATTCCTACCCACTTCTAAAGAGACAACTGATGAACTCAGCACATGTTGAAATATATTTTTTCTCATTTTCTTTATTTTTCTTGCTTTTTTTGCACCATAATGTGGAAATCTTTTCTTTAACTTCCTATATTAAATGGATGTCATATTTTTTAATGAATGAATGGGAACAGGGTGGAGGGAGGGAAAGAATTTGTAACTGGAAATGAAAATTAAAAATAAATATAATACTTTAAAATTATATTTTATTTGTTTCAATCAGCAAAAATTTGCCTTTTCATTCTTCCTTCCAATCCCCTCCCCAAATGAAAACAAAAGAAAGACAAAAACCATTACAAATATATGTAGTTAATCAAAAGAAGTATCTACATTTGTCATGTTCAAAAACATTTGTCTCATTCTGCACTCTGAGACCTTCGCCTCTTTATCAGGATATAGGTAGAATATTTCATTATTAATTCTCTGGAATCATGGTTGGTCATTATGCTAATGATTCATTATTATTTCAGAACTGTTTGTCTTTACCATATATTAATTGTATAAATTGTTCTTACAGGTCTTCCCAGATTTCAACCACTCCATCATCCCTTCCAACACAATAATATCTTATTACATTTATATACTATAACCATTATCCAATTTATGTTTACCCTTTTAGATTGCTACTCTTTGATGTGTCAAAAAAGAGTTACAAGTTTGTGCCTCCTTAGTTAGAGATTGTTTTGCTTAGGACTAATCTTTCATTTAACCTATCTTCCTTCTAATTCCTCATTTTCTCTTTTCCTTTCTCTTTCCTAATTTCTTTTTGTGTAAAATACATTTCTGTACTCATCTATGTGTATATATTCTTCCTTCCTTTGACTAATTCAAATAAGAGTGAGGTTTAAAATGTTCTCTCTACTCCCATTATTTGTATAGATGTCAATTTATAAATACTGATTATATGACCTTATTTTCCCTAATCTTCTGTCCCTACCCTCATAGTGTATTCCTCTTCCCCCTATTCTTCCATTTTCTTCTTAAAACCATCAATACACAACAAAACCATTCCCAGGTCTTCTCAATTAAATTCCTTCCATAACTTTTGATGATGATTGGGTTCAGAGGAGAACAAGTATCAATTCTCCCCACATTACATTGTAAACAGTTTTATGCTTGTTTAGTACTCTATCACTATTTTATTCATGTTTACCTTTATATGTGTCCTATTGATATTTTATGTTTGAAATTCAAGGTTTCTACAGAGCTCTGATGTTTTCATAAGGAATGATGAGATATCATCTATTTCATTAATAGTCTTTTTCTCCCTGCACCATGTTCCTAAATTTTGCTGGTAAAGTCTTTTTATTTATAAGCCACTATATTATTTTCAAGTACTCTACTCCTTTACAGAGTGATTGTTAAATCACATATGAGTCAGACTATGTGGCTCTTTGGAACTTGAATTCTTTATGGATACTTGCAATATTTTTTTTTACTTGGAAGCTTAGTTCTGGTTATTATATTCCCTGGATTTTTTATGGGGGGAGAGATTCTTTCAGGAAGTAAATAGTGATTCTATTTATACTCTACTCTCAGGTTCTAAGAAATTTGGGGTAACTTGTTTTAACATTTCTTGAATCTAGGCTCATTTGGGATCATGGTTAGCTAATCCAATGACTCAAATTTCTAATCAATTTTTTTTCCAGATCAGTCATTTTTACTATGAGATCTCTTACATTTTCTTCTTTTTTGTTTTTTTCAATTTTTTAATATTTCTTGTTGTTTTGTGAAGTCATTGGTTCCAGTTTGATCCATTGATTTTATTGTTTAGGCAAGTTTTTTTTTAATCTCTTGTGCCAAACTCTTAATTTCTTTCCAATTTTTCTTCCCTAACTCTCATTTCTTTTTCATTTTTCCCTCTAGTATCCTCAGTTTATTTAAAATTCTTAAAGTTGTATGTAAATATTTCATTATTAGCTCTAAGTTGGTGGATAACTAGTAACTCTGCAAAGGAAAGAATAGAAAAGTATTCAATGTGCAGTATGAATCAACTATGTTACAGGTATTTCCTTTGAAGACATAAAAGAAATGTTTGATACAAAAAGGTTACACGAACACACATTGAAAAGATTTAAGTAATCCGATACTTATAATTGCATTTATGCTCTCCTGGGAAGTTAAAATTTTAAACATCAGAATATGATACATTTCATAGGACTACTGAATAGGTATATCACCTCAAGGAATCTCCTTCAAGATAGATGACTTACCTTGGCAAGCCAGGCTTAGACTTTTCTCTTTTCTTCAATTGTATTCTCTGATCCCCAAACTCCCTCTTCTGCCAGACTCTAACCAATGACCCAGCATCTTCAATATCTCAAATTTGTGAGCTTGACTTCAAGATTTTGACACATCCATCTCAAGATCATTGTTCAGCATCACCTATGATCAGGGGGAAAAAAACAGCCAACAACAGCCATAAAGCAGAAGAGGTAGTCAAAGGTGTTTAATGAAACTCATCTTGAATCCCCCTTTTCTCACTTTCAGCCTTCTCCTTCAATCCAGGGATAGTGCTGACAGAATCTTTAGACTGTAGACAGGAAGAGGGAATTGAAGATGAGTGACTTCTTTGTAAAGATCTATTGAGGCAACAGTACTTTTGCTGAATGACTAATAAAGGATTGCTTTGTCATACCTAAAACATCCAAGACTCTTGGATTCTAAATCACACATGAAGGGCTTTCATATCTTCAAAGTGTCCATGTGAGCACATGTAACTGGTTAGAAACAGGCAGGACAGCTGTAACCTATCCTGTTGTAACTATATCTGTCAAAGACATAACTGTCCTTCCATTTACCCAAGTTTATAACCTTAGAGACAAATTTTGTTTTTTATAATACTTCATCTCATTCATTGATAACCAATAAGCTACCAAGTCTTGACAGTTCTAACTCTGTCACGTCTCTAGCATCCTTCCATTTCCTCTATTCATGTAGCCTTGATCCTAATTCAGGCCATCATCACCTCTTACCTGAATTATTGCAATAGCCTCCTAAGTAGACTTCCTGCCTCAAGTCTCTAGTCTCTGCAATGCATTTTCCATACCGCTGCCAAAGTGATCTCATGTCAGTCTTCTACTCAATAAACTTCTGTGGTGCCTTATTGTGTGTAAATCAAACTATTCTGTTTAGTGTTCAAAGTCTTCATATCTGACTCCACATGCCTTTCTAGCTTATTATATGCAAAATCCCTTCATCACACATTCCTGTAGTTCAAACAACCTAACCTTTGCACTATTCTGTACCCAAAACAGTCTCATCTTCATTCATTTGTACCCAATGTCTCCCATGGAGTATGTTCCCCAATAGGCTATGACCTTCCTGAAAGCAGGTATTGGTTTGGGGTTTTCTTTTTCTCATAAGTGCTCCTTAGCACTTGGTACCAGAACAGGGTGTTAATAATTGATTAACATGTAAGCAGATACAGCAAGCTTTGAGTGCCACATAGTGGTTTCCAAAGGTATAACAGTCTAAGTAATCATTCAAAATACCAAAACCATCAGCTACATCTTTCCATGAGAGAGCCTATCCTATTTGGTACCTTTAATATTTTTTGTGTATAAGTTGTGCCTCACACTCCAAGTAGAATATAAGCTTCTGAAGAGCAAAGATTATTTTCTTTTATTATTTTTTTTTAGCTTCAGCACCTACAACAGCACCTTATACATAGATGATAAAAGCCCACCTACATTTAAAAAACAGAAAGGGTTCAGTGTATTTTCAGATCATAAGACCATAAAATTTGGCCATATTGTTCAAATGTCAAAGGTATGCTTTCCAAAAAAGGCAACTCTCATAACAAAAAAAGGCAACTTGTGAGCAGTCTCACTTAAGAATTTTAGAATCAATCATATGACATGGGAGACAGTGGCATAGGACCACCCTGCATGGTGTACCTTCATCAGAGAGGTGCTGTGTTCTATGAGCAAAGCAGAATGAATTAATCCAAAGGAAACACAAAATATGCAAAATTAGAGAAGCTACCGAAAATGTTCATATGGATTATTTGTAAATCTTTGGCAGAGCATTCCCACAGTCATAGACACTGTAACTAGACTCCAACATAGTGTTGTCATTTTGGTCCCTTTTAAGGGCAACAACCAACACATTCAACATTATAGCTTTATTTGTGAACTTCCTCTCACTTTACTCACTATTTTCTTTATAGCTATAAAAATATTTCTTTTAATCTTATCCCTGGAAATGAGATAACCCAAAGGATAGAGCATAGGCCCTGAAGTCATTTCCTAGTTGTATGACTCTGGGCAAGTCATTTAACCCCAATTGCCTCACCAAAAAAAATTTAGTTAAAAAATACTAACCCTAATAGCTTATCTTCTCTTCTTGCCCTCTTATTCCTTATCTTATCCTCCCCTCTAAAAGTCCCTCTCTTACCTACATAAGAAAATTATTAAAGATTAATTATAAAGCACTGATTAAGGTCAAATTATTTACTTATAATATATGAAAATCTTATTAATATTAATAATTATTCATTGCTATTACTAATAGAAATAGCATTCTTTAATCTGTTATTAGTAAGGTAGTTTGAAAGAAAGGGGTGAGTTGTATATAAGGAAGTGATTCTAAAAAACAAAATAGAAAAGTTAAAAGGGAGAAAATATCTCATAAAATTGAGCTTGAAAGGAAGAACTAATATAGAGGAAGCAGATGGGAATGCAGAGATGATCATATTGGAACCTTACTTTCATCTGGATTGAAGAAACAATGTAAATATCTGAAGAGATTCAAAAGTATCCTGAACTTTGAGAAAGGTAAGAAACCTGAAGGATAATGTGGAGAAGGAACTTTTAGAAGGGCACATTGAACACAATTGTTTTTAAAATAGTGCTGTCATTGTATATAATATTCTCTTGATTCTACTCATTTTACTCTTCATTATTTTATGCAAGTCTATAAGTGTTTTTTAAGATCATTAAGTTCATCATTTCTTATAGCATAGTAGTATTTTATCACAATCATACACCAGAATTTAAAAAGTCATATCCCAATCCTCAATTTCCAGTTCTTTGTCATCACAAAGAGCTGCTACAAATATTTTAGAACATGTAGGTTCTTTTTCTTTGTCCCAAATCATCTTTGGAAATGGATGTATTAATGGCATTGCCAGGCCAAATGGTATAGGCAGTTCAATGACTCTTTAGATATAAAGATGGCTCTCTAATATGGTTAGATTATTTCACAGTTTCAGCAACATCAAATTAATGTTCCAGTTTTTTTTTTACATCCCCTACAACATTTGTCTATTTTTTTCAATCATTTTAGGTCAATATAATAGATGTAAAATGATATCTCAAGGTTGCTTTAGTTTGAATTTCTTAATAAATAATAATTTAGAGCATTTTTGTATGTCTATAAATTGTTTTGATTTCTCTATTGGAAAACTGCTTGTTCATGTCTTTTGACTATTTATCAATTGAAGAATGATTCATATTCCCAAAGACTAGACAAAGTTCTTTGTATATTTGATATATGAGACCTTTATCTGAGAAACTAGCTGTAAATTTTCTCCAAATTTTCTGATTCTCTTCTGATTTTTGGCAATATTTGCTTTATTTGTACAAAATCTTTAATTTAGTGTAAACAAAATTATTAATTTTATACCTTACTCTACTCTTGATCTTCTGTTTATTCTTAAGTTGTTCACCTATCCTTAAGTCTGAATGGTAATATTTTCCATGTTCTTCTAATTTGCTTGTAACCTCTCTTTATATCCAGATCTATTTTGACCTTATCTTGATAAATGGTGTAAAATATTAATCTATGCTCAATTTTTATTATACTGCTATTAAAAAGCCAAGTTCATTTGGGGTTTTCACCAGTCAAATTTTCATATCATAAATCCTTATGAACTTTTTCCTCATGATTGTGTAGAAATCTTGCAGATTTCCATGCTCCAATCTGAGATAATGATAATACCAATGCTAATATCTCAGGTTTCTACAGGATTTTGAGGTTCCAAACCATTTTTCCAACAATAACCTTTTGATGAGTATAGTACAAACCATATTATCCTCGTTTTGCAGATAAGGAAATATGCTCCTCTAATAAGTAGTGAGTCCCAGATAAACTTGAATTGATCTGGCAACCTCTTCTCTTTCTGCCACCTCTCTTTGGTGATCTCATGAAATCCACTGGGTTCAATTAGTCTCTTTGCAGAGTACTCTCAGATTTATGTAAGTACCTTTGATCTCTTTCTCAAATTCAGGCTCCAAAGATTATCTAAATTTTGGGTATCCAGGATGCATCTCAAACTCAATTTGTCTGAAATGTAGCTCATTACCTTTTCTCCCAAACTGTCCCTATTCTAAACTTCCCTATTTCTTTTGAGACCAGAGCCATTCAAGTTGGGACCTTTCCTCAATACCTCATGCTCTATATAACCCCACTACATCATCTAATCACTTATTGTGTCTTGTTGACACAATATTGATTGTTAGTTTTACTTCCCCAACATCTTTAACATCCATCACCACCCACTCACACCCAAGAAGGCAAATCATTCTACCATTCTAGTATCTTTTTCAACCCTTGGTGAAATCACAAATAATCAGACATGAATGAAATAAGTAAACAATAGCAAGGTCTTGCAATTTTTATGAATGCTATTTTTTCCCACCATCAATAAAATAACTGACAGTCTCTAAGAGCTGTATCTGCTAATAATAATAGTAATTAATAATAATGATGATGATAAAAAAACCTCTTCTCACATAAGTAGTAAGGTGTAGTGGACAAATAAATGAAGGAGAAAATCACTACTGATCAGAGAAATGCAAATTAAGACAACTCTGAGATACCACTACACACCTGTCAGATTGGCTAAGAAGACAGGAACAAATAATGATGAATGTTGGAGGGGATGTGGGGAAACTGGGACACTAATACATTGATGGTGGAGTTGTGAAAGAATCCAACCATTCTGGAGAGCAATTTGGAATTATGCCCAAAAAGTTATCAAACTGTGCATACCCTTTGATCCATCAATGCTACTACTGGGCTTATATGTCAAAGAGATTTTAAAGAAGGGAAAGGGACCTGTATGTGCCAAAATGTTTGTAGCAACTCTTTTCATAGTGGCTAGAAAATGGAAGATGAATGGATGTCTATCAATTGGAGAATGGTTGGATAAATTATGGTATATAAAGGTTATGGAATATTATTGCTCTGTAAGAAATGACCAGCAGGAGGAATTCAGAAAAGCTTGGAGAGACTTACATCAACTGACGCTGAGAGAAGATCATTATACACTTCAACAACAATACTGTATGAAGAGGGATTCTGATGGAAGTGGAAATCTTCAACATAAAGAGGATCCAACTCACTTCCAGTTGATCAATGATGGGCAGAAACAACTACACCCAGAGAAGGAACACTGGGAAGTGAATGTAAATTGTTAGCATTACTGTCTATCTACCCAGGTTACTTATACCTTCAGAATCCAATACTTAACGTGCAACAGGAAAATTGGATTTACACATGTATTATATCTAGGTTATACTGTAACAGATGTAAAATGTATGAGATTGCTTGTCATCGGGGGGAGGGAGTGGAAGGAGGGAGGGGAAAATCTGGAAAAATGAATACAAGGAATAATGTTATAAAAAAATTACTCATGCAAATATACTGTCAAAAATGTATAATTATAAAATTAATAAAATATATATATAAAAAATAAATGAAGGAGAGCCAAAATATCTGGATTTAAGCCCTTGTGTTAGCCTTCACTGACTCTGAGATCCTTCTTTGATCATCAGTTACCTCATATGTAAAATGAATGGATTACACTAAAAGATCTCCAACGTCACATTTAGATCAAAGACCTTGTGATTCTCACTGATTTTCTGAATACTTGCATTTCCAGCAACCAATCAATTGCCAGGTGCTGCCTCAATACCACCACAAGGGGGCAATGCCACCATATTAATTTATGCTATAAAAAACCAAGGCTCTTTGGAGTTTGCACCAGTCACAATCCCACCATTACAAGTGCTTATGGACACAAAGAATTTTTTCTCATAATTTTGCAGAAATATTGCAGATTCCCAAGCTCCAATCTGAGGTAATGATAATATCAATGCTAATACCTTAGATTTCTACAGGGTTTCAAGGTTCCGAGGCATTTTCCCAATACCCTTTTGATGATTATTCTGCTTTTACAGATAAGGAAAGCTCCTCTAATAAGTAATGAGTCCCAGATAAATCTAAAATTTTCCAGAAACTTCTCTTTCTACCATCTCTCTTTGGATGATCTCATCAAATCCACTGGTTTCAATTACCTTTTCTTTGCTTTTTTTTTTTTTTTAAGTTTTATTTTCCCCAGTTACATATAGAAACAACATTTTTTGTTATACTTGTACATTCCTTTTTTTGCATATTTCCTTATAAATCATTTTGGGAGAGAAAACTCAGAACAAAAGAGAAAAACCATGGCAGAAAAAAAAAGAGAAAAAGAAAAAAAGTGAACATAGCATGTGTTGACTTACATTCCATCTCCATAGTTCTCTCTCTGTATTTGGATGGTGTTTTCTATCCAAATTTTATTGGGATTACCTTGGATCACTGAAGAGCTGAGAAGAAGCAAGTCCATCATTTTTTTTTAACACATATTGCTTTATGAATCATGTTAGAAGAAAAAAAATCAGAGCAAAAGGGAAAAACCATGGGAGAGACCAAAAGAAAAAAAAGAGAAAAAAGAAGTGAACATAGCATGTATTGATTTACATGATCTTTTTCTGGATGCAGATAGCATTTTCTAGCCATAGTCTATTGGGATTTCTTTGGATCACTGAACTGCTAAGAAGAACCAAGTCTTTCATAGTTGATCATCGCACATTCTTCTTGTTATTGTGTACAATGTATTCTGGTTCTGCTTGTTTTACTCAGCATCAGTTCATAAAAACCTTTCTAGGCCTTTCAGCTTGTTCCATCATTTTTATAGAACAATAATATTCCATTACCTTCATATACCATATCTTGTTCAGCCATTCCTCAGTTGATGGGCATCCATTCCTTTTCCAATTCTTTGCTACCACAAAAAGAGCTGCTACATACAATTTTGCAAATGTGGGTCTTTTTCCTTTCTATATGTTTTCTTTAGGAAAATCCAATAATGACACTGCTGGGTTAAAGAATATACACAGTTTGATAGCTCTTTGGGCATGGTTCCAGATTGCTCTCCAGAACAGTTGGATTGTTTCACAACTCCACTAACAATAATGTGTCAGTATTCCCACATCCCCTCCGACATTTGTCATCATCTTTTCCTATCATCTTAGTTAGTCTGGGTATGAGATGGTACCTCAGAGTTGTTTTAATTTGCATTTCTTTAATGAATAGTGATTTAGAGTATTTTTTTCATATAACTATAAATGACTTTAATTTTGTCATCTGAAAATTATCTGTTCATATCCTTTGACTATTTTCAATTGGGGAATGACTTGTATTCTTATAAATTTGACACCATTTTTTATATATTTCAGAAATTAGACCTTTAGCAGAAGTACTGTCTGTAAAGATTTTTTCCCAGCTTTTTAATCTTCTTTGTGTTGTTTATGTTTGTGCAAAAAAACAATTTAACTTAATGTAATCAAAGTTGTCCATTTTGTCTTTCATAATGTTTTTTAGTTCTTCTTTGGTCATACATTCATCCCTTCTCTTAAGATCTGATAGGTAAATTATCTCTCGTTCTCCTAATTTATTTGTGCTATCATCCTTTATGCTCAAATCATATATTCATGTTGACCTTATTTTAGTATAATGTGTGAGATGTAGGTCTATGCCAATTTTTTGACATATTGTTTTCTAGTTTTCCCAGCAAATTTTTGTCAAATAGTGAGTTCTTATTCCAGAAGCTGAGTTTGGGGATTTTTTCAGATATTAGATTGCTATAGTCCTAGATTATTGTGTCATGTGTAGCTAATCTATTTCACTAATTCATCACTCTGTTTCTTAGCAAATGCAAAATGGTTTTGATTACTGCTGTTTATAATAGTTTTAGGTTTGGTACTTCTAAGCTTCCATCTTTTATGTTCTTTTTTCATTAATTCCCTTAATATTCTTGACCTTTTGTTCTTTCAGATGAAATTTAATTAATTTTTCTAGTTCTATAAAATAATGGTTCAGCAGTTTAGTTGGTATGGCACTGAACAAGTAGACCAATTTAGACAGAATTGTCGTTTTTATTACTTAGCTCAGCCTTTCCATGAACAATTGATATTTTCCCAATTGTTTAGATCTGATTTTATTTGTGTGAGAAGTGTTTTGTAATTGTGTTCATATAGTTCTTGGGTTTGTCTTTGCAGATAGATCCCCAAGTATTTTTTTTTATCTACAGTAATTTTAAGTATAATTTCTCTTTCTGTCTTGCTGATGGTCTTTGTCAGTAATATATAAAAATGCTGATGATTTGTATGGATTTATTTTATATCATGCAACTTTGCTAAAGCTGTAAATTGTTTCCAGTAGGGTTTTAGATAATTTTCTAGAATTCTATAAGTATATCATCATATCACCTGCAAAGAGTGATAGTTTTATTTTCTCATTGTCTGTTCTAATTTCTTTAATTTCTTTTTCTTTTCTTATTGCTAAAGCCAACATTTCTAGTATAATACTTGTTGAATAATTGTGGTGATGATGGGTATCCTTGTTTCACCTCTAATCTTATCAGCAATGCATCCAGCTTCCCTCCATCACAAATAATGCTTGCTTTGGCTTTAGATACTATACATTATTTTAAGGAAAGCTCCCTTCATCCCTATGCTATCTAGTGTTTTTAATAGGAATGGGTGTTGTATTTTTTCAAGTTTTTTCTGCATTTATTGAGATTATCAGATGATTTCTGTTGATTTTGTTATTGATATGGCCAATTATAGTAATAGTTTTCCTGATATTGAACCAGCCCTGTATTCCTGGTATAAATCTTACTTGGTAATAGGGTATTATCCTACTGATAAATTGCTGTAATATCTTTGCTAACATTTTATTTTAAATTTTTGCAATAAAGTTCAGTAGGGAGATTTATTTGTAATTTTCTTTCTTTGTTTTTACCCTTCCTTGTTGAGGTATCAGTGCCATGTTTGTATCATAGAAGGAATTCTTTACCTATTTTTCCAAATAATTTACATAAAATTGAAATTATTTGTTCTTTAAATGTTTGGTTGAATTCACTTGTGAATCCATCTTGCCCTGGAGATTTTTTTGAGGTTGATCTTCTCCTTTTCTTTTATAGTAATGAAAGATTTTAGAGATTTAACTATTTCCTTAACTACTGCTTTGATTGCATTGCCACAATGCAATATTTTTTTCATTTATTCATTGCTATCCTAAGGAGCTCTGGTTGCCACAGCTTAAGATGAATCAGAAATTAGTCTTTCCAAGAAGCTATTGCATTTTCTATTGATGATTTTATCAGTTTCCAGAAAGTGGCTTCAAAGATCTGGTCCTAAAGACACCAAAAGGGCTCAGGATAGCCCAGTCATGATGCTTGAGGGCCCTCCTGCTGCACAGTATGTCTGATTCTAAAAAACTGCCTTGGTCTATAGAAATCTCTCTGACAGTTCCCCAGATTTCATCCTCGAAAATGTGATGTCAATGTCCCTCTCCCCCAACTAACAAATCCATCAGAGATCAGACTCTATGCCCTCCCATCCCCACTTAAGCAGATACTTTTTTACTGTTTACCTAGGATGGAGTTATTTACCACCTTTCATTGGACACCTTCAGGAACAAGTATCTCTTTCTTTCTCAAGTTAAAATCCCATCTTGAAGGTTTCTTACCTGGATGACCTTGGGAAGTCATTTAAATTCCATTATCTATTAACAGGGAGGTTAAGCATATAAAATTTCACCTCTATATCTCCAATCCGGGGGCATCTAGGTGGCGCAGTGGATAGAGCACCAGCTTTGAATTCAGGAGGATCCGAGTTCAAATCTGATCTCAGACACTTAACACTTCCCAGCTGTGTGACCCTGGGTAAGTCACTTAACCCCAGCCTCAGGGGGGGAAAAAAAAAAGAATTATGTCTCTAATCCTATAATCCATTGTATGATGGCTAGTTATTTAGAATTATTACTTTAATTAAGGAACACACACACACACACACACACACACACACACACACACACACACATACATACACCTTCCTGTATGCTTTGTAGATCCTTTGTCAAACATAAATGGAATAACATGCAAAGTACCACAAAGGCTGGAGAGACCTGAAAGAATTTCAGTCCATTAATACCAAAAAGATCGGTATTAATGAACATTTATATAACACTATTGGTATTGAACATTTATATAACACTATAAGAGTTACAAACCACTTTGCATACAACTCTGAGAAACAAACACTATTATCATTCCCATTTTACAGATGAGGAAACCGGGGCTGAGGAAAATTAAGTGAATTTCCTGAGATCGCATAGCTAATAAGTGTCTGAAGTAGAATTTGGACTCAGGACTTCTTGACTTCAAGTTTGGCATTCTGACTATTAAACAACCCAATGCTGCTTATCATTTGATCTATTCAAGTTTCTACTTTTTAAAAAGAGAAAGAGCAGATGAGATGGGAGTTGTGTAGAGACTCTCTAAAGTCAAAAATTGAGGGAAGGAAAGAGACAGGAGATAATGAAACTGTTTAATTATGTCTAAGCTGTTTTTCTCAAAAACTGTTAGCACTCCAGGCTCTTTGTATGAAGACATGCTGGCTCCCTGACAAATCTAAGTAAATGGCTAGATTTAGGTAAATCATAATTCTTAGTCACTAGATGAATGGCATGATACTGACAATGAGCAGATACCCAGGTGACTATTGTCACTTCTCTTTTTAATGGCATTTCTGATCAGGTCATTGAGATTTTGAAATTTATATAATAGCCACTAAAGACCAGGAATACAGGGATATTATGATCACCTGGAGACATCATTTATTGCCTCATTCATGTCCCACATGTATTAATCCAAATAATGATTGGCTTCTTTTTTTAAAAAAAAGTTTTTTATTAAAGCTTTTTTTTGCAAAACATATGCATGGGTAATTTTTCAACATTGACTTTTACAAAACCTTTTGTTCCAAATTTTTCCCTCCTACACCCTGCCCCCTCCCCCAGATGGTAGGTAGACAAACACATGTTAAATATGTTAAAATATATGTTAAATCCAATATCTGTATACATATTTATACAGTTATCTTTCTGCAAAAGAAAAATCAAATCAAGAAGGAAGGGAAAAAACTGTGAAAGAAAACAAAATGCAAGCAAACAATAACAGAAAGAGTGAAAATATGTTGTGGTTCATACTTAGTTCCCACAATCCACTCTCTGGGTGTAGATGGCTCTCTTCATCACCAAACAAGTAGAACTGGTTTGAATCATCTCATTGTTGAAGAGAGTCTTATCCAGACAATCGATCATTGTATAGTCTTGTTGTTGCCTTGTATAATGATCTCCTGGTTCTGCTCATTTCACTTAGCATCAGTTCATGTAAGTCTCTCTAAACCTCTCTGAAATCATCCTGCTGGTCGTTTCTTACAGAACAATAATATTCCATAACATTCATATACCACAATTTATTCAGCCATTCTCCAACTGATGGGCATACATTCAATTTCCAGTTTCTTGCTACTACAAAAAGGGATGCCACAAACATTTTTGCACATGTGGATCCCTTTTCCTCCTTTAAGATCTCTTTGGGATATAAGCCCAGTAGAAATATTGCTGGGTCAAAGGGCATGCACAGTTTGATAATTTTTTGAGTATGGTTCCAAATTGCTCTCCAGAATGATTGGATCCGTTCACAACTGCACCAACAATGTATCAGTGTCCCAATTTTCCCACAGCCCTTCCAACATTCATCATTATTTGTTCCTGTCATCTTAGTCAATGATTGGCTTCTTTACCTGTAGTATCTCCAAGTTAGAAGGTGTATCAGAAGCCACCTCATTTAATCCACGACCTGACAGTTCTATTTGAAACAACTCCACCATAGCAATTATCTAGCTTCTACTGGAAGAACTTCATTGCAAGGAAACTGTCACATCATGAAGCAGCCCATTCCACTTAAGGGCAGCTGAGAGCTAAGAGTTTTTCTAGTTTTCACACCAAATCAGAACATGCCTCTTTTGCTTCTGACCATTTACTTGTCCAAGTTCTGACTTCTCAGGAAAAGAAACACATCTAATATATATCTAAGATACATGAAGGTTTTTCCTTTTCAGGTGGCTAGAATCAGATGCGTTTTCCAAAGACAAGAAAGAAGGAAAACCAGTACTTCATACTGGATTAGCCTCAGGGTTCATATTTATAGTCTCTCATACAGCTTCCCCTGTTGTCCTGATTTCTCTAGAACCAATAAGGATAATCCTAAAGTCAAGGAGCTCCCTCCTGTGAACTTATGGGACAAAAGGGACAAAATTATGTTTGTGAATGAGTAGAGGCACTTTCCCATGGCACACCCTCTCCAACTTGCTGAGGGTTTTTGCTCCACATGCTCCAGAGGTTGTATTGTTGTGTCTACCAATCTAGTCATACTGCGACACATGGCTCGGCATATACTCTGGGAATAGTTCCTACTGGCAAGTCTACACAGACTTAAAGAAGACACATACAGATCACTGCGTTCCTGCTTTAGGAACCATCTCTACTCTCTTTTTCATGCATCTTCAGTCTCTTTCTGCTGGCTCCTTGTCATCTGTCCATAAACTTGCTTAGGTCTCTTCAGTCCCTTCAGAAGGTTCCCTTGACTCTTCTACTTCATTCTGCTATTGTTCCATCTCTCCTCCTCTCCAAATTTCTTTTTAAAAAAAAACTTTTATCCTTATTTTTTCATATCCATACCACTAATTATATCTGTTGAACTCCTTAAAATTTGGCTTCTCTATTACTCTCCTGAAAGTTCTTTCTTGTCAAGGCCACCAAACCTTCCTAATTGCCAAATTAAATGGCCTTTTCTTCAAGATTCACCATCCCTAACTTTTAGCCACTAATTGCTGACCATTTGAATACTAGTTTTTATTTCTAGATATTCTATTCCCTTAGTTTTATGGACATCTCAAAGTTTACATATATATATATGTAAGTTTACATATATATATATATACACACATATATATATACATATATATATATATATATACATATATATATATCCTTTGCTATTACAATAATATCTCCAGTGGTCTATGGAACTACCATTCATCTAGTCTCACATGCTTATTACTTTGATTATCTAGTCTATTATATGATTTATATCCTATCATTTGCCAAATCCCATGACAACAGCATCTCTCGTGTATGTTCCATTTCTATTTCTACTACCTCAGTAGAATGGAAGCTCCTTAAGTGAAGAATTAGTTTGGGTTTTTTAAATCCTTTTTAAAATCTTTTTTGTCTGTCTATCACAGTGCATTACCATAATAAATACTTGAAAACTTGCAAGTCAGTACCCAAAAAAGTGTTTAATACCTATTTGTTGAAATGAATTGAATTAAACCATCATTTCTACCTTCACAGACTATTGAAATAACACATTTTCCCATCTCCACCATTTCCTCTGTTCCCTCCATGCTACATACAACTGCCTGATATCTTCCTTATGTCAAAAATTGAATGTCTTATCTTTCTTCTTAATCCTTTCCCTTATGGCACCTCCATTCATTGAGTCTCCCAAGTTTGTATCCTTGGAGGTATCACTATCTCTTCTCTCTCCTTCACTCCTTATATCTGAGTAGTTACCAAATCCTGTAAAATCCTTTTGCACAGTATCTCTCATATTCCTTCCTTCTGCTCCATTTACACTGTCAATATCCTAATTTAGGCCCTTATTACCAATGACTAAAACTATTGCAAATAGTCTTTCCACCTTTCCTCCAATCCACACTTCCTATGGGCATAGATCTGCTTTCCATTTATAAATATTCAGTGATTTCCAGTTGCCTGCTGAATACCATTCAAACTCTTCTGCCTAGAATTCAAGCCCCTCCTCAATCTAATGTTATTTTGCCCTTCTCTTTGTCCAACCTTGTCTTATATTACTTCTCTATTTATACACCACCTTCTGGACAAATTGGATAACTCTTTGCCCAGAATATACATTCCATGCCTCTTAAGCTATTTAGTATGCTTGTAAAGCATATAATACAACAGTTACTTACTGTGAAGATCTGACATGTTTCTTCTATGCCATCTGAATTGTTAGGTCCCCAGAGGGATACAGAAGTGAATTTCCCCAAGAAAAACTAACATAGAGCACTTTTTTTGTAGGGTCCTTTATTCTCTCACACTTTGGATAATTGAAGCTGTCAGTGGACATATTGGTGGCCAGAAGGAAGTCAACTAGGCCACATTATCATCATCAAACAGTGACTTCACCTAGCAGGACAGGGAGTTTGAGGATATCACAAGATTAAAAGATAGAGCAGGTTAAAGAAACCACCTATCACTATAGTCTTTTAGTTTGATTATGTCCACTGATAGAGAGAGACAGAAAAAATAAAAGGCAGAGCAGAGAACTGGGGCATGGAATTCAGCTAGGGCTTCCTTTTAGAGACTCTCTTAAACTGTATAGTATCACTTCCTACCTGTTTTAGTAAACATATTTATTAGGATTTTACTAGGTGCTAAGTCAGTTGTCTGATACTTAACAATTCTCTAGTTCACACCTTTAAAAGGAGTTTAGACTTCTGAACGGAGTTTACACCTTTAAGGAATTAGCTCATTGTCCCATTAAGGAGCTCCCACAAACCCTAGGAGTACCCACAAGCCCATTCTCTGGGAGGATTTAAGGAGCCAGGATTCAGGAAGAAGAGGATTTGAGATTCTACTGTGGTGCTGCCTGGGGACACTTGGAAAAGTCTTGGACAAGATTCACAAAAACTAAAGGGAAAGCCTGCTCATGGAGATTCACAACTAGGATTGACTTCCGGGAAACCCACAATCCCGCACTCTTGGAGGCAGAGTCTGATTCATTCCCACGTCTACCTTCTCTCTGGCTGGAGGTCTTTGGATTCAGAGGGAGACTGAAGCTGGCTGGAGACATTCTTACAGGAAAAGAGTCAAGACTTTGAAGGAGACAATATAGGAAAAGGACTTTAACTCTTGGCTGCATTTTGGGGATTACTGGTACTGAAACTAAAGCCAAGGCTATCTCCCCAGAAGCTCCCCAAGAAATCCTGCTCCCAGAGAAATGATCACAAATCTAGAGACAACAGAACATTACATTTTGGCACCCAACATGGGGCAAAGACTTTTGCTTATCCTGACTCTGGCTGATTCTGAGCCCTTCAGGGAGCTAGCCCTGACTTTACACATATTTAACCAAGGTATAGCTTAAATAGTCCTACTGGGTTCATAACAAGAACTGAAACATAGACCATGGACCAAATAAGATGTAGTACAAATAGAAATTCAAGCATACCCATAGGTTAGATACAAATTTGGAGAAGCAATATGAGGAAAAGGTTGGTAGAGACAAAGGGATTGCAAGGGTTGATGGTCCATGTTAATGAAAAAGAGCTGATGCTTTTCAATATTAGAGTGTCACCTGTGGCTTTCAAAGATACAGCAACTCATGTAGCTATTTCAGATCTATTTCTCCCTTGGTGATGGTATGTGCCCAGAAGAGCAAGAACACATTATTTAGATCAATGAACTCATATCATTCTCTAAAATTTTGGGATGATCCATCTCAAGCTAGAGATTGCTCCACAGATCCAGACATTGTGAGCACCATAGCGAGATAATTACATGTTATCTACTTTGCTCAGCAAGGTATTAAAAAAATTGGTACATACAGTATCCCAGCTTGTTTCATCTCATCAATTAATGCAGATTTTTTCCTTTTATCTTCTCAAGATATAGTATTGTTTAGTATTGGCGACTTGGGTAAGAATCAGTAGATCCAGTATCTCTTGCCTAAGTTCTACTTACCAGGACCACCTGGGGTTTGATATCTATCACCTTACCAAGAACAATCACTTGATTATTTAAATTGTCTAGTAACTAAGAGGCACAGGGGATGGAATGCTAGACTTAGAACTAGTAAGACAAATTATAATCTTCTCTTAGACATTTAGTAGATCTGTAACTTTGGCCAAAACACTTAGCTTTTCTTGGCCTATTTCCTCATCTGTAACCTCACAGGGTTGCCACATGGGTTATATTAAATAATATATATGTGTATCATATAAAATAATATAATACTAAAAAAGCTCTTTGCAAGCCTTCAAACACTAGATAATGATTGATGATGATATAATAATCAATTAAGATTGATAGTCTATCCTCACCAGAATGTCCAACCATCACGTGAATGCCAGATATGGCTCCCAAGATGGTGATTCCTCCAAACCATGCTAATTGTATGGGACTCTTGTCCCACTTCACCACCTACTTCCCACATGCCTTGGATTAGATCTCCAATGGGAGAGGCCTTCTCACTCCTGGCTTGACAAAGAGTCCTTTTGCACCATCTAAAGTCATTTTAAGTACCTGATGCCCTAAATCTGCCTGAGCTCAGTTCCTTAGGTTCATGAGCATCAGGTCCTAAATCTTCTTAAGTGTGGTCATGAATAAAAGCAGATGACCCTCCCAGATCATTTCAGCTTTAGATAATTTTAGCTATGCTAGAATGGCTACATGGGGTTGTTGGGATTCTTCCAAAAATTCTTTGAGAGGACAACCCACCTCAGGAGATCAGTTCATTGGACTGCTTTATATTCCTTGGAAAAGGCCCCTTTGGGGACCATTTGTACCTGCAATGACCTATCTACCCATTAGATAGCAGCCCCTTGCTGGGGTTCCACTTAGGTAATTCAGTGGACCTACAAAGGCCTCAAAGGATTAGTGGTCAAGACTCTCAAGTCCTTCAACTCATCATCAGTAGGATTAACATGACAAGCATCATTGTCTAATGGTCATAAATGCCATCTGAGAAGCACTTCTCAAGATCACTAAAGAAATATGGTTTGTAACTCACCCACTTACTTGGAAGAATATTGCATTCTTAGACTGTGCAAACTCAACCATACAGTCTAGATTAGTGATAAGAACTAGGTGTGCTACTTCTCATTTCCTTAAGGAAAAGGGGTTGTGAAAGGTCTGCACCCATACTATAAAGTAGAATATCCAGTCCTTCAACCCAGTGTGCTTGTGGGGAATTTCCATTCAGTTAGTCAAGAAGCATTTATTAAGCATTAGACTATAAGCCTAGAACTATGCTAAGCACCAAAGATCAGGGAAAGGCCAAAACACAGTCCCAGTTCTCAAAGAGCTCACATTTTAATGGAGAAAACAACATGCAAACAACTTTATTATTTTCAATAGAAATGGAAAACAAATTCAGAAAGGTATTGTCTACAAAGGAGTGGGTAGGAAGGACTGGAAAAGGTCTCTTGTAGAAAGAAGATGAGACTCCAGATGAATCTCAAAGAAGGTTAAGGAAGAAAAGAGATGAACTTGAGGAAAGATTATTCCAGATATAGGGGACAAGCAGTGAAAGGACATGAAGTAATGAAGTGGGGTGAAGACTATTGTGTCAGGATCATAGAATACATTTAGGGAAGTAAAGGTAAGAAGACTGGACAGGTAGGAAGTGGTTAGGTCACAAAGGGTTCTAAATGCCAAAAGATGCATTTTGTATTTTTTCCTGATGATTATAAGGAGCCATTGAAGTTTATTGATTAGGGCATTGAGAAGATCAGAGTCAGACATGCATTTCTTGAAAATCACTTTGGCAGCAGAGTGGACAATCCCAAGGGGTACTGATATGTCTGACTTCCCACCCACCACATACTCTCTGTCAGTCTTACCTTCCAAATTCCACGATTCCTCAAACTCAGCTCTAAAAGATCAACTTCCAAGGGGTTGAGGATGGGTCTCTTAGCCTATAGGCAATCTAGAGCATGCTCTTGTCATCCTTTCTTCTTTTGTGTCTTAACAAGGCGGACTATTTTCTCTTTTTTCTTTATTGCATTAAAAGAATAGGCATGAGATTATGAGGTTAGGGTGGGCAGAGAGGAAAGGACAGAGAGGAGACTGGGAAAAAAAGGACAGCCTCCTTTCCTCTGCTTAGTTTCTTTCAGTTCTTTATTTATCCATCTGTAATGAGATGCTGAAGTTATCATTCTCAGCCAGCAGTATCAGTTTGAAGAACTTGACTCCAGGTAGAAAAAAAAATAAGACTTGGGAAAATAAAGAAAGATCTAAGAGAACAGAGGAAATGAAGGCAGAGAGGAGACTATGAAATCCCTAGGGGACACTGTAGGGACAGAAAGAATAATAGGCAAAAGAGGAGACTTGGAAAATAAAAATGGAGCTAAAAGAACAGAGGAAGTGAAGGCAGGGAGGAGACTATGAAATTCCTAGGGGAATAGGCATGAAATTGTGAGGTTAGGATGGGTAGAGAGGAAGGGACAGAGAGGAGACTGAGAAAAAAGGACAAGCTCCTTTCCTCTGCTTAGTTTCTTTTGGTTCCTATCTTTGGTGATCCATCTGTAATGAGATGCTGAGGTTATCATTCTCAGTTAGCAGTATCAGTTTGAAGAACTTGACTCCAGGTAGAAACAAAGAGTACAAGGCTTGGGACAACTAAATAGTACAATGGACAGAGTGCAGGGCCCGGAGTCCAGAATTCTTGAGTTCAAATGTGACCTCAGACCTAGACAAATCATTTAATATCCATTTACCTCAGTTTCCTCATATGTAAAATGAGGGTGACAATAGCATCTACCTCTCAGGTTGTAATATTAGTAAAATGCTTAGCAGAATGCCTGGCACATAAGTGTAATATAAATCTTAATTATTATTCCTTTAAAGATGAAAAATTGAACAAGAGCAGGTAGACTGATTCTTGTACTCTTCGGGAGGGTCCTCTCTATCAGCTTAACCAAAGGCTTGGACCTGGTCAGGATTCCTTCTGGAAGGAAGAGCAAGCTGTTTCCTGCCTTCTGTCTTTCTAACAACTCCCGAGCTGCTACAAGCTCAAATAATCAGGGGAAGTTTAATCTTTGTTTCCCCCAAGCAGGGTTGGATAGGGAAGGTACACAGAAGGCACAGGATTTGATGAAGCAATGGGATGTGGCCTCAGCCTATCTGGGCCAAGAGTCTTAAGAAAAACTTTTGTATGTACTGGCTTATGAATGAATGACATGAGGAGAGGAGCAGGGGAGGGGAACATGGCTCAGAATACAGGCAAGAAACATGAACAAGGAAGTTGCTGACATGTCCATGTGGTCAGCATTTCATTCCCCACCCTCATTGTCACTACCATCATGGCACCCTCACAACAGTAGGCTGATACCTACACTGAAGTTTTGCAGGTTTCTCCCCTGATGAGCCTCAAATGATTGGGGGGTTTTGATGGACCTCAGGGAAGGTAGTGTACCAGTTTTGTGACCCAGACTCCTCTGGCATCATCTCTCAATGAGCTTAATCCCTGAACATTTCTTTGTTCATATATGAGGTTTTGTTGTTGGGAATAAAGGGCCTGTTCTTGGTTTATGGTTTTCCCAAAAGTGTCTCATTCTGGAACTTCCTTTAGCACCTGGAGCCTCCTCACCCTAAAGCATCCTAATGTGCTTACAGTCTCTTCAAACTGAAAATGTCTCTGTGGGGCTCATCCTCCTTTCCCACTGGTAAATTCCTCCTAGAGTCTCCATTTTGAATTCTCCATTAGGAAGAATTTGTTAATTCCTCCTAGAGTATCCCTCTTTGGGAGGGACTCAGACTGGCCTTTTTTCTCCTCTTAACTCTATTCCAGATTCTTATACTTCAAAACTGTGCCCTTGAGAGTCCTCATTCTTTCTCTGTCTCCCCTTTTACTCTCTTCCACATGTTCTTTTCTCCCATTATAATGGAATCTCCTTAAGGAAGGGCCCTGTCTTTTTTCTTTACCTATATTTGTATCTCCAAAGGTTGGTGTTGTTCCCAGCACATAGTAATCACTTATTAACACTGGATCTTTAAGGGTGCATAGAAATCAGATTACGTTTACCTTTATCTCAGAGGAAATCTAGACTCTGAGTTGTCTCCTAAAGTGTCCTTATACTTCTTAACTCAGGAAAAGCCTTGGGAGAGGAAGAAGACATAGATAGCATTTAGGGCTCAAGGAAATCTTTCACCAAGAAGTCTCTCCCTACATTTGACCCATATCCATCCTGATAGAAATTAAGACCCTTCCCCCCTGTGATTCCTTCCCCAACTATAAGAATGAAGGATAGTGATCTCCCCAGGGATACAGTAAGAGAAGGTAGGCACTGGAAGGTGAGACTGGATTTCTTCCTCAACTCAACTTTCGTCCTCAAGTTTCAAAACCTATCTTCTGTCACTGGACATGGCCCTACTGGCTTCAAGCAGCCCACATGGCCATAATCCCATGAACATGAAATGGAAGCTATAATATCACAAATAAGCCTCATATAAGGAAAAGATAGTAGGGAGAAATGTTTCTGCTCCCCAAACTATAGAAACCTGGGGAATTTGAGCTGTGAATATCTGATCACAAACACACTCTGACTCTTATTTCTACTTCCATATCCTGACATCTAAAGAAAGGAAAACCGTAGGATATTTCCAGGGAGAAAAGCTGAAGAAATACTACTCTGAATTTCATACTGGAATCACTAGAATCATTCTGGGGCTCAAATGGTCATGCCAATGCCCAAATAGTGTCTCCCAGAGTTTCCCAGGCTTCTGGGAAAACAAAAGTTAGAAGTCAAGTCAGGAGGCCAGAGATCAAATTTCCCCTTTTCCAACCACAGAAGGGACACTGTAGGGACAGAAAGAATAATAGACAAAAGAGGAGACTTGGAAAATAAAGGATCTAAGAGAACAGGGGAAATAAAGGCCGAGAGGAGACTGAGAAAAAAGAAAATGAGTATGGATGAGAAATTGGAAGACGGATGGTTGAAAATATGAGGGAATACATAACAAACAGGAATTATGGAATAATTTGGGATTCCATCCCATGGAATAGAATGAAGATCAAAAGATCAAGAACATGGTGGTGAAAAGAATGTTGATAGCCAGGGTCTTCATCAATAGCAGTCTCAAGCCCAGCAATCCGAGAAGCACCTGGTTCTTCTGCTTAAGTCCTGGTTCCCCTGATAACAGAAGAAAAGGGTCAGGAAAAAAAGAATCTTTGAACTGCATTCAATTAAGAATCAATGAAGGGATCTAACTGTGTGAGGAAAATAAGCCTCCGTTGTCAATTGCCTCTAGGATAGGGAATATTACACACATAATGGATATTCACAAATACTTTGCCCTAACATGGCATACCATGACATACTTTAAATGTTGTTTTATTATATGCACCTTTAGTTTTTAGCTATCAAACATACTGAATCAAAGAGACATCTCAGAATATGAGCCCAGGGGAAATCATACCCTAAACAATGGCTTCTCCCAGGCACTGAACCACACTCTGATACCACATACTCTGAGCATTGAGTTATCATAAACACTGAGCCTGAAACTATTACCTTGAGGACTTGGTTTTTTCAACCTTTTATCCTGAGTTATCAAAAGCATTGAACATGAGCTACTGCACCTTTTTACCCTGGGTCATCATGCATTAAAATTCTTGGGTTTATTACATACCCTCAGCTTGAAACTATCACTAACTCTAAAATTTGGCCATTCTTCTTCTCGGCCCTTAGAAAGATGTTACAGGTTCTGAACCACGGATTTCTTCTTTATTTCATTCATGTGAGCTTGTTAAACTCACCTTTATTAAAATGAACACCAAATACTATGTTAAGTGGTGAGGGAGATACAATATTTTGATTATATGTAGTACCTGTTTCCACAAAGCTAACAATCTAGTAGGAAAATAAAATACAAACAATGGTGATGATAATATATGATATTATACATTATAGAAATGCAAAACAAGCTGCTCCCTGAAGTCTGAGGGGGAAGTCACTATAGAATAAGGGTTTCAAGGGAAGAATTAAATAATAAGGTAGAGTTTCAGTGTGACCTGGAAAGATGGACAAGTTTCACAAACCAAGAGGGCAACACTGAAATGTTATTAAGACTTAATGGAAAAATATGAGGAAATCCAAGGAAGTGAAAAGAGATATGGTATGTTCAATGGACCATGAGTGGGCAGACTGATGAGAGATTAGAATGTACAGAAGAGAGTAAAATGATATCAGGGTGGCATCAGATGGTAGAGGACTTTGATAGCCAAACAACAGATTTGGGCATTATGTGGGAAACCAAAGAAAACTACTAATGATTTCTTTATTTTTTTTAATTTTTTCTTTTTCTTTTCCTTTTTTAAATTTTTTTATGATTTCTTAACAGAGAAGTGAAATTATTATACACACATTTATATATGCACATATGTATATATACATATATATAAAAGTCTGCATGTGATCTTTCATATATATAGAAAATTAGTTGGTGATTATATTGTGATGTGAAGGAGAGAGCAGAGTTGGGAAAATACATATGGAGAATATCTCAGTAATCCAGGAAAACAACAATTAGAACCTTTACTAGCAAGATGACAGTAAGAATAAAGAGTTGCAGACAGTAATTAAAGATGTTGTAGAAGCAGAATTGGCAAGATTTGGGGGACTAATTAGATTTAAGACTGAAGACACCTGAAGAATCAACAATCACCCCAAAGATACAACATAAGAGAAGGGATGAGCTGAAGGGCAGCAGAACAAGGAGAAATGTCAAAAATAGGGGGAAAGAGAATGAGCTTCATTTTAGATATGTTAAATTTGAGGGACCCATGGTCTATGCAGGAAAGCATGTTCTAAAGGAATTTGGAGATGTGGTTTTGAGGATTCATAAGAGAAATAAAGGTCTGGAGATACAGATTAGTGAGTCACCAGCAGGGACTTAGAAGTTGAAGTCAGGGTAATGAATGAAATTTTAAAAGAGAGAGAGAGAGAGAGAGAGAGAGAGAGAGAGAGAGAGAGAGAGAGAGAGAGAGAGAGAGAGAGAGAGAGAGTCAAGATTGGCCCTTAAGGAATATCCACACTAAAGAGGATTTAGAGAGGAAGATAGAGAAGGAACAGTTAGAAAGGGCAATGAAAAATAAAAATAATGTAGTGTCACTGGAGGACAGTGGAGGAAATGTTCAGTCATAGGTAAGAATCTATTAAAAGTTTCAGAGATGTCAAAAGAGAATGGAGACTCAAATTTTGCTTAGAAAGACACTGAAAAAGCTCCCTGGGCTAAGGAGGGGATTATGAAAAAAAAAAGATATAAAGGACTTGTAGAGAAAATGACTAGAGAGTTGGTGAAAACAACTCCTAAAATTTTAGCAGTGAAGAGAAGAATGTCCATAGAATAAGTGAGCAATTAAGGTCAAGAGGTTTGAGAAGACCCAAGTATATCATCAGAGAAAAGAAGCTAGAAGTAAAGGAGATATTGGGAATACAGCAATGCTCTGGAGGAGGCAGGAGGAGATGGGCTTAATGGCAGAGACAGCACTAGGAGCTCCTCATGGTCAGCATGATGAATTAGAAAGAATGCTAGACTTAGTCAAGAAAGACTATTATTAAATCTTCTGTGCGGGTCTCCCTGCCCCAGGTTTTTCATCACTCAAGCTTATTCTCAACAACCACCAAAATGACTTTCCTGAAATGAGGAGCTGACAGTAGGTTAGAATCTAGCTTCTAACTTTTAGAATTTAGCTTCTAACTGGGTGTTGTTGCTATTGTTCATTCAAGACTAAATCATGACTGATCTTTGATGCCATCCTTTGGAATTTTCTTGGCAAAGATACTAGAATGGTTTGCCATTTCCTTCTCTAGTGGATACATATTGTCAAGCAATCAGAGGTTAAGTGACTTTCCCAGGATCAGACAGATAGAAAGTGTCTGAGGCTAGAACTTCAGGTCTTCCTAATTCCAGGTCCAGTGCTTTATCCATTGAGTCACTGGTTGCCTTCTTACCAATGGTATAATAGCGGACAAATCATTAATCTCTCTGAAATTGTTTCCTCATTTATTATAGGGGGAGGACGCAATAGCTCTAGCATCCTCCCTCATAGAGCACTTATGAGGCTCAAATGAGATGGTGTGTGTAAAATGATTTGAAAACTTTAAAGTGTGGAATAAATATTGGCAAATATTATTCTTTGGTCGGAGTTTGGGAGGAGATAATGATGCTAAAAAGGGATGAACACAAGTTAGAGGACTGTAAGGGAGAATGCTCACATAGGATAGCCTCGGGATACTTAGGGAAATTACAAGCTGTCTTCCAAACCTGTGAGAGTTGTGAGTTGATGAAGGGGTAAAGAAGAGTAAGTTTAAAACTATTACTATAGCAAATAAAGATGGTAATAAGATAGGACTTATTGAGGAAATTATTATAAAGGAAAATCCCGAGTGTAACTCCTACTATGTAACTACCTACTATGTAAATTGTCATGTTAGAGAGTAGCCTAGACTAATAAACTGCCCAAGGACACACAACCAGTATATTAGAGATAAGATTGAAACACAGATTTTCCTAACTTGAAGGTCTACCCTCTATCTACTATATTGACAAATGAAGAATTAAGTAAATATAAATTCAGAGTGCTGGCCCAGCTGAGATGCTGTGATATAAATCTCTAATGAATGAAGTTAATTCAGGTTTGAGATTTCCTACATTCTGACTCATCATTCCAAAAGTAGGAGCAGAGAAAAGAGAAGTGGGAACTACCCAAGGATGAAGAGAAGGCCAGGGAGAATAGAAATAAGCTACTCTCCATCCTGAGCCCTGAACTGTCCATGTTCCTTGGATTTTGGATCTTCACATATTCTGAAGGCCATCTAGGCCATCACTTCCTCCAATCCCTAAGCCATTACTCACACTGGGCCCTTCTGCATACTACACTCTGAGCCCTGAACTAATACATATCTAGGTAGTTTGTATCATGCTCTGTATTGGTCATATTGTCAGAGTGGGAAACGTGAAGACTAGCATACTGGTCAAATTTCCCTTTTGATCATGCTGCTTAAGCTCCATCTCTTTTTCTGTACCCTTTAATCGTTCACCTTTTACCCACCTGTGAGTTCCTGGTATTGGAAGGTTGGTTTTAGTTGAGGGATGATCTCAGTGTCTGAAACTAGAAAGATATAATCAGCCACAGCTTTGGGATCCAGTGAGCCCAGGACTTTTTCCTCCAGCCCAGGATTTCCCTCTATAAGTCAAAATCCCTTCATCAGTCATGCTCCCCCCTTGTCTATCCCATGAATCTCATCCATTATTTATGGATTCTTCACACACACACACACACACACACACACACACACACACACACACACACACACCAGTGAGGAACTCTAGTCAGGAATAGCCCATTTTACCTGAGGATCCCTACCCCCAGTCCAGGTCCCTATTCCCTAACCAGAGACTTCCTCTGCCCTCTATAGAATTTTCCATAGATTCCTAATCCTGCCCCTGTTTTTATCCCTCAGTGATCTGAAAAACAGTTCCAAAACACAAGCACCCACCACCACCACCACCACCACCCCCCGGCAGGGGCTGCTCATACCTGACTCATAGGACACAAAGATCTCTTTCCCAAGGTGCTGCACTGAGCAGGTTACTGAGGCATTCTCACCAACCCTGCCAATCTGGATGGCACTATAGGTGCCATGGGCTGTGGGAGCCCTAGTGAGGGCCTGGGCTGAGACTGAGGCCTTAGGGGAGGCCAGGGACACATGGAGTTCCTTGGGATAGAAGTCACTGACCAAGCAGGCCACAGCATCCTGACTCCTCACCAGGAACACATTGGGTGACAGAGGAGCCCGAGGTCCTGCAATCAAACCATGGCTTTCTGTCACTCATCTGGCCCCTACAAAGCATCCTGCCAGCCCGCAACCCAGATCCAAGTGTGGTAAGGCACATATGTGACCAAAAAACAGTAAAAAGCAAACCTCACCCACTTCCTGGCCCCCTCTCAGCCCTGCTCTTGCCCCTTATGTGGGGGAGCAAACACATGAAACCAAGTTAACTGTGAAAAACAAACCTCACCCTTATTTCCCAGCCTTCTCTTACCTGAACCCCATGCGTGGGAAGTGAATTCATGTGACCAAATAACTGTGAAAAGTAGACCTCAGCCCCAGAGTCAAGGCTGGTTCTCACATCCCTAGCTCATATGCCTGTGCTACCCCAGACCACAGTCCCTTTTCTCTCTCACAACTCCCTCCCCCATCTCAGTCCTAGCTTCCACTGTGGCTAACAGTTCTCTGGGCTTCATATCTGGATGTCCCACGCCCATTAGCCTTATTATGGCAAGAACTCAAAGTACCTCAAACATCTAACACAGTCTACCCCAGGAATTACTACCCAGAGTGGATACACTGTGTGTATGTGCATGTTCACACAGCACTGTTTGATACAGAAATGAAGGATCTCAGGTCTAGCATCAGCAACTATGTGACCTATGACCAATCCTAATCTCACAAGATCTCTTTCTCTATAGCAGAGACAGAGGAGATACTCACCAGGGTCCACAGTCACATTTGTCCCAGAACCAAAGATCAGCTTGTCTGTATCACCTCCATCACCCACCCTCCTTGTGCAATGATAGTAGCCAGAGTCCCCCAGGTTAAGGTTCTTAATCTGGAGAAAAATCTGGTTGCTGCTGTCCTCTCTGCTAGAGGTGATGTGGCTCTCTCTGGCTTCTGAAAATGCATTGTCGAGGTTGGTCAGCCACAGTGGGGTACGTCCAGGGGCCCAAAGGTACCAGCCCAGTCTGCTTATGTTAAACTGAAAGCCAGATACTTGGCACTTGAGGTTCAGTGTCATTCCAGTCAGGTGTGGGCCTCCCCCTGACTCTTTCAGCAGTGTCTCGTCTCCTGTACAGGAAAAGAGTGGAGGCAGAGTAAAGAGGGACCCAATCCTCCTCCTAGGAGTGAAGATCTTGAGTCCTTAAATGCCATTCTGTCCTACACTCTTCTCTTCTCCCCTAGAACCTTCGGTAACAAAGATTTAGATATAGAGAAGAAAATGGAGGACATGAATCCCATAGGCAAAAGAAAAGACAAACATGGTCATTGACAAGATTCAAGGACTATTTATAGGGTTGAATACAATGGAGCTCCCAGAGCCAACAGGTTTGGGGAATTTCTTGGGATTGGAAGGTAAAGTGCCTAGGATCAGGAGAGGGAAAATTCAGTGCCTTTAGATTCTTAGATTTGGGATTCAAAGGTTTGGGGAATGGCCTGTGTTAGGGGTTTTGGGAGGGATGACTTTGGGATATTTTAGCATTAGGAGACAGGACTGGCTGAAGGAACTCAGCTCAGGTAAAGGATGACTAGGATCATCAACCCAATCCAAGATTCCTCCCACAATCCTGTAGTTTTTTGGGGTGCAATGGAATAGAATCCCCTGCCCATCTTACCCCACCCCTGTTAGAAACATGGAAACTTACGTGGAAGTACAGTCACTTTTGTTCCAAGACCAAAATTGTTCCATTGAGCTCACTGTGTCACAGGAGTAAACCTAAACCTCCATCCTTGGGAAGAGCAAGGAGAGTGTGAATTGACAGGAAGTGGGTTGAAAGATAACAGCAGGATCCAGGAAGTGAGTGACAACAGCAGCTGGTGTCAGGGTCATGGAAATCCAACAAGTTCATGAAGCCCCAGTAAAATGGGGGATTTTGAGAGGCAAAATGGCATAACAGCATAGCTTTGGCGTCAGGAGACCTCAGCTGAAGTATGACTCCAGCATTAGCTGAATGTGACCCTGGGCAAGTCATTTAACTCTTCAATGTCTCAGTTAACTCTCTAAAATTGAGTCTTCAAGGATCTTGATCTGCATCAAGAATGGCCTCACTGAGAGTTCCCTATGTCAACAAAATAATAGGACTGGTTTTTAAAACATTGGTGAACCCCAAATTGGGTTCTGGCCAAAGACAGATGTAAGAAGGTTCAGAGATCCCTTCAGGGTCCCTTCCTTAATAGGATCCCAAGAAGACCAGATTCTCAGAGCTTTTAACAGGACTTTTTGATAAAGCATCTCACACTAGTCTTGTGGACTCAGTGCTAGTTGGATGGTTGGACTCATAGGAATCATTAATAGTTCAATGTCAATGGGACAGTAGATCTACAGTGAGAATCCCAGGAATCTGTTTCTCTTTGTACTCTTTAATATTTTCATTATTCATGTAATGGGGAACTGGAATATTGACAAGTGCATGGGTGTGCTCCATTGAGGGAAATTCCCCATGTAGAGAAGGCTTTTTTGGTTCCAATAGGGAATTTTTATGTTTGTTCTTATTGCATCTTTAATTAAATTATCCCTTTATAAAAGCTCATTGATGTTGTGTTAAAATAAAATTGAGATGCTGGTAAGTCGTGCTCAGTTTGGGCACCCCAGCTTAAAATGGACATTGATTAATTGGAGAGGGTCCAGAGAAGGACATCCAGGATGATGAAGAGCCTTGAGCTCCTGCTATATGACGGATGGCTGAAGGAACTAGAAATGCTTAAGCTGGAAGAAGAGAAGACTTGGAGTTGGACATGATAACTTTGCTCAATTACTTGAAAAGCTATCATATAAAGAGAAATAAGATTTGTTTTGTGGGGGTTCAGAAAATAAAAGCAATGGATAGAGATTTCAAAGAGGCAAATTATAGTAATATCAAGAAAAAGTTCATAGTAATAGGTTTATATGGTATTTGAGGCTTAGTGGTGTGTTCTACATACATTATCTCATTTGGTGCTCATGATAAAAGAGGAAGATGATCTTATCCCCATTTTATAGAGGATGAACCTGAAGCTGAGACAGATTAAGTGACTTTTTCAGAGTCATACAACTTAGACATTTCTGGGACAATCTTCCTTACTTCATTCTAACAATTAGAACTACACAGAAGTGGAATAGGCTATTTCAAATATATTCCATCTCATTAGAGGTCTTTGAGCAATCTTTGAATGGTCGGGCCCCTTCTTACCTTTTCAATCTTTTTACACCTTACTCCCCTTCACATACCCTGTGCTCTAGTGACACTGGTGTCCTTGTTCTTCCTCAGACAAAACATTCCAACTGCAGACATTTCCAGGTTGTTCCCAATGCCTGAAATTCTCTCCCTCCTCATCTCTGGCTCTTGACTTCTCTCGAACTCAACTAAAATCTAAGCTTCTACCAGAAACCTTTTCCACTCCTCCCATAAACTTAATGTAATTTCCTTTGTGGTTATCTCTGATGTATTCTATCCAATCTTGTTTATACATATTTGTTTGCTTGTGAACTCCTTGAAGAAAGTAACCAAATTTTGTCTTTCTTTGTATTCCCAGCATATAGCACAGCTCTTGCACATGGTGCTTCATAAATGCTTGTTGAATGACTGATTACTTGCTCAATATGTTATAGGATACCTCTTGGTTATGGGTTAAACCACGTTGTTCCTGAGATCCCTTCCAATTCTCAAAATTCTCAAAATTTTGACTCCTTATATACTATAGATCAAATGTAGAAATAAACTTATATTGAGATTACATACACATGCACAAGCCCTCCATTGACAGGCATTGTGGTACATACATGTGTAAAGTATTTTCCCATTGAAAAGCCTTGAAAAATCATAAATCATTCTGGTCACTGGCTAAAGAGACCTTTCCCTTTCAGCAGTGATTTAGTGTACCTTGCACCCTCAGAGCCTCTGCCTTCTAATCTCCATCATGAGTTTAAATGGCAAATGACTCTTACTTGATTGAACAATTGATTGATTGCTCAATATCCCATATAAAAGAGTTTATATTTTTCTCTAGTCAATGTCCCATTAGTAGCTTGAGCCGAATTACTAGCCTGACTTTACCTATACTTGATAATTACCTAATAGGTCCCTATGAACTTCTCTACTTTATCTAAATGTGCACAATTATCTCATTCATGATACATTCTGGAATTGTCCCAGGGATCAAAGACAAGTTCACTGACCTAGACTTTGATCCTCCAGGACATTTACCCATCTCTCAGGAAAAGTTCAAGGGACTTACTGTCTGGCCCCTATGGCCTTGTCTGTAGTGAAGAATAGAATAAGAATTCCCAGTAAAAAGAATACTCCTTCCTCCTCCTGGAAGTCTCTGCTAATTCTATTTAGCTCCAAGGTTCCATCTCTAAATAGTGGTTTTTGTAATATGAGCTATAAGGAATGCACTACTGTGTAGTCTATACCTTCCACTATGATCAAGAGTCCCACCAAAACTCTGCCCCTCCTAGCTCTTTCTTCTCTCTCCTCACTCTGATCCACAGCCTTGAAGCTTGGGGTTTATGATCTTTTGATGGTAGGGCAAAGAAAGAAACAGAGCAGATTCTTGTGATGCATAGTTAAAATAAGATGCATTGACCTCCAAGGGATCTAAGTATCTCTTTGGGAAAAAATTAACTTTTCTTGGTCTCTGAGTCTCTCCTGATATTTTGCTTGAAACTCTCTGAATCTGTGTCTCTCTGTGTCTCTGTCTCTGTCTGTATCTCTCTCTCTCTCTCTCTCTCTCTCTCTCTCTCTCTCTCTCTCTCTCTCTCTCTCTCACACGCACACACACACACACACACACATACACACACACACACACACACACACGCACGCGCGCGCCTGCGCGCGCTATTCCTGGGCAGCCATGACAGAATCTTAACTGCTGACAGTGGTGGCCCCATGCTTAAACTAAACTGAATTCCACCTGATACACAACAGGATGGCATGGTGAAAGGGTCACTTCATGGGGCTTAGAATCATAGGAGCTGGAGTTGGTGGAGGAGGAGTGGGTGAACTTATTCCTTCCCAAGGGATGCACTACTGTGTAGTCTATATTTTCCATTGTGATCAAGGATCCCACAAAATCCCTGCTCCTCTCAGCTACTTCTACTCTCTCCTCACTCTCCCTGAAGCATGAGGTTTTATGATCCTTTGATCTGTGGTGAACCTTTGAGATTGCCACTACAAAACACAAGCAACTCTTCCAAATAATGGGGAGCCACTTATCTGATTAAAGGTGTTGAAGACAGGGGGTGGAGAAGGGAGGAATTAAAACTCATACTATATAGCACACAGGGCAAGTGACTGGCTGCCAAGGCTTTTCAAAAATGAAGTTATGACCCTACCTCTTAAAAGCAGCAGCAGTTGCTGGTGGGCTTTGGGATGACAAATGTTAAACTTCAGTCAACGCCCTGAAAGCTTTTATGCTGAGTCTTTTGAAATATTATTTCTTAGATTAAATATATTTTAAAGTGTAATGTGAGTTTATTTTCCATTTATCACATGGCAAAATTGGAAGAAAGAAAGAGTCTTAATGGGAAATGAGGCACAAATTATATTTGGAGATTTCCTTGAGTTCAGGGTGGGAGTGCAAAATACAGGTCAAGTTGTGATAGAATCACAAAATATTATAAATTGTTGTTGCTTATCTTTTGTTCTCAAAGAGGACCAATTACATCACAAGGGTCATGTCTTGACTTGTGTATGAATTAGATGTGAGTGGGGCAGAGCTTCACAAAGTCATTGTCAGCCTCACACTCTCCTCCATGATCCAGTGACAAGACAAAGGTCAAAATGACTGGTGACATAGGAAGCAATGAGTGACTAGGCCTTTCTAAATTTTGATAGATAGATAGATAGATAGATAGATAGATAGAGATATAGATATAGATATGTATATGATTATATATATATAAATACATAATATGTATTCTATATTCTATAAAATATTCTGTGTTTTTTAATAATTTTATATTTCAAACCCCATACTGAAATAAGAGGAATCTTAGTCAAGGAATATAAGATAACTTTCTGATCTACAGTATACATAGTTATAACATTAACCCCTTTAAAGAGTAGAGAATATAGCCCTCTTTATGTAGAACCTCTATATGTCTACAAAAAAGCCATCCTTTAACTGCCATGTCAGTCTTTCTCAATCGGGTTTTTTTTAATTTAATTTTATTTCAATGGACAGGAAAGTCTGATCACCTATACAACCATTAGAACTTGCTCCACAAATCTAGATGAGCAAGCCACATTTTTGTATCCTTCCTCTGTTTCCTGCCCTTAATTCTTTTTTTTATTGAATTATTTTAAATTATTGAATCCATTTGTTCTATTTCATATGACATTTGAAAACCTTTTGCCTCCTTCCCAGATGACATGGCTTGAATTCTTAAGCCTATATAAAAGACTGTGTGTCCTAATATTAATTACATAGTGCAATAGCTGCATTTCCCAGCCATGTTTTACTCAACTTGAGCCATCACCCAAATGGTTTTTTCAGTCTCTCTGGAGTAGCTTTCCTAAAGGGCTGCAGCATTTTCATTGACTATATGAAGGTGGCTTCATTTTTTCTTCCAAAAATAAATTTTTATTGTTTTGGTTATAAATATGTAAGTGTATGGATTACAGCTCTTGGAAATGTACTGTTGTGTAGCAAAACTGTGGAGGTAGAGATGTGCAGCAGGGCAGGAATGCCTTCCTCACAAAGACAAAGTGACCTAAAGGTTTATATTTCCTTGGGATACATCATGAAGCAAATTTGTTTACGAAATGAACTCTGAAACAAAAATAAATAAATAGATAGATAGATAGATAGATAACAAAAGAAACTTAGAATAAAAGAAAAACCATTTACACAGCAAACTTAAACCAGAAGCTCACACTGTGATGCTAAAGTAAAAGTAACTGAATTTACTTTTCCTTTTGTTTAAGAAAAATTCAGAAATGTAAAAAAAAATCATCACAGATATGGGCAAAGTTAGACAGGCAGAGCCTGTGGCTCTGGAATTACCCATCTGAGGTCAGGAACCTGACTCTCAGATTCACTCCTACTTTCAAGCCTGCAGCTTCAAGCAGCATCACCAGCTACATTCAAAATTAAACTAGAAACAAATAAATGCTACTCAAAATAATAAAATACGAACTAGATATAGAGGTATCTCATGAGCCTTCTATTTCATCTAACTGGGCTCTCCTCCTTCTATTCATAAGTACCCCTTCACTGTGAATTATGAAGAATTTAAAATGCCCAAAAATCCATAAAACTGTGAATACCCTTTGATACACTAATCCCTACTAGATCTATGGCACCAAGGAGATCAAAGGAAAAATGAAAAGACCTATAGGTTCATGAATATTTATAATAGCTCTTTTTGTGGTAGCAAAGAATTAGAAACTGAGGAGATGCCCATCAATCAAGAAATGATTGAACAAGTTATGGTATATGACTATGATGGAGTAACATTGTACATAAAAATAATGAAGAGGATGGTTTCATAAAAATCTAGGAAAACTTATGTGAGCTGGTCCAAAGTGAATAGAACTAGAAAAAATGCCATTATAGCAATGTAAAAAATAATCAACTATAAAAGATTAGGTAGCTGATTAATATTCACCATAGCTTCAAGCATGAAAAATGCTATTCACCCACACATAGAGAGAACTGACAGATTCAAATTGCAGATTGAAAATATTTTCCTTTATTTTTATTGTTTCCCACCTCTACAGAATATACATAATGAAAAATATGTTTTGCATTACATCATATGTATAATGAATATTATATCTCTTACCTTAATGAGTAAGGGAGAAGGTGGAGGGAGGGAAAAAACTAGGAAATGAAAATAAATTGATTAAATTTTTAAAAATTTTTTAAATTACTCTTTAAAATTTTAAATTACTCTTCCATCAACAGGACTCAGATGCTAAGCATAAAGTATTCATACAATTCATGCACATAGAAAAAATAAAAGGAAATGCCCCACTACTATATAGAACCATTCACCTATAGTAATCTCTGATACATCTCTTACCACTTATTCCCCAGATTTTCTGCAGTACAAAGAGTAATTTCCAAATTACCTATACTTGGTGCTCAGAAAAAAAAGAATGAAAGAAAGAAGGCTGCATTGGTATGTAGCTAGGACCTCACCTCTGATCTGATTGCTTTTGCTGATGGAATATTATAAGAAATTAAGGGCAATTTCTCTGAAGTGCTAGAACAAGAGGATAAAGTAGAAATTGAAAAAATTTACCATTCATCACCTGAAAGTGATGCCAGGAAGAAAAACCTACAGAAATGCCATAGCCCACGTTCAAAACTCCCAGGTTAAGAAAAAAAATTGCAAGATACAAAAAAAAAAAAAAAAAAAAAAAAAAAAAAAATTGAAATGCTGCAGAAACGTAATCAGAATTTTACAATTCTGAAGCAGCTTCTACTCAAAAAATTATAAATTTTGGAACATTATATTTCAAAGAGCAAAAGAACAGGGGTTAGATCCAAAAATAACTTGCCCAGCAAAGTTTAATATAATCCTGAATAGTAAAAAATATTCATTTGGCAAACTGAAAGACTTTCAAGTATTGTTAACAAAATGACAAAAATTCAATGGAAAATTAGGTATAAAAGATCCAGAAGAAATACAAAAACACATTAAAGATTAATTATGAGGCACTCTTTAAGGGTCAAACTTCCATAAACATATACACATAAGTTATCAGTATTCTTAAAACTGTCATCAATACTGAAGTGGTTTGAAAGAAAATGTGGGGTTGAGTTGTTAATGGTGGGAAGATTCTAAAAAGTAAAACTGTGTAAGAAAATGTAAAAGGGAATAATTATGTTATAAAAATTTGGCATGAAAGGGGAAAGTCATATACAGGAAGCAAATGGGAGTGGAGGATAATGTTGGAACCTTATTCTCATCTCGGTTGAAGAGGAAAGAACAAGTACTTTTGGAAGGTGTAGAATTCTTCTAAATATGTAAAGAGGTGAGGAAAGTGAGGGACAGAGTGGGGAAGGAACTTTAGTGAAGTGTGTGGAATGAGATTTAGGTAGCTCCCCAAGGTCAGAAAGTACTCAAATCTGAGTAAGAATGAAGCACAGTGATCTCACACACACACACACCCTCCAACAGGCTGGCTAGTTTGTGCCACAGTTGTTTCTAAGATTGTGTCACTGTGGCTTCCACTTATATCAGCACAGTGACAAATAGCTTACCCTAAACACCAGTTGTGGCAGGCCCTGGGAGAAGTACTTCTGGAAGTTTCATAGGTACTTGCAGAGTCTGCAGAAGTGGTTATTGAAGACATGTAGGTCCCTACAGGAGAGGCAGAGGCTAAACAGAACATATACTAGCATGAAAATATTGTAGTGGTCCTTAGATCTCTAGAGAGGATGCATAAGCCCTTTAGAGAATGTATCTGTCATTCCAGGTGATACATAGTCCTCTTTACATTAAATGCTAGATCCCCACAGAGAATGCTTGAATCCATATAGAGCGTGTAAAGACTAAAGAGGGTCTCTTTTGGGGGAAATCGAGACTCATAATTGAAGATATCTAGGTTCTTTCAAAGGATGTACAGATCCAATAAACAATTTTCCTATTAGCTCTATAGTTAATATTTATATAATAACAATTCTCAAAAGAATTTCAAGATGGGAAACACCATATGAAAGAAAGCTTTAAAGAACTAATAATAGAGAAGTAAAAATCCAACAATCCAGAGGTTTCTTTTCATACTCAGAAAATTAGCAAAGATGACAAAACTTAAAAAGACTTAATGATGGAAGGGCTTCCAAATGACAGGCACACTAAAATACTGTTGGTGGAACTTTGAATTAAGCTATTTTTATGGTGACAAAAAACTAGAAATAGATTGGCGAAAGGCCTAACTTATTATGAATTATATGAAATGAGGGCTATGAAGATGAGAAAATTATTGAATGACATGAATTTATGCAGAATAAAGCCTGTCCATGAGTAGAGCTTCAGTAGACAATTGCTGGCTCTTACCCCTGTCAACTAAGTAGGAGACTGCAAGCTCAGAGAAACAAAACTATAGGCTGACTTCTAATCCTATAGCCCTAGGCATGGTCATTTGCTACTGGACTGAAGCCAAGATATATCTCTGAGGTCAAAATAACAAAGCTATAGACCAAACCCTATTCCATAGTCTTACCCTGGTCACTCATTTGTGAAACAAATTAGCAACCGGTGGACTGAAAAAATGACCTCCCATGATTTTTCCATAGATTGCCTCATCATTATTTGATCAGTACTCTTCTAAGATCCTGAGCTTTATTTCTTTCTCCTATTCTACAATCTTTGACACTTTCTAGTTACTTTTTTCTAGATTCTTTTTTTCACTTTCTTTTAAAATACAAAAGATTCACTGAGTAGGGGGAATAGGAGGAATATATTGAGAAATGTAAATGATACAAAAACAAAATATTTTAAAAATTTAAATTAGAAAATAATAACTGCCCTGTCCTGAAAATAAATACACAGGTTGCTTTTACCTAGGTTATCCTTCCTCCCCCAGTCATAATTAAGATTATAACATAATATTAGTGTACTTGTGCAACTTTGGAGATATATTTCTTCAGCTCTAATGAGTACCTGGAAAATAGTTGCACATGCCTCTAAAATTTGTTGCTCGGTGTCTCAAAGAGTAGTTTTCCCAGTCAGGAAGAAATGGATTTCTACACACAATCTCCACCAATTGGGACTGAAGTGAGTAGAATTAAGCTAGTCAGTCAATAAGTATTTATTAAGTAACTACTATATGTCAAGCACTATACTGAGCACTGCGGATTCAGATGAAGCAAGAGTTGTTGGGGTTTTTTCAAAGGAGGATAAAAATGTCTTTAATGGAATGAGAGTGACAGAGAAAGATTAGAGAAGAATTGAGAACTAGGAGAGAAAGAATAAGAAAGAGAATCACTTGGCACAAGAGGTATAAAATCTTACCCAAGCAACAAACTCCCCCCAAATTAAAATGGACAAAACAGAATCCAACGACTTCATGAAGCACCAAGAAATATTAACACAATGACAAAAAAGCTGAAAAAATTGAAAAAATATAAGTACCTCTTTGCAAAATCAATTGAATTAGAAAAGAGAGAAAGCAAAATTTTAAAAAATATTGAAATATCAGAACACCATGATTAAAAAAGAATCTAGACATCCTATTTCAAGCAGTTTTCACTTATATCTTAAAACCAGAGGAAAAGATGAAAATAGAAAGAATACACTGCCCACTTCCTAAAGGAAACCCCAAAGTAAAAAACAAAACAAAACAAAACCATAGCCAAAATCCACAATTTTCAGGTCAAAGAAAAATATTGCAAGCAACCAGAAAGAAAGAATTCAAGTATTAAGGAGCCATACTCAGGCTGACATATGACTTAGCAGTCACCAGTACAAAGAAGTAGAGAACTTTGAATATAAGATATATAGGCTTTCAGGCAAGAATAACACTAGAAAAACTTAATGCAACATTGCAGGGGAACAATAATGCTATCCCCATTTCCCTCCTCTGGTAGCTCCTCAGTTTATTAATGTCCTTCAAAATATGTAGGGTACAGAACTGAATCAGTACTTTAAGATATGGCCTGAGAACAGAAGAGTAAGGAAGAACTATCTCTTCTTTATCCTAAAGTTACATTAGCCTTTGGGACCCCCAACTCATAGTTTTGACTCATATGGAAGTTCCAGTCCATTAACTGTGCCTCATGTATCTTTTGCTTGTGATTGAACCCAAGTTTAAAACTCTATTCTGTCTTATTAGACAAAGCCCAACGTTCTAGCCTTCCAAGGTCTTTTGGAATCCTGGCTATTATCCAGTTACTTATTCCTCCCAACTTTAGGTAATATGTGAATATGACTAATTTGCTCTCTTTGTCATTACCCAAGTCATTGTTGAAAATGTTGAACAGAAAATGGTCAAACAGATAAGAGATCTCTTGGGCACTCCATTGGAACCTTCTGTCCATGTTAACATCCAAACAAGAAAAAAATTAGTGTCCTATATAAATATTTTTTTATGCTACAAGAAATGGAAAATGTAAGAAATTTACAAAGTGGAAACAAGTAAACAGAATCAGAAGAAAAACATCTATAGTAACTACAATTATATACATGAAAAAAAAAAACAGTAAAGAAACCAATTTGTAAGTAATGGTGATAGAAAAGATAAGATGAAATACACCTTTCTCTTTTGGGTAGAAAGATGAAATATAAATGTGAAATATGCACACATTGTCAGATTTCATTGGTTTATCTTAACCATTTTCTTTAATTAGGGAGAGCTAAACTGCAATCAGAGAGAAGAACAGTGTTTGTGTGGGCGTTCGTGTGTGCGCACATGCATACATACACCAATGTATCTGTCTGTGCATTAGTTTGTTTTGAACCTAGAGGCTATATTTTGTTCACTAAGGTGCATGTAAATTGCTCCTTTGCAGCTTTAGAGAGGGTATTTTATGTAAAAAAAATGAGTTCAATCACTAGTGTTCTGAAATCCCCCAATTAGGAGAAATCCTAACATATAAAGAAGTCAGGCTCTCTACCTACATATCTGCCTAGTTCACCATTTAACTACCTAAAGGCATAGCTCATATGAGTCAGATAACTTTAACTCATCAAGAGCAGCTAGATTCTCTCTCCCAAGTTCGTTACTTATTGTAGGTATTGACCCCCCATTAGTCATTTGTGTTCAATTCTTTTTACTACAAAAATAATTCATATTGACAGAGAAAACTGAATCAAAATAATAATTGAGATTCTGTCTTCTACCTTTCATCAGTTATCATTATTCTATCCATCATCCTGAAAAACCACTATCCTTTCCTTATTTCCCCCTCACAACTCAATATAGTTTCCTAAAAAACAAAAAACAAAAACAAAAAAAAAAAACTTTCCATATCAACCTCACCTCTCTGATATTTACCACAGTTGACATTTTTCTTACAGGAGTATATATATATATATATATATATATATATATATATAAACCTCTTTTTCATCAGCAAATATGTTATTTTGACATCTGTAACCAACCTGAAGTTCTTTAGTATTGTTATATGTGAAATTCTATCTATATAAATGAAGTTAAGAGATGTGTATAGCCATTATTGTTATCATTATTGTGATCTTTATTTATTGCACACAGGATCTGCAAGTACAACTTTTATCTTGGGAAAAAGATATTTTATTTGGGTAGAAAGATGAAACATGAATGTGAAATATGAGCACATTGTCATATTTCATTGGTTTATTTTAACCATTTTCTTTTATTAGGAAGAGCTAAACTGTAATCAGAGAGAACAGTGTTTGTGTGTGTGCATGATTATGAAAAAGAAAATTTTATAAGAAGCATGTTTTATCATTGTTATTCTAGTTTGCATGTTAAGAATTGTTTTCTTTGAAGAAAAATCCACTTGTAGACTTATATGTTTGCTTATCAGAAATGCAACTGGTTTTTTTCTTCTATTTTCTGGCAGAAGTTTTTATCTCCCCTCTCCAAGATAGCATTAGCTGTTTTATATTCTATCTTATTCTGTAAAGGTCATTCCTAGTATATTTATTAGTAATAATATCCAAGCTAAGCAGACAGCCAATTTTGAAATAATTACATATCTCATGATGATATACAAACTATATATCATCATCAGATAAATCATGAGGACTATCTATCAGAAATTTCTCCCAAATTAGCAAGTGGTTAACTCTAAGGATACTGGGACCCTTGGATGTATGCCAAGATCAAGTTGCCTTAATAAGGCAAATGAGACCAATCATTAACCTGGGGGGGAAAAAATCTCCATTTCATAGATATACCCTTGTATATCTAGCCCAAGTTCTTTAAACTTTAGGTCACAGAGGTCTGCATAACTGAATATGGTGGTTGATGAACATTTTGGCAATGGTAAAAGATTTCTGAAAGCAATAACCAGAATCAAACATGTAATGAATTAGAGGTGTTTCTGCCAGCACAATGCCCACGTTGCATTATGAAATTTCACTACAACCTTGGTTTTGAACATACAACTTAAACACTTTGCACTGTACATGCATGAATACTGCCAGAAACACCTCAGCTGAGATTTGAGAAGGGGTCACATAAAAATTTCTCAGACAAAAAGGGGTCATGAGTGGAAAAAATTTAAGAAGCCCTACTCTAATCAATTAGCATTAGTTCCAAGCTTTTTAAACTGTGGATTGAGATCCCATATATAGTGACATAACTGAATGTGGGTTATGAAAAATTTGGCAACACTAAAAGGCACCAAATATTCCACCAAGATTTAATTCTTTATATAATAATAAACAAGAAAATTCATCTCATTAGCATACAAAGATGCTTTTGTCTATAATAAATGGTAAAATATGTGTGAAAGAATTGTTTTAAAACAAATTTTTTTACAATTTATTATCAGTTAGCATTTGATTTGTATGTCTATACACCCAAGGTCACACAAAAATTTCTTGGGCAAAAAGGGATCAAGTGAAAAAGTAAGAAGTCTTACTCTAATAAACGAGCACTCAGAAAAAGATATACTATCTAACCAATCTATGCACTTAAATCTTCAAGTTTTATTACACTATGTCAGCCATATTAATCAATGTTGTTTTAGCCTACTTTTTTTCCCTGAGGCAATTGGGATCAAGTGACTTGCCTAGGTCACACAGCCAGAAAATATTAAGTGTCTAAGAACAGATTTGAACTCAGGTTCTTCTGACTTCAGGGCTGGTGCTCTATCCACTTCACTATCTAGTTGCCCCTAGACTACTTTTAAAAACTAAATGGAACATTGGAATTTCTGTGGTGTAGGAAATAATGACTTGGTGGATTTAGAAAAATATGGAAAGACTTAGAATTATGCAGGATGATGTTATCCATCTTCAGAAAAACAGAAGACAAACAAGCATAGTATGGCCTTAAATAGATTTATAAGATTGTATATGTGTAGATGTGTAATTATAAATATCTACATATGTCTGTATATATCTCCACACTTAATTGTAACCTTCTTTGGGAAGATGGAGGGAGAAAAAGGAAAAAAGTAAAAATATACAACAAAACAAAAGGAAATCTACAAGAAAGAAAAGAAAAAATGGACTACTCTGACTATAATGTATAATATATCTTATACAGGCTTTTTTGAAATGAAAATTTATTGTCTTCTATTTTGAAGCCTCTCTTGTGTTTTGTTTTTTATGTGGCAAAGTCTTTTTTCTGTCTCTTTTTTTCCTTTTTCTATTTTGTATTTGTTTCAAATAAATATTAAAAAAAAAAAAAAACCTTCAAGAAACTATGGCCCAAAGAGCTATCAAACTGTGCATACCCTTTGATCCAGCAGTGTTTTACTGGGTCTCTATCCCAAAGAGATAATAAAAAAGGGAAAAGGACCTACATATGCAAAAATGTTTGCAACAGCCTTATTTGTAGTGGAGTGGAATTGGAAACTGAGTTGGCTTAATATGTTGTGATATATAAGGTAATGGAATATTATTGTTCTATAAGAAATGATAAGCAAGCTGATTTTAGAAAAGCCTGAAAAGACTTACATGAATTGATGCTAAATGAAGTGAATAGAACCAAGAGGACATTGTACACAACAAGATTAAGTGATGATTAACTGTGATGGGCTTGGCTCTTTTCAACAATGATGTGATTCAGGCCAATTCCAATAGACTTGTTCATTTGTTTATTTTTTCTTTATTCATTGTTTTATTTCTCTGGTTATACATGTATATTAACTTTTTAAAAACACATTTCTTTATGAATCATGTTGGAAGAGAAAAATCACAACAAAAGAGAAAAACATGACAGAAAAAAAAATGAACATAGCTTGTGTTGATAAACATTCAATCTCTATAGTTCTCTTTCTGGATCCAGATAGTTTTCTATGCAAAGTTTATTGGGACTATCTTGGATCACTAAACCACTAAGAAGAACAAAATCTTTTATAGTTGATTATTACACAATCTTGCTGCTACTGTATACAATGTATTCCTGGTTCTGCTTGGTTTACTCAGCATCAGTTGATGTAAATCTTTCCAGGTCTTTCTAAAATCACCTTGTTCACCATTTTTTATATAACAATAATATTCTATTACTTTCATGTACCACAATGTACTCAGCCAATCCCTTCTCATTTCCCATTTTTTTCTTTGCCACCACAAAAAGAGCTACTACAAACATTTTTTGCATATTTGGGTCCTTTTCTCTCCTTTATGATTTCCTTGGGATACAGACCCAGTAGTAACACTACTGGATCAAAAGATATGCATCTGTAGATTTTTGATGGAGAGAGCCATCTGCATCTAGAGAGAGGGTTATGGGGACTGAATGTGGATCTCAACATAATATTTTCATTTTTGTTGGTGGTGGTTGCTTGCTTGATTTTTTTCTCTCATTTTCTCCTTTTTGATATGATTTTTCTTGTATAGCATGATGAATGTGGAAATATGGAAATATTGAATTATATGCTGTCTAGAGGAGAGAGTGAGAGGAGAGAGACAGGGAAAAAAATATGGAACACAAGGATTTGCAAGGGTGAATGTTGAAAATTATCTTTGCATATATTTTGAAAAATAAAAAGCTATTATAAAAAAATCTTTAAGAATACTTAAAGAGTAAGGGTCTCACTGATAAGGATTAACATCACAAGCAGAGTCCCTTCTCTATAAAAGCAGCAGCAACCCAATTTCAAATGACACTGTCTAAAAACTATCCTGTTTCCCCTCATGTGGACAGGTGCTTATATTCATGTGGAGAAAATTAACACAGTCATAAGTAATCGTGAAAAGGAGAGATTTTTACAAACTTATGATGACTGAAGCGAGGAGAATGAGAACAGCAACTAATATAATAACTACAATAGTATGAAGGGCAACTAGGTAATGCTGAGCCTAGAATCAGCAAAATCTAAATTCAAATCCAGCCTCAAACACTTACCATATGTGTGACCCTGGGTGAGTTATTTAATTGCTATTTGCTTCAGTTCTTCATCTGTAAAATTGGAGACACACTAGAGAAGCAAATGGGAAACCATTCCAATATCTTTGCCAAGAAAACTCCATGGACAAATCTGTGAAAGACCACAAAGAGTTAAATATAACTGAATGACTCAAGAGTAACAATAATATGAAAAAGGCTGGTGCTTGACCAGAAGAAACCCCACAGGCCTGAAAGAATGATTCCTTCATCTGGAAATATCCCAGGTTGTTCTGAGAAACATTGACACTCTTAATACTCTCTAGCTTCCTGAAATCCAACTGACTATACTTCTCCGCAATAACACTATCTTTCAACAGATCTTACTTCATAGATGAGTTATGTGTATATTGGATTTTTTTCCCATCTTTTAGTGGTAAGGAAGTCATGATTACCATGGAACTATTCACTTAAAAAGTATTAGCTGATAATTGTTGCTGAATGGACAGGAAAGTCTGTTCACCTATCCAACCATTAGAATTTGCTCCACAAATCTAGATGAGCAAGCCACATTTTTGTATCCTTCCTCTGTTTCCTGCCCTTAATTCTAATGTCTATATATCATTCTGTCTATGTTATCTAGAGTTATCTAGAAAAAGGGAAGAAGATATGGATTGAAATTTCTTGGATAAAATCCTAATGTACAAAGCCTAGAAAATTAATACATATTCATGTCTGACATTCAACAAATATTCCAAATAATGCAATAAATTCAAATTAAAACATGCAAAAGTTCACTTTACAAACATCAAATTTGAAAAATATATCTATGTAGTGAAAGATAGAAATAGTTCATATTGGAGAGACTGGAAAAATCAAGCAAGAAAAGTTGCTTTTATCTAATAAATCTACTGCTGAGTCTCTCAGTCAATGATAAAATGATCCCTTCATGGAAACAAAGTATGTGCCTACTGAATGGGAAATTATTGAATAAATGCTAGTATATGAATGCGCTGAAATATTACTTATTATCAGGAATAATAAAAGTGAAAATTTAGCAAACTGTGAGAAAAGTTGCATGAATCGATGTAGAGTGAAGAAAGCAGACAAAAAAGAAAAATATATGCAATAATTACAATGATATAAAGAAGGCCCTGAAAGACAACCAAATGTAGGGGAAACATAATAGCCAGTATTGTATAATGTCTAGGTTAGCTCTCTGGAGGGCCTCAGGATTAGTCAGAGTCAGGATCAATCAAAGTCCTCAGTCTTTAGGGGGAGAAGTGAAGGAGGCAGGCAAGCTGCCACATGGCTTGCCAAAGATGAATCCTGGATGAATCCAGAGCCCGAAGCCTCTCTCCTCTTCCTCCTGTGGCAGAGCACCTCTGACCTCTCTCCCTCCACCCTCCAATCCTTGCCTATGATTACCCCACCACCACACATTCAGCAAGCACCTGGAGGTGGTCATGAGGAGGGTCATCACATCACTTTCTTATCTTAAATATATAGAGAGAGCCATTATCTCACATCAAATAGGTAATTAGCCTTAAATGCTCTGCTGTCTCAGATTCAAGTACACCTTTTCAGAGTTTCAACCCTCTGTAATATTGTTTTGGAATGAAAATAATAATCACACTCTTTTCTTTAAAGAAATGGTCATTTGGGGGCAGCTAGGTGGTATAGTGGTTAGAGCACCAGCCCTGAAGTCAGGAGGACCTGAGTTCAAATCTGGTCTCAGACACTTAATAATTCTCAGCTATGTGGCCCTGGGCATGTCAGTTAACCCCAATTGCCTCCGGGGGAAAAAAAGTCATTTCTCTTGTAATTGTTTTCAAAAGCAGACTGAGAAGCTTCAGCCTTATCCTGTGATAAGCAGCCATTTTGGATTTGTGAACAAAAGTTGAGGATACCTGGGTTTAGTAAAATTAATTCGGGGGTGGGGATGGGGAGAGAGGGGATGTGAGGAGCAGTGGGGGGGGGTAGTTGAGCAGGATGAGCTCATTCCACTGCTGTTTCCTTTACAATTCTCCCTGACCTTGGTACCCTCTTAACTTTGCCCTTTACCCTCCAACAAAGCCCTTCTACAATCCTTTATTAATTCAGCTTTTCCTGAGTGAACTGTTTCATAGGAGATAGCAGAGCTATCTCTTTCCCACATTATAACTACCAAGAAGTAACTTGGGGGAACAGGATCTTCACATAGGGTCTACACAGAGCGTGTAGGGTTAGGTGAACCACTGAGGTGCAGGGAGCAGATTCCCTGGATGGCCTTCCTTGTGGGTCTGAAGGTGAGCTACTTGTTGCCTTATATACTCCCTGGGTGAGTCTTGCACAGCTTGCTGGGCTATGGATATAATGGAGCTGCTCATGGTCCCGAATAGAAAGAACAGTAAAGGGACTTGATGATGTTAGTAACAGGGTTTCTGAAGCTATCTTCTCTCTCAGGCTATGTCAGAATGAAACATCTGGGAACTCTGTAGGTAAGAATTTCCCTGAGGTCTTATAAGCCCACAAATGAGGGGAGGGGGGAAGTTACTGGCCCAGCATGAAGCTATCAGTCAGGATACCTAGCACCATTTTAATGTGCAGTCTGCTGCTTATTGGATCTGTAACTCCAAACATTTCACTTATCCTTACTAGATCTCATCTTTAAATGGGAATTTAAGGAAATTGCCTTAAAATGGGAATACTTAAGATTCGTGCCCTATACCTCACAAAGTTATTTTAAGCAAAGCCTCCTGAGGGCAAGGCCCAATCAGCAAGTCTCCAGACTTTGAGTTCCAGGGGCAGAGCCCAATTCTTTTTTTTTTTTTTTTTTTTTTTTGTACAACTCCAAGAGCAGAATTTGGGCTTGTTGTTCTGCCAATTGAGGGCTAAATGCATAATGGGGTGGAGAAGAAATCTTTCAGTCAAGACAAGATTTGGTTCAGTATTCAACATGACTGTAGACATTATTTACCCTAAGTTAAACTAGTATTTGACCCTCAGATCCTAGCCTCTGAAAATGTGGTCACCTTCCATTCACCTTTAGGAAGGAGATGGTAGATGAGCAGAACATGAAATGAGTATAAGGCAATAGTTAACATCACTAGGATGTGGAAGATAGTTAAAGTTGGAAGAAAAGCTCTTTTCCTCCTTGAAAGACACAAACATAACCTATCTTCCATCTAATCTAAAACTCTCCCTTCCTCCAACTTTACTTCTCCTCCTCCTTCCCTTCTTTCCTCTTTCTCTCCCTTCCTCCTCTCTCTATCTGTCTGTGTGTGTGTCTCTCTGTGTTTCTGTCTCTATCTCTATTTCTCTATATCTGTCTGTCTCACTCTGGGGAGGGGGAAAGCAGATGCACAAACACTTGTAGGACTGGCACAAGATCTCTTTTGTGGGTTAATTGGTTGAGCAAAGAAATAGCAGCTGTGCTCTCAGTTTCAGTTCTGGTCTAGTAGGTTTATGCCAGGGTCTCTGCCTTGGTCCCAACATGGTGAGGCTGGCACAATAGTAGATGCCAGAGTCCTCTTTCTGTATCTGGTGAAAGGTCAATGAGACTGTGCTGTCCTCATTTTGCCTGAAAATGAAAATTCTACCCTTCATGCCCTCCTTGTACTCCTTAGTGTTGCCTCTTCCAGCAGCGATGCTAGCCACAAATTCCTTTGAGCCTCCAGCACCAGAACTCCGGTGCCAGGACATGGCAAAATTCTTAAAGTGGAGCCCTGAAGCTGTACAGGTCAGGGTCACAGATTGGCCCTCGTAGATCAGTCTGCCACCTGTCTCCACCAACTGCACTTGGGCCCAGAATCCTGTTAAAAACATATAGGAATATATATATTTGACTTCTCTGAGTAAACCTGGAAGCAGAGTTGGAAGACCAAGACAGGGATCCCCTAGGAGCAAGATGGCCAGGAGAAGAATCAGATAGCTGAGAATAGGGAAAATCTAAACTAAGCATCCAGACCATCAGGGAAGAAAGAATGGGGGAGAGAGTGGAAAAGAAATACCTGGCAACTAATTAGAAACTTGGTTCAACACAGAAGTCCAGGAAGAAGGAAAGAGAGTAAGGAGAGAAATACCTGGTAGAATGGAAAGGAGTAATTCTAGAAGATAGGTCCTGGCAAGAGTACTGGGAGGTCTAATAAGCATCCTGCCTACTATAGCAGAATAAGGAGCAGGTTTCAGGAGGTGTGATGAGATCCAGCCAGCTGTAACCGAGGTTGCTTGTGTCTAAACGGATGAGTTCTGCCCAGAGGCTTTAAGAAAGCTGAAAGCAGTGGTGTCTGCCCCTTCCCCACAGAGGAGTAGGATGTGGTGGTTAGCATTAGAGGAAGAAAGAAATGAGCCTGAGGAAGCCCCTGCTTAATTTTGACTGCAGGGCTTATTCCCAGCTCCAGAGCCATTTGAACCACCTCTCATGGCTGCCATTGCAAGTCCTGGAACATCCTTCCTAAAGATGCCTGGAGATGCTCAGGAAAGAAGCCAGTATCTAGACCAGGCACAGCTCAGTCCTGTGGAGGAGCTAAGTCTAGAGATACCACCTAAGCTAATTTCCAGCTTTAGAGAACTAGACAAAACTATGAACAAAAGTCATCTGAAGAAAAGGGAAAGAATCTCAAGGGACATGAAATAAAATAGTAATAAAGGGGCCCCAATAAGACCAAATCTTAGCACATACTCAAAGGCAGTATTCATTTTTTTAAAATTTAAAAACCTATTTGATATTAATTAGCAAGTAGAAAAGTCAATCAATGGAACTGACTAGGTAAGTATGGTCCATAATGAAACATATTATCACCTAAGAGAGAGATGATGGACTCAGGCACAGAAAAGGACTTTTTTTTTCCTGGACATGGCCAATGTGGAAATTTGTTTTGCTAAACTATGTATATTGGTTAAAGGTTGTGTTTGTTTGTTTTTTCTCTTTTCCCTACCTCAATGTCTGGGAACAGGGTGGAATGACAGGAGAGGGAGAAAATAAATGTTTGTTCATTGAAAACTCTCTCTCTTTTTTGGCTGTTATTTGTATCCACTGTGGTTAGTGTGGTGTCTTATGTTTGTTCCGTTATAATATAAACCACCAAACTTATTAGTATGCTAATTTTAGTGTAGTACTGTGGAAATAGTGTTGAACTTATCACAAAATCTGAATTCAGATCTTTCCTCTTCTATTCATTTCTAGTGTGTCATAGGATAAGTCACTTACTAACTGGAAACTTCAGTTTCCTTAGCATTAAAATTAATACATGCCCTCTATACCCCTGTCTAGCTCTATATCCATGTTTTAAATTTATGATGTATTTTTGGAGCTAGAATTTTCAAAACAAATTCAAAAGAATTTGCAGACTTGAACTAATCTCCAAGTCAAGGGGCAAAGTTTATTGTAATTGTAATGCCACTTGAAACAGGCTAAGTTCCAAAATGATTTAGCAAAGAACAAGGAGATAGAAGATAAATTTATAGGACAAAGAGAGACCAGACTTTCATTTATTTATTTGTTAATTTTATGGCTTACAGGTGATCTATTCACTATTTTCTGAGGAACTTGGTTATCACTAACCAGCAGATTATCTATATGACAATCAGCAATGTTTGTAGGATTGTCTTAAAGCCAGAAGACTTTAGAATCATTAGCAGAAATATTGTTGAAACAATAGCACTTTAAGGGCAGGGGGCCTTAAGATTACTACTATATTTCCCTTAGAAGCTGTATCTACTTCACTTTGGCATTAAAATTTTATATTTCTCTCATTCTAATCTACTAAGATCTTTTGGATATTCTATCATCCAAGGTACTAATTATACTTCCCAGTTTTGTATGTAATAGGCATATTTCCCAATATTGGCATCTATGTCTTCCAAATTATTCTTACAAATTTTGAATGGTCCAAAGCCAAACACAAATTGATTCCATAATAATCATTCTTTGAACTGGGCAATTCAACTAGGCTGAATTCCAAGTTATTGCACTTCTCTTTCTCTTCAACTCAAGGTTAGTAGGAGATATTTGAATACCTCCCTTTTAATTGTTAGTATGAGTGTTTTATACATAAAAGTGCATATTGTCTTTCTCATTTAATTATAAACACTTTAAAGACTTGGATTTTTTCTTTTTTGTCATTGTATCTTCAGTGCTTAGCCCAATGTCTGGCATATACAAAATGTTAAATAAATGCTCATTGATTGATTGATATGAGACCCTATTTTATTTGTAGTTATTGGTCATCAAATCTCATTTATAGTTCACTTCTCAGCAGCTACTTGAGTTTTTACCATATTCATTCTCATCATTTCTCAGATACTCTCTCAATTCTCAGATTATCTAGGAGCATGTTTGGGTATTTCTTCATTAATCACTAAATCATGGCATATCTCTCAGGATCCTGAAAGGAGAAATAGGGCTAGCTAACTAAACTCCATAAAAAAGGTTTGATCTGGTCTCTGCAGATATGTTTACATTCTTTGGGATTGGGGTACACCCATTCTTGCAAGAATATTAAATCTTTCCAGCATTCATCAATGAGTCAGTGGAGGACTTGGTAAGATATTTTATTTCTTACACAGCCATAAAACAGGAAATCAGTCTCTTCCATTTTTCTCAAGCTATCATTCTTACCAGTATTGCTCTAGACTAACTTCTCATAAAATTTTGGTTTTAATGTTTTTCATATAACAAAATAACTCTTTCTCTCTGTCTTCTGTATAGTTTTCCCCAAATCATCTCCATTAACTCTCTTTTCTCAGTTTTACAAAAACTGCCAGCCCCATGTGCCAAGTCCTAAATATTCCATTTAGCTCTTAAAGTTATAATAACTAACAGTAACTATAACTTCTATGGGAAAGGCTAGATTCCGATTGTTAATAACCACCCTGCAGATGAGATCTAGTTTTAGATTTCTTCAATCTCCTTAGCAAACCTGGAAACCTGTATTTAAACCCCACTCCTCCCACAAAAAAAATACAGCCACTTTCTCTATCCAGTACTAGATGTACCTTCAGCAAAGATACAAGTGGGTGAGGACAAGAGGAAAAAAGGGGGAGAAGGAATGCTTCTTTCTCCTCACTTACACTTGTAGACTCTCCCCTTATACTAACGGGATTCATCATCATGGATTGGAGTGAGAGTGAGTTGGACCCCAAAATTTTATTGAGGTTTTGAGCTGATGCTGTGAGATGTCTCAAAATAATTTTTAGACCTAAATCTAAACCATCTCCATATCAAGAGGCAAAAAACTGATTATGCTGCTAACAGCAGGCAAAATTTCATATGGGATTTTTATCAATTAACAACAAGGGGAAAAATAAGTTCCCTTGTGAAATTAATCAAGGGGAAGACACTATTAAGGAGAAAAATGCCATTGAAGCTTGGCAAGTTCTTAATGAATCCTCCAAGCTATAATAAGGAAGGCTAAATTTTAAAAAAAGAAGAATTTAGCAGGTGAGGATTACAGTTGGAGTGGGTTCTTTTATAGGGAAAAATAATCTTGGAAGTTGGCATCATAACTTGGCTTTTTGTAACCATATTTATGTTGGTGTAATCAATGCAAAGTATTCAGCTAGGAATTCAGCCAGGGACCTCAACCAGGGGTGAAACTGTAATAAAAGTCCACTTAAACATAATTGAAAGCCTACTTAAGATCAAAAAGTCAAGATAATCAGTGTTCCTCCCTGCTTGCCTCAGGAAGTAGTTTGGACTGTAAAATTGAGGCTTTCTCCAGATAATGCTACTTACTTTGATCTTTGAGCTCAAGGATCTGGAGTTTTTCTCCACCTTCCTCAATACTATCACTCAAAAACTTATCCTTTGAGGTTCACCTCGACCAGCTATATTATCCTATAAAGATTCTGGTGGCTATTCTCAACCCAGGACCAGGTCTTTCTCCCTTATTTTTCTCCCTTTCTCAAGGAGTTCAATACATGTTCATAATATTAATCTCCACTTCATTCTTTGCCATTATTCTTGGAGACCTCAGTTTATATAATAACAAAAAGATTTACTTGACCATAGAAAAATAAAGATATTCAATAAGGATATGTGTTGAAAACACTTCTTGCTGATTCTGACAAATTAAGCTCCCCTAACTAAGTAGCCCACTGTAGTCAATCAACAAAGAATCGTGCTTAGAGTTCTTTGTGAATGGCTATTTCATACTTAAATGATCAGGATGTGATTTTACCAAACTAGTCCTTTTCATTTTAAGAATGATTTCAATGCCTTTTAAGGGGAAAAGCTGCATAGAGATAGGAGTAAGGCTATTGTACCTACCATACCCATTCACAGACTGCCTCCTGTCAGCACCTGCTGCTTCCCTTAAACCTTATCAATACCTATGGTCAGGTGCCCATAAACATTAGGTTGCTACAAGTGCCCCAAATAAGTTTCATATAAGAAGGTAGGAGGAGCAATAACTGTTGTACAATTCAAGCTAAATTGGTTGTTAATGCCCAATCCCCTCCCTCCACTTCACTCCCAAACCCATGTAACAGCAAGATTATATGATGATCAATTATGAAAGATTTAGTTCTTCTCAGTGGTTCGATGATTCAAGGCAATCCCAATAAACTTTGGGTAGAAAATACCATCTGAAAAAAGAAAATACCATCTGCATCCAGAGAGAGAACTATGGAGATAGAATATAAATCAGCACATGCTATGTCTAGTTTTTTCTTTTTCTTATGTTTTTTCCTCTTATAGTTTTTCCCTTTTGTGCTGATTTTTCTCTCCCAACATTATTCATAAAGAAATGTGTATTTTTAAAATTTAATGTAATGTATAACCTGAAAAAAAAGAAAGCAATAAAAAGGAGGAAAAACTTTTTCTCCACTTCTTCACTACTTCATTTTTGAGAACTTAACTGGCCAGTGTAATAATAAAATCTTTGCCCCCGAAATAAAAAAGGTCAAAGACTTTTGAGATACCTTGCAACAATGTCCCAAAACTCCAATATATTTTGGGGGTTCAACACACACACACATACATACAGCAACAGGAACAGAGGGAAAACAAAAGGATAAAAAAAATGGAAGAGTAAAATGGAGAATTTGAGATGGCCAGAGGAATGGCAAGTGGAGGTGAGAAAAGACAATTGGAATTGAAGGAATTTTAACAGAACAGAAAAGAAATAGAGTGGACAGAAAAGAAAACAAAGAAAAGAAAAGGCTAAAAGAAATCCCAGGGGATGAAAGACATGTTGTTGGAATGAACAAAGACAAATTGGTGGGGGGTTTTAATTTTTTATTCTGAACTTATGAATAAAATGAGTATTTCAATAAAAAGGTAGAATACAAAAAAAGAGAGAGAGAATTGCACATGAAACTAAAAATCTATTATCTACAACTTGCTTCAAGGGTTCTTAACATTTTTGTGTCATGGCCTCATTTGATACTTTGGTGAAGTCTATGGACCCTTTGTCTAAGCAATATTTTTAAATGCATAAAATAAGATACATAAAATTACAAAGGGAACCATTTATATTGAAATTCAGTTACAAAAATATTTTTCAAATAAGTTTATTTACTTCCTGAGATTTATTCACAGACCAACAAGAGATGAGGGAAGAAGGGAACATGATAGAAAAGGATTAATGGACTCAAAAGAGAATTCCAGTTGTAGGAGAGGAAAAATAGAGATTAAGCAATTTAGAAGATGAAAGCTATGATTGTGAACAGGACATTTATGGCCACAATCTTCATAAACAGCAATCTCAGAATCAACACACTGAGGAATAGCTTATTCTTCTGCTTGAGTTCTGCTTTAAGAAACAAAGGTAAGGTCAGGATCAGGGTCAACAAAAGGGACATCATGCCAAAATGCCACCACCAGAGTGACTTCTACTACCCACCCCAACCTCTCCTGTACCTGAGTTCAAGAGCCTTGGGAATAGTAGTTCCACCCCCAGATCACAAATCTTACTTTTAGCCCTGGCTCTAATATCATCATTTAAGGGATGAACCCTGTGGAGATGGAGCCTACTTTTTTTATGCTATCTACTGACCAAGTGTCAACAATAGTCACCTCCCAGACCATTGACTCTGCTTCTACTCTAGCCACTACAGCCATCACCTGAGTGAATGCCTATGGACAAGGGGCCAACCTAGCTGAAGCCATGGGGCACCCTGAGGGAGAGACAGGAGGCAACATATGTCAGTCAATTTGATCCATTGCCACCTTCATCCACTAACTTCAACTAGTGGCAAACTGCCCCCATTTTGCTGGTACTACAGCCTATGATTCTGAAGACCCAGAAAAGAAAGTTCTTGATACCAGATTCTTTATTACTGTCAAATGGTTCAGTACCAGAAACAGATGCGATTTTTATCAGGGAAAATTTTTATCATTAAAGATGAATTGCCATGTGTTTTGCCACTCCCTGAGCATTCTGGTGCCTAGCTCTCTGATTTGGGTTGTTGTACTTTCTTGGTCCTTAAACTATCATAGATCCCTGGGTTGTTCATTCAGCTAAAATTTCTTAAACTTTAATTCAAGAACTACATTAGCCAGTAGTAGAGATAAAATGTTTGGCTAAAATATAATCCCTTCCTTTAGAGAGCCTATAATCTTAAAGGGAATTTAAGGTACAAATGCAGAAAACTCCAATTTATTTTATAACATTAATACATTAGAGAGGTAATAGGTGGGTTCACAGAGAATATGTCATTACCACAAGCAAGAGTTCTGCCAAGGCGGCATTTGAATAGGTCTTTAAAAGATAAGTAAGAATTCAGCAAGACAAGGGGAAAGCACTAAAGAGTCATTGGTCCCATGGAGAACAATCTGAAAAAAATGCAAAGAAGTGGACAAGCATGTGGTTTGTTTGGTAGATCATGCCTGGACCAGTTTGATTAGAGCATCCTATACATAGAGAAGATTAAAATGAGATAAAGCATCAGATGATAAAGGAACTTGAATAACAGACCAAAAATAAATGAGTTTGAACATTATCCAGGAAAAAAAGCCACTAAAGATTTCTGAGTGAAGAAACTCAAACTTGTGTGACAGTCTAGGAGTAGAAAGACTATTTGGGTCATTGTATTGAAGTAGAAAAAAAAAGAGTCAAGGTAGGAAGACCAATGAGAGTTTCACAGTGGTCTTGGGAGGGTGGTAATGAAGCCCTGTGCTAGCATGATAACTGTGGGAATAAAGGAATAATGATAAATAATGATAAATGCCCAGACTAGAACCACCATCCAGGGAGCCTCTCCTCACTACAATATTCCTCCCTAGTTCCTGCTTCTGTCCCTCAGAGATCCATAAAATACTTCCAAAGCACAAGATGCCCCTTCTTGGCACCACCTCCCGTTCCCTTTCCTGGAAAAAGAAGAGGAACAAAAAATTAATGAGGTGTGCTGAAGGCCAGTGGAAGAGAGGGTGTTCAATTATGCATAATAAACTGGCAAAAGCTTCAAACAGGTCAAGGAGGATGAAGAAGGCCCACTGCTTTTGGGGAATTGGGAAGTTATTGAGAGAAGGCAGGATTGAGGCTGGAATTCCTGATGTCCAGGCTTGAGGACACAGTGAGTAATGAGTTATCAGGTAGTAGCTACAGATAACTTCTGGTAGCATTTTAGCAGTGAAGAGGAGGAGAGAGATGGGATGAAAGCTGGATGGACAATAAAGGCAAAAGAGATATCGAATATTCAAGCTTAATTACAGACAGAAGGAAGAAGTCAATTTTGAAGGAATCCTTGAAGATATGTGAGAGAAAGCATGGTTCTGGAGGAAGCAGGAAGGGCACAGGCAAGTCATATTTGCTGATTTTCCTCACTGAAGTTTAATATCCCAGGACTAGGAGTAGAGAAGGGAAAAGCTGAGGATCACCTATAATGAAAACCTGTAGTCCAGGAGTGGGGGAGGAGGAAGGTACCAATGGATTCTAGGGCAGGAGCCAGGGAAACATCAAGAGATCCTTTCATTGAGGCTAGCTATATAGAGAGATAAGTAAAGTCACAGCAAATGAGATCACTCTCAGCCCTAGGCTGATTTATCACTGAATTTAGAATCTTCACTTAGTCTAAGGTCTCTCCCTCAGGTCCTGAGCCATTGATCATACTGAACCCTTCTATACACTCTTTGAACCTAGGCCGTTTGTACAATGGTTCTGTGCTTTGGACCATGGCCATGGACAAGAGGAACCCTATGGAATCACATTATCATAATGGAAGACATAGAGACTATCAGGCTAGATTGAATGATCTCACTTCTGATCTAATTGTTCAGGATTATTTCATAATTTCTTCCCTTTTGCCTTTTACCTTTAACCCACCTGTGAAATCCTGATCAGGGTAGGATGGTTCCAACTTCACAGACTCCGAAGGCAGGATAATATCATCAGGCACAGTCTTCAGATCCACTGGACACAAGACTTCCTTCTCTATAAATTAGGATACTTTTCATTAGCCAGGCTCCCTCCCCCATTATTTATTCTAGGAACCCCATCTCTAATTTATGGATTCCTCTCAGTAAGGAAACACTGATCAAGAATCTATCCAAGAACTCCTTGGCCCAGACCAGAACCACTATCCAGGGAGCCCTTCCTCATCACAATATTCCTCCCTATTTCCTGCTTCTGTCCCTCAGTGATCTGTAAAATACTTCCAAAGCACAAGATGCCCCTTCTTGGTACCACCTCCCATCCCCAGGCAGGGACTGCTCATACCTGGCTGGAAGGGCACAAGGGTCTCTGTCCCAAGGTGCTGCACTGAGCAGGTTACTGAGGCATTCTCACCAACCCTGCCAATCTGGATGGCACTGTAGGTGCCATGGGTTGTGGGAGTCACAGTGAGGGCCTGGGCTGAGACTGAGGCCTTAGGGGAGGCCAGCGACACATGGAGTTCCTTGGGATAGAAGTCACTGACCAAGCAGGCCACAGTATCCTGACTCCTCACCAGGAACACACTGGGTGACAGAGGGGCCCGAGGTCCTGCAATCAAACCATGGCTTCCTGTCATTCAGGTGGTCTCTACAAGGTAATCCTCCAGCCTGCAACAGACTCGGTTGTGGGCAGACACACATGCAACCAAATAAATGTGAAAAGCAAACCTCACCCACTTCCAGGCCCCCTCTCAGCCCAGGCCTGGCCCCTTCTATGGGGCAAAAATTCATAAGCCCAAGTAATTGTGAAAAACAGATGCCAGTGCTTGCCTCAGCCCAACTTTTATGAACCCAGATCGCCTGCCCGTGCTGCCCCCCAGACCACAGCTCTTTTTTTCTCCCAAGACTCCCTACTCTTGACTGTCACTGGGGCTGTCAGGGATCATAGAATTTCACACATGGATATCCCAACTCCATGGACTTTGAGAGTCAAATCCCTTCAGTGACCTACCATAGTCCATAATCAGAATTACTGCTCAGAGAAAGTATACTAGCTCTGTTTGGTCACACAGCTTTGTAGTCAAAAGAGAGGTCTGAAAAATTGGGGACCCTGGTTCTGGTCTGATCAGCAGCACTGACTGACTTGGACCTAGAGTCAAGACTTTTGTGAACTATTTCCTTAGGGCTGGGACAGAGGAGGCACTCACCAGGCTCCACAGTCACATCTGTCCCAGGACCAAAGACCAGCTTGTCTGTGTCACTTCCATCACCCACCCTTCTTGCACAGTGATAATGGCCGGAGTCCCCAAGGCCCAGGCCTTTAATCTGAAGGAAAATCTGGTTGCTACTGTCTTCCCTGGAGGAAATGATGCGGCCTTCATGGGTTTCTGCAGATGTGAGGTCAAGGCTGGATAGCCACCGAGGGGCATGTCCAGGGTCCCAAAGGTACCAGCTTAAAATACTTGTATTGAATTGGAAGCCAGAGGTTTGACACTTGAGGTTCAGGGTCAGGTTATGTGGGTAGGAGCCTCCTCCTAATTCTGCTAGCAAGATCTTATCCCCTACAGAAGGAAAAAATAATAGGAGTGGAGTAAATAGGGACAATTCAACTTTTCTGCCTCCTAAGAGTGAAGGTCTTGATTCCTTAAATACCTTAAACCCCATTCTTACCTGGATATCGCCTACTCTCCCACCCATACTCCAATGCGAGACACTCAGCTTAGGACCCATTTCTCTTTAGTCATTTACATGGTTCTCAGCACTTCAAGAAAGGTTAAACATGATCAATGGCAAAATTTAGGGAATCCCAGAGGTCAAAATTGTTCCTCAATTTGAGGGAAAGGAATAGAGAAGTTTTCTTTGTCTCCCAGATTCTCAGAGATCCTTAGGATTGGATAGTGAAGTACCCCGGGTCGGGGAGTAAAAAAAATCCAGGATCTTTGTATTCACAGAGTTGGACAATTCTTAGAAATTAGGAGAGAGAACAAAGCATGGGAACTGGTCCACTTAACCAGCTCAGTTCTAGATGACTAGCTCTATCAGCCCCAGGTTCCCCCCACAACCCTGCCATCAAGAGGCACGTCCAGAATCCCAAAGATACAAGCCTCTGAGGGTCCAGTTCAGTGAGATTCCCTTGCTCAGCTCCCCCCACTCCTGTACACATGGCTGGGAATAAGGAAACTTACGTGGAAGCACTATCACTTCTGTTCCTGGCCCAAAGCCTTCCCACTTATCTCACTGTGATACAGAAAGCAACCTAAACTCTTCATTCTAGAGTGCAGAGTCGGAGAGGGAAGCTGAAAGTGGCAGGAAGTGGGATGAGGGAGGGGCAGGAGAAAGACACAGGAAATTAGTGACATGTAGGGTCTAGCTTGAACCCAACATGAGAACATGAGATCCTAGAGAAATGGAGAATTTCCTCTGACCAAAACAGGTCTGATTAAGTCTCAAAAGGTTCTCTTGAAAAGACTCCAGGCAAAAATTAATTTGAAACTATGCCCAAAGGACTATCAAACTGGGCATATCTTTTGATCCAGCTGGGTCTGTATCCCAAAGATTTTACCAAAAAAGAACCCACATGTGCAAAAATGTTTGTGACAGCCCTCTTTGTAGTGGCAAAAAACTGGAAACTGAGAGGATTTTAATCAATTGGAGAATGGTTGAATAAATTATGGTATATGAAGGTTATGGAATATTATTGTTCTGTTAAGAAATGACCAGCAGGATGAATGCAGAGAGGCCTGGAGAGACTTACATGAACTGATGGCTGAGTAAAGTGAGCAGAATCAGGTGATCATTGTACACAGCAACAAAATTATGTAATAAGCAACTGTGATGAACTTGGTTCTTTTTAACAATGAGGTGATTCAAGAAAATTCCAATAGACTTGTTATAGAGAGAGTTATCTGCATTCAGAGAGAGAACTATGGAGACTGAGTGTGGATCAAAGCATAGTATTTTCACTTTTTCTGTTGTTATTGTTTGCTTTTTCTTTCTCCTTTTTTTCCCTTTTGATCTGATTTTTCTTGTATAATATGACAAATATAGAAATATATTTAGAAGAATTGCACATGTTTAACGTAAATTGGATTGTTTGATTGGGGGGAAGGGAGGAAAATTTGGAACACAAGATTTTGCAAAGGCAAATGTCAAAACCTATCTTTGCATGTATTTTGAAAAATTAAAAGTTTTTATTAAAAAAATTTTTTTAAACTATTTTAAAATCTATGAAATTTATTTTTATAACCACAACTAACATAACTATCACTCTGTGACTTGGGAATAAGAATTATTTGTCATATACAGAGTTTGATGTATTCTTTCTTTGTCTCATCTTAGGAATAATTTATGCAACATAGGGGTTCACTGTATTTCAAATATTTCTTAAAATTTACCAATAAATGTTTAATCCTGTAGAAGGGAGAAAAGAAAAAGACTCCAGGCAAGCCAATCTTTGCTATATAGATCAAAACCACTCTCCACTTGATTTCTGAAGTGTCCACTTAAGTTCCTGTTCTTTACTCACTACTAGCCAACAGTGAGAGATAGAATGCTCTATCCTTTTGATATGATAAAGTAATAATAATTAATTAACAACTAATTGTTATAAAAAAATTTTGAAGCTTGCAAAACATTATCTCATTTCATTTGCAAGACAACCTTAAGAGGCAGATTGGTTGTTATCCCATTTTACAGTTGACATAATTGAAACAGAAGAAGTTAGACAATTTATCCACAGTTATACAGCTTGTAAGTGTTTCAGACAAAATTTGAACTTAGGTTTTCTTGATTCCAGGCCCTGCACTCTATCCATTGCACCACCTAACTACCTTCCTACATAGAATCAGTGAAGGATAAACAATGGAAATGGAAATACAAAGAGATGTGTCCTAATGTCTGGTTGTAGATCAAGGAATAGCTAAGCCCCAAATTTGGGGCCCCTCAAAATCCAGATGTAGTTCCCCAAAGAGAATCAGGCTATGTCTAGGATCTACCTTGTTGAGAAATCTTTCTGGAGTCTTTGAGGGGTATTTAAATTGGTGGCTCTCATGGATATTATTTGAGGTGATCAATTCTCTCAGGAAGTTTAAGAACTTTTGAAATGATAAATTCTCCTGATATGACTTGAGTTGATCGATTCTTCTGAGGAGTTTGGACCAGAGTAGAGGACCAGACATTTTTATTTTATCTTTAATATGCCTGATAATGTCTTTATCAAAGCAATTATCTTGTGGTTAGTGATAGTGATATTCCTTATCATAAGCTATATCCTTCGCAAATGTTCTGTGAAACATGATTATGGGGGGAATGGTAAACATTAACAAAAACAAAAGAATTCTTATCATGGAATTTCTCAATCCAGTTCTTTTTTTTGGGGGGGAAGGGGAGTTCAATTAATAAAAATTTATTTTCTTCCTCTCCCACTTCCTTCCTCCCACTGGAAAAAATAATAATAAACAAAACCTCTGTAACAAGTAAAGTCAAGTAAACAAATCCCTACCCAAAGGGAAAAAAATGTCTCATTCTGCCTTCTGAGTTCATCAATTTTCTGTCCAGAGATGGATGGCATACTTTATCATCAATCTTCTTTAATGGGAATCCTTAAGTTTTTCAAAATTGTTTGGTTTTTCTTAAATGAATTTATTTATTTAAAACTTAAAATAAAATAGAATAAGAAAAAATCATGTGTATAGCAGAACATGAGAGGATTCAAAATATAAAACAATAAATTTCTATTTCAAGAAAATGTATATTCACCTTGTATTCAAAACTGTCCACCTTTTTTTTGCTTCCTTGTGGGTTTTCTTTTGTTCTCTGCTTTGTTTCATTGTTCTTTCCTCTTTCCTTATCCCCATCTCTTCCAAGTAGGCTACAATTAAGTGATGATATATATATATATATATATAGCTAAAGATGCATAGATGGACATGTGTATGTTCATGTATATATGTATGCATGTATACATATACATATATTGCCCATATGTATATACAAATCTACATATATGTTTATGCATATATATGCATACTTACAAATAACATATACATAGATATCTGTATTCAGATTCATACTTTCTCCTCTGTTTCTCTGAAGGTGGATAACATCATCCTTCTTAGGTCTAAGTCTTTCCATATTTTTCTAAATCTACCAACTCAACATTTCTACAGCAATATTCCAACTTTTGCAATCTAGTAGTTTTAAATAGTCTAAAACAATATCACTTCATATGGCTAACATACAGTGGTTTCCCTAATTTTTTTCTTTTTTTCTTATAAATTCTATTCCTGATCATTACTATTATGCTTATTGTTTGTGTGTATTTTTTGTTTCCTGTCCCTTCTAACTCTTCTACTTTACTTCTACCTTGCCTTACTATTATTTAACCTAACACACCTCCAAGGATCTTTCCCTTATCCTCACTCCACCTTTTTCCTCCTTCTTAATCCCATTCCCAATAATTACCCCTCCCTTTTATATGCCCCCTATCCGATTCCTTCCCTATCTTATTTCTTAATAAATTTAGAAGATTTTTATATCTTTCTAGATATATATGTATTGTTCCCTCTTTAATCAATTCCTGATGTGAGGATTTCAGAACTACTAGTCCTCCTCATCTAATTTCTCTGTTATTTCTTGCTGTCATTTGTATCACCTAATTATTCTTTTTTCCTTTTTTTAAATGGTTTTGCTTTTAGAATCACATCATATTCAGCTCTACTCAAGTTTTCTTTTGAACTAGTCACTTACTAATGACAGTCTTAGACATGTGGTTTATATTTCTACAAATAAAGCATAGTTTGCCCCTATTGAAATCCTTGAAATTAATCTTTGCTATGATATTTTTCTTGGGTCTTATATGGCAAATTTTCAATTAAGCTCAGATCTAAGATTTCATTAACTTTTTTCATTCCAAATTATGCTTAATTTTGTCGGGTATGATATTTTTGGCCACAACCCTAATTCTTTTGCTGCTCTTTCATATATAGTGTTCCCAGATCAGTAGTCTTTTAATGTAGCCACTCCTAGGTCTTATGTGATTCTATTTGAATTATTTTTCTTTTGTTGCTCATGATATTTTCAACTTGATTTTGTGGTTGGAGAATTTAGCTGTGATATTCATACAGGATATCTATATAGGACCTCTTTCAGCTGGTGATACATAGATTTTTTTTCTATTTCTATTTCCCTCTCTTCTTCTAAAACTTTAGGACAATTTATTTATTGTATTATTATATCAAGATTCTTTTTTGGTTGTAACTTTCAGGTTGTCCAATAACTCTGTTTTCTCTTCTTGATCTACTGTGCAGACTGTTGGATTTTTTTTAAGAGTAATCTCATATCAGGGATAAAAATTCATTATTTGTAAGAAACTGTTGGGAAAACTGGAAATTAGTATGGCAGAAATTAGATATGGATCCACACTTGACACCATATATACCAAGATAAGATCAAAATGGGTCCATGACTTAGGCATAAAGAATGAGATAATAAATAGATTAGAGGAACAGAGAATAGTCTACCTCTCAGACCTGTGGAGGAGGAAGGAATTTATGACTAGAGAAGAACTAGAGATCATTATTGATCACAAAATAGAAGATTTTGATTACATCAAATTAAAAAGCTTCTGTACAAAGAATACTAATGCAAACAAGATTAGAAGGGAAGTAACAAACTGGGAAAATATTTTTAAAGTTAAAGGTTCTGATAAAGGTCTCATTTCCAAAATATATAGAGAACTGACCCTAATTTATAAGAAATCAAACCATTCTCCAATTGATAAATGGTCAAAGGATATGAACAAACAATTCTCAGATGATGAAATTGAAAATATATCCACTCATATGAAAGAGTGTTCCAAATCACTATTGATTAGAGAAATGCAAATTAAGACAACTCTGAGATACCACTATACACCTGTCAGATTGGCTAAGATGACAGGAACAAATAATGATGAATGTTGGAGGGGATGTGGGAAAACTGGGACACTGATACATTGTTGGTGGAGTTGTGAAAGAATCCAGCCATTCTGGAGAGCAATTTGGAACTATGCCAAACAAGTTATCAAACTGTGCATACCCTTTGACCCAGCCGTACTACTACTGGGCTTATATCCCAAAGAAATACTAAAGAAGGGAAAGGGACCTGTATGTGCCAAAATGTTTGTGGCAGCTCTTTTTGTTGTAGCTAGAAACTGGAAGTTGAATGGATGTCCATCAATTGGAGAATGGTTGGGTAAATTATGGTATATGAAGGTTATGGAATATTATTGCTCTGTAAGAAATGACCAGCAGGACGAATACAGAGAGGCTTGGAGAGACTTACATCAACTGATGCTGAGTGAAATGAATAGAACCAGAAGATCACTGTACACTTCAATGTTGTATGAAGATGTATTCTGATGGAAGTGGATATCTTCAACATAAAGAAGATCCAACTCACTTCCAGTTGATCAATGATGGACAGAGGTAGCTACACCCAGAGAAGGAACACTGGGAAATGAATGTAAATTGTTAGCACTACTGTCTATCTACCCAGGTTACTTATACCTTCAGAATCTAATACTTAATGTGCAACAAGAAAATGGGATTTACACACACATATTGTATCTAGGTTATACTGTAACACATGTAAAATGTATGGGATTGCCTGTCATCGGGGGGAGGGAATGGAGGGAGGGGGGGATAATTTGGAAAAATGAATACAAGGGATAATATTATAAAAAAAAATTACTCATGCATATATACTATGAAAAAAAATTCCAAATTAAAAAAAAGAGTAATCTCATATCTATTCTATTTTTTCATTCTTTATTTTTTGTTTTATTATTTCTAAGTCTCTTATAACTTTTTTTAATTATACCTTTTTATTTACAAGATATATGCATGGGTAATTTTTCAACATTGACCACTGCAAAACCTTTTGTTCCAATTTTTCCCCTCCTTCCCCCTATCCCCTCCCCCATATGGCAGGTAGTCTCATAACTTTGTTGGCTCCCTCTAGCCCAATTCTGGTTTTCAAGACGTCCTTTTCTTCCTTAAGATTCTGGATCTCCTTCATTATTGATCACAAAATATAAAATTTTGATTATATCAAATTGAAAAGTTTTTATACAAACAAAACTAATGCAGACAAAGATTAGAAGGGAAGCAATAAACTGAGAAAACATTTTTAGAGTCAAAGGTTCTGATAAAGGCCTCATTTCAAAAATATATAGAGAATTGACTCTAATTTATAAGAAATCAAGCCATTCTCCAATCGATAAATGGTCAAAGGATATGAACAGACAATTCTCAAATGAAGAAATTTAAACTATTTCTAGCCATATGAAAAGATACTCCAAGTCATTATTAATCAGAGAAATGCAAATTAAGATAACTCTGAGATACCACTACACACCTACCAGATTGGCTAGAATGACAGGGAAAAATAATGTGGAATGTTGGAGGGAATGTGGGAAAACTGGGACACTGATACATTGTTGGTGGAGTTGTGAAAGAATCCAGCCATTCTGGAGCACAATTTGGAACTATGCTCAAGAAGTTATCAAACTGTGCATACCCTTTGATCCAGCAGTGCTACTACTGGGCTTATATCCCAAAGAGAATTTAAAGAAGGGAAAGGGACCTGTATGTGCCAAAATGTTTGTGTCAGCCCTCTTTGTAATGGACAGAAACTGGAAACTGAGTAGATGCCCATCAATTGGAGAATGGCTGAATAAGTTTTGGCATTTGAATGTTATGGAATATTATTGTTCTGTAAGAAATGACCAGCAGGATGATTTCAGAAAGGCCTGGAGAGACTTACATGAACTGATGCTGAGTGAAATTAGCAGGACCAGGAGATCATTATATACTTCAACAACAATACTATACAATGATCAATTCTGATGGATGTGGCCCTCTTCAACAATGAAATGAGCCAAATCAGTTCCAATAGAGCAGTAATGAACTGAACCAGTTACACCCAGCAAAAGAACTCTGGGAGATGACTATGAACCACTACATAGAATTCCCAATCCCTCTATTTTTGTCCACCTGCATTTTTTATTTCCTTCACAGGCTAATTGTACACTGTTTCAAAGTCTGATTCTTTTTGTACAGCAAAACAACTGTTTGGACATGTATACATATATTGTATTTAACTTATACTTTAACATATTTAACATGTATTGGTCAACTTGCCATCTGGGGGAAGGGGTGGGGAGAAGGAGGGGAAAAATTGGAACAAAAGGTTTTGCAATTGTCAATGCTGAAAAATTACCCATGCATATATCTTGTAAATAAAAAGCTATAATAAAAATAAAAATTAAAAAAAGATTCTAGATCTCCTTTTCTAATTGGCTAGTTTTCCTAACAAAATCTCTGTTTTTCTTGGATTTTTTTTTAATTTGTCTTTCTTGAATCCAGCCATTCTGGAGAGCAATTTGGAACTATGCCAAACAAGTTATCAAACTGTGCATACCGTTTGACCCAGCATTGCTGTTATTAGGATTATATCCCAAAGAAATACTAAAGAGTGGAAAGGGACCTGTATGTGCCAAAATGTTTATGGCAGCTCTTTTTGTTGTAGCTAGAAACTGGAAGTTGAATGGATGTCCATCAACTGGAGAATGGTTGGGTAAATTGTGGTATATGAAGGTTATGGAATATTATTGTTCTGTAAGAAATGACCAACAGGATGAATACAGAGAGGCTTGGAGAGACTTACATCAACTGTTGCTGAGTGAAATGAGCAGAACCAGAAGATCGCTGTACACTTCAACAACAATACTATATGAGGATGTATTCTGATGGAAGTGGAAATCTTCAACATAGAGAAGACCCAACTCACTTCCAGTTGATCAATGATGGACAGAAACAACTACACCCAGAGAAGGAACACTGGGAAGTGAATGTAAATTGTTAGCACTACTGTCTATCTACCCAGGTTACTTATACCTTCGGAAGCTAATACTTAATGTGCAACAAGAAAATGGTATTTACACACATATATTGTATCTAGGTTATATTGTAACACATGTAAAATATATGGGATTACCTGTCATTGGGGGGGAGGGAGTGAAGGGAGGGGATAATTTGGAAAAATGAATTAAAAAAATTAAAAAAAATAAAGAGAAAGAAATGTAAACAATTAAAAAAATAAATAAATAAATTTGTCTTTCTTGAATCTCTCATTTGATTTTTAAAATCCTTTTTAAGTTCTATGAATTTGGGGGAGCAGGTGACCATTTAACATTACCCTTTGGGGCATCAAAAAGAGGATTGGGACTTCTGCCAAGGTAGCAGAACGAAACCAGGAAGCTGTTTCCCTCAAAAACCACGTGAAACCAATCTCTAAATAGAGTCTAATGTATTGAAACCACTCTTCAGCTCAAGAGATCAAAGAGAAGCGGAAAAAAATTCTCAAACAAAAGAAAGTGAATCTCTTCTCTCTCCCACTCTCATCAACTCCTCAACACTGTCCTGTCCCTTTCACAAATGTGGGGCATTGATATCTATCAATGAGGAGAGAGTCCCATGCCAATGGGCTTTGGGACTCAGATTATACACAAAAATACATATATGTATACATACGTAAAAAATACACCAATCTATGTTTTCTCATAATACACAATTCTAGATCCTATTCTTATGCAGTTTTTAAAATCATTTATTCATTTCCCAAATCCACTTTATCTTCTGAAAATCCTATCTCTCATCAACTGTGATAATGAAAACATCACTCACATTAAAGTAATCATTTTATATTATTTAGCAGGTTAGGTGTTACAGTGGATAGAGCACTGATTCAGGAAGACCTGAGTTCAAATTTTACCTCAGGAATATGGCAGGATCAGAATCTTCAGTCAGAAGACATCAAACTCTATTACTTAAGGATAGCTAGTGTGTCCACCAATTTAGCTTTGTCATAGAGTATGTGACGGGAATATTTTACCATGTCAAACCAATGTTTACCTTGTCAACCATAGAAGAGTCCTTGGAAGGAATTGAGTCTTATGCACACCTAAAAGATAATCTCCTCTACAACCCACCTATTCAGTAGTCATCCAAGCTTTTCTTAACAAATACCCTAACCCTCCCATACCACTTTTGAATAGTTCTAAGTGTTAATGAACTTTTCTTACATCACAGTTACATGTGAACTTCAAAACTTCCATTTTCTCTCCTGAGGTAAAGCAGAAAATGCCTAATCCTTCTTCTATGCAGAAAGCTGTTCCAGGTGGCCCAGTGAATAGAGTGCTAGATGTAAAGTCAAAACAAACTGAGTCTAAATCTGGATTTAGACATTTACAAGCTGTGTGACTCTGTGCAAATCATTTAACCTATTAATGGGATAATAAACACACTTACCATACAGGCTTGTAGTGAAGATTAAATGAGATGGGGGGGCAGGTAGAAGACATAGTGAAGAGTGCTGGTCATGGAGTCAGGAGTTCCTGAGTTCAAATCCAACCTCAAGCATTTAACATTTCCTAGCTGTGGGACCCTATAAAAGTCATTAACTAGAAGTTAGACTAGAAGTCATTAACTAGAAGGACTTGGTGCTATAGAGAATTAAGGTGAGAGAGTTTGGGGGTAGAGCTAAGATGATGGAGTAAAGTTAGGAAGCTGCTTGAGCTCTCCCAATTTCCCTCAAAAATTATATGAAACCAGAGTAGCTAGATGGTGCAGTGAATAGAGCACCAGTCCTGAAGTCAGGAGGACCCGAGTTCAAATCTGACCTCAGACACTTAACACTTCCTAATTGTGTGACCCTGGGCAAGTCACTTAACTCCAATTGCCTCAGGGAAAAAAAAACTATATGAAACCAAACCTCTAAATAGACTCTGATGGAATAAAACCACTCCTCAGCTCAAAGTAGACATGAAAAATACTGTGGGTGTCTTGATTGAGAGCTCAAAGCATATGAGCCTTCTGATTTCAGAGGTGAGATGAATGAGGTGGGAGACTCATAGCATGTGAAAAGAGGTCCAGTTTATTATGTTGTACAGCCTTATTGATATACATTTTTGCAAGCATGATCAGCCCATGGACAGTAGACAATCCCCAATCATCATCCAAAGAAGCAGCTCTTGGGATTGCATATGCATGATATCTGCCAATCCAGCAATTTAGCATCTCACTCACAGATAAGAGGCCCTGTCAAAGCATCCCTGCTTATGAGCAACTAATTGTGACCCTCAGGCTGATCCCTTTCCCATGTTATGCATCACTGCTCCTTGCTCAAGAAGGGCATTTCTGCAATATGGCAGAAAGCTTATTGTGCATCAAAGGTTAAGGTGGCCTTTGTATTCCCTCTCATACCCTAGCAGAAAAACTTCAAGAAATGTTAGTCTCACTGGGGTGAAAAGGGTGTTCAAGCCAACTCAAATAGACTCTGGGAAAGACAGTAAGAGGGTTTAAATTATAGCAAATCAGAAACTGAGACCCTCAGTCCTGGTTTAATAATAGAGCGAATTAGTGAGGCAGCTTTCAGTCCCAGCTCAGAAGGCAAACTCTGAGAAACCAGGTTGTTTCCTGAAAAGAACAGGCAAAGCTACCCTGTGCAAACACAAGGGGCCCCTGTGCTCAAAGCCAATGCTCGGAGCTGCACAGGAAGCTTAGGACAGTGTTCCCTTTACCCCAGGAACAGAGCTCAATCTAAGAATTAAAACAATTTTTAAAAAAGAGGAAATACTAAAAGAAAAGAAAATGAGCAAGTGAAAGAAAAGAACCTTGACTATAGAAAGCTATTATGGTGACAGGACAGACCAAAACACAAATTCAGAAGAGGACCGAATATACACAGAAGAAATCTCAAAATGTGATATGAGTTGGTCTCAAGCCCAAAAAGGCTTCTTGGAAGTGCTAATTAAAGACTTTAAAAGGCAAATAAGAGAGGTAGAAGAAAAAATGAGAAAAAAAAATGAGAGTTATACGTGAGAGAATCAACTGCTCGGAAAAGAAAAGAAAAAGTGTCTGAAGAAAACAATTCCTTAAATAATAGAATTAACTAAATGGAAAAAGAGATACATAGCTATCTGAAGAAATCACCAAAAAAACTAGAACAGGACAAATGTAAGCTAATGACTTTATGAGACAGCAAGAATCAGTCACACAAACTAAAAAGAATGAAAAAAGAAAGAAAATGTGAAATAACCACATTGTAAAAATAGCCAACCTGGAAAATAGATCCAGAAGAGACAACTTAAAAATTATTGGACTACCTGAAGTCCATGACCAAAAAAAAAAAAAAAAAAGAACCTGAAACATTATATGAGAAATCATTAAGGAAAAATCTAGAAACAGAAGGGGAAATATTGATTGAAAGAATCCATCAATCACTTTTAGAAAGAGAATCCACAAGGAAAACCCCAAGGAACATTGTTTTAAAAAACCAAAACTACAATCTCAAGACAAAAAACTACAAACTGCCAGACAAAAACAATTCAAATATCAAGGAGCAAGTCAGGATTACCCATAATCTGGCAGCTTTTACAATAAAGGATCAGAAGGACTGGGAAACTACATTTTGGAAGTCAAAGGACCTAGGGTAACAACCAAGATTCAGCATCATCTTTTAGGGGAGTCGATGGGACTTCAATAAAGTAAAAGACTTCCAACCAGATCTATTGAAAAAAACCAGAACTAAACAGAAAATTTAATATACAAACACAGGACTCAAAAGAAACATAGAAACATACCCCCCCACACCTTTTAAACAGGGGGGAAATGTATCTTATTTATTTTACTATATATGTATAATTATATACAATATAATATAAATAATATATTATTATATATTGCTCAAAGATTCCCATCCTTAGATGGGAAAATTATATATATATATATATATACATACATACATACATACATACATATATATACATACATACATGTATATATGTACATATATACATAAAACTCTTGAGAAATGTTATCTATCATGGGAGAGGGGAGAGATAGATGGGGGACAGACAGAGGGGAGCATCACATGAACTGAGGGTGTGGTTGTTAAGTGGATGGTAAGTTGATAAGATAACATCAAAGAAAAAGATATTGAGGGGTGAAGAAAGGTCTGTACTGAAAAAAAAGGAAAGGGAAGATATAATGGGAAAATTAGTTCACATGAAGAGGTACAAAAGATCTATTACAATCAAGGGAAAGAAAGGAGGGGCATGAACATTGTTTGAAGCTTGATCTCATCAGTTTTGGCTCTAAGAGGGAATAATTACTTAATCATTCAGTTGGGTATCGAAATTTAACTAACCCTATAAAGAAGTAAGAGGAGAAAGAGGAAAAGAAAAGGGAACTACAGGATAGAAAGGAGGGCAGAAACACCTACAGGAAAAGAGAAGGGGGGAAGAATTGATAGAAGATAAGATAGTAGGTGGAGTGGGTTAAAAAAAAAACACTACTAAGAGAAGGGAAGAAAGTGGTAGGAGATAAGGCAGTAGGTGAGGTTGGTAAAAATAAAAACTAAGGACAGGATGGAAAGAGAGAAAAAAAGTATATTCAAGGGAGAATATAGGATAGAAGGAAATACAGAACTAGTAATCATAACTGAATGTAAATGGGATTAACTCTCCCATAAAATGGAAGAAAATAGCAGAATGGATTAAAAAACAGAATCCTACAATATGTTGTTTACAAGAAACACATTTGACACAGAGAGATACGTACAAAATAAAAGTAAAAGTCTAGAACAGAATTTATTATGTTTCAACTGAAGTAGAAAAATAAGCAGGGGTAGCAATTCTAATCTTAGATAAAGCAAAAGTAAAAATAGATCTTATTAAAAGAGATAAGGAAGGAAAATAAATCTTGATAAAGGGTATCATAAATAATGAAGTAGTAATGATACTAAATGTGTATGCACCAAGTGGTAGAGCAGGAAAATTCCTAGAGAAGATTTTAAGCCAGTTACAGGAAGAAAGGAACAGAAAAACTATTCCTCTCTCAGAATTAGACAAATCTAACCACAAAATAAACAAGGAAAAAGCTAGGGAGGTTAATAGGATCCTAGAAAACCTAGATATGATAAACCTCTGGAGAAAATTTAATAGGGATAGAAAGGAATATATCTTTTTCTCAGAAGTACATGGCACCTATATAAAAATTGACCATAGATTAGGGCATAAAAACCTGACAATCAAATGCAGAAAGACATAAATAATAAATGCTTCCTTTTCAGACCACAATACAATAAAAATTATACTTAATAAAGGGCCAGGGAAAGATAGATTAAAAACCCAATTGGAAATTAAATAATCTAAGTCTAAAGAATAAGTGCATCCAACAACAAATCACAGAAATAATCCATAGTGTCATTCAAGAGAATGAAATAATGAGACAACATATCAAAACCTAGGGGATGTAGCCAAAGCATTTCTAAGGGGAAATTTTTTACCTCTAAATAGATACATGAATAAAATAGAAAAGAGAGAAAGAGAGATCAATGAATTAGGCATGCAACTAAAAAAGCTAAGAAAAGAACAAATTAAAAACTCCTAATTAAATACAAATTAGAAATTCTGAAACTCAAAGGAGAGATTAATAAAATAGAAACTAAGAAACTATTGAACTAATAAATAAAACTGAGTTATTTTATGAAAAAACCAACAAAATATATAAACCTTTGGTTAATTTGATCAGAAAAAAGAAAGAAAGAACTCCAGTTGCCTCAACAAGAACCAAAAAAAACAAAGAAAAAAAAAGGAGTAAATGAGATCATATTGCTACGACACTTGCAAATCTCAAAATGCTATACAAATATTAGCTGTCATCATCATTATTATATTAACAGCCTTTAAAATACTCAAACAAGAACTGTCATGTGTAACAAATCCATTCTTTCTCAGGATAAACTCCACAGTTCTTTCAACTTATCCTTCTATAGCATAATCTCAAGGCCCTTCACCATCCTTATTTCTCAACAACATAAGATTTGAAATTACATTATGGGCAGATTATAGTTACTGTCTTTAACATCAAGATGAAAAGTTTAAACTTAGCCTTGAGGACAACATTAAAAATTTATGGTCTAGGGAATGGTGTGATGAGAAAGCTTAATCAGTTGACTCATACCAGGTGAAATGGAGGGGAAAGGCATATAGCACACCCAAGGAAAGGAAGGCCTGTGCTAAGATGGAAGCTGTGCAAATGGACAAGAATTAATAAATGTTTAGAAATCATCAAGGATAAATGAAAAGAATACAGTGTCTGATTGGTATTTACTATTAATCTGATGGATTGCCTACATGATGAAAACCCTAGCTAATAGTACACAATCTTTGAATCCATTGAACTCACCTCTCCTTGGCTTCACCTCTGTGTCATGGTTTTTGTAGCATGATCTCCCTGGTATGTACCATTGTGTATCCCAGTTACACCATGATTGATGTTCTAACTAAAACTCCACCTTACTTATCTCTCTCTGCTTTCTCTTTTCTCTTCTCACATTGTCAATCACAGAGTTTTATGGTCCTTTGATGTGGAATTCTTAGGTAGAGGAGAGGAGACTTCAGAGAGGACACCTGTGTTTGACCTTAGACCATCTCAAAAATTCAAGCCTCACTTGTAAAAAAGGACCCTCCTCCTATTATTCCACTAAAGTGTCTGTCATTAAAAGTTGTTAGTTTTTTTTTTCTTGTTGCTCAATAGCTGTATAATATAAGGGTCCTGAGTATCTTGAAAGTGGAAATGACCACTGGAGACATGATGACAAAGAGTGCACTTACTCAAGAATCCAATACTCAATAAATCTAATACATCTGACTCAATAATCAAATTCATCACACACACACAGAGAGAGAGAGAGAGAGAGAGAGAGAGAGAGAGAGAGAGAGAGAGAGAGAGAGAGAGAGAGAGAGAGAGATCTTCTTGCTCCCCAAAGGAACAAGTAGAAGCAATGCATATATAAGAGTATGAGGCATTGTGGTTAAGTGTTTAACACTTAAGTAAGCAGTGTGGTTGCAGAAAAGGGAAAAAGTTATATTTCAACATAAAGAAAAAGTAATAAATAATTTTGTAAAGTTTGGTGCTGGCCCTTTCATATGCAAACATTTTAGTGAGTGAAAAGGGCAAAAAAAAAAAAGCTCATGTATCAAAACCATGAAATTCATATGTAAAAAAGTCAGTTTTCAGATAAAACATGAAAAGTTTCATTTTAGAAAGGATTAAAGAAAGACTTTTTGCATAAAGGAAAAGGAGGATTAAAGGGAGGATGCAAAATGTTGCCTCTTTTCAAATGTGAATTTGGTGATTTTAAGGACCACAAAAAAAGGACTTTGGGGCATTAAAAACATAAAATCCATGTATGAAGAAATAATTTTAAATAAATGTGGGAGACATTTTAGGAAAACTCAGAGAAATGAAAGAGGAATAAATAAAATTATATTATATTTATATGAGGAATAAATAAAATAAAAAAGGAATGCAATTTAAGGCATCATGATACATCAGATAGTTTAATGTGATTATTTTTAAAACTTGAGAAATTAAAATTCACAAAGTAATAAATTAAATAACTGGAGACTATGGGATGATTAAATAATGACTTGGTTTCAGAACTAATAAAAGATAGATTTGGTGAGATAAATGGAGATAATATTAATATCTACTTCTAAAATTGTTGTGAGAATAAATAAGATAACAGATATACAGTACTTTACAAATCTTAAAACGCTATTATTATTAGTTATTAAAATTGTGCAAATTCTTTCACCTCATAAAGGAAAGATGGGTCACCAGTATGAGAAGACTCTTAATTTGGATGATTGAGGATAGTAAAGAATCAATTAATCAATAAGCATGTATTAAGCTTCACTATGTACCAGGAACGATGCTAAGTACTAAGAATACAAAGGAAGTAAAAAAATATTACTTCTGATCTCAGGGAGCTCACATTTTAATAGAGATTACATGGAAATAGTTATGCATATGCAAGATAAATGCAGAATAGATCGATAATCTTAGAGAGAAAGTAAGAGCAGTGGAGTAAGAGACAGGTAGGAGAATAGCAATGCTTTTTGCATAGTTTTGAGCTGAGTTTTAAAATAAGTCAAGGAAGCAAGGAATTGGAGGTTAAGAGAGTGTTCCAAAAATAGAGGAAAGATCATGCAAAGCATGTACTTAGAAATTGGAATACCATGTTGAAATATCATGTGCAAGAGAGAAGTAGGCTGATGTAACTAGGTCACAGAGTGTGTGGAGGTGAATAAAGATTGTAAAGATTGTAAGAAGATTGGAAAGGTAAGAGACCAGATTGTGAGGACTTTATATGCCAAGAAGAGGACTTCATATTTGATACTTATTGCCATGGGTGGGGGGAAAGGCAGGGAGGCTAACATGGTCAGAACTGTGCTTTAGGAAAATCACTTTAGTAGCTGATTTGAAGATAGACTCAAGTAAGGAGAGAATTGATTAATATTAACTTCTCCCCAAAGGAGGAGTTTTCCACCATTTTTTATCATAAATTATATGATGAGGAAGGGGGAACATATCAAGGAGGTACATGCAATGGGGGTCTGTTAATTTAGTCATCCCCAACCAATTAGGGGAGGAATTTTGTGTTTCAGGATAGAAAATAAAAGGCTCATTCCCATGTCTCTAAGTGCAGTTCTACCCAGAGACTGCCCCTAGGTGAATCACCTATTTCTTGCTTGAACTGTAAATAAACAAATTTACTTCATATACTCCTGAGTATTTTTTATCTTTGTACCATCTTTCTAACAAGGAAACAGTAATAAATTCTCTTATGCTCAGTTTTAGATGTCTAGGAGACATCCAATTTGAGATGTCCTAAAGGAAGTTGGAGAATTGAAGTTCAGGAGAAAGGTTATATAGATCTTGGAGTCATTTACATAGAAATGATAATTGAACCTAGGGGAAACTGATGAAATCACCAAATTATTATGGAAAGAGAAGAAGGCTCAGAACAGAGCCTTGAGAAGCATTCAGTGACCATAATCTGGATGAAAATTCAGCAAAGGAGACTGAGAAAGAGTTAACAGATGGATAGAAGAGCTAGGAAAATACAGTGTCATGAAAACAAAAAGTAGAGAAGATGAGAAGGTGATTGTGCTTATCAAAGGCTATGGAAAGAACAAGAAGAATGAAGAATGATAATTAAATGATTGGTAACTTAAGAGAGCCTATTTTCAATTAAATGATGATGTTGGTATGGATATTGAAGATTTAGAAGTGAATGAGATTCGAAGACAACTAACTTTGATGGCTTTCTCCAAGAGTTTAGTGAAGAAAGGAATGGGGTAGGGGAGAGAAGAGATAGAATAGGTAATAGATAGATTAAATAAAGTGAGCATATTTAAAGGAATAGGGAAGGCATCGGTATATTTAAAGGCATCAAGGAAGTAGCAAGCCAATGGGAGAGATTGAGAGTAGAAATAAAGTGGGGATAATAGAAGGAACAATCCACTTGAGAAGGTAGGAAATAATGTGATCTAGAGTGCAGATAGAAGGGCAAGTCTCAAAAAAAAAAATTTACTTTTTTGTCAGAGACAAGAAATGAATGGGATGATGGAAATATGACTGAATGATTGAGGAAAAGAAAAGCAGAATGTCTTAGCAAATGATGTAGCAAGAAAGAAATTCAGAGGAATCCATCAGGACAGGAGTCAAGAAAAATACCAGCATTCAGCTGCTCAGAAGACTTCAGCTATTGTGTGTGAGAAGCTATAAAGTTCAATTCCCTGAGGTCCTCACTCTTTTACATTGGCCTTTTCCCATTACTGAAACTCTAGTATCCAAGTCCCCTCTGGGGAGAGTTGGCATTCTTGCTTTATTTCTACATTTATTTTTTTTTAAAGTTATCATGTATCTCCATTGTATATGATACTTGATTTTGATTTTAGTACTATATTTTTGTGATATTAGAAAGACCTTTTCATGCCTATATTATGTTAAATAGTGTTGTACTTTGTCAAGTGTTTTTTTCTACTTCTACTGAGCTAGTCATGTGGTTTGAGATTTTTAATGTAATTTTTTGTTTTCATTGTTTTCTTAATGTTGAACAATCCTTGCATCATTGGTATAAACCCAACTTGGTCATTAATGAAGATATAGGAGAATATAATGTACTCTAATCAAATCAGTGCTTAAAATGAAGGAGAAACAACTCCTATCATTCAAAAAAGAAAAGAGGCTACTGAAGAATGAATGAAAAGGGCAATATGGACAGAGGGCTTGAATCAGGGTAGAAGAACGTTTCCATGGGAGAAGATATATATGCTATAACAAGAGATCAAAATCTTTCAAAGGATAAAATCTACACAGATTTGGTACATTAGGAAGCCACTGCCTCTGAGAAAATGTGCCTCTTACCTAAAAATACAATTCCCCTCAGTTGCTAATAGGCTCCCAGCACTCCCTGAGAAATTACTTTAAATTTACCTAAGATGGAAGTGAAGACATGCGTAGTGACTTTTCTAGTAAGCAAAATGGATGGTAATACCAGGGTGTTTGTTCCATCAGAGCAGGAAGGTTTTTGTTGTTTTTTTTTTAAGTTTTCCTTTTCCTAATGTTTTGCATAGTGCCTGGCATACCAAAAGTATTTAATAAATTCTTGTTGACTCACAAGGAAGCTTAATCTAGCACTGATATCAAGGTTGGAGTGGATTGATGAGGAAATTCAAACAGGAACTAGTAGGAAGTTATTAGAATAATTGAGGCAGGTACTAATTGACTGTAATAGTGATAAACTTGATGAACCAAATGATGAGGTATATACCTCAATAGGATTAATTAAGGTCTAGTGGCAGGATTCAGGGTACAGGGAGACACATGGAACTCCCCTGCAACCCATTAGGATTCGGCACAAGGATACAAAGTTAAATCATGTCTAGTGGTGGCGAGAGTCCCCTGTAAATAAACTTACAGGCCGAAAACCTAGATGGGTAAAAAGATGTTTATTGCCAGGTTTGGAAGCAAGGTTAAGGTCTGGTTAGTAAAAGGCATTAGATAGAGGAAGATATACGCCGAAAGCAGTGGGACAAAGAGTTTCTGATGCAAGCATCTTGGCTGGCATCTTTCAACTCTGACCAAAAATGATTCTAGCTTTGCTGTTTTATCTACTTGAAGAAGTAATGGGTGGAGCTCAGATTGATTCCTGGAAGACCAGATTTTTTGGCAGGCTTTTCAGATAAGGAAGAAACTGTTTTGGGGAAACCTGAGCAGATAGTTGGGGGTTGGGTTATCCAAGCCAGCTGAGATCCAGTGGGGGGGCTGGGTACAAGCCCAAACTAGCTCAGATACGGATCTTTTCCCCTAGGAATACAAAAGGATGGTTTTGACCAGATCTTGTCCCAAAGGTAGATCAGACAAGGAATCTTAAAGGGGGCTACGCCCACAACAATAGTAGGGTGGAAGAAATGGGAATAAAGAGGAGGAAAGGAGTTATATCCTAGAGGTAGAGCTGTAGAAAATGTCACTAAATATTACTCTCCTAAACATCTCCATCCTTTGATTTAAGACCTCCAAGAGTAAGAGACTCATTCTCCTTCATAGTATCACATTCAACTTTTGAGACAATTCTAATAGTTTAAAAAGATCTTTCCTGCATGAAGCCCAAACCTGGCTTCTTAAAACTTCCCTTATCACTCCCAGGACTGCTTTCCAGGCCATGCTTTAGAACAAAGTCTAATTTCTCTCCAACATGCCAGTCTTTCAAATACTTACGGATTTTCCTCTCCTTGGATGACCAAATCTTAGCTTTCTTAAACCACAGAGGGAGGGAAAGAGCTAGGATTCTTCTGATTAGTCAGCCCCATTACACCTAATAATAGCCATTTAAGCTCAGTGGGGGAACCATTTTGGACAGAACTTATCTCAAGGTCATTTCATTACTGTTACTGAGATCAAATGATCTCAGGCTGTGGACATGAGTCTGTGGTCAAGAAATCCCCATGAACTCTGTGACTTGGATCAAAAGGGGAAGAAAGTGCCTAGTGTGTATCTAAGTGGGAGTGAAGTATATGTATGCTCCCGAAATATGCTCTTCTCACCACCTCCAACAGACTAGCTGGTTTCTGCCCCAGGTGATCCTGATGTTTTATCACTGTGAGTTCCAGCTCAGTCTACACAGTGATATATGCCCTACCTTAAACCCCAGGTGTGGCAAGGTCTGTGGAAGGTGTTCACAAATGATTCACAGGACACTAAAGTGTATGGAGAATTGCTTATATCAAAGTGAACCTCAAAGAGGAGAGGTCACTGATTGTTGATAGTAGAGGGAAAGCCTGAGAGTAGCAATGGGTAACAAGGACTATTCCAAGTCCCACCTCAACTAGTGAGTCTATAGAATGAGTAAAAGTACAGTCAGTGCAAGGGACAGCTATGTCATCAGGAAGGAATAGATCTCAATCAATGCAAAGAGATAAAAAAAAATGAGAAAGAAAAAAGTTATTATTTATGGAGCAGGCATTCCAGGGAGCACAATGAAGGAATTGGTAGCTTTAGAGTGAAATGTTGGGGAGATTTGATTGAGGAAGTAACAACAAAGCATGTTAGTGGGGGGACAAAGAACAGCTTTGAACAATGGCAATCAGGAGTTCAGAATCTCTGGGACAGAGTATGGGATAATAGCAGTGAGAGTTTTTTAATGAATAGAATGAATTCAGTTTGGGATTATTATCATCCCTAAAGGTTCTGCCTCAGGTTGGATTCTCCCAAGGTATTAGACAATAATTTGTAATTGAAAAACCAAGAAATTGGAAGTGGTGAGGAGTGTGATGGAATGGCTAGATCATCAAGGATAGAATTTTTTTTTAAGTTAGAATGAAATTAATCTAGTACAGCCAAAAATCAAATTATATGATAAAGTAATCCCTAGCTGGGATATTCTCCAAATTTACATTCTCATTCCTGGGTTGAAAGGGAGCTGTTACTTTGAGTTCTAAAGCCACCTTGTAGGGTCATACTATTACTATTATATGAGTTCCAAACCATGTGTATATGGCTAGTATTCAATTAGTAAACATTTTTGTAACAATACTTATCTATGAAATACTTATGAACCAGCACTATCCACAGCACTAGGATTACAAAGAAAGGCAAAAACACTGATTCCTGCCCTCAAAGAGCTCACATTCTAATGGAAGAAACAACATGCAAATAACTATGTACAGACAGTTTATGTTCAAAATAAAGAAAAGATAATCCCAGAGGGAAAGCATAAGCAGTAGGGGAAACGGGTGAGGAGACCAGGAAAAAAATCTGTTACAGGATGTAGGATTTGCATTTGAACTAAATTTTGAAGGCCATGAAATCCAGGAAGAAGGGAACATTTTATATACAGTCTGAAAAGACATGGAGCCAGGAAATGGGGTGTCATGTTTGAGGTACAGAAAATAAACACATAAGCTAGATCAAAGAGCATTGTAAAGGAAGTTAAGTGTAAGAAGACTGAAAAGATAGGAAGAGGTTAAGCTGTGAAGAACTTGAAAGGCCAAGTAGATCATTCTATATTTGATTTTGGAGCTAACAGGTAGTTCCTAGAACTCAGTGAGCAAAAGGATGACATGGGTAGAACTTTGTGCCCTTTGGCAGCCAGGTGAAAGATGAACTGGAATGAGGAGAGACTTGAGGCAGGAAGACCAACCAGAAGGCTATAACAAAAGTCCAGGTTTGAGATGATGAGGATGCATCAGGGTAATAGCAGTATTAAAGAGAGGAGATGAATATGAGACATATTATGAATATAGAAATAAGACTTGGAAAACATGGATATGTAGGTGAGTATGTGTGAGGTGTAGAAGACATTGAGATTGTGACACTGGGTGACTGAGGTATTGGTGATGCTTTCAACAGTATTAGGGAAATCAAAAAGAGAGAAAAAAAAACCTGAAGTGACTTATATGAACTGATGCAAAGTGAAATGAGCAGAACCAGGAGAACATTGTACAGGGAGAATACAGCAATATTGAATGACCAACTTAGCTATGAACTTAGCTATTCTCAGCCATATAATAATACAAGACAATTCTGAAAGACTTATGATGAAAAGTGATATCCATTTCCAACTGATGGAGTCTGAGTATAGATTGAAGCATCTTTTTTTTTAACTTTATTTTCTTGGGAATTTTTGGTCTGTGTGTGTGTGTGTGTTTTTTTAACAACATGACTATATGGAATCAAATTGCTTGCCTTCTCAATGAGGGGGTTAAGGAGGAAGATAAGGAGACAATTTTGAATTCAAATTTTTTTAAAAGAATGTTTAAATTGTTTTTACATTTAATTGGAGAGGAATGAAATATTAAATAAAGAGAGAGGGAAGGGTTTTGAGGGAGAGACAATGAATTCTTTTTTGAATATATTGATTTTGAGATGTTTATAGGACATTCAGTTTGAGACATCCAAAAGGCTATGACGTAGCACTGGAGCCTAAGAGAAAGACAAAAGACTCTATATAGCTCTGGGAATCATTCTCATAGTTATGATAATTGAAACTATGAGATTGATAAGGTCATCAAATGAAATAGTATAAAGAAAGAAGGCTCAGAATAGAATTTTGAAGGATACTTATACTTAAAAGGTAATTTAGATGGAGACTCAGCAACAGAGACTGAAAAAAAGAGTGATAAGTCAATAGAAAGAGAGTCAGAAGAGAGTAAAGACCTAGAAATGAAGGAGAATGAAGAAGAGTATCAAAGATATCAGGAGGTCAAAAAGGATGTAGCTTGAGAAAGGCTTGTTAAATTTGGCAATTCAGAGATCAGTGCTAACTTTAGAAAGAGTAGTTTCTGTTGAATGATGTCAGAAGCCAGATTATGGAGAATTTGGAAATATATATAAAAGGAGAGAATGTGAAGTTACCTAGTATATATAGCTTTCTTAGTTTGGAAAAATAAAGGATTAGCTTTGCTCCCTATATAGGCCCTAAGGCACATTCTCTCAACATGATAAGATACATAGCATAATACCAACTAAAAATGTGCCCCTGGTAGGGCAGTGGACAAAGTACTAGCCTTGGAGCTAGGAAGAATCTACTTTAAATCTAGACTCTTAATGACCCCCATTTGCCATTTTGGCAAAGAAACTCAAGTAATTTGTCATTCCCTTTCCCTCTCATTTTACAGATAAGGAAACTGAGGCAAACAGGGTTGAACGACTTCTCCAAGGTCACACAAATAGTAAGCATCTATGGCTAGATTTGAACTCATGAAGTTGAGTCTTCCTGACTTCAGGACTAACACTCTATCCTTTGTACCACCTTCCCAACTCTTCATACATTCTACCTACAGTAGATTCTTCAGAAACAAGAGCCCTGACCCTGATTTAGCATATTCTGAAATTTATTTGTAGGCCCTTGGAAAAGCCAAAAAGTAACTTCTTTGCCAAAATCAACTTGTTCAAGACTAACCAACCTGGCATCAGCCTGAGATTGGTAGATAAGGGCGGGGGCGGGGGGAGCATCAAATGAGAATAAGGAAATAACTAGAGCCACTAGAAATGTGGAGAGGTACCTAAGACTGGGAGAAAAGTTCTTTTTTCAACTTGAAATATAAATAGACACAGCTTGTTTCTGCCCCAATCTAAACACACACAGATACACATGCAGAGGAACATTAATCGGATTGCTTCTAAGAGGTTTCCCATGCTGTATTCATAGGTTAGGCAGTAGCTGTCTTCTCAGCTCCAGTGCTGATTCTACCTTAGGCAGTATAGGTTTTGTGTCAGGGCCTGTACCTGGGCATAAACATGGTGAGTCTTGCACAGTAGTAAATGCCTGAATCCTCCTTCTGCAGATGGTTCAGAGTCAGTGAGACTGTACTAGCCTCATTGTTCCTGAAAATGAAGGCTCTATCTTGAAGGGCTCTTCTTGTATTCTTTTTTGTTACCTAACCCAGCAGTGATACTGGCCACAAACCTCCTTGGTGCCTCCAGGTGGGCTCCAGTGCCAGGAAAAGGAAAAGTCCTTAAAGCGGAGCCCTGAGGCTGTACAGGTCAGGGTCAAGTTCTGGCCCCTCATGGGTCAGTTTTGCCTTCTGTCTCCACCAGCTGCACCTGGGCCCAGGACCCTGCAGAGGACACATGGAAAAAGAAGGTCAAACCCCCACACTGAGTTCTTGGTAAGGAAAACTGGGGGCCAAGACAGAGATACCTGAAAGCTAATGAAAGGCTGGGTCTCATACTCGGGGTTCCTCGGGAGAAAAGCCCAAGTAACTGAGAGCCAAAAGAAAGGAACTGCATACCCAGACAAATTGAAGAAGGAAGAATGGGGAACAGAATGGAACAGAAATATCTGGAAACTAGTAATCCAGGAAGAGAGGAGGAAGGGAATGAGGGAAGAGATACCTGAAAGATTAAAGAAGAGTAGTCCCAAAAGATAGGCCATGGCAAGCATAGTAGGGCTCCTGATAAACATTGTGCTACAGACTATAAAAAGCATGGAACAAGTTTCAAGGGGTGTAGTTAGAGCCAGACAGCTGTGATCTAGGGTTGATTAAGTGTGCATCTTTATGTGGTCAGGCCAGATAGAGCAATCTTTAAAAAGGCAGCTGAAAGCAGTAATATCAGCAGCCCATCCCCCACACTGGGGTAGAGAAGACAGGGAGGAGGACAGAAGTAATTCTGAGAAGAAGGGACTTGCCCAACATAACAGTGACTGTGTGGCTGACTCCCAGCTCCAGTAGCATTTGAACAACCTCATCCAGCTGCCATTACAGGACCGGCAGCATCCTTCCTATAGTTTAAGGATGTTCAAGGTACAGGCCAACATCCTATGCTAAGCAGCTAAATCTGGCAATTCTACCTAGAACTAATTTACAATTTTACTCATTAAATTAAACTCATTTAGTGTCATCTTAGAGAACTAGACAAAAAGAAAATAAAATTCATTTGGAGGAATAAAAGGGCAGGAATCCCAAGGAGAAATCATGAAACAAAACAGGAACAGAGGGGACCTAGTAGGACCATTTTTAAAAACCCACATATATACATATATACATGTATACATATATATATAATTTTTTTAATATAATCAATTACATTGGTCTTGAAATAGTGTTAATTTCTTTTTACCAGTGACAGAAAAAAGCTATCAAATAGAACCTTGAAAAATTAGTACTATTTCCTAGTTAGCAAGTGCAGAACCAAGAGACTAAATATATTTTGATATTTTTATATGTCCTCTCTTTCTCTGTCTGTCTCTAACTCTTTATCTTTGGTTTTCTCTGTGTCTTTCTGTCTGATTCTCTGCGTCTTTGTGTGTCTCTATCTTTAAGCATCTTTATTTCTCTGTCTTTCTCTATCTGTGTCTCTCGGTTTCTTCTCTGTCTCTGTTCTCTCTCTCTCTCTCTCTCTCTCTCTCTCTCTCTCTCTCTCTCTCTCTCTCTCTCTCTCTCTCTCTCTGTCTCTCTGTCTCTCTGTTTCTGTCTCTGTCTCTGTCTCTCTCTCTCTCTCTCTGTCTCTCTGTCTCTGTGTCTCTGTCTCTCTCTCTCTCTCTGTCTCTCTCTCTCTCTCTCTCTCTCTCTCTCTCTCTCTCTCTCTCTCTCCTCTCTCTCTCTCATTCTCTGTTTCCCCCTTTACATACTCAGAACTGATTGTTGTGACTGGCAATATCCTGGATGCTAAAGGAGATTCAAAAGAAGACCAGACTATCCTACTTTGGGATATGCATGACCCTTCTTCCCTTTGCAGATATGTTAAGTTCCATTATTACCTGTCTCAGCAATTCCATGACATCAAGTTATGTGTGTTATCCAACTCTCCAGCATAACAACAGGAACAAACTGGATTTGTATTCTACAACCAGCAAAGATTACTGCTCATTGCTCACTGACCTTCATTTCATCCATGGCACAATTCTTCTGCAAGGAGAACTAACAATGTTTGCATAAGCACTTTTCAGAGCAAATACATGACTAATCTTAGGCATCAGTAATTGAATCACTGGAGGCCAATTTAGAAAGCAAAGTACTAGAGGTTGCTCCAGAGACTGATCCAAGTGCAAAGACCAAACTAAAGAAAAATGAAGTTTGAATTCCAAATAAGGCAGTCATTATTGAGTAATCCCCTTCCACCTACCCCCAACACCTCAAAACAAACAAACCAAAAAAAAATCCTTTAAAGGAAAAGAGAATTGGTACACTTTAGAAATTAATTATCAATTGTAGAAATATATAGAGAAGAACTGCACATGTTTAACATGTATTGGATTACTTGCCATCTACAGGAGGAAATGGGAGGGGGCGGGATTTGGAACACAAAGTTTTTCAAGAATCAATGTTGAAAAATTATCCATGCATATGTTTTGAAAATAAAAGCTTTAATAAAAAAATCTATTCTAAACAAAAAATTATCTAAACATAAATATATTTTTATATATGTAGAGACAGGTGGTAGATATAAAGATAGGTGATAGATAGATAAAATAGAAAGACAAATATAATGCAGAAAATCCCTTAATAAATGACACAGAACCAGAGGTTTCTATTTAGGATATCTGTGGAACCTTTCCTCCTCTTCACTCTGCCTTCATAACATCTCTTGTATATGCTCTCTTCTGCCCCTCATACTGCCACCTCCTTGATACAGGACCTCATCACCTCATGCCTAAACTATTGCAAAAGGCTGCTGGTGTGTCTCCCTGCCACAAGTCTCTCCCACTCCTGTCCCTCCTCTATTTAGCTGTCAATGTTATTTTTCTAAAATGCAGGTCTGATCATGTCATCCCTCCTACTTAATAGACTCCAATGTCTCTCTGTAACCACCATATTAGCTCCTCTCTTTGGTATTCAAAGCCTTTCATAACCTGAAATAGCTCTTCCTATTTAGTCTTCTTACCTCTTACATCCTCCCATGTATTCTATGATCTAGTGGCACTGGCCTTTCTAGCTCTTCCTTCAATAAGACATTCTCATCTCCATACTCCAGACATATTCTCTGGCTATCCCCCATGCCTGAAATTCACTCCCTCCTCATCTCTCCCTCTTGTACTATCAGTTTGAGTGACTTTGAACACATATGCTGACTAGGTTAGTCTGAGTCTTTTGCCTCTGGCTTATTCTTCTGTTTTGTTTCTTTTTGCTAACATAGATGACCAAATAGTGATTATGAGTTAGATATTTCCAGGTTTAGAAGCAACTTTTTTCATTTCACTCATTTCACTAGGGTGGGAGCACCTAGTCCTCTCCCTCAATTGGAAATGAGTAAAAACTGAAATTGCTTTTTACTTGAAGATAATCTTCAATAGAAGGACATGCCTATCTCCTGGCCTGGCTCCCTAGAAAATATAAACCTTGAAGGACTTATTGGTACCATAGAGAGTTGAGATGAAAGTTAAATGACTTTGCTTACATTTCAAAATGTTTCATGACTTGTTCTATATAGCATTCCTCTAGAAACTTATAGTAGGAATTATAAGCCCCTATTTTATATTTAAGATTTTGTTAATTCAGACTTTTCAGCATGTGTGTGGCTATTTAATTGCAAAATACTCACAGGAGAACTTTAGAGATAAAAACTGTGGAACCCTGAAACTCAGAACTGTTTTATGATTATATGGTAAATGTCCATTTATGTTAGCCTAGCCAAATTCTGTTTAAAAGGTATTTGAATAGAGATAGGCTGTTGAGATACTCTGTATTTACAACATGCTCTCAGTGCTCACGTGAACACACACACACACACACACACACACACACACACACACACCCTCAAATTTATACCAGACCAAATAATGACCAAGAAATTCAATGAAAAACTACAATAAATGACTTCTTCCACCTTAGAAATATACAAAAAGTCAGCCAGAAACTCATGGGCAATTAGAAAGGGGATCCCTATCAAAGCCAGCTCCAGTGTAAGCAAACAATACTGTAATCTCACAATTTCAATTTTTCAGTGAGGTCAGTAGTGATTGACAGAAAAACTGCCCAGAGTATCTGCCTACTCATGTACTACGTGCAGTATACAGAAATACCTGGGCAACACAGCCACAAACAAATCTGTAGGGGAAAGTATAGATCAGATGTCAGATAACACATTTTTAAAGCTGTACGAAAAAATATTGGTGATAGCTTTCTGTCCAGAGGCATCAGAAGGACAGGCTACCATGAAAACTCCCCAGGAAAATTGTAAATCCACAAAAAATTTCCTTGGAAGCCCCCAGAAAGCAGATAAAGCCAGTGCAAGTGTGGTTCAGCCAGTTCCAAACATACCAGAGTTTTGAGCATCTTGTTCTAAGATGACTTAGTAGTCTAGTACTCTGAACCTTAAAGATTCATAATTACCCCTAGGTGAAAGTTAAGACAGAAACCCAGTTGACCCAAGGTGAAACCAAACAGAATTGGCAACACCATCCAAAGTACAGGAGGGAAGTTGGGGGCAAAGGAGATAGGGTGAAGATTGGCCTTAACCCTAGTAAAAATTCAGGTATTAAACTTAGATAGATGAGTTAACCAAAGAAAACAACCACTATTAAAAATTATTGTGAAACTACACATCTCCCAAAAGAAGAGGGTGTCTTAGTAACAACTTCCACAGAGAACTGAAGAAAAAAATGAATTGTTCATAAGTACTATGAAGTATGAAGTACATAAGCTCTCAGTGGAAAAGTTAGGGGAATAAATAGCTTAGAAGAGAAAATAATAAACCTTATTCAGATAACAGACTTTCTGAAAACTAGTGTAATGGATGATTGACCCGTGAACCCAGCTGAATACAGAGAACTCAGCAAATGCAATCCCCATGTGGAATTGGGAGAATACACATACATTCTGTAACTTGTTCTGTTTGGTGAAAAGTAGACTTTTTCATTGCCTACATAGCTACATAGGACACATTTTTAAAATACTGTTTGACCATAAGCTGTCTTTTCCCTTGGTTTGACTTCTTCCTACCTAGTGGCCAAGAAAAGAAGAAAGAAGAGAAATGATAGTATAAAAGTAAAGGCTTCAGGCCCTTCCTATCTGAGATCAGCATATGACCCATGAGTATGCACCTCAGTTCTTTGCCTTGATGCTTATTCTCTCACTGTAAGTGAAAGCAATCAGAGATGGAGGTCAGAGACTAGAGCCCTGCCCCAGTTTTGTTAGCTAGCCCAGCATCAGAGTTCTGAGGAGTAAGAAGCAGCCTTTGGAACCCAGTACCTCAGGGACAGAGGTAGGATCTTGTCTAACAACGTTGCATTTGGATATAAACTTGGGACCACTGATATTTTGAAAGAGTATGAACTCTGAGCCCATTCTCCACAGAGACTAGAAAAGTAGTAAAGAAGAGAGTAGGAAAGGGAGTAAAGTATAGGGGAAAGAAACAAGATACCTTCTCAATTCCTTCAGCCTCCTCTATCTTCAGTTTGGAGTATTGAAGGATAGAGCATTAAATTCCTCTCAAAACTTTTCTTTAAAGAAGGTTGGATCACCATTCTGGGGAGCAATTTGGAACTATGTTCAAAAAGTTGTCAAACTGTACATATCTTTTGACCCTGCAGTGCTTCTTAATCCCAAAGAGATCTTAAAGGAGGGAAAGGGACCTGTATGTGCAAAAATGTTTGTGGCAGCCCTGTTCATAGTGGCAAGAAACTGGAAACTGAGTGGATGCCCATCAATTGGAGAATGGTTGGGTAAATTATGGTATATGAAGGTTATGGAATATTATTGTTCTGAAAGAAATATAATAAGCAGGAGGAATACAGAGAGGCTTGGAGAGACTTACATGAACTGATGCTGAGTGAAATGAGCAGAACCAGGAGATCATTATACACTTCAACAACGATACTGTATGAGGATGTATTCTGATTGAAGTGGATAACTTCAACATAGAGAAGATCCAATTCAGTTCCAATTGATCAATGATGGACAGAATCAGCTACACCCAGAGAAGGAACATTGGAAATTGAGTGTAAAATGCTTGCACTATTGTCTTTCTACCCAGGTTACTTATACCTTCTGAATCCGATTCTTACTGTGCAAAAAGAAATTCAGTTTTACACACATATATTGTATCTAGGATATACTGTAACACATGTAACATGTATGGGATTGCCTGTCATCTAGGGGAGGGGGTAGAGAGAGGGAGGGAAAAATTCGGAAAAGAAGTGAGTACAAAGGATAATGTTGTAAAAAAAAAATTACCCATGCATATGTAGTCAAAAAAAATTATAATTATAAAATTAATTTTAAAAATTAAATTTAAGAGGATTTCCACAAACAAAACCAAATGCAGTCAAAATTAGAAGAAATGCAAAAAACTGGAAAAGGGAGTTACAAGTTTCTTGGATATGGGCTTAATTTCTCAAATATATAGAAAACTGAGCTAAATTTATAGAAAAATAAGAATTGATAAAAATTTATAAATGGTCCAAGGAATGAACAGGCAGTTTTCAGGCAAAGAAATCAAAGCTATCAGTAGTTATATGAAAAAAAATGCTTTAAATCACTAGTAATTAGATGAATGCACATTAAAATAACTGACAGAAAAAAAAGGAAATGTGGAAAAATAGGGACATTAAAGCACTATTGGTAGAGTTGTGAATCATTTTAGAGAACAATTTGGAACTATGTCCAAAGTGTTATAAATCCATGCCTCCCTTTAACTCAGCAATACTACTATTAAATATATGTCCTAAAGGGAACAAAGGAAAAGGACTTACATGTACCAAAAGTATTTATAGTAATTGCAGTGACAAAGAGTTGGAAATTGAGAAAATGCTCATAAGTCAGGAAATGGGTGAACTAGTTGTTACTACTGCTCAATAAGAATTAATAAAGGGGGTGGTTTCAGAAAAACCTGGGTAGAAGCTGATACAAAGTGGAAGTAAACAGAACTATGAGAACATTATATAAAATAACAGCAATACTGTAACAATAATCAACTATAGAAGTCTTAGCCTCTCTGATCAATAAAATGATTCAAAACAATTCTAAAGAACTCAATAAGAAAAATACTATCCACCTCTGAGAGAAAACTGATGAAGTCTGAGCACATATTGAAGCATATTTTTCCCATTTTCTTTATTTTTCTTGCCTTTTTTTGCACCATACCCAATGTGGAAATGAGTTACATAAATTTCTATCTAAGGATATCATATTTCTTACCAACTCAATGAATAGGAACAGAGTAGAGGGAAGGAAAGAATTTGGAACTGAAAATAAAAATTAAAAATAAACATAATACTTTAAAATTATATTTTATTTGTTTCAATCAGCAAAGATTTGCCTTCTCGTCCTCCTTGCTAATGCCCTTCCCAAATGAAAACAAAATATATGTATATATATATATATATATATGTATGTATGTATGTTTATATGTAATCAATCAAACCAAGTGTCCACATAACATCTAAAAAAAAAATTCTCTCATTATGCACTCTGAGTCCTTCACCTCTTTATCAGGAGATAGATAGAATATATTTCATCATTAACTCTCTGGAATCACGGTTGGTCACTATGTAAGAATTCATAATTCTTTCAAAATTTGTTTGCCTTTACCATATATTTATTGTAAAAATTATTCATACAAGCTTTCCCAGATTTCAACCACGCTATCATTTCTTACAACACAATAGTATCTTATTACATTTATACACTATAACTTATCTAGTCATTCTCCAATTTATGGCCACCCTCTTAAATTACCATTCTTTGATGTATCAAAAAGAGCAACAAAAACTTTTGATCTTCCTTTGTCAGAGTTTGTTTTGCTTAGGACTAATCCTTCTTTTAACATACATTTCTTCTAATTTCTAATTTTCTTTTCCTTCTTCCTTCCTAATTCCTTTTTGAGTGAAATATATCTCTATACCCATTTGTGTGTATGTATTTTTCCTTCCCTTGACTAGTTCAAATGAGAGAGAGGTTTAAGTGTCAGCTGTTTTGTCTTCTCCCTCTTTTTGTATAAATGTCAAATTATAAATCCTGATTATAGGGCCTAATTTCCCTAACCTTCCTCTTCTCCCTATACTTCCATTTTTCTCTAAAAATCATCAACACATAACAAAAATATTACCAGGACTTACCTAGTGAAAGGCCTTCATAGCTTCTGATGGTATTAGTGTTCAAAGGGGTATATGTATCAATTCTCCCCGTATCTGAATGTAAGCAATATAATATTTATCTAGTCCTCTATCATTATCCAATCATGTTTACCTTTTTATATTTCCTGTTGATGACTTGAATTCTTTCTAGATACTTGCAATATTTTCTTTGACCTAGAAATTAAACTCTGCTATGATGTTCTTTGGAATTTTTATTTGGGGAATTTCTTTCAGGAAGTGAACAATGATTCTAGTTCTACTTTGCTTTCCAGTTCTAAAAAAAATTGGGGCAATTTTCTTTTAAGATTTCTTGCATCGAAGCTGTTTTTTTGGCCATGACATTCAGATAATCCAATGACTCAAATTACTTTTCAATCTATTTTTCAGATAAGGTGTTTTTACTATGAGATATTTTACATTTTCTTCTATTTTTTCAGTCTGTAAACTTAGTTTTAATATTTTTGTTTGTGTCATGAAGCCATTGGTTTCCATTTAATCTATTCTAATTTTCAATTTTTTTTTTGCTTCACCACTATTTTTTTATTTCTTGTGCCAAGCCATTAATTTCCTTTCCAATTCTTTTTTCTATAGTTCTCATTTCTTTTCCACTTTTTTCCTCTAGTACTCTCATTTCATTTAAATTTCCTAAAGTGCTATACAAATGCTAACCATCATTAACTCTGTATTGGCTGATGTCTAATGACTTCTCAAGGGGAGGAATAGAGCTGTATTCAATATGCAGTATGAATCAACTATGAAACAATTATTTACTTTGAACATACAAAAGAAATGTTTGCTACAAAAAGCTTACACAAATACACACAGAAAAGACTTTTAAAAATCAATCACTTATAATTGCACTTATGCTCTTCTGGGAAGTCAAAATTTAAACATTAAAAATTATGCATTTCATAGGATTTCTAAATAGGTATCTCACAGTTGACTTCAAGAAATATCCTTCAAGGGAGATGATCTATCTGGCAAACAAGGCTTGGAGTCATTCTCTTCTCTGCTGTTGTCTTTTCTGATCCAAAAACTCCTTTTCTACCAGATTCTGACTAATGGACACAGGATTTCCAATAGCTCAAATTTGTGGGCTTGTCTTAAAGATTTTGACCCATCCATCTCAGGATCACTGTTCAGCATCACCTATGATTAGGCAACAATTAAAAAAAACAAACATAAAGCAGAAGAAATGACCAGTCACCCTGGATCAAGCTCATCTTGAACCTCATTGCTTTCACTCTCAGCCTTCTCCTTCAATCCAGGGATAGAATAGCACTGACAAAATCTTCACTCTAAAAATAGGAAGAGAAAAGGAATTGAATATGGGTGACCTCCCTTTTAAAGGTTCACTGATTCAGCAGTATGTCTGCTGAATGACTAATAAAGGATTACTTTGTCACATCCAAAGCACCCAAGATCCTTCAGTACCGAATCTTACATAGCTGGCAAAAAGCAGTCAAGAGTTTTAACAAGATTAAATTATTCATATGAATACATGTGGCAAGTTAAAAACAAGCAGGGCACCTAGCTCTATCCTGTTTTAACTATATCTATCAAGGACATATATCTATATCTTTCCAGTTACCTAAGTTTGCAACCTTAAAATCATCTTCAATTTTTTATTCTACTTCACTCCATTAATTGATCACATATCAGCTATCAAGACTTGCCAATGCAAATTGTCACATCTCTAGCATCCATCAATCCATTCCCTCTACACAAGTGATATTGACCCTAGTTCAGGCCATCATCACCTCTTACCTGGACTATTGCAATGGCTTCCTAAATAGTCTCCCAGCCTCAAATCTCCTGTTTCTTTAATATAACCTCCACAGCTGCCAAAGTGATTTCTTAAAATGCAGATATCATTTCATTCCCTTACTAAATAAACTTCTATGGCTCTTTATTGTGTGTAAATAACACTTCACTGTTTGGTGTTTAAGTCTTCATAATATGGCTCCAACCTACCTTTCTAGTTTATTATACATAAACCCCTTTCATCACACACTCCATAATTCAACCACACTAACCTTTTTTACTATTCTTTACACAAAACATTTTATGTCCCATCTTCATTCATTTGTACACAATGTCTTCTATGCCTTCCATGGTATGTATTCTCTATTAGACTATGACTTTCTTGAAAGCAGATATTGTTTTTTATTTTTATTTTTGTCACTAGCACTTAGCACAATGCCTGACACAATAGCAGGCAGTTAACAATTAACTTGCAAGCAGATACAGCAAGCTTTGAGTGTCACCTGGTGGCTTTAACAGATATAGCAGACCATGCAACTACTTAAGGCAGATCATTCCAGGAGAATACCCATCCACTTATAGGAATATCGTTTTGTGTTCAAGTTGTGCCTCACATTCCAAGTAAAATATAAGTTTCTTGAGAAAAAAAGATTGTTTCCTTTTTGTTGCTTTTTTAGCCCCAGCTTCTAGAACAGCACCTTACATATAGGTGACAGAAACCCATCTACATTCAAAAAAAGTAAAAATTGTCCAGTATATTTTCAGATCATAAGACAATAAAATAAGAATTAAACAGCTATGATATTGGGGGGAAATTAATAAACTACACATAAATTTTTAAAACTTCTTATTAATCAATGGTAAAGTTAAAGAAGAAAAATAAGATTTTTTTACATGTTTTATTCAAGCCTTTTGTTTTTTTCTAATCCCATCTCAACACCATCAGTAAGTTCTCTCCTTTATAACAAATAGCAGTTAAACAAAACATAAAATGTATTGACTATATCTGATAACATATATATAATATTCTGCCCAAGTAGTCCTTTACCTTATTATTGTGAAGAAGAATGTCTATTCCATTATCTGTTTTCTAGATGAAAGAATTCAATTTCCTATCCATAATCTTTTCATATCCATTCTTTTAATCATTATTTATATTGTTCTTTTAGTTCTGCTTATTTGCTCCCCATGAATAAAATTTTTAAAAAGTCTTTGCCATATTTCTCTGAACTCATATTTACCATTTATTGCACAATAATATTGTATTATTTTCATATGCCATAGTTTTCCCAGCCATTCCTTGACAATAGATCACTTAATGTATAATAATTTATATGCAAATTTATAGGATGTACAAAAACAGTCCTTTAGGGGAAAATTTATGTCATTTGATGTTTACATTAACCAAAAAAGAGAAGATAAATTAACTAAGCTTGTGAGAAAAAAAACCAAAGTAGTAATTCAAAGGAAAGGGGGAAAAGGATAAAATAAACAAAATATAAAGTGTAAGAACAGTTGAATTTCTTTAAACGCAGTTGTTAACTCTATGGAAAGAATCAGGTAGTTAGATGGTGCAGGGGATAAAGTACCAGCCCTGAGGCCTGAGTCTCAGCAATTAAAAAAAAAAAAAAAGACATTAAAAGGCCCTAGTATTAGTAAAGTTAACATGAAAATGGGAGGAACAAAAATACAAATAGAAAAGGAGATGTTAAAGCAAGTGGAAGACATGATGGTACAATGGAAAGTATGTTGTTTGGAGTCAACAGACCTAGGTTCAAATCCTGGGTCCAACACTACTACCTGTGTGACTCTTCACAAATTAATGAATCTCTCTAAGTCTCTTTCTTCATATGTAGAATAGATAATACTTTTAAAATGCAAAAGAAATCCAGAATATTATTAGGGAATGTTATACATAGTGATAGGCTAACAAATCAAAGAATTTAAAGGAAATAGAGGATTATGTACAAAAATATAAGCCGCCAACAACTGAAACAACAGAAAATGAATAATCTAAATAGATCAATCTTAGAGGAACAAATAAGACAAGTAACCAAAGTCTTATTACACAATATAAAATAAATAAAAACTGGTACAGATTGTTTCACAGAATTTTTTCAATCTTTCCAATAACTTGTAAAGGGCTGAAACTCTGAGTTGATGCACTAAGGCTAACTACCAATTGGACAATACTCTATTAGCATATGCTTGGAAAATGGCCCTTCCCACTATTCTGTGCTGGTTCAATCTTTTGGTGTATACAGAGAATTGTGGGAAGGAATTGTGGAGTAAGACAAATCAGGGTCACTTTGGCAGTAGAGGAAGAGAAGGAAGGTCCTGCATCCATCCTGTTCTCTTCTACCCTTAAAGACCAAGGACTTTTGCTTATCCTGACTCCGGCTGATTCTAAGGTATCCAGGATGCTAACTCAGTCTTCACAATAACCAAATAATGCCTTTGGTGAAAAATTTATTCATAATTGTACAGAAAGATGAAATATCTTCTTATGGAGTAAATTGTTAAAAAAAAAAAGATTTAAATAACATTAAAAATCAGAAACCAATTTCATGAATGATTAGTAAAAATGCTAAATAAAATATTAGTCAATAGAAAAGAAATAATCATGATCTCATGTGGTACCTATATCATGAAAGCAAGATGGTTTCCAAAACATAAAAACTATACCATAAAATATAATAACCAAAAGATCTCCAAAAAAAATTTAAATAAAAAAATACCAAGAAGTAAAGAGTTCCTACTTCTCAATCAACTCTGTCACTTCTAGGACTTCCTTTTGCCATCATTATTCTGAAACAAATCACCCAATTCAAATCCTTGTTGAAGCAAAGTATCAGTGTCCGGTTCACTTTCCTTCCTTTCATAAAGAGGTCATTTTATGGTTTCACAGTTTTACTTTCCACCTCTACCTCTGTCCTTATATGTGGGAATTTCAAAATCCATGTTGATTCTCATTATCATCCTCATTCACATCAATTCCATATCCCATATTTCCAGACAATGCTAATCTACAAGGATGAGTTAGATCATCATCATCCATGATTCTGAACTGTTATTCCCCTTCTAATCACTATAACCAATCTTTTCATTCTCTGTCTCTATCTCTGACTCTGTCTCTCTGTTTCTCTTTGTCTCTGTCTGTCTTTCTGTCTCTCTCTTCTCTCTTTCTGTCTCTCTCCTTTCTCTGTCTCTGTCTCTTCTTTCTGTCTCTCTTCTCTCTCTCTCTGTCTCTGATTCTCTCTCTCTTTCTCTGTCTCTCTCTGTCTCTCTCTGTCTCTCTCTGTCTCTCTCTCTTTCTCTCTCTCTCTCTCTCTGTCTCTCTCTGCCTCTCTCTCTCTCTCTCTCTCTCTGTCTCTGTCTCTCTCTCTCTGCCTCTCTCTCTCTCTCTCTCTCTCTCTCTCTCTCTCTCTCTCTCTCTCTCTCTCTCTCTCTCTCTCTTTCTCTCTCTCTCTCTCTCTCTCTCTCCATATATATTTCTGTATCTGTCTCTCTCTATTTTCTCCCCACCACCTTACCTTTATCTCTATTCATTTCATTTCTCTATCTTTATTTGCAATCTCTTCCAAGTCTTGACATTAAAGGTAGCTAGATCAGATATGTAGTCATTGTTCAGAATGTTTTATATTTTCTATTTATTTCTTTTCAAGATGTTTTATTCTAAGGCATTTCAAAAGAAGCTAATATTACCAGCAGATGTTATTTCTAGTTTTTTTAATTTTATGTCACTAAAGCTTCTCTCCTTATGTATTCCATTTGATACAATCCTGAAGTTTCTTCCCCAGTTGCCATTTGTGATCTGTCTACACTAATTCTCTGCAATAGCACTTAGCACGGTGCCTGACACAAAGTAGGCACTATAAAAATGGTGATTGATTATTTAACTATCAGCTATGAGGGCAGGAATTCTCAAACTTTAGGAGTCTATGTATAATTTTTTACTAATTGCTAGCTAAAACTTATCATTCCCTTCCATTATTTTAAAAAAAACATTATTCTAAAAAAATGTTTATAGGTTTCACTAGACTGCCAAAAGGACTAGGGACATAATAAAGATGAAGAATTCCTACACTTTCTAGAAAATATTCAGAAAGGAAATAATTTTATGTTTATCCAGCTTTCTGCACAAATATCATTTTTTTATTCTCTTAATGTGGTAAAAGCAAGGAGAATATTTTATAAGCATGTGGATCATTTAATTTTGACTCCATGCCTTAGAAGTAACTCCAAAATATAAATTCCTTGAGAATAGGGAGTTATACCTTGTACAAAGAGGATGCTTGATATTTATGGTTGAATGAATGATTCTTTGAATTTCAGCAATGTAGTATAGTAGAAAGAGTATTTGGCATCAGATGAAACAGACCTGGGTTCAAACTAGTTGATTGTAAGCTTGAAGGCAGACTGTTACTTTTGTATTTCTATATATAATAGTGAATATAATATAATAGGTGCTTAACAAATGCCTGATAATTTAAATTCCATCTCTGACACTAAGTGTGTGATCAAAGACAAACTTCTCTTGAGTTCTCCTAACTACATCACCTATAAAATAGGAATAGTAATATGGCCCTACCTGCCTCATAGGGCTCCCCTGAAAAGACACTATATGTAAAATATTCCATAAACTTTAAAATTCTAGAAAATACCAGCTATTTTGGCATTGCAAAACTTTTCACAATCTAACTTGCAACTTCTGGGGACAGGAATTAAGTCATGACTGATCTTTATATCAGGAGGTTCTAGCACAATGAATTATATTCAGGATTAATAAATTAAATGTAGCATAGTACAGTGAAGAGTGCTGATAGGCTCAAATCCCAGCTCTGCTACTTACTGGCAATCTTGGGGCAATTCTCTGGGCTTCAGTTCCTCATGTTGTTATGCCAAAGTCTCCTTGAGCTGTTCTACCTCAGTTTCTCTGCACTAGTTTTCCCTTATTGTCCTGAGTTTCCCTGAATTGTTCTGTTTCCTTAACTGTTCTGCCTCAATCCCCTTAGTTGTAAAACCCCTCTGGTTCATTAAGACTGAGGACCATTTGCTCTAAGGTTATAAATTGTCAATGGGAGAAGACAGACATCCTGGCTCCTAGCTCCCTTTGCCTTCAAAGAATTTGTGACACTGTCCCTCTAAAATATTCCAAGAGATATGACATCCAAAGGATATGAACAGACAATTTTCAGATGATGAAATTGAAACTATATCCACTCATATGAAAGTGTTCCAAATCACTACTGATCAGAGAAATGCAAATTAAGACAACTCTGAGATACCACTACACACCTGTCAGATTGGCTAAGATGACAGGAACAAATAATGATGAATGTTGGAGGGGATGTGGGAAAACTGGGACACTGATGCATTGTTGGTGGAGTTGTGAAAGAATCCAACATTCTGGAGAGCAATCTGGAACTATGCCCAAAAAGTTATCAAATTGTGCATACCCTTTGACCCAGCAGTACTACTACTGGGCTTATATCCCAAAGAAATACTAAAGAAGGGAAAGGGACCTGTATGTGCCAAAATGTTTGTGGCAGCCTTTTTCATAGTGGTTAGAAACTGGAAAATGAATGGATGCCCATCAATTGGAGAATGGTTGGGTAAACTATGGTATATGAAGGTTATGGAATATTATTGCTCTGTAAGAAATGACCAACAGGAGGAATACAGAGAGGCCTGAAGAGACTTACATGAACTGATGCTGAGTGAAGTGAGCAGAACCAGGAGATCACTATACACTTCAACAATGATATTGTATGAAGATATATTCTAATTGAAGTGGATATCTTCAACATAGAGAGAAGATCCAATTCAGTTCCAGTTGATCAATGATGGACAAAAACAGCTACACCCAGAGAAGGAACACTGGGAAATGAATGTAAACTATTATCACTACTGTCTATCTACCCAGGTTACTTATACCTTCGCAATCCAATTCTTTTTTTTTCCCCCCCTGAGGCTGGGGTTAAGTGACTTGCCCAGGGTCACACAGCTAAGAAGTGTTTAGTGTCTGAAACCAGATTTGAAATCGGGTCCTCCTGAATTTAGGGCCACCTAACTGCCCCCCGGAATCCAATTCTTACCGTGCAATAAGAAATTTGGTTTTACACACATGTATTGTATCTAGGTTATACTGTAACACATTTATTATATATGGAATTGCCTGTCATCTAGGGGAGGGAGTAGAGGGAAGGAGGGGAAAACTTGGAAAAATGAATACAAGGGATAATGTTGTAAAAAAAATTACCCATGCATATGTAGTCAAAAAAAATTATAATTATAAAATTAACAAATAAAAAATTTTTTAAAAGAGAGATAAGACCATCCCTGATATTTCAATTGATATCCTTACTTCTGTTTATTCAAACATCCTGACTCTGGCTTTTTAGTAAGACTTTATTGCCTCTCCCCATCCTGACAGAACCAAACTTCTTTTCCCCACTCTTCTTTTCTTTGTTTGAAAGACATAAAAGGGTTTGGCATTCTCCCATTAATCACTGGATACTTTGAGACGAGAGTCCTGTCCAGTCAATTAAACTCTCCAATTAACAAAATTTTAAAATCTCTCTAATATCTATCTTGCCTCAGTTTATCCGGTATTACAATGTGTATAATCATGGCTTGGAGCGAAGATCATTTCCTGATCTAAGTCTATGATTCTGTTCATAAATCTAACTACTTTTGCTCCAAAACTGACCCCAAACTGGCAATAAAAACTTTCCCAAATGGCTGACACACACACCCTCCTCCCACACACACAACCCTATAACTCAATAGCACAACAGATCAGGTACTAATCAGGTATTTTAAATTCTATTCTTCATTGAAATTTATGGATTTAAAGAACCAATGAATGGGATAAGAAAACTAGTCTTTAAAATCACTAAGTCACTAAGTAACTTCCTCAAGCCTTATAATTCCTTTCTCAAGTAAAAACAAGGTCATAGGTCAATAGATTTAAGACTCAAAAGAGGCTATAGAGCACAATACCCTAATTTTATAATTGAAGAAACTGAACCTAAAATTAAACTTACCCAAAATCACAAAAGTAGTAAGTAAAAGATTTGGAATGTAACCATTGTTTCTCTTACTCCAAATCCAGGTCTTTTTCCATTTTAATACATTGGTAACAGTTTAATTTCCTAGCAAAATGCTACTGAGCATTTTTAAGGGGAATCTTTGTGAGAACTAAGAAAATAGAACCAGTGATCACTATTAGTATGTGTTCATTCTAAACAAGCTAGAGCACATTAATCTTATTTCCTTTTTTTTTTTCTTTACAGGACTAATTTGATAGATCAAAGGGATGCAGCAGACATGATACACTTGTATTTGACCAAGACATTTAACAAAAATGATTATGATATTGTTGTGAACAAGGCAGAGAGATGTGGATTGGCTCAATGATAGTACAACAATGTAGATTTGGAACTGGCTGGATGATTGGGCCGGTAAAGTGCAGTTGACCCAAAACTGGAATCTAATGAATGACAGAACTAGATTCCAAAAAATATCTGAGATATGAATAATTGGTCAAATCTTATAAGATGAAATTTAATAGGGATAAATGTAAAGTCCTATACTTGAGTTCAAGGTCAATCAGGGGGCAAGTGAAGAGAGTCTACTCTAAAGTCAAGAAAACTCATCTTCCTCAGTTCAAATCTAGCCTCAGACACTGACTAGCTTTATGATTCTGAACAATTCACTTAATCCTGTTTCCTCATCTGTAAAATGAGCTAAAGGAAATGGCTAGCCAACTTTGCTAAGATAACTCCAAACGGGGTCATGAAAAGTCAAACACAACTGAAATGACTTAACAACAGCATATTTGGGTTTAAATAATCAACTTTAAGAGTACAGAATTAGGGAGAAGCATCTAGATAACTATGAATGGAATGAAAACTAAATATGAATCAATATCATCATACAGATGCTCTCCTCCAAAAAAAAAGTTAATGCTATCTTTGGGTACTGATGTACCCAAAAGGAAGGATGTGATAGTCTCACTGTCCTCTGTAGTCATGTCTCATTTGTAATACTACATTTAGTCCTAGATGCCAACTTTTAGAAAAGATACTGACAAATATTCAGAAAAATATGGACAATATGGTAAGGGAACTTGAGATATGATATGAGTTCAAAAAACTCCTATCAGCAGAGTAGGAAAAAGGAACAGGTATTTGATTATTTGAAAATTTGTTATGTGGAAGAAGAATTAGATTTGTTTTTTATTTAAGAAAGCAAAATTAAAATCAATAGTAGGAAGCTTCAAATGTTTATGTTGGATATAAGTAAAAACTTCCTAGTAATTAGAATGGCCAGAAAGCAGATGTGTAGCTCAGGAAATCATCAGTTTCCTACTACAGGAGAGCTCCAGGGTGAGACTGGATGATCATTTGTCAAGGATGTTATAGAGGGGATTCTTGTCATTTGTTGAACCAGATGCCCTTTGAGATTTCTTCCAATTCTGAGTGTCTATGATACTGTTTAACCATTATACTAATCATGAATCTCATCTTTGTCACAGGATTTCTCTCCAATATTACTTAGTCAAATATAATGAAGAACTGGATAAAGCTCTTGACTAAAATCATCACATTCATGTATTTCCTATTTGTAGTTTTTTCATATTTAATAAAAATTGATCTAAGAGCTTTCTCATATTTATTTCATTCATAAGGTTTCTTCAATTATTTCTTTGTTGTTCAATAATAAAGACTCTGAGAACATAGACTGTACCACATTCATTAGGAGTTCTCACTTGTATAAATGCTAACATGGAATTAAACTTATACAGTGGCTGAAAGTTTTTCTGAATTCCCTATACTCACTGAGTTTTTCTTTATTGTGAATCTTATGACATTGAATTTTGAGTGAAAACAGACTTTTTCATAATCATTACAGTTATAGCATGTTTCTATTAACTAAGCCTCCATACTATTATAAAACTTCCTCAGCGAAATCTACAATAATGACAAAAGAAATTGACTTAATCATTTAAACTCCCAAAACAAAGGGGATTATAAATAATACTAAACAGATTGTGACATGCAGTGAAAAGAACAAAACATCAAGTTAGTCCAATTTTTTTCTTATTTCAGTGTGTGATTTTATGTGTGTGGGGATGGATGTGGGTGTGTATATACATACATATATGTATATATATGTATATATATATATACACACACACATATGTGTGTATATGCGTGTATATATATATACATATATATATATATATATACACACACCCATACACACACACACACACATACACCCATACAGAGAGATATAAATGTATACATAATACATTTATGTGTGTGCATGTGTATTTAAGTAGCAGGAGGGGATCTTACTGGACTGGAATACATTTGAAAATTGCACATTGTTTTCAATAAACCCCAACTGCTTCCCATTACAAAAATACATTTCTTAAAAAGCCATTATTTCAGACACCATGTGGTTTCAAATTCTAATTAGATTCCAAACTACAAGTGAATCACAAAAGTAATGAACTTATAGTAACAGCAGGTTGTTAATCATGATTTATATAGAGAAAAAGTATAACCAATATTATGGAAGACATATGCCTGGAAATGGAGGCAAGTTGGTCAGGTAGAGAAAATGAGACACAAAGGAGAGACACACTGAGTGGCACATTTGGTATCTTGAAGATAAAAAAAGAATCATAGGAAAACCTCCAGTACAGTGGGTGACTATTCTTTGGAAGATTTATGAAAGAACATAAATGAGAAGGTATGAAAGTGTTAGTTTGAAAGAGCAGAATTAACCACAAACCTATGAAAGTCCTGAAGGATAGCTTGGACCTGAAAGTTTCCCCAGATTCACAGCATTCATAAGAATATTCCTTTCCAGTAAGAATTCTATGATGTTGAAACAATGGAAGGTTTATGACTGAAGGCTTTTAAGCCTCACACATTCACTACCCTCAAATGGTTCTCTCCATTCTAAATTTTCGATAGTTGATGAGAGATGGAAGATTCACTTAAGGATTTCTCATCATACAGATATATATATATATATATAGGGTTTCTCTCATATGCTAGATGTCTCTCCTGTGAGAATTATTTTATGTCTAATGAGGTTGTAAATTCTGATTGAACATTTTCTCACATTCCATAACCATTCTCTCCAGTGTGAATTCTATGATGCTGAATAAGCAAACATTTATAAGCATTTTCTACATTAATTGTTTTTGTAATATTTTTTACATAAATTCTCTGATGAATAAGTCCTTTGAATAAGCCATTTACATTGTTAAATTCTTGGGACTTCTCTGAAATATGAAGTCACTGCTGATCAGTAAGGGCAGGCTTCAAGACTAAGGGCTTTTCAATATTAATTAACTCTTGTTTCTTTTCATTGTGAATTTTCTGGTGACTTGTAAGAGTAGACTTCTTTCTATAGGCTTTCCCACATTCTTTACACTCATATGGTTTCTCTCCTGTGTGTACTCTCTGGTGCTGAATAAGGAAAGCTCTTCTGATAAAGCACTTGCCACATTCACTACATTCATAAGGTTTCTCCCCACTGTGACGTCTCTGGTGATCAATAAGTGTAGACTTCTGACTGAAAGCTTTTCCACATTCGTTACATTCATGAGGTTTTTCTCCAGTATGAAGTCTCTGATGTTGAATAAGGGATGCCCGTGTACTGAATTGTTTTTTGCACTCATTACATTCGTGGTGTTTGCCTCCATTATGTAACTTCTGATGTTCAATAAAAGATGGTCTGTGTCTAAAAGCCTTCCCACATGTACTACATTTATAAGGTATCTCTCCAGTATGAAGTCTTTGATGATCAATAAGGGTAGACTTCCTCCAGTAGGCCTTACCACATTCATTACACTCATAAGGTTTCTCTCCAGTATGAATTCTCTGATGTTGAATAAGAGCAGATCTATGACTAAATGGTTTTCCACAATCACTACACTGATAGGGTTTCTCTCCTGTGTGAATTCTCTGATGCTGAATGAAATTTAGGCTTTGGGTGAAGATTTTGCCACATTCATTACATTCATAGGATCGCTCTCCAGTATGAAGTCTCTGGTGATCCACAAGAGTAGATTTCTTTCTATAGGCTTTCCCACATTCATTACATTTATAGGGTTTTTCTCCTGTATGAATTCTCTGGTGTTCAATAAGCAAGGCCTTTCTGATATAGTGCTTGCCACATTCACTGCACTCATAGGGTTTTTCACCTGTATGAAGCCTTTGATGATCAAGAAGGGCAGACTTTTGACTGCAGGCTTTCCCACATTCAGTACATTCATAAGGTTTCTCTCCTGTGTGAATTCTCTGATGTCGAATAAGCAAAGATTTTCTGATAAAGCATTTATGACATTCACTACATTCATAGGGTTTTTCTCCAGTGTGAATTTTTTGATGATCAACAAATGTAGACTTCTTATTATAGGCTTTTCCACATACATTGCACTGGTAGTGTTTCCCTGCATTGTGAATTTTTTGATGATCATTAAGGAGAGATTTTTTACTGTAGGTATTTCCACATTCACTACACTCATATGTTTTTGCTCCTGTATGAATTCCCTGATGTTGTATAAGCAAAGACCTTCTGATAAAGTGTTTTCCATATTCATTACACTCATAAGTTTCCTCTCTAGCGTGAATTTTTTGATGCTCAATAAGATTTGAGCTCTGTCCAAATTGTTTCCAATATAGAGAATTATCACAAGATTTCTCTTTTGTATGGTTTTTCTGATAGTTAATTAAATCTGAATTTTGTTTGAATCTTTGGCCCATTTCATCCCATTGCGATAGTCTTCCTCCTGAAGGATCTCTCTGAATTCGAACAGAGTTAGAAGTCAGCCTGAAGTTTTTTCCAAATTCATTAAATTCTTGACCTCTCATTCCTATTGGAGATAACTGGTGGATCACTGGAACTGTCCTGAAACCTCCCTCATGAGAAAGGAGCTTCCTCCCTACAGAAGATCCCCAATTTTCCTTTGGTCTTCCTTCGTATTCACAGACTTCTCCCCATTTGGATCCTTGGGAAACATTCCCTGTGAGTCTTTCCAGTATTGTCCATTGTGGTTCTTCAGAAATTTCCTGATTTGGAGACAACACATTTTCCTCAGTCTTCAATTCACAATCTAAAATAATAAATACAAAATAGAAATATTAAAGATCAACAAGAAAGAGATAAAATCTTGGGGTCTATGGGACAAATAACCCAGAAAGTAAGGAGGACAAGGTATAAAGAAAAGCACTCTGATTTTATATATTTATTTCAAATGCTCAGACATTCCTTTCTGCCTTCTCAGATATGCGAAAATAACTTCATATATGTTAAGTGGATATCAATTGATCAACAAATACTAATCAAAATATAGATAAATTTTCCTCTTCATCCTTCCTTTTCCCATTTTTATAAATGGGAAAACAAATAACATCCCCTTGTAATTATGCTGGGCAACAGGTAAGGCAAGTCATTTAGAAAGAGAGAATAAGAAAAAGAGTTGATTGCAAAGCAGCCATGGCAAGCAGAGAAAAGAAGCCAATAGGGGACACTCAAAACTTGTCCTTAATCACTTTGTCTGAGAACCTGATAGTCTGGGTTGATGCCCAAAGAAAAAGAAAAAGCTCCTGAGCATACTAACTGGAATTAAAGGGGAGTTATTCTCCTTATGTAATTCACTAAATTACTGTTACTAACTTTGCAAAACCAACTATTTCACTAACTTCCATTCTCATGCGACCAAGGCCATAGAGCTAGCAATACATGTGAATCAGTCAAGTCTCTGGGATATTTGCTAGAATAGCAAATAGTAGTAGTAACCACTATAAATAGTAGTAGCAACCACTATAATTCAGGCCCTCATCACCTCTTAGCTGCTGTTGTTCAATCATCTTTCTGTCACATATGACTCTTTGTGACCCCATTTGGAGTTTTCTCAGCAAAGATACTGAAGTAGTTTGCCATTTCTTTCTCTAGCTCATTTAACAAATGAAGAAACTAAGGCAAACCCCACAATCCTGGACTCTGAAATTCCTTTCTGATTTTACAGCCCCTACTCTACTCATCATTCTCACAATGACCCCCAATCCTTCCACCTTTCAGTTTTTTTCCAGACCATAACTCCTGCACTAGCTACATTCACCCCTTGATAAAGCAGTTCATCTCCACACTATCCTCTTCTCTCAATTCCTTTGCTCCCTTATCATATTACCAGTCTTATACTAAACCCCAGCCTTGGAATATTTTCATTAACTACTGCCTACACTCCTATTGATATATTCATACACTCCTATTCCTACAGTGTTGATAAAACTGGAGAAAATCACAAAACTGTATTGACTGGCCTCCCCATTTCAGTAATATAAAATCCTGAGTTGTTACTATAAAAAGCCATTCCTAATTCCTGATCTGACTGATCCCTTGTTCCCATTCTCTCAGCCTAACTCAATATTCCACTCAAGATCTATCTATTCTTTCTACACAAAAGCTAACCTTTAATCCTAAACCTTTTCCTTTCTCATTTTCCTTTCTCTACCTGTTGCCATTCACTAAAACCTGGCTCCCTTCTAACAAAATAAGGTTCTCTGGCTATCCTTTCCAGCTACAGTTGTACTTTTATTCATATACTCCATTCACTACAAATTTATGTTACATATCCTCAACTGGGCCTCACTGCTGCAAGGCAATGATTTAATTTACGGTCCCATTACTCCAAGAGCTTTTCCTCCCTCCTCAAATCTCTTATAGCTCAACTTCCCTTTACCCTTTCAGCTGAGAATCCTGCCTCATACTTCACTGAAAAAGGTCAGGGCAAAAAAAAATAAAATAAAATAAAATAGATAGATAGATAGATAGATAGATAAAATTAAGAAGAAGAAAAAAATCAGGACATTTGCCAAAAGCTTTCACATCTTTTCTTCTCATCTTAAATCACTCAGATGGCCTTTCCTTACTATCTCATCCTTCACCCCTGTCTCAAGTGAAGAGGTGGTCTTTTTCTCAGCTAAGAGGAATCTTCTTTAGCAGATTTCCCTTTTTATCATTCCCATTTTCACTGTTCATCAATCTTCAACTCCTGGCTTTCTAGTTTCTTTCAAGTCTTAGTTAAAATGCTAGTTTTCTCTGAGTCTGAAGTCAGGAAAATCTGAGTTCAAATTCAGCTTCAGATACCAGCTGTGTGACTCTGGGCAAATAACTTAAAGCTTGATTCACCGCAGTTTCCTCATCTATAAAACAGAGATCATAATAACACCTACCAAGGCTCTTATGACTCAAATGAGATAATAATTATAAAGCATTTAACCAGTACCTGCCATATAGTAAAGTCTGTATAAATGCTAATTGTTATTGTAGTTATCTTATTTATACATGTTTGGTCCAGAAGCAGCCAAGTGGGACAATGGATATGGCCAAATCAGGAAGACTTGAGTTCAAATACAATGTCAGAAACTTACTAGCTATGTGACCCTGGAAAAGCCATTTAACGGGGGCAGCTAGCTGGCACCAGCCCTGAAGTCAGGAGGATCTGAGTTCAAATCTGACCTCAGACACTTAACACTTCCTAGTTGTGTGACCCTAGGCAAGTCACTTAACCCAAATTGCTTCAGCAAAAAATAAATAAAGAAATAAAAAGCCACTTAACTTCTGTTTGCCTTGGTTTCTTTCCTCAACTATAAAATAAAAATGATAATAGCACTGACCTCCTTTCCATTTATTTCCTTCCTTATTCACATTAGATTGTGAGCTCTAATTGATTGTGATTTGGAGCATTTTTTCATATGACTATAGATGTGTGAGGATAAATATTGTTTTTGACTCTATTTTCCTCGTATTTATAACAGTACCTGGCACAAAGTAGGTATTTAATAAATGTTTGTTGTTGATGTAATTATCCATCAATCAAGGAGAAAGAAATTATTGGTGATACAGAACCCACTCAGTCCTGGAGAGAAAAATAACCATGTCAGCAGAGGGCTTATTTTTGTTTGCTGTTGTTCAGTAATTTCAGTCATGTCTGAAGCTTCATGACCACATTTGGAGTTTTCCTGGTAAAGATACTGAAGTAATTTGCCATTCATTTCACCAGCTCATTTGACAGAAGAAACAAGAGACAAACAGGATTAACTGACTTGCCTAGGGTCACAGCTAATAAGTGTCTTGAGGACAAATTAAAACTCAAAAAGATGAGTCTTCCTGACTCCAAGCTGGACATTCTATCCAATGCATGATCAAGCTGTTTTGTTTTTATTTACTAATAATAGAGCCTGATCAGACTGTAGTCTAGGCTATAAGCAGACATATTCCAGATAATACAGAGAACATATACCACAACCAGAGATTCTAAAAGAAAATATGGCACAAGGGGAATATATTTTTATGAAATTCTGATAATATAATTGTCAGTGAATGAAGAAAGAAGAAAATGCCAAAGCCAAGAGGAGGCCCTAGGTTCAGATTCCACAACTAATACTTGGTGCCTGTGTGACTTTGAGCAAATCCCTTAGTTTCCCTTGGTCTCAGTTTTCTAATCTGTAAAATGAGAGGCTCAGCCTCAGATGTCCCTTTCACCTCTAAATCTATGATTTTATGGTAAAAAGACATATCTAACAGGTAAAGATTTTAAAGGATATGTAAAGATAAAGCAGTAGAAACTTTGAACAAGAAAAAATACTAAAGAATGATATAGACCATGAGAATAGTATCACTAAATACCAGACTGAACAAGGCTCATAAAAAATTAGAATAAAATGGAGCAGGAATATCAAAAGGGACTGGTGGCAAAACTAGGCACCAAAAAAAAAAAAAAAAACAGCTGGCAGCAGCAAAAGATGGAAACAGGAGCCAAAACTACACACCCTCTACCCCAAACCTAGGATAGCAGACAGCTTGATGCTTCACATTAGGGGCCCACATATTTTTATCACTAACTGCAATGAAAGGATAGACTGTGGTGATTGTTGAAAACATAAAGCTGGAGGGAAATAAATGACTGAATTATGATCCTTTCTAAGCTTACCTACCATCTACCCTGTATCTTGCGTATGCCTATTTATGTATATCTTGTTTCCAATGTTAGAATATAAGCTTCTTGAGGAAAGGAGGTGGTTTTGCCTTTTCTTTGTATTCCCAGTACAAATTCTTGCTTATTTGCTTGCTTGATTAAACTGAAATCCCAAAAAAATTTCAAAAGATTGGAATAGTGGATTGAAGCTATTGAGATTATTTTTTTTTTAAAGTATTGAGTCCTTCAATTGAGTAAAAAAAAAAAAAAAAAAAAAAAAAGCATAAGTTGCACAAGTATAGCATGGAACCAGTTGACTGGAAAGTAGTTCATGGGAAAAACAATGAAGATTTTCATAGACTCCAAGCCCAATATAAATCAATAATGTGATGTGGCTGCCAAAAAAGCAAATGTAGTTTTTCACTATATTTACTTAAGTCATGTTCAATACAAGGAAATTTAGTTTCATTACTACTGCATTTCTGCCCTTTAGACCTCTATTTTAGGAACTAGAATGTGTCCAAATAAAGGTCAACAGGATGGTGAAGAGATTTCATGAACCATGCCATATAAGTATAAACTGAAGGAAATAGAAAAGTTCAGTCTGGACTTAGGAACAACATAATTATTCTCTACACATACCTAAAGAATTATTACATGGAAGAAGGATTAGAATTAATTGTTTTGATTCTAGAGAATAAACATTAACATTTTCTTTAGAAACTTAAGACCCCATAGGAGAAGAACTATTGTTGTTTTTATCTTTGTATTTCCAGTGCTTGACATATAGTAAGCATTTAATAAATATTTTGGAACGTGAATGAATGACTGGGTAAAAGTTGCATTGGACCAGATTTCAGCTCTGCATAAGGAAACACTTTCTGATAATAATGACAAGCTCAAAATACAATGGGTTATCTTGTGGAGTAACAAATTTCCTGTCATTTGAATTTCTTATGTGCATCAGTGAAAGTTTATGTCAATGAAAATTCCCTAAACAAATGAAAATCACAGGTACAGTCAATATATATGAAATGAGGGAGGGAAGAGGAAAGGAAGGAGGGAAAAGTGAAGATAGAAGGAAGGGAAGGAGAGAAGAAGGTAGGGAGGGAAGGAGGCAGGGGGAGAGGGAGAGAGGGGGAGAGGGAGAGAAGGAAGGGAAAGAGGGACGGAAGGAAGGAAGGAAGACCAAATAATGATCTGTTAAATTTCTACAACCCTGGAACAGAGGTCAGAGAGTAGGAATGAGCAAGAACCAGACAGTTACTTCATTCCAAATTATATCTATTATTCGAAAGGTTTTCTGCTATGAAGAAAAGAATACAACAAAATAATTTGTTCTTTTATATCTCTGGAATAAAAAGCTAACCCACCATGTGGACCTAACCACTAAGCACCCAACAGATGATCAATGCATGTATGTATATTCAATGACTTAATGAAGATAACTCACTCACCTGAACAGTCGCCTCTCAGCATTTCTCTCCCTTCAGCTTCCTGAAAGTCTAGGATCCATGGCTCTTCCCCTCTTTCTAGCTGGGAGATCACATTTGGTTTGGATACTGGAAATCCTGTGCATGGGGAAGGAAACGGGGCCCGGTGATTTGTTCTGGACACACAGAGCTGTCCCAAGCTCAGTTCCAGGCCCTGGGTTTTCAAGTAAGTGAGAAGAGAAAAAAGGCCATGACAGTAGAGCCTAAAAAAGTCTTAAGAAATTTCTGAAGTAGATCTTAGAAATGTGTTCCCAGAGAAAATGGGAACTGGTGATCTAGATACATGGGGCAATTAATTAATTATGTGGTATGCACTCTTACAATGCACAAAATTTCATCTTAGATCCCAGATGATATGCCTCATCCTAAATCAGGAAGAAGTCTGAGTTTCTTACAAAGAACTGAGAGGCATCAAAAAGTACAGATTTAGGTAGAAGTAGGGAATCTCTTTTCCTAATTCTCTCTATCTATCAAGTCTGTAATTTTGGAAAGGGAAATAGAATTATGCTACCTGTGAACCTCAAAAGAATTAGAAATCTGTAGTCCCTGTAGAATGTAGAAATCTGAAGCTCAAACATAATAAAAATTTTCATGCCCTCACAAAACAAAAAGCTAAAGTATTCAGATCTAGGGAGAGGAGCCTTACCCAGAGAGACCACATTCCCATAATTCTCCAGCATCACATCCCTATAAAGGTTTCTCTGAGCAGGACCAAGATGGCTCCACTCTTCTCGGGTAAGATACACAGCCACATCTTCAAACATCATAGATGCCTGAAACACGTTCCTGCAGCAGCCTTGAGAAAACCCCAGTGTTTGGCCCTGCAATGAATCACATGATCATAGAAGGTCAGGTTTGGCAGAGAGTGCTGAGGCATATTCCTAAACAAGAGTCTCCAATGCAATATAAGGGAAAAAAATAGTTGTCAAGCATTTGCTGCAAGACTTCTAGGGAAAGAGGTCTAGGAACTCACTACTTCCCAAGGAAGCCCTTTGGTACACTTTGAGACAGCTAGGTAGTCACTGGAAGGTGATCCAATGCAGAGGTAGTACAGAAAGTCTGACTATGAAACAGACTATGAAAGTGTGAAAATATGTGTACATATATAAATGTGTGTTTGCATATGCACTTTGAGGGATTCTCAAGAAAGGGCCAGGAAACAATGGATTTAGAAAAAAAGAGAAAGGGAAGGGTTTTAAAAAAAAAAGTGATTTTCTCCATTCCCCAAACAAGAAGAGCACATGATTGAGAAACTTTTTTCCAATTTGATAAGTCAAAGAGGAGACCCTACAGCCCAGATGTGCAAAGTCAGTAAACATATTTATGATGGCTGAGTTTCTTCAACTGTGGTTTGTGATCTCATATGGGATCTCATAACTGTAGGTGGGAGTTATGAAATTATGTTTATTATTAGTAAATGTTTGATTTGTATACCTATTTTATATACCTATATACCTAGGATCACATAAAAATTTCTCAGATAAAAAAGGGTCACAAGTGCAAAAAGTTTAAGAAGTCCTGGACCTAGAGATCCTGGGCCTAGAGAGCCAATGAGCTTTTTCCTTGGAGTCCCTCACTCTACTAGGCTCCCAAGGCAAGGAATATAGATTCATATCCCTGGTGTTGAAGTGGGAAGTGCAGGAGAGTAGTTGGCTAGAAAAACTCTAGCAAGGAAACATGGCTGAGCCTATTGTAGAGACAGCAACAATGGGATCTCAGAACAGAAAACTTACCTGAGACCTGGATGGAAGAAACTCATCTGCCATCACCTGGTCTCTCAGATGCTCCTTTGATAGATACAACTGAGGGAAAAGAAGGAAATTGTTATGGGAGCTACATACTAGTGGCTGCTAGGTATTACAGAAGCTACCTGCTAGTGGCTACTGGAGAATTTTGACCAGCAGAACAGATCCCTTCATGTGAGAGGATGATAACAATACAAGGAGTCTGAGAGGCAGTTGCATTCTTTGACCTCCCTTCTCTTCCCTCTTGCTCTTGCCTCCGATTTATTTCATTCCCAATTTACAAGCAGCATTGATTTGCAATTCCTTCAAGTGTGTTATGATTCAAGCTGTGGGAGCTTTCAGAGAATTGACCTGTCCCTTAATGGTACAGTCCCCTTTAATCCTTTACACATTTTCTAGGTTTTGCCCTTAGGCATGGTCCTTAACATGAGTGAGACCAATCCTGGATGGTGGTTTCCCTTCTACCTAACCTTGAGATTCCAGAATCCTCTTCATCAGTGGGAAACTAGGAACCCTTTTAGACCTTGGTTACTATGAAATCAATCAATTAATCAACGAACATTTAATAGATAATACCTATTTTGTTACAAACATTGATGCTGGGAATACAAGACAAGAATGAAACAATCCCTTCCTTATAGAAGCATACATCCTATCAGAGATCAAATGTATACATATATAAGTACGTACAAAATATGGGGGAATACAAAATTGGGGGGAATTGGCATGAGGGGAAGATGTTACTAAGTTAATAGAATAAAAAAGGCCTTATGTAGGAGGCAATATTTAAAGTGAGCATTGAGAAAACTACAAATCTTGAAAGATGGAGATGAGGAGAGTGTACGTTTTAGGCATTTTCAGGCAACAAGTGCAAAAACAAGGAAGCAGGAAGTGGAATGAACCATATGAGGAAAATTACAGGCAATGTTGCTATACTATAGTGTGTATGTAGTTGAGAATAAGATGCAATAATGAGAGAATGGTTCCAATCAGGATATGAAGAAATTTAAATGATAAACAAGGGAATCCTATATTTGATTCTAGAAGCAATAGAGAGCTACTAGAGTTTATTAAGTGGGGGAAAGGGTGACATGATCAGAAAATTAGGAAAATAGAAAAATCACTGAAAACTGTGAAAGTTTAGATTGGAGAGCAGAGAAACAATGTAGAGAAGCTAATTGGAAAACAATTGTAAAAGTCCAGAGGAAAAGAAGGGGAAAACAGATACAAAAGCTGTGTGGAGGTAAAATTAACAAAATTTAAGCATAGAAAATCAGTTGTGATAGCTTCATTCATTCATCCAATACACATTTCAGAGCCTAATGCATGCTGAAAATATATATCTCTCATCAAATATAACTATATCTGAAACAGCATGGTAAAATGGAAAGAGCATTGTACTTGTGAGCTAGAAGAACCTAGGTCACTAGCTTTAGTCATACGATTTCATCTCTCTGAAGCTAATTTCCATCCACAAAATGGGGCTGACATATGAATAACAAAAGCAGTATACAAATATGAGTTCATTACTTCTATCTTATTATCTTATTATATTATTCTTAAAACTTAAAGCACTATAAATCTGAGTTCCTATTTTTATTATGATTGTAGATGGAAGCTATTAGCAAGATCCCTCTCTGTTATTGTTCAGGTTGTGACTGGCTCTTTGTGACCCCTTTGGAATTTTATTTTACAGATGAAGAAACTGAAGCAGACAGGGTTAAGTGGCTTGTCTAAATTCAACCAGATAGTGAATGTCTGAGGCCTGATTTAAGTTCAGGTCTTCCTGATTCCAGGTCCAGATTTTTACCCACTGCATCACCTAACTACCCTAATTCCTCCTCTGAGTTCCACCTATTTTGTAGGCAGAAAATATATAGCTAATTCACCAGTGAATAAATAGAATTCAAATAACAGAAGCTAGAATAATAGGCATTTTAGGAAAAACAGTAGTAAACTGGAATAACAGTATTTGTATAATGCTTTACAGTGTGCAAATACTTTACATAAGCTATCTCTTTGATCTCATGCAGGTAGCTCCACAGGACACAGGGTTTGAAGTCAGAGAGACCTAAGTTCAAATCTGTCTCAGACACTCGCTAGCTGGGTGACTATGGGCAAGTCACTGTTTGCCTCAGTTTCTCAACAGTAAAATAAATTGAAGAAGAAAATGGCAAACCATTCCAGAGTCTTTGTCAAGAAAACCCCAAATGAGGTCACTAAAAATCAAACATAACTGAATAATAGCAACAACATAGCTCATATTATATTCTCCTAGGATACTTAATACATTTAATTTCTGACTTTGTTTCCTCAACTGTAAATTGGAAATCATTCATCTCCCAGGATTATTGTGAGTCTCAAATAAGCACTTAGCTCAATACCTGGCACATAGTAAGTGCTTAATAAATGTTTGTTCCTGTGTTTAAAACAACCCTGTGAGGAAGGTGATATTATTAACTCCACAGATAAAAAAATGGAAATTAAGAAAGGATAAACTTATTTGGAATTGCACAGATTTCTAAAACAGGTTTCTAATTAAGGTCTTGGTGACTCTAAGTCCAACACTCTGGAATATATCCAAAGGAGGAATTCCAGAATATGAATTGACTAAAGACCAGGCCATATGAATAATCAGTAATGTTTTCTTTAGAAATAGAGTATCTTTTTCTAGAGATCCCTGGAGCACTCCTCTATAGATCTCTTTACAAGATGATATTAAATTAGTAATTACTACCTTTTGGATTCAACTAATTAACAAGCTCCAAACCCACCTAACTTTACTAGCCCATGTCTTTCCATCCTGTCCACAAGCTGTGAAGATGGGAAAGGAGCAGGAGATTATCTCTTGGAAGAGGTAGTACCTGAAAAAAAGAGGATTTCAACAGGTAAGATAAGGGGAAAGAATCTGTCCAAGGAAAGGGTGAGAGTATGAGCATAAAAAGGGAATACAGAAAGACAAAAAGCAAGAATAATGGATGGCTAGAAGCCCATTTTAGCTGGAAAATAATAGTAGTAGTAATAGTTATAACATTACCTACTGCCTTATGGTTTGCAAAATGCTTTAGAAATATTATTTCATTTGATCCTCACAATAACCCTGGGAGTTGGTGATATTATTATCCCTATATTATAAATGAGGAACTGAAGCTGAGAGAGGTAAAATGATTTGCCCAGGATCACACAGCCAGTAAGTATCTAAGATCATATCTACTGTGCCACCTAAAGCCTACTAGACAAATTTAAAAGAATCCTGGAATCTCAGAGTACAAATATTCTAACCTATGCCTGTTCAGGAATTCTCTCCTAAAAATCTCAGGAATATTCCTGAAGACCTTCTTCTTTAAACTGACACTAATCAATCAGTTACTTTTTCTTTAATCTAGTCCTTGTTATTCAATCAGTCTCAAAGTAACCCAACTCTATTATCAACTAGTTCACATTCTATCTTGTATCTTGTCCACACCAAAAAAAAAAAAAAAAAAAAAAAAAAAAGTGAACTGAATTCAAAAAATTGTCAAATGCCTTGTTGAAAAATGTCTATCTACTATGTCTATGGCATTCCCTTGATCTATCAGTCTAATAACCCTATCAAAAAAGAAAGTGGAGTCTATCATAACCCTTTCTCAAGTGCTCACAATTCTTTTTTTTTAATTAGAGAATTTTCCCAGGAACCAAAATCAGGTTCATTGAATTAAAAACTCTACCTCTTTCACTTAAAAAAAAAAAAATCTATTACAGTGTTTGTGTTGCAGTCTTGCAGCATTTCTCCTTAATCTCTAGTATATTTCAAAGAACAATGAATGGTTAGAAAGATGGGCTGAATGGGGTATAATTGGGATAAATGTAAAATCCTGTAGTTGGGCACAAACTATATGAGTATAGCTAGATCTATGTGCATGTTCAATGCTTCATTTGAAAAAAGTCTGGGGATTTTAATGAACTGCAAACTCAATATTATCTAACAGCACTGTAGCATGACAGCCAAAAAGGCTAGTTTAATCATAAATTATGTGATTTGAAGCATATTTTTGGAATACTAAATTGAGTTATAGGTGCCATATTTTAGAAAGGATGCTGGTAAACATGAGAATAAATACCTTGGAGAGATCAAAGTAGCTAGATGGCTAAATGGGTAGCACACCAAACCAAGAGTCAAGAAATAAGTTCAAATCTTACCCCAGATGCTTATTAAGTTTGTGACACTAGAGAAGTTACTTAAAATCAATCTGCCCCAGTTTTTGCAACTGTAAAATGAGGATAATAATAGCACCTATCTCAGAGTTGTTTAAGGATCAAATAAGATAACATTTGTAAAGCACTTAGCACAATGCCAAGTATATGCACACATACAGCATTATGTGGGTATGCATGTATGTACATATACAGTAATGGGTAAATGTTAATTTTTACTGTGTGCATATGTGTACATATATAGCATTATGTAAATATTTGTCAGTTTTTACCAGTGAGAAGACTAGAGATCATACTGCATGAAAAAAAAAAAAAAAAGATTGAAGAAAATAGAGATATTTAACCTGGAGAAAAAAGATTTAAACAATTAAGTCTAAAAAGACCTATCATGAGGAAGAGGAAGCAAAGCTAGCTTGTTTTGCTCAATATCAAAGAGATGAATTAGAACCAGTAAGTAAAAGTTGAAGAGACAGAGAAGTAGATTTAGGAAACACACACACACACACACACACACACAGAACAACAACAATTAACAATTAAAACTATCCAAAACTGGACTTAGCTGAGACAGTAGCTCCCTATCATTTAAGATACATACATGGATAATGTTGAGGGAATTCTCTCTCAGTTATGGGGTACATTAAATGATTTCTGAGATTCTTTTTCCATTCAAAAATTCTGAATCTTTGATGAAAATAGGAAAAGCAGAAGAGTTTAAGGAATTCACATAAGATGACGTCAATCTCTTCAAGAAAGAAGGCGAAATTATCTAATTAAAGAAAGCAAGGATAGGCTATGGGAAAAGCCCTAAGAAAGAAAGCTTTGGAACAGGTTCTATGAGGAATATCATTGTTTACACTGAAACAATACTTCAAAGTTTACAAAGAATTGTAATGATATTTTCATCTGATCCTCAAAATAATCCTATGAATTTTTATAATGGGTATTACATTTATTGCTTGTCTTCTCAATGGGTAAGAGAGAACTTGGAGGAAGAGGATTTAGAATCAAAAAAACTTTTTAATGAATTTTTTTAATGTTTTTTAAATTTCTAAATAATAATTCCATGAATTACAGGTTTAAAAAAAATGGCTTTTTAAAGATGAGATGATGAGGTTTGGAAATGTTAAGTGACTTACCAAAGGTCACAAAAGGCAGAGCCAGAAAAAAATATAAGCCTTCTGTTTCCATGTCCAGTATTCATTCCACAATATCTATTTGATATTCAAAATGGAACTGTGATCTCATAAACTGGGCTTTCCTTCAATGATGCAGATCACAAATTCATCTGTATTTCTCTTGCCTATTCTCCCATAAATTTTCAAGCAGGATTCACCTAATATGTTAGGGTCCTTCCTTAATTTCTCCTGATATCATAAGATTACCAGACAGAACACGGATGATCCATCTCCCATCCCTCACCTTTGGAGGACCAATCCTTCTTCTTCTATTAGAAGTTCCTCCCTGGTGATACTACAGATATATACTTACCATTGTACCTCTTCATGACATCTACTCATTTTTCATCTACTCATCTTCATCTTATTTTTCAGTTATTCAGAAACTAATATATTCCATGTCTTTCAGGTATATATGACAGAATGTTGGTATGAAAGAGATAAGCCTTTGCTCCTAGAAGATTGGGATCATTAAAGTAGTTCTTCAGTTTCCTAAAGATAATCCAGACTATTTCCCTCTTCCTATTTAATTTGAGGCCCAAATCATCCATCCCAGATACATAATATGTTGAATGCCTGTATCTCAATAGTTTGTCCATCAAATTTCAAATTACAATCTGGGAAAAAGATGTAAAAGGCCAGAACTCTAGAAAGGTATACTTGGATCAAGGACAGCAGGGTGCTTATAGTTAAGCACCTACTCAGTGTGATATACTTAATGTGATGTAATGATGTAATCACTCTACTTGGCATATACTTAGTGTATATAGATGTAATGGCTACAGTTGGCTCATGCTAAGTTGCTGTAGTGATGTAATCGTATTTAAAGGGTGAGAGGACTGGGAACTGGGAGTCTCAGCCACAGACAAAGAAGGGTCTCAGACACAGACACAAGAGAAGACTCGAGACTCCAGATTCCAGACTGCAGGGTCCATCTTTGACCAGTCTCATGGTAGCTCTCCTTCCTTCATCACTTCTCCACCAAAAGACCAAGACCCATCCAGAGATCCTCTGGAAAAATGGCCCAGACATTACAAAAAAACATTCTTTATCTACTTCATCTTTCCTATAAAGACGACCAAATCAAACTCTTTTGAGTGGTTTGAGATCCCATCCAGAAAATTCTACAATATTTCAGGACTTAAAGAAACCATCACAATGTTTTATCCAAACCATTTCTATGTTCTCACCATCCACAGGGAATACATCTTTGATTTGGATTCCATGCTGGATTCTCCTCCATCATTGTAGTAACTATCTTTGGTGAACATATATCTACCTCCTTGTATAAATTATCACTCACCTGATTTTTATGATTTCAGGGTCATTTATCAAGGTCATTTCAATTGTTATATCTTTCAAGGAATCATGAATGATTCTAATCAAATGAGTTAAGATTTTTAAAATGCTTAGAACTATGTCTGGTACACAGTAGTTTCTTAATAAATATTTACTTCCCTCCTTCCCTTTCCCTGATGAAAGATTCTTTGATGGAAGAGATGCTGGGTGACACAGTATAGTGTTAATGATCCAGCACGGTTTCTCTAGAGGTGTTTATTTAGCTGTTTGAGAATAGGAATACAGAAAATAGATGATGGGAGTGACCTAGGACTAGTAGCTACCAGCTCAGGAATAGCAGAAGATCAAGAAGGTCAAAAAATCAAGGTAAAAGAAAATGTATGGTGAAAATCACTAGTTGAAAACTGACTAGGGAAGAAAGTGAAGGCAGAACAAGGGCAATGGATTGAAAAAAAAAGAACCAAGGAATGAGAGCTCTCCCTTCTCTATGAAAGTGTTTGGAAGTTTGGAAGGAATCAAGAAGAGAGTGCTGGTCAGAGAGTGAGATTTCAGAGATCAAGATTTTAATACTAGTTTTATGTGAAAGTAAGATAGAATGGTAGATAGCTAAAATAAAAGTGGAAATTAAAGAAGTTGAGAGATTTGAAGAGCTGTAAATCTAAGGTATTAGAAAAAAAATTAAAATGACAACTAAGATCTCTAAGAATGATGGGAAATTATATAGTAGAGAGTAAGATAGTGAACCTAGTACCAAAATCACTGAGAAAGATGGAACAATGTTCTTGAGATCAATAGGGGGCAATGACAACAATTATAAGAAAGTGACATTGGGATGTCTATGAACTTCAAAGGAAGAATCATGGCAGATAATGACAAAGCAAGGGCCTGGAAGCACCAGAAGGGGAAAGGGGTATGTTAACCCCACCCTTCTCCCATTTCCTGAAATTATAGGTCCAAAAAAAGTAATCAACCTTAGTTGTGGTTGTGTCAAAAGCAGTTGTCAAAAATGTAGTCTTCTCTTCCCTCAACCAGTTCCAAGTTTCTACCTCTACAATATCTGTCATTTTTCATTTTTGTTCTATCCCCATAGATTCAAGTCTGCCTGTCTCTATCTCTGTTTCTCTCTGTCTGTCCCTCTCCCTCTCCCTCCCTCCTCTCTCTCTTTCTCTCTACCTCTCTCTCTCTCTCTCTCTCTCTCTTTCTCTCTCTCTCTCTCTAGATATATATATATATATATATATATATATATATATATATATATATATATATATATATATATGTACACACACACATATATATACCTTTTCCCAATTCATTTTATATAAAATGTTACATTATCCTCTCCAGTATATTATAATATGAAATATTTTAATGGCTCCTTACTCCCCAATAACAATCAACCTCCTCCATAATCTGACACCAGCTTTATCTCTAGCCTTATCTAAAACTATTCCTTTTACTATATCTTTCATCCTACCAAACCTGACTACTTTCCTGCCTTCATCATCTCAGCCTTGTGCCTGACCCCACTTTACAGAAATTCTATCTTCCTTGAAACCTTTCCTAATTCCCTTAGATGAAATTATCCCTCTCTTTATGGAACTTTTACACTTCTCTTTTACAATGACAATGTCTGCTTCATATTACATGTAAGTGTAACCTTGTCTTCTACTTCCTCTACTGAGCCACAAATTCCTTGAAGGCAAAAGTCAGATATCTCTGAAGCTCAGGATCATTATACAGTAGGAGATTTCAGGAAACATTTGGTGAAGGCACACTGAGATATAGCATTTCTTTGGCTGGAGGATAAAAAGGGCTTATAGCAAAGTCAGACCCTAATTCTATTATAGCCTGGGTTCTTCATGGGCTTGAAGTACAAAATGGAAGAATCCTAGAATCACAAAGGAAAGGGGATCATAAATTAATATAATAGCTAAAAGGGCTTTCAGAGTCCTAAGATATTTTTCAATTAAAAAATGTAGTTTAATGAAACAAAATTAATAAATTTACAATGCCTTAAGAAAATAATAAGCATTATTTCTTCAAGATTAGAGAGCAGTAGTTCTTAACCTGAGTTCCATGGGCAAGCAGCATGTCTATGGATAGCAGGGGGTCCAAAAATTTAGAGAAAAAACTTTTAAATCTTTATTTCAATATAGTTGATTTCCTTTGTAACTTTATACATTTTATCTCATGCATTGAATAACAACATTCTCAAGAGTACATAGGTTTTATCAGATTGCCAAAAGTATCCATGATACACACAAAAAGATTAAGAAATTCTGCACTGTATATCAAAGCTGTGACACAGAAGTCTTATATAATTACAAGTTCATTTCAGTTCTTTAAGACTAGAAACGCCAAGCATCATGACTGCTAGAACTGAAAGGTCTATCATTTATCTATATCTTGCTGATAAACAATAATTCATCTTCCATAAATGTTAGTCTTATGGTAGTATAAACTTTGTGAAAAATGAATTCAGAAAAGAAGTACTTAGTGCATAAAACTGACAATATCTTATAATACAAGACCAGTCAAGGTCAACATACCCATTAGCCAATTAGAAGTATATACCTAGTAAGTAAGTAATCATCAAGGTTGCAAACATTACATTTTTCCTGCATTCAATTCTGATTGGGATATTATGTGCTATTTACTGCAGTTTGCTCTTCTAGTTATATTGTATCATATATATACTCATTCAGAGTTTTTATTTTATAAAAGCTTTAATAGAATAGCATGGAGGTGAGAGATCTTTATCCTTAAAAATGGCAGAAGGCTGAAAAATCACTGAACAAAAACAAACAAAAAACCCAGCAAAATCTTTATTTCTAAATGTGTATTACTGTCCAAAAATATTCATATGTTCAAGAACAATTAAAATTTAAATAATTAAGTATTGAGTATTATTTGTTTTTAATATTGTTTCAACATAATAAAAGAAATTTGTCAGCAATGTTTGAGGAGGGCTTTAATATTTTTGGCTAAAAAGTATTTACATATTTTATTATAGATATATTACATATAAATATATTACATATAAACAGGTTGACCAAAAATCACAGCAAATCTTTTAATACAATTGTGAATATTTAATAATTTTATAAAGTTATTTTGTTTTTGTTTTTGTTTTTTGTCCAGAAAGAAACTGTAAAAAACAACAGTATTTGTTTTGGGGGGGTTTTCCAAAGTAAATTCTTTCTTCATCAAAGTGGCATTATTTAAAACAACTAAGTCAAGATGTTACAAATACATATAACAAAATTAAAATTTACACTTAACAATTTAAAAGCTGTTACAATTTTGTTTTAAGAATACCTAATAGTACTTATTCCCTGTTAATATTTCATTGTAACAATCTGTTGCAAATTCATAATATGCTTTAAAATTGCAACAACAAAAAGGAAAGCTCTTTGACACATATTTTGATTATGAACAGAGATAGAAAGCTGGCATTAATACAGAAATAGAAATCTATACTTTTAAATTAATTTTTAAGCCACAACTACAACTTAGGTATAATATATTACATTTTCACAATCTACATTATATTAATAAGCCATTATGTCTCATAATTTTCATATGGAATGAAAAGTAAAAATTTCATTCTTACTTCTAACATATATTTCCATTCAAACCTGTTTCCCTAATACAAATGAAGGTCAATGCCATTTATTTGGTTTTTATTATAAAACAAGAGAATGATGCTGAAAAGCTTCTAATACCAACATTTCTCAGCAGATGCTGAAGCATCTGCAACTACATCATTATTTGCCAGTCTCAGCTCTTTCCAAATAATCAAGGAGTAATGATGGATAGGAAAACAAGAAAGAATGAGTCTTCTTCACTCCAAATGTTCTAAGTTTCCAAATACTGATAACATTTTACAGCATAATTTTTCATTGGTGATGGAGAACTGATTTTATTCAAAGCCTAGGCTTCACGACAAAGTAACCACGCATCAATAGTGCATCAAGCTGCCAGATCTCCCCACAATCACGAGCCCCGATTTGCAGGAAAGAACGTTGGAAAATTAGCAGCTTTCCTGAACATCTGTTGCCTGGAATATCTTTAGCAGCCCAAATGTTTTCCACACATTTCAATTTGGATTTCATTTTATGTCTTACCCAGATCAGCATTGTCAGCTTCCTGATCTCTGCTCAAGTTTGATTATGTAAGTCTCCGGTGCACACTTTTATTTTCTTATTCAGGACGCTGATTTGATCTGATTTGACAGCTCACCAACCAATCTGCCATTAACTACATTTTGCGATCAACGACATTTATTTTTTTCCCCTGAGGCTGGGGTTAAGTGACTTGCCCAGGGTCACACAGCTAGGAAGTGTTAAGTGTCTGAGACCAGATTTGAACTCGGGTCCTCCTGAATTCAAGGCTGGTGCTCCATCCACTGCGCCACCTCGCTGCCCCGACATATATTATTAATGGATTTGAAATTAATGACATTCCATTAACGGAATCTGTAATTTGATTCTATACGCAGGATGTGACAGACTTCTGACTATATTCAGTTATTAAAAAATAAAACAGTGATCCATCCATAATAGCTTTTAGTTGGGTAAGAGACATTGGGATAGGGGAATACGTGGGGAGAAGAGGTCACAGGGGCATTATGCATAGTTAGTCCCCTTTAGTAGTTACTGTTTCATAGTTCGAAGAGGGACTGGAAGGAGGAGACCCTGCAGAAGGAAACTAGGGAGGAGACCCCGAGGCTGGGAGAAGGTAAAGAAGGGAAAAGGCACTCCAGGACTCGGGGTTGAGTGCGAAAGGGACAACTGATCCAGTGGGGGAGGGGTAGAGGCGGGGACCTTGAAGAGAGAGGAGGAAGATGGGGGCGGGGACCCAATGGAGGAGGAGAGGGGGCGGGAATGCTTGGCAGAGGGGAGGAGGAGGGGGCGGGGACCTTACGAGGGTGGGGGAGGGGACACAGCGGGTGGAAGGGACCCAGGAGTCCCGAGGACTCACCTTGTGAATCCTGACCACGAGCCGCTTCGCAGTGGGAGCCCGGAGCTGCGAGCTGGAAGTGACTGACCAGGGGCGAGGCCCTCTGTCCCCGACACAGACAGCTCATCGGTCACAGGCTCGCCCTCGGCCGAACGGTCGGCTCCGCGTCCTGTCACTGGGAGGGGGAAAGGAGAGGCGGGGATGAGGGAGGGGCGGGACTGGGCAAGGAGCCGTTTTTGTTTCCACGACCGGAAGGGAACGTAGGGCGACTAGCGAGAGCTCGCTGATGCTCCGCACAGCATAGAGAGGTTTTGGGCCAGCCTGGAGCTTGGATTGGATGGATTTCTCGGTGGGGGTGAGAGTCGCAGCGTTACTTCCGGTCCGGGTGAAGCGGCTTCTCCGGTGGGGAGGGGTTTCCAGGTCCGGACCCTACAGGTTCGTTTAGTGGCCGACGCCTCCTTGTATCCTATCTGCGGGACTTCGAAGTGGAGGGGGAGCCCCAGCCCCGCCACCCTTCGGGTCCGCTCCTCTTCCTCACAGTCTCCAGGCGGAGGTTAGAGGTGAGCGCTCTTCCTCTTATCCTAGTGAAGAGATGTGTCAGGACCGGGAGGGTGGCCCCACATCAGCAGGCCTTGAATGGCAGGTGTCATTCCTCGGCCTGGCCTTTACATTGTATTCGACTTCATCGTTGATTAAGTGCTCTCCTTTCTGTACAACCGTGAGGTAGTCCGGAAGGATGCCCAAGAGAGAGGGCATGAGAGCCTGGAGATGAGAAGGTATGGACGTAAGCACAAGTAGATGGGTTAGCTCTGGTCAGTCCCTTTCCCCGTAGGTGGGGAGAAAGAAAAAGGAATGATGCCGAGAAGCAGAAGAGGGCAGTCGATGAGAAGCTGACCATCATTAGTCTCTCTAACGGGGGAGAGGGGGGCTAACGTTGTATTTTGGATCCTTGAAAGAGGAAAAGGTTTCCAAGGAGAGGATTACAGAGGAGTAGTGACCTCCAGCAGTCTCTGCTCCCTTGGATCAAGAATTGAGAAGTCCCCATCAGGCACAATGCCTGTGTTTAGCACAGCAAGCTCTTTATAAATGCTTTTTGAGTGAATAAATGAAATAGGATGTTGGAAATTACCTAGAATTGATTTGAGGATTGGGTGAAGGTTCATTAAGGGTAAAGAATTCTAGATTGGTGACATGTGAATCAGTAAGATAGGAGTCCTGGCTGGATTTGGGGACAAGTGAAGTGAGAAAGAAAAAGCGAGGGTAACGGGCTATTGATCTGAAGAATGGGGTTATTGGAACAGAGACAGAAAAATTTGAGATTATGGCCTGAGAACAGAATTCCAAAATCTGAAGGTGAAGTTCTATTAAGTATCCCGGTGGAGTATGATTATGCCAGTGTATGCTTCGGGAATCAAAAAGGTAAAAGGATAGTATATTTATGGTGTTAGAGGAGTTGTTAATGTGTATATTGAAGTTTCCAAGGATAAAAACTAAGAATAGAAGAAAGAATACTATATGCCAATTTAAAGTCTGTAAGAAGGTTGAAAGAGTAACTCTAAAACAGTGCTATAAAATTTTAAAAGAAAGAAATTCCTGCTGGCTACATATTAACTTAGAAAACCACAAATTAATGTCATCAGTGTTATATTGTGGCTTTTATTTATTTTGTTAAGCATTTTGCAATTACATTTTTATCTGGTCAGGACCTTGTGTGTAAGCCTGAATTGATCCTTCTATTATAGATGATGGCATAATATATAATATAATTGCTTTCAGGTGGGAAAAGTTCTTAAAGAATACTAGTAATATAGTCCTGAGGCCCCAAACAAAAGACCCTTGGGACTTCTCTCAACCTTCCTGACATGAGACCCTTCTCTGTCCTTTGAAGACATAGTGACTAGAACTGAGCTCTGTATACCCAGGACAAGTTACTATATTTCGTTCTCTCTCCCACAAGCAGGATTTCAAATATTCAAACCTGGTGTGATTTCTCAGAAATAGTGAAGAGAACTGTGGGTCCTGGACACATCTGAACATCAAGGAAGATGAAGGGAGAGAGCATGAGAAGGTAACTGCTTAGGTGGGTGAGACAGCATTTACATTCATTTATTTATTGAATACAAACTTATTATACCTAGTTGTCAGGTCTCTCTTCAAGTGAAATAAAAGGCTATTTTGTATGACTTAAGAACTACTTAGATCCTTTCAACACCAAGAAGTTAGAAATTAAGAGTGTGACTCTTCTCAAAACAAATCATCAGAATCTATTTAGCTATTTCTTCATTGGATTGAGTTTCCCTTCCTTACCTGTGTCCACAGAAGAACAGAGGTCCTTTTGACATTTTTTTCCTCATTGTGGAAAGTTGACTTCAGGATTTTCATCTTGTTCCATTTCCTTCCTCTTTGTCATATTTTTTAAGGTACCATTTCTTTTTTATTACAGATATTTTATTCTTTTTCCCAACTACATGTAAAAAAAATCTTAACATTTAAAAAAATTTTGACTTCCTAGTTCTTTTCCTCCTTCCCCGGCCTTCTTATTGAGAAGATAAGCAATTTGCCATAGGTGATACATGCACACTAATGCAAAGTATGTCTTGACATTAGTTATATTGTGAAAGAAAACAGAAAAAATGAGAAAAACAAAGTTTGTTGATGTTGTTTTTAAGTATGCTTCTATCTGCATTCAAACTTTCTGTTTGGGCTCTGATATTATTTTAGCTATTTTAGCCGTTGTCTCATCTGAATGTGAATTTAATTTTTTTATGAATAAGAATACCTAAGGTTCAGCCTACATATATACCAGTTCAATCTTTTGGACTGGTGAGAGTCAGAAAGGGAAAGCAAAGACTCCTCAGTTGACTGGACCTGTTTCCAGAGCAAAGGCAGCCTTAGTCTAGGGGAAACTGGAATGAAAATCTGCATAAAAAAGGTAGAAAGTGTGTTCTCCGGAAAGACCCATCTACTCATTTAAAAAAAAAAAAAAAAAAAAAAAAAAAAAAAGACATAAAGTTACCAGTAGATTCAGAAGCTTTGTACAGTTGGCTTAATAAATATTTGTTTCCCTTCCTCTTAACAACTGTTTAATTTTCATGTTCCCCAATATTCTGTCCTTAACTGCCTTCTCTCCTGTCTCTGTTTTTGCTTCCATCTTCTGGTCATGTCTTTTGAAAATGTGGCTTGATTAGCATTCCCTTCAATCTTTTTAAACAACTTATTAATTTCCTATGATCAGAATTGTTCATGTTTTTGTATCCTCAATCTTTCATTCTTGAAATATTCTTCCCACTCCTCTTAGACTTACTTGCCTGGTAACTTTTGTCCACAGAATCCTACCCATATTTTTTTTGGATTTTTTGGATTTTGTTCTCCATAAACTCTAGTTTGTATATCAGATTATTCCCAGCTTTCTCACCAGAATATCATCAATGAGAGAATAGGTATTTCCCTCATCATTCCTATCATTTTCAACTCAACATCTTCCTTTTCATTGATAAGAATCAAATACAAAATAGAATTTCCTTTTTTTTTAGTTCCTTCACTTTTTGAAGAATGAAATTATTAGGACAAGCCAAGCAATGATTAACTTCTCTGCTTTGCTGCAGATTCCTGGTTAATTGAAATTTCCCATCACTCTTGTGAGAGGCTTAATAGAAAGAAAGCTGGACTCTGAGTTGGGGAGATCTGGCTCAAGCCCTATCTTGGACAACTTTAAAGTCAGTACATGGAATTCTTTGCCAGAATAAATACATGAGTCTAAATTGTACATTGACTCATCTATTTCACTACCAAAGAGTTGCCTATCCTGAACACTTAATTACTAGACTTGAAGATGACCAGAGCTCAAGACTAGAGTTCTCATGGTTTTTTAGTCCCTTCCCTCTGCTCCCTCATTGCCCAGATATCCATAAATCTGCTATCTTTCATTTCTGAAGCACATTAAGACTGATGAAATCATATTTTCCTCACAACTGTCTTAGGAGATAAGCAGTACAAATGTCCCATTTTATGAAGAAGAGACTAAGAATCCTGAAACTACCTGTTTCATTTTGGAGAGATCTAATTGGTAGGACATCAAGCCTAAATCAGCCCCTTTGAAACTTCTAATTCTACATTCAGGGGCTAAGCAGAATAAATCTAATCCAGCCTTTTTAATATTTAGTATCACATGATAACTATCTTATCATTTTTTCTCCAGGTTTAACATCACCATTTCCTTCAATGAATCCTTACATGGCACAACCACATGTCCTTTATCTAACTCAATCAAACCCATCCTGGTTGTTCTTCTCTAGATCAGGAACTCATAACTTGGGATAGGTGAGCTTGTTGTTGTTTTTTTCTTTTAATATGTTAATAACTGCATTTCATTATAATTGATTTCTTTTTTAATACTATACATTTTATCTTATGCCATTTAAAAACATTATCCCAAGAAGGCAGATTTCACCAGACTGACTATCAAAGGATTCTTCCACAAAAAATTCTTTACAGGTCCTCTTTAAATAAGTTGAATTAGACATCTTAATGAAAGGAAGCAAATTTAACCTTTTAGTTTTCATTGATATGTAGTCAGGTGAGAGCTGTGGTAGGGATATGGGTTTGAAAAAGAGTATACTTTATTCAGAAGGAACAAGATCAATAAAAGCCAAGGGGTAGGGGAAGTAGAGACCATGTTATCTTATATTTTCAGAAAATACATTCCTATAAGGAATATTCAGGAACCAAAGGAGAGAAACAGAAAGGGAGCATTCAACTGACAAGACAGAAAAAGAAACATCTTCTTATATTACATGAAATTAATAAGTCTAAGGATAATAAGTCTTATATTGCAAGAAATGAATAAGTGTAAGGAAAGAGCTTACTAGGTTTTCATGAAGGGATTGAGTAGTGATGGTGAACAGGAGAGGGGAAAATGCAGAGAAACATTGAAATAATAGAGTTCCAGTCATCCTAATATTTGGTAGAATTCTCTTTTTGTAAGAGAGAACAGTTGGCTTCCTTAAAGGTTTGCCTTACTGATAATTTCATCTTTCAAAAGGTGGGAGAAATAATGCAATGAATTTATTTTCTGGACCCAGTTCTCATCAATGAAAAAGAATTGATTATTGGGGTAGAAATGATGGGATCTTTTGGAGGAAATAACTATTCCATTTGCGTTTTGTTTGTTTTTGTTTTTATTTTTGTTTTTTGCTGAGGCAATTGGAGTTAAGTGACTTGCCCAGGGTCACACAGCTAGGAAGTATTAAAGTGTTTGAGGCCAGATTTGAACTCAGGTCCTTCTGACTTCAGGTTTGGTGCTCTATCCACTGCACCACTTAGCTGCCCCCATTCCATTTGTGATAAAGAAAAAGAAAGCAAGTGGATAATAGGATAGATAATCTGCAGCATAGATTTGGGGAGAGTAGATTTAGGGGAAATCCTATGAGGCATAGGAAATCCTGAAAATGCAAAAAGATTTTGTATCAGTCAATCAATAGTTTGCATCTGGAGCAACGGATCATTCTGAGATTGGGTTTAAACAAACAATCCTTTTTTACTAAAATTATACTAGAATACCCACTAGGAAACACAGTTCTCTGAATGGCTCAAAAGCCATTTTTAAAAAACTTTTTTTGGTCTTTTTTATTTCTCTCTCTCTCTCTCTCTCTCTCTCTCTCTCTCTCTCTCTCTCTCTCTCTCTCTCTCTCTCTCTCTCCATATACATATGTATGCATATAAATAATGTTCCCTCCCCCCATTTGAATCTTCCCTTTTGACCCTCCTAAAAAAACCCAACAACCTATCAATTGGAAATTTTTGAAGACATGTACAGAAGGTACAAGCAGAAGATATATTCAAGAGGTAAAATTGACAATTTTTGGCAACAGATCAGATGTGGGTGAGAGAGTAAGTAGTCAGGGAGGTTGAGAGGCCAGGTGACTTGAAGAATGGCAATAATAACGAAGGATGCAAGAAGGGAGATGTAGTTTAGTTTGTTTGACAAACAGTTTGAGGTGGTTGGAGAGATTGCACTAGACAATAATAGAGTTAGATGGATTTTTTTTGATTGACTAACTAAAACTCAAAGATAGCCATTAAGAGTTATTTAGTATCATCAGGGAAGGGGCTCAGAGGAGAGTGAACTTGAATAAAACATAAATGCCACTACTTCTCAAATTTGCAAAAATTTACAAAACTTGGAGGTTTAATTAATACATTAGATGATAGAATCCAAAAAGATCTGGAAATGCCAGAAAATAAACCTGGATCTCAGATGGAATTTAATCAAAATAAACAAAAATGTCTTGTACTTAATTTCAGAAACTTCCTTCACAGTTTAAAATCAGGTAGATGTAATTAGACAATAATTTGATTAGAAAAAATATGTAGACTTCAGGGTACCATAAACTTAATATTAGTTAATAATACACTATAAGTGAATCAGTGGGTCTGTGATTTCCTCAGTAGATTGCATTTCTCACAGGAGAATTTCTGGTCTGTTACTTATCTACCCTGCCACTAAGTGTTAGCAGGAGTTGAACCCAGGCTTCAATTCCAAGTGCAGTATTTATTCACTGCCCCAGGATATCTCTAATTGAAAAAAACTCAAAGGAAAAAACAACCCAGTATCTTCTAACATATCTGTAAATCACCAGAAATTGATAGTTTGCTGTTCCACACAGGAAAACAAGTAACTAGAGAAAATCACAGATTTCGTAGGTTAGTAGGAAATAAAAGTACAGTGAATAAAAGTTGTAGATCTACATAAAAACTAAAAAAAAAATATTAAACAATTAAATCAGCAATTAAAGAAATAGTAGTGAATTACCTTATCATTATCAATTGATATTACAGATACTACATTTCAAAATTTGTGGGATGCATTCAAAGTAATGCACAGACACAAATCCTGAATACTGAATGGTTATGTTAAATAGCCTTGTAACTGTGTAACCACTCACTCCATTTGAGTCTTTTTGATGGATCTGCATCATTTTATGTCCACTAACTTTGGCTGTCCCCAGGGACTGTTCTCAGACTTCTCTTTTCTTTATACTATCATGCTTAGTACTTTTATCAGCTATTGCAGGCTCAATTATTACCTCGATGCAAATGATTTCTAATTTCAACCTTAGTCTCTTTTCCGAATTCCTATCTTTCACTATCTACCTTTTGGACATCTCAGATGTCCCATAGATATCACATACTCCACATGTCCAAAACAGAGCATAGCACTTTGCCTCTCTTTACAACTTTCCTGTTATTATTGATGATATTACCATCCTTCCAGTCACCCAGATTCACAACCCTGCATAATCTTCAACTCTTCATTTATACTTACCCTACATATCCAGTCTATTGCCAAATTTTGTCATCTTTTACCTTTGTAACATTTCTCACATGTCTCCTCTTCATTCATAAAGCCACCACCCTGGTTTGGAGCCTCTTTATCTCTCTCTTGGAGGTATGCCAAATGCTTTGATGGCCTCTTCCCAAGCTAGTCTATTTTTTATTCAGCTGCCAAAATGGTTTTCCTAATGTTCACATATGAACAGATCATACACATGAACCACCCCTACCTTTAATTTATAAACTCCATTTACTTCCATGACCAAATATAAAATCATTTACAATCTGGCCTCTTTCTGCCTTATGCTTTACTCCTTTCCTTACACAAATTCTACAATTCAGCCAGTCAATGATCATTTATATGTTCCTGGCACTGTGCTTAGTGCTGAGATACAACAAAAGGCCAAAAGATATTCCCTGTCATTTAAGGGCTCACAGTCTAATGGAAGAGAAAGCATGCTATAAGGATTTGAGGTAAGGCTTGAAGAAAATCAGGAGGTAAAGGTAAGAAGGGAGAACTTTCCAGGAATGAGAATTGCCCTAAGTCCTGAAGCCTGGAGTCTTGTTTGAGAAACAGCAAAGAAGCCCATGTCACTAGATTGAAGAGTAGAGATGGAGAGGAATTCTGTAAGGTATAAGAAGACTGGAAATGCAAAATGGGGTTGGAGCCTAAGTTATGTAGGGTTTTGAACACCAAAAAGAAGATTTTTGTCTTCAGTGACCCTGCACTAGAGGGTAGTTTTGTCAAAGGAGAGAAGTAGGTCATATTTGAGATATGCTGCAAAGGTGAAACTGACAGGTCTTGGCAGCAATTTGGATGTTGGAAGCAGAGGTAAGAGATAGTCAGGAATTAGAGATGATACTCTTGGATTGTAAGCCTGGGGCATTGGGTGAGTGGTACAGTGAACAATGATTTTGTCATGTGTGAAGGGCAGGAGCAAGAAGATCAGGGAGAAAGGGTACATGTTCATGGTGGGCATAGAGCACTCCCATATGACTGGACTATAAGATACGTGAAGCAGTGTAATATAAGAAGGCTGGAAAAGTAGAGTGACATCAAAATATATAAGACTTTGCCTTGCAAAGGAATTTGAGCCTTACTTGGCAAGTAGTGGAGAGCCACTGAAAATTGGAACAGAGGAGTGATATGTCCATAGGCACATAAATAATATTATCCTAGTGTATTATAAAGGATTTATTGGATATGAAAAGACCTGTTAGTACATCATTGTAATAGTCTGGGGAAATTGATAATGAAGATTTATATCAGGGTGGTAGCAAAGGGATGAAATGAATACAAAAAATCAATTAAGAATTTTTTAAGGGACTTCCACATAGAAGAGGTCAAAATGGACTTGAATTTTTCATTGTCACCAAGCTAATATATTTATTTTCTCCTAAGCATTCCATATGTATTCCCTCTAATTTTATATGTTAGATACAATTATGCAAACCCATAGCAGGCATGTGTAGTATATCAGACTTACAATTGGTGTATATTCTATCACAATTAGAACTCTTAGACTTACATGAACTGATGCTAAGTGAAATGAGCAGAACCAGGAGATCAGTATACACTTCAACAATGATACTGTATGAGGATGTATTCTGATGGAAGTGGATATCTTCAACATAGAGAAGATCTAATTCAGATCCAATTGATCAATGATGGACAGAATCAGCTACACCCAGAGAAGGAACACTGGGAAATGAGTGTAAACTGTTTGCAGTTTTGCTTTTCTTCCCAAGTAATTTTTATCTTCTGAATCCAATTCTTCCTGTGCAACCAAAAAAAATTCAGTTCTGCACACATATATTGTATCTAGGATATACTATAATATATTTAATAGGTATGAGAATGCCTGCCATCTAAGGGAGGGGGTGGAGGGAAGGAGGGGAAAATTCGGAACAGAAGGGAGTACAAGGGATAATGTTGTAAAAAATTACCCATGCATATGTACTGTCAAAAAAAAAGTTATAATTATAAAATTAATTTTTAAAAAATTAGAACTTTTAGTTAAAACTAACAACAGTCAAGTTGGTAAATCACCCTGTAAACTCTTGAGGGAAAGATTGGGGACTATAAAACAGAACTCCTCTCTATTTCTCTCCTTTTTCTCCCTTTAGTAAGTTTTTGCTGAACACCCAGAAGAGAATTGAGGTCACATGATGACATCCAAGTTCATGCCAGCTGAGCCAAAGGTGAGCTCTCTCCCTCCAGTTACCTATCACTGCTACATTTCATACCTTATCTGTGCAAGGGAATTCCCTTATCCCTATAATTAAGATACATGCAAACATACACTTTTACACAGATTTTCACATACACTTCTCTCTGATTAATATACATTTAAGATCATTATATACTTCAACAACAATACTGTATGATGATCAATTCTGATGAACGTGGCCCTCTCCAACAATGAGATGAACCAAATCAGTTCCAATAGCGCAGTAATAAACTGAACCAGCTACTCTCAGCAAAAGAATTCTGGGAGATGAATATGAACCACTACATAGAATTTCCAATCCCTCTAATTTTGTGCACCTGCATTTTGGATTTCCTTCACAGGCTAAATGTACTCTATTTCAAAATCCGATTCTTTTTGTTCAGCAAAACAAATGTTTGGACATGTATACATATATTGTATTTAATTTATACTCTAACATATTTAACATATATTGGTCAGCCTGCCATCTGGGGGGGGTGGGGAGAAGGAGGGGAAAAATTGGAACAAATGGTTTGGCAATTGTCAATGTTGTAAAATTACCCATGCATATATCTGGTAAATAAAAACTATTAGATATGAAAAATATAGATAGATAGATAGATAGATAGATAGATAGATAGATAGATAGATAGATATACATTTAAGCAAATTTTTTGCACATTGTATCACACATATTTCCATAATTAACATGTGTGAAGATGCTTATATATGCACCAGTGCCTACAAACAGCTTACATGCAAAAGCACATATATTATTGCCTATCTGTGTTATTTCTTTTCTTAATACTTTTTTCCCCAATAACATTTAAAATAATTTTTGACATTGGTTTTTCCTTGTAAAAATAATTTTCAACATTCATTTTTTTATAAGAGTTCAAATTCTTCTCCTTCCCTCTCTCCCCAAGACAGCAAGTAATCTGATATGTTATGCATATGCATATATGTTAAACATATTTTCACACTAATCAATAACATTGGTTTAAATTTAAATCCCTCCTTTCTCCTTCCTTTTCCCCCCTTCTTGAGATAGCAATTGCAGTCATACCAAATAGGTTTCCATATTAGGCATGTTGCCAAAAAAAAAAATTAGGCACAAGAAAAATAAAATTTAAAAAGTTTGCTTTAATCTGCATTCAGTGTACATGGATCCTTTCTCTGGAGGTAGATAGCATTTTTCCTTTAGAATTGTCTTGGATAGGGGCAGCTAGATGGCGCAGTGGATAGAGCACCAGTCCTGAAGCCAGGAGGACCTGAGGCCAAATGTGGCCTCAGACACTTAATACTTCCTAGCTATGTGACCCTGGGTAAGTCACTTACCCCCAATTGCCTTAGCAAAAATAAAAATAAAAACGAAAATAAAAAGGAATTGACTTGGATCATTGTATTACTAAGACAGTACATTTACAGCTGATCATTGTTCAATATTGCCATTACAAAGTACAGTGTCCTCCTGGTTCTATTCACTGTACATCAGTTCATTTAAGTTTTTCTGAAAGCATCCTCCTCATCATTTCTTATAGTACAATTATATCCCATTACAATCATATACCTTATCTTATTTGGCCATTTCCCAATCAGTGGGTATTACCTCAATTTCCAGTTGTCTGCCACTGCCCATATTGTTTCTATAGATCTTTCTCATCCTACTTCTCAATCACATATACATGCTTAGCTGTTATGCCATCTTGCTTAAGATTCTTCTCCTCTCATTAGTGCTAAACTTTAAAAGCCTCTCTGGAGCTGCAGCAGGAATTTCTTGTTTCAGGCCCTTGTGACATTTGTGGATGTAGCTGTGAATCTCACCCAGGAAGAGTGGCATCTTTTGGGCCCTGATCAGAGGAGTCTCTACAGGGATGTGATGCTGGAGAATTATGGCAACATTGTCTCACTGGGTAAGGCTTTCTTAGAATTCAGATTTGGCTTTTTTATAAATCAAAATAGTTCAAAAAAAATCCATAAGGATCTAACTGCAAAATGAACTGTTCTGTCTTTTAAAATGATCAAATATTTGAAAATAGGGAAATAATTTCTTTATAATTATCAATGCAATTTTATATGTAAACTCCTTACTCCAATTTTGAGACCTTCTTATTAAAATATATCCAAACCTGACTTTCCATACTATATACCTTTGAAAGTCAGTCATAAAAATATGTGTAAAGTTCTTAAAGAAAACAAGTCTTATTCTATTTCTTTCTCAAAATTTACTATTCCATTTAACTAGAAAAAAATTTCCATTATATCTTTGTCTTATTACTTTAATTTCCCTCTTTAAGAAGTTATCATTCCTATATTATAATTTGGCCACAAATACAGATTAAAGTTGTAAGATTTTTCATGCCTCTCTTATTATGGTAATTTAGAGATGTCCTAATATCAACCTATTTACTAATAGATTTAGTATTGTAATTATAAAACTTCTACTGCTCTCTTGCCCAAATTATAGAAATGCTCTGTGAAAGGAAAAAATGGAATATAGTTATAGCAGTGTCAAAATTTATTCCTTCAAGAGCACAGACTGACTTGATATATACCAAACAAGGGAAAAAGACTCTCTTAGTTCTGTTTGATTCCAGGCTGGTCATGTAGTCATAAAATATAAAAGGCTAGGATCAGGATTAATCAGATCGAGAAATTTCCTGTTCAGAAAGGAGAAAGCACAATGGAAAAACTGAGTCAACCTTAGCCCATCCCAAGATTATCCCTTTGACTTTTCCCACAGACAAGCATCTTATCTGTTGCAATTCTCAGACTGTGACTTATACCATTTTCTACTACTGATTTCATGATCATTCAGATAAACACTCCTGTAATCAAAACTCAAAACAATAGTTAATTATGGACTTGAGTTTTTAACCTCAAATAGCAAAATTTTATCAACCACAGCTTAAAGCTTGATTAATTCCCATATTCCCTAACAGTTACATTTTATTTATCCTTTACTTATAAATTAAAACTAACTACATTATGGGGTTTCAGACATACAGCAAATTCTTGATAGTTGACTTATACTGATATATTGAAGCTACATTTTTAAATCATCCTATACATTTTCATAATTTTTAAAGTGGTAGCCCCAAATTTTCAAATAAAAACTATTATAGCAAACTTATAATTATCTGTTTTATAGGAAATATTTAAATTAAATATTTAACATCCTAAAGAATTAATTTAAGTTTCTAATCCAGGCTGAGAGATACAATATTTCTATTCCTTGGTCTAAGGAAGGTGCCTGATGCATACAATGAAAATGGGTAATTTTCTTGAGCTTTTTAAAAAATTGACTTTTCTCTTTTCTCTAAACTTGTAAGAAACCCTACCTTAGGCCCAGAACTCTTACCAGAGTCTATGGACATCCCCAGAAATGTAAATTTCTTGCCCAGCTAAAGTGAACAGGACACATAAGCTAATTAATTGTTCTTTTGTGCTCCAATCAGTAACATACTTATGCTCTATGAATTCTCAAGGGAATAGATTCATTAGGCACCTTCAGAGGGCACTCAGGTCCTTCCTGTCATAATCTTCATGTACCCTGCCTTTGACATTCTAGTTAACCTCTGTTTAACCAGAGGCTGAGAATGAATTTGGGAAAGGTCTGTGTATGCAGGGCAATCCACCAGGTCCAGTTTCCTTCTCCACGAGCAGGATTTCAAGTGACTAAGCCTGATATGATATGTCAGCTGGAACGAGGGGAAGAGCCATGGGTCCTGGACGCACAAGGAGATGAAGAGAAAAAAGTCTTAAAAGGTGACTGCTTAGGTGAGTGAGAACCTTTGTTTCATTCAGTCTTTGAATACATATTTCCTACACGTCTCCTGTGTGCTCAACAATGTATTATACATAGTTACTGGATTCACTGGACATGGAATGGCAGATTGCCTTGGCAAAAAGATGTAGTTTATAAATCCCTGAACAATAGAAAGCTTGCCCTATATAGGTAAAATCCACAACAGGATTGTCATCCAATCCCTGCTCATTTACTCTGCTAAAATAACTCATACTTTTGGGAATTCTTTATTTGGTATATCAGTAAAATAAGTTTAGCAGCATCAGTCATTCCCTGATTCTCTTCTTTTCATGACTTTCTTAGGGTCAGGAGCATCCTAGAAAAAACATGGATCTAAGTACTTTGAATCCATATGGCTCTGGCTGGCAGCTACAAGGAAAGAACTAGCACACTGTTCAAGTCTGACTTTCCTTCTAGATACAAGGCCTTATATTCATTAATCCACATTACAGAATGAAAATGTCAGAGTTGAAAGTGACCTCAGAGAACAGTAATTACAGTAATGCCTGAGTGATCTGCAGCTCTTTGAAGCCTTTCAACAAGGTAGAGCTAACTATCACCCTAGGCAACTCATTCAATTTTTAGACAGTTTTAATGGGTTTTCCTTACATCAGGCTTAAATTTGTCTCATTTCAACTTCCATCCATTTTTCTTTGTTCTGTTCTCTGGGGCCATGAAGAAAAAGTCAAATTTCTTTTTTGAGGCAACTCAGTGACCCAATGGATAGAACATTGTATCTGGAATCAGGAAAATCTTAATTCAAATTCAGTATCACTTATTAGTTTTGTGACTTATTTGCCTCAGTTTCTTTTACTGTAAAATGGGAATAATAATAGCACTTACCTCAAAGGGTTATTGTGAGAATCAAATGAAACAATATTTGTCAAAGGACTTAGCACAGTGCCTGGCACATAGTAGAAAACATATAAATGCTATTCCCTTTCCCATCCTCTTCTTCCCAGTGACATATCCTTTGAATATCTCAACAAATTATTTCTTCTTTCCCAAATTATCTTTTCAGGCTAAATCTCCCCAATTCCTTCAGCTGCTCATATGGCATAGCCTCTAGTTCCTTCACTATCCTGGTTACCTTCTTTTACATGAACTTCAATTCAAAAACAAATAGATCCCTGTGTCACTTCTCTTGAGATGGCATTAACCTAATCAGGAGTATTTTTTGGGTTTAGTCATTTAGCCAATTCTGAAAGTACTTAATTTTGACATTATCTAGTTCATATCTTCTTGAACATTAAAAGTGCAAAAAGTCTTTATCAATTGCTTTCTGAAATCCAGAAGTACTATTTCCCATTATCTACCTGTCTGATAGTCTTTCAAAAAAAAATTTTAAAGACTGTTCAAAGATCATTCTCCATAACCAAAAACAAAAACAATCAAATAACATTTGGTACTTTCGCTTTTTTTCCATTATCCTATCATTTCATGAAGTACAATCCTCTGTGTGTTGTTTTCCACTTGCCCCTCCAACATAAACTTACAAAAAACCCTTTATATTATCTTTATTTTTTTGATCATCATCCTAGGTTCTTGGATCCTAAAGTACTCTTATAGGACAATTTCATTGTTTTGTATTCACTGTCTTTTGTAGTTGTATTTATTTTGTTTTACCTCCCCTTGCTTCTCCTTAAATTCAGTATTGTCAGCCTTATCCTCAGTGATTAAGATATTCTTTCTATTGATATCAATCATAGTATATTCAAGCCTTTTCCTCTTATGTTATTCATATTCCACATCCTCAGATATATCCTCACATATTCTTAAACCCAATGTTCTGGTGGTCTTCTGGGTTGCTTTTTTTTGGGGGGGGAGGGTTCCTTTCTTTTTTTTCTTTGTTTTAACATTTTCAAAAACATTTTAAGAGCACTAGTATAGCAGTTTTTCCTACTCACTACTCACTAAATGATCAACTTATCTCTTTTTCAGACATCTCCTGAATGGTGATTTTCATTCCATTTCTTGTACTCAAGTACAAATCATTGCAGTCTACTTATAATCCCATTCTGTATCTCTTTTATTGTCCTTTGGGTCACCAGTAGTAGAAATCTTTGTAAATGGGAGGCATTATGTCTGAGTTTTACATCACCATGTCACATGCTTTTTTGTAACTCACAAACAACCTCTGAAGGATATTGTCTTTTCTATACTTTTCAACCAATTGTGTTACAGAATATCCCTTGTGAAACGCCTGCTGGTGTCCTTCCTCTATGTTGATACAAGACACAGTCAATATATGACTCAGCTCTCAGACAGACTTGATGAATATGATAAAATAGGCATGAGCAACATGAATTGCTGATATCTTCTCTGTTGCATTTTTTTGATCATGATATTACCCAGGGTTTTTTCATTCTTCCCTTTGAAGTATCTTGAAAATTGATTCCATGATTGCCTTCAGAATGTAGGGTATCTACTGGAGATTTTTTTTTTTTTGGTATGTACTCTTACCAAAAAATTACGTTCTGTTTGTATGCCCTAAGCAACACTGAACTCATTATCTCCCTAGGCAACCCATTCTATTTTCAAACAACCATTGTTAACAAACAAAAATTATTAATTTTTCCTTCTATTAAACTGAAATTTAATGGAGCTAAAAAGCTCCATTGTTCAGTCAGGAAGCACATAAAATAAGTCTAATTTTATCTTACATATGAAATGCACATAAATAATTTGAAAACAATTATCTTGGCCTTGAACTTTCCTCTTCTCCAGAAGAAACATCTATCTTTGATTCATTTCAACAAATATTTGAACTGTGCAAAGCAGTAAACTAGTACAGTGATTAACAGACAAAACCCCTCAAGGACAGTTTATAATCTTTTTGGGAGTGATTTGAGGAGCAGCAGTGCACTAAATAAAAACTTGGAAAATAAAGGAAAACTTCACAGAGGAATTAGTATCAGAGCTGAACTTTAAAGGAAGACAAGGATTCAAAAAGGAGCTGTGTGGACAGCATACAGTCACGGTATGGATAGAATTAGCCACCTTATGTAAATGCCCAAAGACAAGGCAGAATGTTGTGTTCAGGGAACTGTTAGCAATACAGTATGGATCACAGAGGGTTTGAAAGGATGTAATATTAAAATAGAAAGGAGAGGTAGGTTAGAGGATGGTTGTAGAAGGCCTTTAAAAGCTAGGCTTGTGAATTGTCATTTTCTTTTGTGGAAGCATCAGAGAACCAATGCAGACTTTTTAGTAGGGGGGAATAGGGTCAGAGCTTAACCATAGATGATTTTCAGCTCTCTTGGCATCCTTCAAGGCTCAGCTCAAATGCCCCTCCTTCAGGATCTTTTCCTATTCCTTCCATTCCTTCCAGTTGTTCTGTATGTTTCTTATATGTACATAATTATTTACCTGTTTCCTCCTCCATTAGAATGTAAGCTCTTTAGAAGCAGCAACAGTGTTTTTGCCTTTCTTTATATCCCCAACACTTATTATTATAGCTCCTGGTACATGATAAGAATTTAATGAATGCATAGTGACTGAAAAATATATGGATTATGCATAGGAGACAAGGGAAACAAGACAAAAGATCAGTTAGGAAGTATTTACAGTATTACAGTCAACACAACAGAAATTTGGGTTCAAATCCCATCCTCTGCCCCCAGAGTATGACTAGCAAATGACCTGTTTTCAGAATCTCCTATGAAAATTAAGGATGATAATACTCATAGTAGTTTCCTTGTTGAGTTGTTAACAGAATAAAATTAGAAAATGTACCTAAATCTCTTTGAAGTGATCTTTTGATCTGTGAACTAAAGTGAACTAAATATTTTGAGTGATAGGTAAAGGATAAGTGTGCAGTTCAGCTAATAAACATGCAAAAGGTGATTCGAGTCTGCATTAAGGTGATGACCATGTGAGTGCAAAGAAAGAGAAAGGTCAGAGAGATACTGTGGAGGTAGTTTTAACAGAATTTTGACCCTGATTGAATATAAAAAGGATCAAAGAAAAGGAAGAATCAAGGATGATGCTGAGACTATAAATCTAGAAGTACTAGGAATTAGATGGTAGTTCCCTCAGCAGAAAGAAATTTGGAAGAAAGGCAAGTTTAGGGGAGAGGATAGTTCTGGACATGTTGAATTTGAGTTGCTATTAATTTATACAGGTGAAGATATTCAGCAGGCAATTGATGTAGGCCTAGATTAGTGAAACTGGATGTAAAGAGTTGAGGTATCTGCAGGTAAATAATTGAACCTATAGGATGAATGTAATGGGAGGGAGTAAGGAGAGGGAGAAAGGGAGGTAAGGAGCACAAGAAGGAGAGAAAGAGAGAAGGAGGGGGAGGGAGAATGAAAACTTATCTTTGGGTATTCATTTTAAAGAATAGAGATGTCTTTTTAAAAGACTGCCATGCAGCAGAGAAAAGCAAATGAGATTAAATAACATCAGTCTGGTGGGACCCAGTCAGCATGATGACTCATCATTATCATGTAACATTGAACAGCTAGGGAGTAAAAACAGAAAAAGCAGCTGATAGAAATGGCTCAGAATAGAGAATTAATTAGCACAATATAAAGGGCAAGACAAGAATATTAAAGTTAGATGAGAATACATAGTGGAACTAATTATCATATTGAATCAAGATTGAGAATGAAATGAGGCCAAAGCAGGATGATGGACTTGTAGAACAGGAAATGCTAGAGGGACTAAATCACAATGAAAACAAAGAACAGGTTTTAGAAGAGGGAGACAGGAAGAGATGGAATGATAAAGATTATGATGAAGAGAGTTTCAGAGTTCAGAGTTATGGAAGTAATACAAATTGAGGAGATTCTGAAATCTAAGATGTGAATGCTCCCCATAGGTAGCTTAGGTAGGATGAAAGAGAAATCATGAGAAATAAAATAATTGATGAACTGAGAGACCATGAATTCACTGCATATATAGATCAGTTGAAGTAACAGAGAATGTTTAGCCTAGAGAAGATGACTCAAAGGAGTCATGATAGCTCTCTTCAAGTATTTGAAGTCCTTTTATGTAGAGATTAGACTTGTTCTATTTGATCTTGAAAAAAAGGAGGAGCAATGGGTAGAAATTGCAAAGAAGCAAATTTAAATTTGATGTCATTTCTTCTGCCTTCTCTTCATGGCCTCCTGAGCTCTACTTGGTCTAAATCAATATGTTCTATTATCAGACAGATTTCTGTGTTTTGTTCCTGTGAATAGGAAGTTGGGTGATGAATAGAAGCCCAGAGGAAAGGGGACTTGAAGGGAGAGAGAATTCCACAGTCATATTCAGCTTTTCCAACAATGAAAACTCAGTTCTTAAGTTGCCTTTCAGATTTTCCCAAGTGAGTTACTCTAACATAGATATACATATTATCACATGGTCTTGATTATAGTTCTAGACCTGTCCCTGTCTGAAATTTGTTTTTTCCCTTAGTCTCATGTATCTTATAAATCTTCAGTTCAATTCAATTAATATACATTTATTAAACATTAGATAGATGTGTTTATATTAAGGTACAGTGATGCGAGTATCTTGTTCACAAAGTATCTAGGATAGACCACCCAGTGGATAATCTTACTTACACATCTTTAAATATACCTCTCCATTCTATGAGGCTAGTATTGAGATTTGTCAACAGCATATCTCTCTAGAAGATTTTTATGTAATCATCTTATTTATTCCCCACAAAATGTCCTTGATCTCAAAATAAAGTAGATGATAATTAATTTTTTTTTCACAGTTTCAGATTGTGAAACCCAGACTGAGAGTGAGGAGTTATCTCCAAAGCAAGAAATTTCTGATGAGATGAAGTGCCAGAATCTAATATTGCACAGACTTAGAGGACTTGTGCCTCAGGGACCCATATTTGGAGAAGCTGTTGAAAATGAGGACAAGTTAAAGGAAATGTGGGGATCTCCTGCAGGGAAGAACCTGAGGACATTCCTTTCCCAGAAGAAAGGCTTCAAACCAATGCCAGTAGTCCATGAAAAATCCCTCATATTGGAAAGAGGTCAGGAATGTAGTGAATTTGGGGAAAATCTTAGTTTGAGCATGAACCCTGTAAGATATCAAAGAGTTTCTTCACAAGGGAAACCCCAGCAATTTGATGACATGAACCAAATATTTGAACAAAATTCAGATCTAATTACATATCAGAAAGAACAAACAGAAGAAAATCCCTGTAAAGCTAAAGTATATTGGAAAGCATTTACTCAGAATTCAAGCCTCATTGAACTTCAGAGAATTCATAGCAGAGAGGAATCCAATGAGTGTGATGCCAGTGAAGAAACTTTCAACCAGACATCACTCCTCATCAAGAAGGAAAAATTGTTCAATGGAGAAAAACCCTGTGAATTTAATGAATGTGCAAATACTTTTAACACACAGATATCTCTTATTCAGAACCATAAGATCCCCACTTTAGAGAAACCTTATCAGTGTACAGAATGTGGGAAATCCTTTAGCTTAAAAGGAAACCTTATTCGACATCAGAGACTTCATACTGGAGAGAGACCATTTGAGTGTAATGAATGTGGAAGTGCCTTCAGTTTGAAGGGAAACCTTATTCGACATCAGAGACTTCACACAGGTGAGAAACCATTTGAATGTACTGAATGTGGGAAAGCCTTTACTCGGAGCACTGCTTTTATTCTTCATCAAAGACTTCACACTGGTGAGAAACCCTATGAGTGTACTGAATGCGGGAAGGCCTTCAGCCAGGAAGGTAACCTTATCCAGCATAAGCGATTTCACACTGGTGAAAAACCCTACCAGTGCAATGAATGTGGAAAAGCCTGTAGTGATCGAACATCCCTTATTCATCATCAGAGAATTCACACTGGAGAGAAACCTTATCTGTGTAATGAATGTGGAAAATGCTTCAGCCAGAGTTCCATCCTAATTAAGCATCAAAAAATTCACACAGGGGAAAAGCCCTATGAGTGTAATGAATGTGGAAAGGCCTTTATTCTAAAATCTTGCCTTTTTAGACACCAGAGAATTCATACTGGAGAGAAACCATATCAGTGTAATGAATGTGGAAAAGCCTGTAGTGACCGAACATCACTTATTCACCACCAGAGAATTCACACTGGAGAAAAACCTTATGTGTGTAATGAATGTGGGAAAGCTTTCAGCCAGAGTTCAAGCCTCATTACACACCAGAGGATTCACACTGGAGAAAAACCTTATGAGTGTAATCAGTGTGGAAAAACCTTTAGTGCATCTTCAAATCTTATTCAACATCAAAGAATCCACTCTGGAGAGAAACCTTATGAATGCATAAAATGTGAGAAAACTTTCATTTTGAAGTCTTACCTCATTAGACACCAGAGAATCCACTCTGGAGATACCTTGTGAAAGAAAACACCTTTATAGAGAGCCTTCAGTACACATTTCTTCCATTTCTAAGCTTCAATAAATTGGCACATTGGCAACAAGCCATATATATGGTTGTAAAAGAACCACAGAACTTTTATCATAATAATAATTGTGATCAAGTCTTTATCCAGCACTTCAATCTTATTCACCATTAGAAAAATTACTCTGAAGAGGAAAAACTCTATGATGTACTTTTAGTAACAGCATTTTTCATTCGCTTTACAAATTAAGCTCTTATAAGAAAGATCCTTTTGCTTTTCTAAAATGTTGTCTATGTGATATAAGTATGCTGCAATTGATAGTAATATGGTTTCTGCCATAGGAACTAAACTTAAAGGGTTCACATCCTGGTAACCTTGGCTCTTCCAAGAGGGTTTTTTTTACCTTCTCAAACACTACAACACTACATGTATGACTGATGTTTTCTGCTACTGAATGATTGTATGGTGCTGGCAGACATAAATTTGAACTACAGGCTTCACATTTGTGAAAGTTCTTAACTTTCAAAGGGTAGCCTTCTGGTCCAGTTCACACATTTTTTTCAGCATGAATTTCAAACATTGTTTTATATTTTGAAAAAACTTAATTAACTAAGGTAAATTAGGTAATTTTAGGGAAACACTATATCTAACTGAATCCAGTATTTTAAAGAACATTTGTTAACCCTTTTTCTAGACTTCAATTAGATAGCTTTCCTCCTTAGTCAATTGTATATTATCTTTTATCCTTGTACACAAGGAGAAAGATGTGACATTTTTCAATAACATCATGAAGACAACAGTTTATTCTACTTAAATTGTTTGTGTGTGTTATTCTGTTGTATCAGATACTCATTTAACTATTTTGGCAGTTTGTATTTGAAGATATTTGTAGTAGTGCCAACACATGAAAGAATTGCTTAACTTTGTATCAGATGACTCTTCCGGTTCTTCAACTCTGTGAGCCTCATTTATTGTTGTAGGTCAAAAACTTCTTTCAGCTGCCAGAAGACATTCAGGAAAGAAATTCAGTGTCTTTCTTCCTCTTTAGCTCTAAGATCTTTTCTTTCATTCCATGAGGCATTTGAAGTACTATCAAGAGAGGAAAAAGGAGTCCTGTGATTCAGGTTTGTAAATAGGAGATATTTAAGCGGTTTTCTTTTTTTCTCCTCAAATTCTCATTCTTTTGTTGCCACCTGCCAACAAACTAAGTTGTTAGGGAAGCTGATCAATTTGTCTAAAAGCCAATTAGCCTAATAACTAATTTGCCTAAAATCGTATTTTCTTCTATGTTATCATATGTTCCTTCCTAAGTCTTACCTCAACCTATCAGATCAATGTACCCGAAGCCATTTTGCCTAAAACCAATTAGCCTAATGCCAGTTTGCTTAATGACCTATCCACCTAAACTTATTAAGCATATTTTGGCATTGTGTGTGTGTGTGTGTGTGTGTGTGTGTGTGTGTGTGTGTGTGTGTGTGTGTGTGTGTAAAGTGTGGTTTTAACCTCCATAAGCATTTTTTTGCTTCCTTTTTGTCTCACCTTATTTTGAGCACTTTAAACATTTGTTAGCAATGCCAAGGATACTCCTGACTAAATCAAGTATTTATCAAATTTACAACTTTTCAAATAGTACAGGATAGTCTTTATTCCTTATTCATTTTTGCAAACTTCTTGAAGATTTTTTACTTTTTTTTTATCCTTATGTATTTTCCCACTTTATTGACTGAGAAGCAGTGTGAAACTGTAGAAAGAGTAGTAAATGGGCTTGCAGTCAAAACTACTTAAATGAGAGTTGTTAATAAAATTAGTACATATTTGATGTTCATGCATCATTTGATGTAAGGCATCATCTTTCAAACTAAGAAGGAAGACATATAATGGATATATTAAAGATTTCAAAGATTAGCTATGCCACTCTTTTATCTTAGGCAGAAATCCCTACAAAAATAGCAAATGTTCCCTCAACCTTTATTTGAAGAGCTCCAGAGGTCATAAACCTCTCAAAGGAAATTTGGAAGTTTTGCCTTATATTGAACTGAAATATTTATAACTTTGGGGCCAAGCAAAATACATTTAATCTTTCCTCTAAACACCGATATTTCAAATTCTTGAAGATAGTCATATTCCTTGTCATGTCTCATTTTTCAGGCTCACCATCTCTAGTTAGCTAAATAAATATGGTACCCCCACCATCCTGGCTGTGTTTCCTCTGTGCTCATGTTCTTTCTAAATGTGGTACCCAGACTTGGATACAACAGAGTGGCTTTTCTGGGGGCATGTGTTCTGGGGCACAAACTAAATCTAGTTTTTCCAGCTATTATGTCATGCTGTTGACACATACTGAGCTTGCAATATACCACAAGCTTTTTTTGCTTTTCCATATGATCTTTGTACTGTGCCTCCCATATTTTGTACTATGCATTTGATTTCTTTTCATCTAGTAAAGCTTTAGTCAATTTAATTCTGTTACATGTGCTTCATTTTCTCAATCTATAGAAAAATTTTTGGATAAGAATTCTGTTGTTTGATGAATTATCTGACCCTCTCAGCTTTAAAATACAAAGATAACTGTGCTAACTCTACTTCCATTCAAGTGATTAAAATATTAAATTCACCTTAATGAAAGAAAGAATCCTATTGCATTCTATGAGTCACCTCCCTTGAGAATCATTGATAAGATCGGGAAAGAATTTTAAAGTTCATCTAGCCCAATCCCTGTATGTTACATAGGAGGTCCAGAGAGATTAATGTAATTTGTCAAAGTCACATAGGGATTGACGTCACTCTCTTACTTCTGTCATTCATCCTCTTCTAAATCCATCTGATTTTGTTAGTGTTCAGTGTTCTTCATCTTGATCACAAGACTATTGTGAAAAGCATTTGTACATACCTTATTGAATTAAAGTTATAAGTTATGACATTTCTTTGATTTATCAATCTAATGGCCCTAGCAAAAGAAAAAAAAATTGTTAGCCTGACATGTTTTGTCCTTAATTAATGGATCCTTGCTTTCTGAGACCCCATGAACTATCTCTTTGATAATCCATTCTAGAATTCTATTGGAAATAAATGTTAGGTTCATAGTTTGAACAATCTTTCTTTTGAAAATTTGCCAATTTTCCCATCTCCATTCCCATAGCACTCCATCCATACTTCATGATTCCTAAAAGATGATTGGCAATTACAAATTAATCACCTATATTCTTACAAGATGTGATTAGTTAAAACAAATCAATCCAAATTCACTAAGGTCAACAAGAAATGTTCAACTTCTTATATCCTGATTTCCAATTAATTGCCAACCATTTTCCCCCAGTCTTTCATTCTAAAATGCATTCTGCATGATTGTGTAATAACAATCTTAAATAATTAATAATAATAATCTCATTATTAAGAAAATTGAAGTTGAATAATCATATCCTCTCTTTATGGTCATTATCTTTCTATTTGCCTCAAAGAGTACTCATACCTTTTTCTTCTTGTCTAGCATAATTTTTTCTTAGTATTTATCCCAAGACTTTGTTCTAGGTTCTAATTATCCTTGACTATAGCTTACATCTTTTTTTTGTCACCTTCAGTCATCTGTCCTTTCCATCTTTTATTCATGCCTTTTTAAAATCTAAGCTCAACAATAAGCTTCTTATCCTTCCATATCATTAAAGGGAGAGAAGTAGATAGGGCAGATTGGTTCCCCCTATCTTGCTGAAAATGCAGTTGCCCCTCAGTATCTAATCCCACTATAGATTGGTAACAGATCTGTTATGTTTACAACCTAGTGGTTTTAGTCAGCCTCCTGATACAACACTCCAGAGGTTTCACCATATTGGAGCCAGATTTAATGTGCACACCAGATCTGATTTAGTCCGACTAACAGAAAATGCTCAAGCTTTGTTAGTCCAACAGTCTCAGGCTTCTCAGGAGCAAGGATTACAGTGCAGTCACAACACCTAAACAAATCAATTTCTTAAGATATCAAGGATTTTGTCTTGGCTTCCTGAGCTATGAGCTCCTCAGAAACTATGCAGTTGACATTGCCCAAGATTCCTTCCTTCACTAATTTACAAAGTGATTTTTAAAGCATAACCAACTTAAGGAGGCCTCTTAATCACAGTCTATGTAGTTTCTAGGGTCCAGAGATTTTAAGTTACCCAATTCTTAAATACTTCCTTCCCTTCTGCCATTTCCATTGTACCCAAATAACTGATCTGAAATGCCCATTCTTTCTTTCCTTTATTGATCTTATCACTAATACCAGGCAAGAGTTTAGTCACAAAAATTCCTTAGTGGCCTGACCTTTTCAGCACCTGATTTATATACATTCTTTTTCCCCCATTTCCTGCCATCATCCTTCAAAACTTTCATATTTGTCTCAGTATCTTGTCTAACATCCCACTGTCCGTTCAATAGATCTTTTCCCTCTTTGTCATTGTTCCTTATCACCCACACAAACTTCAACTGCTGATAGGCTTCCATTACTACTCCAAATCACAGAATGTTAGCGATGAAAAGATCTTAGACAGATTTAGAATCAGAGTTCTTAAACTTTTATATGATCTGGTCCCCTTTGTATGTTGAATCCTGGAGGCCCCTTCTCAGTATAATATTTTTAAGTGAGTAAAATGAAATATATAGAATTACAAAGGAAATCAATAATATTGAAATAGTTTTCAACACAATTATGCAATTTCATAAATGCCCTAAAAAACTATTCAATAGGCTCTTTTTAGGTCTCTGGATCTCAGATTAAGATCTACTTTAGAAAATTCAGTCAACTTTGCAAGAAAGAAAACAGTCCCAAGAGGTGGTGTAATTTGCCCATAGTTACACTAGTCAGTGGCAAAGAGACAGGATCTTTGAGGGCAGTGACTGTTTTATCCTTGTATACCTAGCACTTGGCACATAGGAGGTAAATTTAAGTTGACCCCAAGTCTTTATATGCTCTAATTTACTGAACTTTCTTCTAAATCACAGCTGCCTTTATTTTGAACTAGTGAGAAGTCTCTAATTTCAAGCACCAATTATGTGCCAGGTACTGTACTAAGCACTGGGAAAACAAAAGATTAAAAAAAGTAGATTGCCCTCTAGAAGTCCTATGAGGGAAACCAAGTACAATCAACTGTGCACAAACAAGATAACCAGGCAAGCTAAAGGTTATCTCAAAGTGAATTAAGGAATTAAGTGATTAAGGAGTGGGAAAGGCCTCTTACAAGTGAGGTTTTAGCTGAGACTTGAAGGATTGAAAAAATGGAGTGATTTGTGAGAGGAAGAGCAAGGAGATTAGTGTCTGGTACAAAGGGAGGAGTAAGGTAATAAGAATTCTTAGTAGGAAGGGGGCAGTTTATGAAGGCAGATTTTATATTTGATCCTGGAGACGATAGGATAGGAAACCATTGGAGTTTATACAGTAGAGGGATAGATCAGGTCTGTGTTTTGAAGTCAATTTGACAGGAAGATAGATTTAAAGTAGGGAGAGATCTGAAGCAAGAAGTTCAACTAGTGGTAGATACAAGACAAGAAAGGCTTGCACTAGAATGCTCAGAGGACAAAAAGGGCAAGGAGAGATGTTATAAAGGGAGAAATGATAGGACTTGACCACTTTTTGGATAGTGGAGATAAGAAGAAAATAGAATCTTTTCTCAAAAAAAAAAAATCCCTTTTTAAAAATTTATCTTTGCCTATAGATTATAGCAGTTAGTCTTCAAGAACAATCTAATGCTACTAATAGGCCAATTAGTATTTCCAGACATCAATGATTAAAATAACAAAATTGCAGATGGGAAATTGAGCATAAAAGAAAACTAATATCCTTACATATTTGCATACCCTTGCTGATGTCTAAATTTTAGAGGTTTTTCTAGCCTGAGGCATGAAGCATGACTCCTATGATTTTATTTAAATCTGAAGGACCACTACATATTTACACACATACCCCTCTATCTCAGAATAGTTTAGAAATAGCCCACCTGAGTCCACAGGCCCAAAGTCAATGTTTTTCAATTCCAAATTTATTCTAAGCTCACAAAGAGAACTTTTGGTTGCTGATAATTTGTTTCCACACAATCATAAACATTTTACAAACTTGAAGAGTTACTCTACCCAAAGTAGAATGGGATAAAAGGATTTTAAAGCTATTTTTTTAAAGTTTTAAAGTGGCTTTTTAAGTTGTTAAAACTGAACTAAAATACCTGTGTGGGATGTGGGCTATCCTACATATAACTAGAGTTTGTATGTTTTTGTTTTTGTTTTTCCCATCACTCAGAATACAATAATTCATTGTGACATCTGGATCATTCCCCAGAGTTCTCACATTTTTCATTATAATCCCTATCACTCAGTGAAAACATGTGTTACTGTGTTATCAATTTCATTCTGTGAGCTTTCCATCTAGAAACCTACAAATCCTATTTTTAACTATGAAAAACTTAATACGTTGAATGCCCATCAGAACCAGAGTCGCCTTCATCAATTATAAACTTTAAAACTGGCTAGATACTTGATGAAATGTCAGTAGTTTGCAATTCCCTTATCAGTTTCTCTTTATTGATTGGAATAAACTCTTTGTAATTTTCTCTACTTGAAATTACTAGCAAGGCATGAAAGCTGCAGATGCCCAAAAAGTTCAATTCTCCTCTACTACTTTTGTAAACTTTGTAATCTACATCAAGAATTCATAATTTAATCTCTCTCATATGGGGGTCCTTCATTTACAATTCTTCTCTGATGTATACATTTTTTTAAACAAGCTATTTATCTTCTTTCATTATGGTCATAAATTGCTTCCCAAGATGTCTATTGCTCTTATTTCCTTATATAAAGATCTCATACTCCACACATTGGTGTATTACTGGAGCCTTCTACTACTTTTCATCCCATGTCAAAGCTACTGCTCTTTCGTACCTGGTATATGGGAAGTTTTCTCTCAATTTGCTCATGAAAGCCCTTCAGAGGAAACCAATTCTCCTTGCTTCTTCCAATCCTTCAGTAGCTAAAAATCTTAGCTACATTCTTCTTGTTTTTGAATCATTAGTAGTGGTGAAATTATTTTATGTACCACCCCTAAATCCTTCCATTTTCCCCCAAGAATTTTTTCCACTTTCCTCCTATTGGCATTCATTCTCACATTTATCACCAGAAGTGTAGAAATGCTCTCAGAAATATCTCAGAAGGCTGTGTAACATTCTGGATATGTACCCAAGGAAGACAGTATCCTTTGTGTCAGAATACAAGCCAGTTTTCTCCTTAGAGGATCTAAGCATGAAGGAGCTATTCTGACTGTAATAGATGACCTTAATATGTAGCATTTTGGGGTCTTCCATATTTAAATAAGAAAACATTGAACTCTATTGCACTTTATTTTCCTTAACATTAAAATAAAGTAATACAGGATTAATCCACCCCCAATATCATTATATGCAGTGTTCTAAGCAAATGCATGCAAGTAGCCATAGGCATTTCTATTCAGGTTTCAGCTATATACCATCTTCTTTACACTCTCCACATAATCTTGATATACCTTGGACCATGGACATGAGCCATTTAGTGATGCTTTCACCAGAATTTATTGACCAGGGTTTCTTGAAGGCAGCAATAGATCTTCCATAGTCTTAAATGGTAATTACAGCTGTTGAAATCCATGTTGCTGAAATCTCCTTATCAACAAAAGATAATGGGTTTTTTGTTTAGGCCTTGGGCTTTTTTTTTTTTTCCCAATCCATTCCATGTAGTAGTTCCATACTTCCTTTGTAAATACTAGAGGACAACAATCTAAGTAATTGTATGTTCAATTCAAATATCCTCCATGTAAGTCAGCAACAGATTGAGAAGCAAATGGCTTAATGGACAGAGTGCTGGATTTGGAGTCAGTAAACTTGGCTTTGAGGCCCACTTCTGGCCATAACTGTGTGGCTTTGCCATGGAGAATTTACTTAACTGCTCTTAAGTCTGTTTTTCATCTGTAAAATGGCAATAATACTTGTAATGCCTACCTCACAAGGTTGTTGTGAGGATCAAATGAGATAAAGTATAAAGTGCTTTACAAACCTTAAAGCACTATAAAATATAGACAATTGTTGTTGTTGTTGTTTCTTTGGGCAAGATAGTATATTTAAAATACCAACTACTACTGAACTTGGGACAAAGCTCCAAAGTTGTAATTTTCATCTTATTGTTTTAAGCTACAGGTTTATATATATCCCTGGACACATGAACAGAAGTGAAGAGGCAACCACAGTGGAAGTTTCCATAATTAGAATTCTGACAGCTAGGGTCATTGCCACTTCAAAGTTGGTTACAATTGATCAAAGTCAAGGAGTTTTTGACTCCTTTATACTCTCATTCACAAGTAACTATAAGTCACTGCTGAGTGCATACAGTATAGACTTCCAGTCTATTAATATTACACATCTGCTTGAACACTAATAGAACAGTTCTAAAGGTGTTTTCCACATACCAAGGCTTGCAATCTGCTGATTTCAGGATATGAACATGTATCAGAGTATCCTGAGGTCTGGAATCACAATAACTCATCCCATCTCTCCCTTTACTAGTGTTTGTTTCAGAAGCAACATGTTGACAAGGTAAACAGGAACCTAGCAGGCTCTGTTTCAGTGTTTTACATGAGCTCATCTTACTACTTGTTTCACGTGACATACATGCTAGAGATCTACATAGTCATAGTTTGGACACTCCAGCTATCCTGGAAGATACAACATCCTCAGGTGTATCATAAGTACTGAAGGTTCATTCATATTTGGTTGAATTTATATTATCCTGTAGAAGACTCGAACAGTGTCTAAGCCACGAGTCCAGGTCAAAGCTTACAACTTTCTTGCTGCTGTGAGAAGCAGGCTCTGGGCTCAGCACATTCTCCATGAGACCCTTCCAACAATGTGCAAAACCAATGAGGAAATGAAGCAGAGACGTGCTGACTTGATTCCCAAAGGACAAGGTCCAGGTATAATTTCATGCTCTATGTAAAGCTGAAATAGCTATGGAATAAACCGAGTTGGTTTCCATCTCCCTCCAGTCAGCTCATTCTCCAGCCCATCTTCCTCCAGGGATAAACTTCTCAGTTCCACCTGCAAGATTATCCTGATTTTGCTAGCTAGCATCACCACAATGATTAGGCACATCCTTTTGGGTCACAAGTGTTTACAACAGTCAGCTTTGGACAATATTAGTCATTCCTTCAGTTTTAGTTTTGTTTTGTTTTTGGCCAGTATGTTTACATCGTACAAATGCCCAGCAGGTTCCACAATTTTGTTTTCTTGCAAAGACAAATTACAATGGCATAACAGCAACAGAAACACAAATGTGGAATGAAACCAAGCCCTATGAGCTCAAAGAGTTTAAGCAAACTCGAATTTAATCTTGGAAACTGTAGTTTCTTATTAAACATTCATGTTAATGGTAAGGTAGACTATTTTAGAACAATTCAATACCTAATTGGATTTCCAGGTTATCCAGATTATACTCTACCTACTGTCGTCAACATTTTCCTCTCCCACCCATGCCTGATTGTAAATATCAAACTCCTAAATCAATATCGAGATTCTCAAGCATAGAAGTGGAAATGTTGCTCCCTCCCCAATGATTTGGCTACAATACTATCTCCTAGGTCTCAGCTTCCTTGTCCCAGCAAGCTGAGTATACTTTTCAATGGATCAAAGCTTCAGTTTTTTACAAAAACCAACTTGCATGCAGGGTTCTTTTATGAAGCTCAATTTTTCCTATCCAAGTGTTATTTAGAAAAAGGGGGGGGGGGCTTGAAATTGCTATTATGAGGATTGGCTAAAGGAGCTGGGGGGGGGGATTTGCTTAGAAAAGAAAAAAAAAGGGTGGGAGATAGGAGGAACACTAGGGTCAGCATGGGGAAAAAAAAAGATAAGATAGATATGGTAAGGATTTGTCAGAAGAGATGTGAACTGTGACCAGTTAATACAAGCTACAAAGAGACCAAAATACATGGTAAGTGACAGAGGAGGAGACTGTCCTGCAGCCAATTCCTGCTACTGTCGCGAAATTAGAATATTTTAAGCATTCCCAGATACAATCATTAGTACTCTCTTTACTCTATGGCCCTAATGAAGCCATTTAGATATACAAAAGTATTTCACTGCATAAATGAAGCCAAAGTCACTTTCAACAACTATTTCGTTTTATACTTGCCTAGGTCTGCACCTAGATTCTTACTAGCCTTTTGTGAAGAAGACTTGTGCCTGTGGTATCATGATTTTCCTTTCCCAGGAAAATCTCTTCCAATACAAAGCTCATACTCATACATACTCACTCATCTCAAAAATTAACTTTAGTGGTCTGGACTTACTTATACAATGAGAATTTTAGGAGGAACAGCATGACTGTCACCCTATTAGTTTCAGATTTTATGTTGGAACAAAAAGGAGCATTATTAAATCATTGAATAATTGACAAAATGTATCCTTAGCCCTAACATAGCAAAGATATTGTACAGAGCTACAAAAGCACTTAGCTTCAGTAGACAAGGCCCCTGCTGTCTCTCTATGGACATGTACATGGTTAGCAGGTATAGCATCTAGTAGGCCTGAAAGGTGTTGACCCTATGATAATGGAAATTTTTATTTCCTTAGGTAAGGGGATAGGTAACCAGGAAGTTATGTCAATACAATCAGAAGTTGTCAAGGGAAGCACAGTATAAAACTCTTATCACACTGCATCAATCAAGTCCATTAGGGAAAATTAACTTAATTGGGGAACAAGTGCAGAGAGAGGCTAGAAAAGAACCTAGTTCTTTGCAGCCAAATTTGCACTTACATCTTAGAAGATTCAAAAGGTACTTTGTACTCCATTAGCATCCAATCCAAAAATTAGGTGCATCACAGACTACTTATATGCTCAACCAGTAGATGCAGCAAACACAATTTTATTTTACTTTCACCAATATCTACAACACTTGAGAAAATCATTGAGTCAGTAAGTTGTGTAAGACAGGTCTCCTAATCATTCCTACTACTAAACAGTGGTACAGCCCTATCTAGATGTCCTAGAATTGATTTTTTTCTACAATCTACATACACATAGACTTAGCTGATTACCATGTGAATTGCTATGATCCACACACCCAGGGCAAGTTTCCAGTGTGATTCTACATCTGAATACCTGACTTTCCTAGAGAGACTTGTCGGTAAGTGCAGCTTATCCAGACAGACAGAGTACATGGGAATCATCTGAGATTTCTGGTAGTCATAAGTTGGAAAATGTTAACCACTAAGATCAGATACCTGTGCCAAATACTCCCTCAGAAAACCAGCAGCATTACTACAACCATTCTTAGTAGCCTTCATATCATTAAAACCTTGAACCTTGGATTCTGTCACTAATTTACTTTCCTCTGATATCAGTAGCCATCAATACAGTTGAAAATAATCTACTTCATGGCAGCTGTGGTTCATTTCTTCTGCTGAATTCCCTTTCCTGTTGTTTAGGGAGATATCTAGTGTCATAATCACTTTCTCATTCAACTTTTGGTTACTGTTTGCAAATTTTTTGCATGTTTTTTCCATGACATTTGGTCTCCTCCAGAAGATATACTTCTCTGTGACATATTATTCCTTTGTCAGTCAAAAGCGGAATGCATAAACTTTTTCAAAAAAGCACATCCAAATATTTCATCAACATTATGAAAACTTAAAGTGGATTAGATAATCCACAGCAAAATTACACACAATTATCCATTCAATTTGTCTCTCTGCAACACATGGAAAGTATGATTTTCACCCCTACTTGTCATGTCATTAACTACTGCTATATCAATAGTTATAACTACCAAGGAAAAGTTAGAAGCTAGACAGCTTATAGTCTTAGCTAGGTCCACAAAGAATCCTATAAATGATTCACATAAGAATGAGAGGTCAAGGTAATCATTACTCAGTGAGAAATTCTTTTGTAGATCTAATAGGGAACCCAATAAAGTAGATAGAATAGAGCTGAAGTCAGGAAGAATCCTCATATCCTTACCAGGTATGTGACATCTGATCCTGTTTCCTCATCTGTAAAATGGGAATAATCATAGTACATTGCTCACAAGGAAATGTGTCAGGCAACCTCTACTATATGTTAGATGGTTGTACTAAACACCAGAGATATATAGGAAAAGACTGTTCCTTGTCCTTGAGGAGTTCATAAATTAAAAGAGGAAACATGTTGACAACTATGTACAAAAAAGCTATCTACAGGATAAATAGGAAATAATCAAAAGACACTACAATCAAGAGGAATTGATAAAGGCTTTCTGAAGAAGGGAAAATTTTAGCTGAGGCTAAAGGAAGCCAAAGAAGCCAGGAAACAGAGATGAAGAGTATTCCACATACTGAGGACAGGCAATGAAAAGTCAATAAAGAATCCTTTTTCAAGGACCAGCAGGATCAGTTTTCTGGATCAAAGAATACACTGGGGGTAGGGAAGGAGAGAGAGAGGTAGTGTAAAGTATAATTAAATTGGAAAGGAAAGAGGAAAAAGATTTTAAAAGGCTCTGAATAGCAGAGAATTTTATATTTGATCCTGAAGGTAGGAAACTTTTGGTAGGGGGTGGATAACATGATTGGAAAACAATTGGGACACCTGAGTGAAGGTTGGACTAGAGTTGGGAAAAGACCAACCAGCAAGCTGTTACAACAGTCCAGGTATGAGGAAATGAGTCACACCAGGATGGTGGCAACATCAGAGAAGGGAACATATGCAAAAGATGTTGGGAAAGTAAAATCAATAGGCATTGGCAACAGATCAGATATGGGGTGGAAATGATGAAAAAAAAGTAAGGATTTGAAAATGACAAGTTACAAGCTTGGATGACTGGGAAATTTTTGATATTTTCAACAATGAGGATTGGGAAGAGGGAAGGAATTATCAGTTCAGTTTTGGATATATTGAGTTTAAGATTTCTATAAACCATCCAGTTCAAGATATCTGGTAGGCACTCAGAAATGCAAGATTAGGAATCAGCAGAAACCCAATGGGAGGCAAAAATAGACATCTTTAGCCTGTTTTCCCCCAACTCTTCTCCAAGGGAGATTTTCATTCTCTCCCAGGAGAAGCAGCAAGTTTGGGTAGGAGGCCACTTGACTCTCCACAAAAATAGAAGGGGTAGCAGAGCATAAGTTCTTCTGTCTGCTCCCTTAAAAACTGTTTATCTAGGGGATCAGGTGTGAAATCAGATTGTTTTGTCATTTTGGAAGGAAAGGAAAACACTAAGCTCTATATTTAAAGCCTGATCACTTTCCTGCTAAATACAAGTTTTACAATGAACATCCATAGTGAATAGCCAAAAAAAAAAAAAAAAAACCCTAATTTATCCTAATTGTAAAAAAAAAAAAAAAAAAAAAAAAAAAATTTTTAAAGAAATCAGGAAAAGTATGCAGAGGAGAATACATACTAGACAATATTTAGTAAAGTCAGCTGAACCAAAAGAGTGTCCTAGATTTCCCCTAAGGTGAAAACTCAAAGTCTCTAGTGTAGCCAGCTGTGAATAGAGATATGATGAAGACTGCCAGCTTATCTTATGCTCTTCCAGAGTCTTTTCCTTTAGCAACCTGAAATGGTCTCTGCCATCTTCCATTTTGAAACTGAAAACCAGAAGCACCTAAAGTGACTCAACACTTGGAGTCCCAAAGAAGACTTGGAAGTTTGGAGGGCTCTGAAGGGGACAGGCCCCCAAAGGGAACTGTGAAAGGTAGATTTTCTTACCTCTTACCAACTCCTCTTCTATCTCATATAAGGCAGGGCCTTCACCTCCACCAATAAGGACAAACCCATACCAATGGGCTTTGAAATAAAAATTAAACATGAAATAGTTTTTCCTTCCCTTCATGCCACAGAATTCCTTCAAGACAAACTTCAGCACCAACTGCCACAGAAACCCTATTCTGATCTTCTCCAGTTGTGTATACCCTCCCCTCAAAATTATCTTAAACTACTTGGCATGTTTTAATTTTCTATACACATGTTGTTCCCTCCTGTAAGATGAAGAATGTTTTTTTATTTATTCTCAGTACTGAACCCGGCATATAGCACTTGTTAAATGTTTCTTGATTGAGTGAACACAGGACAAGAACCAGATCCTGGGGCATCCTCCATCCTTTTAGTTGCTATTTCTTTTTTCAATTCCACCTTCAAAAGAACTCATAGAAATCCCTTATTTCTACTAACCCCTTCTTTAGGCCTTCATCACTATTTACGTGAACCACTGCAAAAATCTTCTAATTAGTCTTTCTGTCCTTCTCTCTCCAATTCATTCTCTACACAGCTGCAAAGTAATTTCCCCTACAGTATCAATCTAATCCTTTTTATCCCCCTTCTCCATTAATACACTCCAATGGCTCCAAAATTGTCTCTAGAATTAAATAGTCACCTAAAACTTTTCATAGCCCAGCTCCAATACACCTTTCTAGACCTATTGTGCTTTACTCACTTTCTTGCATGCTATGGTCCAGCCAAATTGGCTTTGCTATTCCTTATACATGATGCCATATTTCCCATCTCAATGCTGTAATACTGGGCTGACCTTATGTCTGGAATTTACTCCCTCCTTACTTCCTCCTCTTAGAATCACTTGTTTCCTTCAAAAGTCAGCTCTAGCTCTATTATGTAAATAATAGCCACCCCCCTCCAACTCCTAGGACCTTCCTCAAATCCCCTTGTATTTATTTTGTTTATATTTATTTATGTACTTCCCAATAGAAAGTTCCTTTACAGGCACAGACTGATTTTTTATGCCCTCTGTGCCTCTTCAGAGTATCTAGCACATAGTAGGTGCTTAATAAATGCTTGTTAATTGATGTTATTAAAGATTTTCTTCCAGATCCATACCAATTCACCAATAATAATAGCTAGTATTTCTATAGCACTTCGATGTTTGCAAAGCACTTTACAAATATTACATCTTCACAATTCTGGGAGGTAGGTATAATTATTATTTTCATTTTACAAACAGGCTGTCATTGAGGCATAAGTAGCTTGCCTAAGATCTCCCAGTCAGAAAATGCCTGAAGCTGGATTTGAACTCGGGTCTTCTTGACTCCAGATCCAGTATTTAAATGTACTATACCTAACTGCCTCTAGACATCATAATATGAGAATGAAATGAGAAAAAATCTTTTCTGCATATAAGTACAGGGATTAAAAAAAAAAAAAGAGGAAGAAGTCTAAAAATTACAACAGAGATAGAATGAAGAAATATATTCAATTACATCTTAGGGTTTGGGAGCTTAAAATGTTTACTCTAAAATATCAAAGTCTATTGTTTGATTAAGGCTTCATAACTTGAATGATTTTTAAAATGCATAATAGAATGAAAATTTATGATATCTGTGGAAATTGGAATAGAACCACACTGAAAGTCAAGACATTTGTTCTATAGTTCATGTGAAGGGTACCACCTACTGGCAGGCAATATATGCAATATTCTAGGAGGCAAAAAACAGCCACTAAGTGTAAATTGCTAAATAAAATTCACTACTTGGAAGATTTATCATAGGTTGTCTTTCCAGAATAACTATTTGATGCTTAATAAAACTGGATAAAGTACTTTATATTATAAAGCCTTGAGTATACTTCATTTACATAGTGACTCAAGTGTTAATTTTAAGATGCTGAATAAGAGATTCCATTTACTGAATGGCTTTCTAGAAACAACTTCGGAGTCTCAGTGAATTTCCTGGTGTAGGAACTCCATAAATGAAGGCTTTCTTAACTTCTATACAAAAGAAGGTATTCCCATGTTTCCTGCAAATGACGATGTCCCCATATCATCTGCATTCACATGTGTTTCCTCCAGTATGAAATCTGATGTTTAAACTGTGTCCCCAATCATAGTGGGAACAAATTCCAAAGCCACCTATTCCCCCCTGTACTTTGCCTCCCAAGGTAAACCATTCCATTTTGTGGACTCCTTGTTTTTTGCCGCATGAATTCGCTGATGTCTAATGAGGACTGAATTCTGGCTGAAGGATTTCCCACATTCATTACATTCATATGGTTTTTCTCCTGTGTGACTTCTCTGGTGGCGAATGAGGCCTGAACTCTGGATGAAAGTTTTCCCGCATTCATTACATTTGTAGGGTCTTTCACCTGTATGTATTCTTTGATGTTTATTAAGGCTTGAACCCTGACTGAAAGCTTTCCCACATTCATTACATCTATATGGTTTTTCTCCAGTGTGAACTCTCTGGTGTCTGATGAGGGATGAATTCAGAATGAAAGCTTTTCCGCATTCACCACATTCATAGGGTTTCTCTCCAGTGTGAATTTTTTGATGTTGAATAAGATTTGAGGCATCACTAAAGGTTTTTCCACATGTATTACATGCATAGGGTTTCTCTCCAGTATGAACTCTCTGATGCTGAATAAAGTTTGACGGATCATTGAACGTTTTCCCACATTCATTACATTTATAGGGTTTTTCTCCTGTATGAATTCTCTGGTGTTTAATAAGCCTTGAACTCTCACTGAAGGCTTTCTCACATTCATTGCACTCATAGGGTTTCTCTCCAGTGTGAATTTTTTGATGTTGAATAAGATTTGAGGCATCACTAAAAGCTTTCCCACATGCATTACATGCATAGGGTTTCTCTCCAGTATGAACTCTCTGGTGTTGAATAAAGTTTGAGGGATCATTAAAGGTTTTCCCACATTCTTTACATTCATAAGGTTTTTCTCCTGTGTGAATTCTCTGGTGTTTAATGAGTCTTGAACTCTCACTGAAGGCTTTCTCACATTCGTTACACTCATAAGGTTTCTCTCCTGTGTGAATTCTCTGATGTCTAATGAGGTTGTAGCTTTGACTGAAGGTTTTCCCACATTCAGTACATTCATAAAGGTTTTCTCCAGTATGAATTTGTTTATGTCTATTAAGCAAAGACTTTCTGGCATAGTGTTTACCACATTCACAGCATTCATAGGGTTTCTCTGTAGAGTGAATTCTCTGATGATCAGTGGTTGTAGACTTCTGACAGGTATCCTCTACAGTATGAATTCCCTGTAGTTCACTGAGAGTGGAGCTTTGCCTGAATGCTTTCTGATATCCACCAGATTTACAGGAGTTCTCTACCATAAGGTCTTTCTGGCATTTAACTGGGTCTGGATTTGGTTTGAATATCTGATTTATTTTATCATACTCCTGCAATGTCACTCCTGAAGAAACTCTGAGATATCCAACAGGGTCTGAGTCCAGACCAAGGCTTCTCACAAATTCATTATGTTCCTGACCTGTCACCCTTGTGTAGGGTATGTGGTGGATCATTGTCACTGATCTGAAAACTCTCTTCTAATAAAGTAATTTTCCCATTCTCTTCCCTGCAGAAGACCAATAGTTTTCCTTTGATATGCTTTCATGTTCACTGGCTTCTCAAATTTTGGTCTTTGGGAAGTATCTCTTGTAGATCTTTCTAATATTGAGCAGTAGAACCCCATCTCATCAGAAATTTCCTGTTTTGGAGACAATTCCTTATTCTTAGTCCTGGTTTCAGTCTGAAACAATGAATACAAAATGCAGTTGTATTAACTTGCTATGATAAAACTAGTTGTCACAGTTGGTTACTATCAAAGTGCTAAAAGCATCTATGGACAAGATCAAGCTAACAGGATGTTAACTGAAAAAGGGATTCAGGAATGGGTCATCACACCATTCCATTTGGAATCAAGGAACTGATTTCCTTGATATGTTTTTGGCCTCGTAGTCCTGTCCTATGGTTAGCAAATCTTTGCAGCTTATTTACCAGATTTAGGATTAGTTATCAGGAAAAACTTCCTAATGATCATACCTATCCAAAAAATGAAAATTGATGTATCAGGAGGTCACTGATTCCCTTTGCTAGAGCTAAGCCTAGCTGACAATTTGTTTAGGATTCCTATATAGGTATGGGTTAAACTAAATGGCCTCTAGGGTTCCTTCCAACTATATGATTGTGTGATTCATATTATTAGACTAAAATCACACATAGGCCTGATTTGTGGAGATACTTAGAACATCACTCTATCAAATAAGATACAAAAAATATTTTTTCTTGTTATCCTATCAATCTTACTGATATATCTTTATTTAAGTCCATGATAAAAATATGAAAGAGCCCAGGACTAAAGACTAATCTCTAAATCACTCCAGCAGAAACCTGCTTCAAAGCTAATCATTAACCTGGTCATTCAAACAGCTTTGAATACCCTAACAGTACTCTTTTCTAGTCTAGCTTTCTTTACAAAGTCCACAAAGACAGAATAAAAAATTTTATCAAATGCACTGCTGAAATCCAAGTACATAATTTGTCTAGGGGTTTTCCATTGCTCACCTGAGTGAGTCTTTCCTCAGGATCTCCTTTTCCTTAAGTTCCTGAATTGCCTTAAATCCATGATTCTTCCCCTCACTCCAGCCAAGAAATCACACCAGGTGTTTTTTATTGGAAATCCTACCTGTGGAAAAGAAAATAAAGATTTCTGGTTTGTACCAAGTTCATAAAGCTGTCCTAAACCTAGATCCAACCCTTAGATCTATAAAGAGTATGGCAGTGAAAAGAAGAATAACGTCCAGAGAAATGAGACTAGAAAAATCCACAAGAAAACTACAGCACCTGCTCACAGGTGTTCTCAGACCTGCTTCCTAGAGGACTGGTAGAACAAGAAAGAATTGGCAACGTGAGAATCAAGGGAATATAATGCAAACTTATTTTTCCTTCTAAGATTAACATGAAAAATGACCACCTCTAGAGACAAAGAAAAGATTTAAATTCAGAAAGATTTAAGGAAGCTTGTCCATTTCCAGTTCTGTACAGACTATGCCTGAAACCTAGGAAAAAGGAATAGAAATGCCTCACCTAAGCACTATACACCTCTCAGGTTGGCTAAGATGTCAGGAAAAGATAATGATGAATGTTAGAGGTGATGTGGGAAAACTGGGAAACTATTACATTGTTGGTGGAATTGTGAATAGATCCAACCATTCTGGAGAGCAATTTGGAACTATGCCCAAAGAGTTATCAAACTATGCAAACCCTTTGATCCAGCAGTTTTTCTACTGAGCTTATATACCAAAGAGATCTTAAAGGAGGGAAAGGAATCCACATGTGCAAAAATGTTTGTGGCAGCCCTTTTTATAGTGACAAGAAACTGGAAACTGAGTGGATGCCTATCACTTGGAGAAAGGCTGAATAAGTTACGGCATATGAATGTTATAGAATATTGTTTTATAAAAAGCAATAAGCAGGATGATTTCAGAAAGGCATGGAGAGAGTTAATGAACTGATGCTAAGTGAAATGAGCAGGAGCAGGAAATCATTATATACTTCAACAACAATACAATATGGATGTGGCTCTCTTCAACAATGAGATGAGTCAGACCAGTTCCAATGGTCTTGTGAAGAGAGCCATCTACACCCAGAGAGAGGACTGTGAGAACTAAATGTGGTTCACAACCTAGCACTTTTACTCTTTTTGTTGCTGTTTGCTTACATTTCATTTTCTTTATCATTTTTTTTCTGGTTTGATTTGATTTTTCTTGTACAGTAAGATAATTGTATAAATATGTATGCATATATTAGATTTAATAGGGGGCAGCTAGGTGGCGCAATGGATAGAGCACCAGCCCTGAAATCAGGAGGACCTGAGTTCAAATCTGGTCCCAGACACTTAACACTTCCTAGCTGTATGACCCTGGGCAAGTCACTTAACCCCAGCCTCAAAAAAAAAAAAAAAAAAAAAAAAAGATTTAACATATATTTCTACCATGTTTAACATATATTGGACTACTTGCCACCTAGGGGAGGGGGTGGGGAGAAGGGGGAGAAAATTGGAACACAAGGTTTTGCAAAAGTTAATGTTGAAAAATTACCCATGCATGTGTTTTAAAAATAAAAAGCTTTAATAAAGAAAAAAGAAAAAGAAATGCTTCATCTATAAAACTGAGCTAATATTACAACCAAACTCACAAGACTACTGCAAGGAACTTTTCTATTTATTATTATCTCACGGTGATTACTGATTGCCTCAACCTAGATGGGATTAAGAATTGTTGATACTTGAACTGACTGCAAACCCATCTCAGTTTTTCAGATACCTTTTTGATTCACTAGATCAGATGAACACCAAGATATTCAGATCTGAGTTTCTCAAGAGAGGGCTTACCCAGCCAGATCATGTTCCTATATTTCTCCAGTATTACATTCCTGCAGAGTCCTCTCTAAGCAGGGTCAAGAAGAACCCATTCTTCCTGTGTAAGATTTATAGCCACATCTGGGGGTTCACCAAGATCTAGAGGGGAAAAATTTCAACTATAGTCACAGTGACATTCCAACTCATGGAGGCTTGGTTGGAAAAGGGAAGAACTTCCACTCTTTGGTAGGGGAGAAATAAAAAAGTACTTTGGGTTTTGAAGTATGTGTGAGACTATAAAAGATAAGAGAGAACATTCTATTACTGACATGAGTGTTTATATATTTCTCGAATATAAAGGGTCTATAGATATTAATATAAGCTCCTTTCTCAAGAGGAAATCAAGAGATAAAATAGACTTTAGAAGGGGATAGGAATTTAAAATCCTCACCCCCAAAGAGGAACAAGGAATAGAATTAATACTTTCAATCGTTATATCCTTTCACAATTTTCCCAGGTCTTCTATATACTGAATAAACATGGATTTAGTTTTTTTTTCAGGTTTTTCATACACATGTATTAGTGTATGAAAAACCTGAAAAAAAACTAAATCCATGTTTATTCAGTATAGATGAGGAGAGACTGAGGGAAGATGAAATAAGAGGAGGAAAATGATATTATGAGAATATGAATTATTCATTTGTTTGAAAGAACTGGGAATATTTAGCCTAGAGAAAAGATGCTTTAAAGGGGATCTTGATGGTAGTCTTTCAATAAAATGTAATATCTATCTATGGATGAAAATATCTATAGGTTGTTGTGAGGCTGATACTCACTACATAACTTGCCAGTAGTTATTAATAAGTTTTTGAAGGGTTGTCCTATATAAAGATTAAATATATTTTCTTCAGGAGAACCAAATGAGATAATGTACATAAAGTGTTTTATAAACCTTAAAGCACCACATAAGTGGGGTATAGGATAATAAACAAAGTGAAACAGAGATCTGAAAGCTAAGCCAGAGATGGTCAAGCATTGGCACCACAAAAATAAATAAATAAATAAATAAATGAATAAATGAATGAATGAATGAATGAATGAATGAATGAATAAATGAATAAATAAATAAATAAGAGGAAGAAGATAAGAGTCATCAGCTGATCTATTATTTATTAAGCATCTGCTGTGTGTCAGGCAATAGAAAATACAAAAACAAAGAATAGGAGCAGCTAAATAGTACAGGTGACAGAGAACCAGCCCTAGAATCAGAAGAATCTGAGTTCATATCCACCCTCAGACACTTAACTTACTAATTGCATTACCCTGGGCAAGTCACTTAACCCCAATTGCCTCTCAAGAAAAAAAAATAAAGAAAACAAAGAATGAAATCATTCCTACTCACAAGGACCTTACATTATAAAGGAGATAACAAATAGATTCATGCTTGTACACTTATATAGTATAAATACAAATATATACAAAGTAGTTAAATAAGGAGAAGGAAGGGCATTGTCAGGAGAATAAGCAAGAATTCAAGTAGAAACTCTATTTAAAGGAAAAGATGATCCCTAAGAGGCAGAGATAATGAGGTACTTCATTTGAATCATGGGAAAAGACCAGAACCAAGACACTGGAATAGAAAATGGAATGTTTGTGCATAAGGAAAATTACTTTGGTAGCAGTGTGTAGGATGGAATGGAGTGGTGACAGATTAGAGGCAAAGAGACCAACTGAAGTAATCTAAGTGAGAAGTAATAAAAAACTGGATTAAGAAAATGTGTAAGGAAAGAATGGGTCAGATGTGAGAGACATTGTGAAGGCAGAAAAGAGTAAGATTTTGTCAAACTGACTGCATATGTAAAGATAAGAAAGAGTAAGGAGTTTGAGGATAATAATCTGAAAACACTAGAAGGATGGTAGTGCCCTTTGACTGAAAACAGAGAAGTTTTCAAAAGGGAAGATTTTTTGGGGAAAGATATTGAGTTCAGTTTTAGACATTCTTAAGTCTAAGATTTCTCTAGGATATTCAGTTTGAAATGTCCAATAAGAAATTGATAAGGTGATTCTGGAGTTCAAAGGAGAGAATGGAATCAAATATATGAAAAATTATTCAAAGAGTCAGATTGAAAAGATGTTTAAAGATAGAAAAAAACAAGATTTGGTCACTGATTGGATACAAGGAAGAGGGAGAGTGAATCTAAGAAAAAGCCAAGATTATAAACTTGGGAGAAGTTGCTAATTTTTGATATTAACTCTGGGGGAAAAAAATACAAATGGTGATTAAAAGTGATAATGACCAACTATACATTCATAAGAACATATTATATAATCAGGCTGATTTCAGAAAGCCTAGGAAGACTTACATGAACTGATGCTAAGTGAAGTAGAAAATAAGAGAAAAAACCGTACACAGTAAACAGTAAACATCATCCGGTGATCACCTTTGACAGATTTAGCTCTTCTCAGCAATACAATGATTCAAGACAATTCCAATAGTCTTGGGATGGAAAAATGCCATCTACATCCAGAGAAAAGAAACTATGGAAAACTGGATGTAGATCAAAACATTATGATTTTTTACCTTTTTTTGTTTTTTTTTTTCTTTCTTGTGGCTTTTTTCCTTTTGTTCTGATTTTTCTTTCACAACAAACTAATAAGGAAATATGTTTAAAATGATTGTACATATGTAATCTATATCAGATTGTTTTGCTGTAGAAGAGGAAGGAGAGAAGGGAGATGGGGGAAAAAATTTTACAACTCAAAATCTTACAAAAAAAAGAAGGCTGAAAAACTATCTTTACACATAATTGGGAAAAAATAAAAAATATTAAGTGAAGTTCTAATATCATAATTAAACTGATGCTCCTCCTTCCAAAGTTATCAATGATCTCTCAATTAACAATATTCTTTTCTCAGTCTTCATCCTGCAAAAAACTAAAAAAAAGGCATGTACTTGGTGACTGGAGAATGGAATATTACTGAGCTATAAGAAATGACAAAGATGAGGAATTCAAAGAAACATGGGAGGATTTGCAATGAAGTGATGCAGAATTAGCAGAACCAAAAGAAAGAAGTGGAAATTGCCAGTAGACTTGGAAATCAGAAAACATCTCGTTTCAAATACAGCCTCTGACACTTACTAATTGTGTGATTCTGGTTAAGTCATTTAACCCCTAACTGCTTCAATTACTCATCTGGAAAATGTGGATACACTGGAGAAGGAAATGGCAAACCATTTCAATATCTTTGCCAAGAAAAATCCCAGGGACTTGGGAGTCACAAAGAGTCAGGCAAACTGAACAACAATATTATATTAGTTTCATTTATTTTGTATTTGGGAATAGATTTTTTTACATTTATTTCATTAGCAAACACTTTTTGTTTTCAAACTCTTGACTGTTATTTAGTTTTTCCTAACTCTTTATTCAGACTTTCTAGTTTTACCAAATTGCCCACACTGAACCCTGCTACAAAAGAAAAATCCTAACTAAATATAGATTAGTTATTTTTTAATGCACTTGGCTGACAAAACTAACAATCGAGCCCATTAGTAAACATGATCAATTTTCGACCAATCTCTAATATTCACTTAACTGAAATATATATCACCACCAACTAAAGTAAAATGGATAGGTTTGCTGTCCATCAAGACACTTTGCTTCACAGAACCCTACATTGGAGAATCTCAGGTTTCCAATTAAAAAAGAGTTTGTGAAATGCTAGTGTAGGCAATAATTTTTTATTTCATTTCCCCAAATGACTCCAAAGTTTTCCTTTTCTCTTCCCCATTCCCCACTCCCAAGCCTCCATTTTTCAAACATATAAAACTCCTCTCTCCATTCTCTATCTCCTCCTTATTCTAATAATTATCCCTTCTCTCATGCATTCTACTCCACAGGATCATTGTCTTATATCCCTTTCTATCTGCCTTGTAATATGGTCATGTCTCTGGAATCCTAGGAAAAATTCTTTCCTTCAACCTTTCCATTCCATAGTTAGATGGAATTTTCTATCCTTCATTTCTAAATCATTTTAAAAAGGAAGCATCTAATAAAAACATTTTCTTTGTACCCAATGCCTCTTCAATCCCTGCAATCTGGCTTTGAGTACCATTTCTTCATTGAAAACCACTCTCTCAGAGGTCAACAATATATCACAAAAATCCAATTATCTTTTTTTTTTTTCACTCATCTTTCTTTGAACTCTGCTGTTTATGATACAATTGGTCATTTCCACCTACTGGAAATTTTCTTTCCTTCATGGGCTAGACACCATATTAATCTCCTCCTACTTTTCTAATGACTCATGCTATCTGTACTCTTCCCAGCCTTTTAAAATGGACATCGAAAAAGACTCTATTTTTAGTTTGAGTTCAAAACTCAACGTAGGCCATTACTATGTGATCCCAGACAAATCATTTTACCACTTTTAGACTCAGTTTTCTCAATTGTAAAAATGGGGGCTAATAATAAATTGCTTTAGATTTTATTGCGAAGCTCAAAAAAGATAAATATAAATTTTCTTTGCAAATCTTAAACTATTATGTAAATGTCAGGTATTATTTTATTATTATTCTTCATTCTTTCTCCCTGACAATTTCATTCATTCCCATGACAGTATGATATATAGTGGGAAAATTGGCTAGACTGAGTATCAGGAAGGAGAAAATCTCATTTTTGCATTTCTGATTCTGATAGTTAATCCCTGTGTTTATCCCATATAAGTCCCTGAAATTCTAGACTTATTTCCATGGATTTATGACCTCCTCAAAGTAAGTAATTGTTTCAAGAGGTACAGATTTACAAATCCCATCCATGCCTTTTTCATCTGTGTAAAATCTCATGCATATCCTTCTATAAAATCCTCCACTATAATATTTTACTTAACATGCAAAGAAAACATTTCACGTCCTTGGATCTCCCAGACCCTGTATAGGTAAACAATGGGAATTTGCAAGCACTCCATTGCTTTTCACCCTTTGGCCAATTCACTCTTTTTCCAGTCATATCTATAGATATGCCTAATGCCACTCCTTTTGCCTGATTCTGTGTTGGTACAGATTGCTCCTTGCTCATCCCTACCGTTAACCTTTCCAATGATGTTTGGGTAGTGATCCACTTTAATTATTCAAAAACTATAAAATTCTGTGACTTGCAATTTTTACTAGAAGTACACTGAACTTATAGAAATGTTTCATGAAGAACCTTAATCAAAGGCAAAGACTATCTTTTGCCTTTCAGGCACTTAACAAAATACATAGTAGACATTTAATAAATGGCTTAATGAATGACTGAATAAATCTTGAGATCATGTAAAAGTACTATACAATTTCCAAAAGGGAATCTGGGCTGCTCTCCTCCTCCAATTAAATTCTATTGGCCATATCTATTCACCATGTATGTATTGAAGGACCATTCTATACATTATTCATCTAATTGTGTATCACAATCTGTACAATAGGCCTTCTTTACTCAATTTTTTTTTTCAAATGTGGATAATTAAGCCAATATCTTTTGATTGTGAATCTAATTTAGGTGGCTCTGTATAATAGTCTGGGTATTGATATGTTCTATAAGAAATATAGATGGTAGGGCAGCTAACTGGATGTAGTGGATAGACCACCAGCCCTAAAGTTAAATCTGACCAAAAAAATATATAAATGGATCTCACTATCTATTGAGAATCTTTCTTTCAATTGGATGCTGAGCTAGATATTTTTTTTTATTCAAATTTTTTTTTTCAATTAACAAGCTATTGGGAGAACAACAACAACAACAAAACCTTGTAATAAATATTGGGGCTGGACATCTATCACCACGGCAAACCCCTTTAACAAGGAAATATTCCCCCAGTTTAAGTCTCACTTAATATTATCAGAGGATCATCAAAGTTATTTATATTCCAGCAAGTTTTTTTTCATTTATAAAATGGGGATAATACTTATAGTTAATCACCACACCACATTATGACTGGTATTATATGAGCTAATGTATGTAAAGCATTTTACAAACCCTAAATCATTTTTTTATTCAATTTTTATCTCTGTGCAGACCACTCCCAAATCCAGACAGTTATCAAAATAATATTCCTAAGACACAGATTTGGCTGTGACTTCCCTGCTCCGTGAACACCAGTTCATTATTAGCTCTAGAATCAAATATGAACTCTTCTGCTTGGCATTTAAAATCTTTTACAGTCTGGCCTTTACTCCCTTACTGAATAATTACTTCCTTTTACACATGCTAAGGTCCAATAAAACTGGCCTTTTTGCTGTTCCTCATTCATAACTCTCCATCTCCCATCTTCATGCCTCCATGCTTGGAATATTCTCCCTTCTCACCTTTGCTCTTAGAATCCTTAGCTTTCTTCAGGGCTAAACTCAAACCCTGCTCCTTAATTGAGGTATTTTCTGGCACTTCCAGCTATCAGGACCTACCCTTATAATTTAATAAGTTAAATTATACTTATTTTGTACAGGTGCAAGAATAGGAAAGCAGGGTGGTTTTAGTGGTTAGATAACTGGACATGGGTGTCAGGAAAATCTAGGTTCAAAATCCCCTCAAACACTTACTAGCTATGTGACCATGGACAAGACACTTAAGCTCTCTCAGTTTTCCTACAGGTCAAATGAAGATAATAACAGCACCTACTTTATAGGTCTGTTGTTAAGATTAAATGAGATAAAAGATATAAAGCAATCTGCAATCTTAAAGTGCTATTTACAACGCTTTTTGTGTCAGCAAAGAATTGAAAACAAAGTAGAGGCCCACTAATTGAGGAATGTGAAAACAAATTATAATATGTGAACTGAATGAAATTATTACTGTGCTGTCAAAAAATAAAAAGTAGCATGAATACAAAAAATCAGAGACTGCCATGAATTGGTCCAAAATAAAAGCAGAGGGGGCAGCTAGATGGTGCAATGGATAGAGCACCAGCCCTGAATTCAGGAGGACCCAGTTCAAATCTAGTCTTAGACACTTAACACTTCCTAGCTGTGTGACCCTGGGCAAGTCACTTAACCCTAGCCTCAGGAAAAAAATAAATAAATAAAAGCAGAGCCACAAAAACAATAGACATGACTGCAACAATGTAAATGAAAATGAAATACAAAATAATAGTAAATGAATGTTGCAAAATTACAAAGAACAAGTCTGGCCAGAGGAAGAGATAAGTGAAGACACCTCTTTACCTCTTCCTGCTCCTTTGCAGAGATAGAGTCCACAGGTGAGAAAACAATATATTGCCAGATATTTTTTCAATGTATTGATTTGAGTTTGCTGATTTGTGTCTTCCTGTTTTTCTTTGTTAAAAAAAAAAAAATTGTTATATAAAATAGCTTCTGGGGAAATTAGGATAGGAAATTTAGGTGAAATAATAACAAAATTACCCCCAAAAATTTACTTTTTGAAACAAAATTAATATTGTAAAGTTGCAAAGACAAATCTGACCTCAAAGAAGAGATATACGAATATACCTCCTTCCCCACTCATTTAGAGAAGTTGGGGGTCCATAAGTGAGAAACAATCCATATAAAGTCAGATTTTTTTCCTCCTTGATCAATTTGGATAATTTTTTTTTTCTGTTCCTTTTCTTTTAAAAATTCTGTTATTAGGGATTGTTCTGAGAGGAAAGAAAAATTCAGGGGAAAATAGTAGGCCATATAAAAACAAAAGATTTCAAAATCTATTAAAAAATAAAAGTATCATGTAATTGTTAACTATTATGATAATGATGACTACATACATACTGTCTTTCTTCTCTCCAATAGAATGGAATCTCCATGAAGGCAAGAGTTATTTTATTTGTATCTTTGTATCCCAAGAACTTAATATAATGTCAGGAATATATAGTAGGTACTTAATAAAAACTAGTTTATTGACCAGTGAAGCCATATTGCCAATCCTGGTTTCACTTAACTCCTGTTAAATATAGAATTTTTAGTTTACAGGGCCTTTAGAGATCATCTAGTTTGATGATCTAGTTTCCATGCCTGAACCACAAAAAATTCCCTTTATCAGACATCCAACAAATAGAGTATGAACACTTCCAAAGAACGCACCATTTCCCAGCAGCCCTTTCCAATTTTGGATAGTTTAAAACATAGAGTTTTTCCTTTTACATAAAACTAAATAAATCTGCTTCTCCCTAATTTTTTCCCATGGATCCTTTGTTTCACCCTTTGGTGCCAAGCAGAAAGTCTAATTCCTTTTCTATTTAATGAACCTTCAAATACTTAAAGCTAGTTTTCAAATGTCCATTGAAGTCTCCTATTATTCTGCCTAAACATGGTCATATCCTTCAATCAATCCTTGTAGCATTATATAGTAGCTAGCACTTATTTTTATTTTTTTTAATTAAAGCTTTTTATTTTCAAAACATATGAATGAATAAATTTTCAACATTGACCTTTGCAAATTCTTTTTTTAATTAATTTTATAATTATAAATTTTTTGACAGTACATATGCATGAGTGATTTTTTTGTAATTTTATATTCTTTTATTATTATATTTATATATAATATATTATATATAAATAATATATTATATATATTATTATTCATTTTTCCAAATTTTCCCCTCCCTCCCTCTACTCCCTCCCGTTAGATGACAGGCAATCCCATACATGTTACATGTATTACAGTATAACCTAGATACAATATATGTGTGTAAATCCCATTTTCTTGTGGCACGTTAAGAATTGGATTCAGAAGGTGTAAGTAACCTGGATAGAAAGACAGTAGTAGCACTTATTTTTAGTGTTTAATTGATTAGTCACATCTGGCTCTTCTCTACCCCATTTGGGATTTTCTTGGTTTGCCATTTCCTTCTCTAATTCATTTTACGATGAGGAAACTGAGACAAAACAGTTAACATGATCTCGCAGCTACTAAACATCTGAGATCCTATCTGAACTCAGGTTCTCCTGATTCCAGGCTCCATGATGGATTTGCTGTGACAATAACCTGTCCAGCATTTCTATAGCACTATATATACTTACCTACATATTTACAGAACACTCTAGCATTTCTTTAGCACTCCATATATATGTATACACACACACACACACACACACACACACACACACACACACACACACTTATCTATATATTTTATACAGAAGTACACTAAGGTCTGCAAAATGCTTTACAAATATTCTCTCATTGATCCTGGAGGAGAATCCCACAAACCCTGAGAGGTAATTGCTATTATTATTATCTCCATTTTAGAGAAGATGAAGCTGAGGTAGGCCAAGGATAAGTGGCTTGCCCAGGGCCACAAAGGTAGGAAGTATCAGAGGTGGGATTTGAAGGCAGATCTTTTCTGACTCTTAAGTCTAGTGCTCTCTTCACTGGGTCACCTGGCCTTTATTTTGTTGTTATACTTAGTTTATGCTCCTACTCCCCTGAACTACTTTACCATCTACAGGAGCTGAGCTCTTTCCTTTCTATAGTCATATTGTCCTCTCGGCCTGAAATAGCTTCCACTCTTTCCCAACCCTGTTGAACTCTTCCTCTCTTACCAACTCCTTAAAGTCCAACTTAATTTAACAAGCATTAAGAGCAAACAATATGCAAGGCACTGGGATTACAAAGACAAAAAATAAGTCTCTGCCCTCATGGAACTTACTTTCTGGGGAGGTGTGGAGAAAAATAAATATAAGACAGAAGGCAATGTGAAAAAGAAAAGAACATTAACAGCTGGGCTGGCTTATTACAATGACAAGCCACCACTAGGCACTTAATAAATGATGGACTGATAAATGGATAAACAAGGAAGAAAAGGTCCCTGAAATAAGTCTTGAAGGAAAATAAGGATCCAGAGTGCCAGGGTGGGAAGGGAGAGCATTCCAGCATTCCGCATGGAGATTCTGACTGCCCATTCAGGGAATGGCCAGCGAATTTTGAGTAATCAAGTACATAATGGGGGGATGATATGAAATGGGGCTGAATACCTGAGCTGGAACTAGATGGTGGAGTGTCTTTAGACCCAGGCTGAGGAGATGGGATTTTATAGATATTGGGAAGCCACTGAAGGCTTTTGAAAGCAGGAAGGTTTAGATCATTTAGGGCTTTGGCCCACTACTGGCATTCTGGCAGCATCTACCGCAGAACTAATGAGGGGAGAGCCTCGAGACAGGCGGCGGCTGTCTGGCCTTCCTTCTGGAACAGAACCACCGCATGGGGAGGTGCTGCCATGATATGTGAGTGGGATGTCAGTGAGGGAGGCTGGGCAAGATCACTGCCTCACTGTCCCCTCCAGAGCCATCGGGGCCAAAGGTCACCAACAGATCAGGACCACTGGACCCGGCCCTGGACGCAGTGAGAGAGAGCTTCAGGTCTCAGTTTGACTGAGGCCGCACCCATTCAGTAACTAAAGCTAGGTAGCAATAGAGGCAAAGAATTCCCTCTTTATCCTAGTCAAAAAAAAAAAAACAACAACCTTAATAACTAAATACATCTGGGAAAGGAAGACCCAAGGGTTTCTGGTCAAAGAAGAAATGATTGCTCAATTAGGACCCAAACCCAATGAGAATCAGAGTGGTCTTTGTTTAAGGCTCGGTCCTTAATTAAGAAATCTAGCCAGTAAACCCAAATTAAAAAAAAAAGAAAAAGCTTTTAAGAACATCTGTAACAAAGATCCACACAGTCACTCAGAAAGCATTTATTAAGCACCTACTATATGCCAGGTAAGGTGTTAGGAGCTGGGAACGCAAACGGAGCTCACATTTTATGGGGGAGACAACACGTACATACACAGGTATACCCCGGCGGCCGAAGGGAAGGAATCGGAAAGGCCCCTTACAGAATGGCGGTGCTCCAGTCAAGTCCAGAGGAGGATCGGAATTCTAAGGGGGGCAGGGAAATGCAGGGCTGAGAATGAGGCACAGCGGACAGGGGGAGAGCAGCCTCCACGAAGCTTTCCCAGATGCTCCAGAGCTAAAGCCTCGCTCATCCCCACTCCCTACCCCTCCACTACCACCCCCGCCACACCGTGCCCGGTGTTCAGGTCTCACAATACTCGGCCCAAAGGAGCATCTCCCCGGCCTAAGACTTTCTCCTCCCCCTCCCCCCACCCCAATCAGTCCGGAGCTCCCTGCGAGCAGGGCCCGGAGACCCCGTGGGCAGAGGCGCTCCTTGACCTGCCCCGCCCGCCCAGACTCACCCACTGCCTGCGGGCCTACACGCGCGGAACCTCCGTAACCCAAGACTGGCTTGGAAGCAACTATGCCGTCCTCCTAGTAGGGCCTCGCTTTGTCCTGGCTCGAAGACGAGCAGGGGAAGGCGCTCGGCCTTACCCCACCCCCTGCTCCGGGAGAAAGAGCTCCAAGCGCGGGGAGCCACCGAGACCGTGACTCCTCCAAAGGATAGAGCGGCCCGAGGCCAGTAGAGGGCCCGGATTGGGCGGCTCCCGAGGGCGGGGTAGCGGGGCAGTACTTCCGGCCGGGGAGGGCGACCTCCGCAGGGGTATCGGATGCGCTGGGGTTCGGCAGTACCGTCTCCTGCCGCCGAGCCGCCTCCAAGTCTACGCCTCCTGCGCCGCCCCGGAACCAAGGGTGAGTCCAGCCAGTGCCCCGAGGCCTTGGGGGTGAGAGGGCCTCTGGCTGCGGAGCGGAGGGCGCGCCAGAGCGGGGTGGGGAGAACGTCCGGGGATGGAACCCTGAGGGGGACGCGCCTGCCGCCCGCTCCCCCCGGCTGTGGCCTAACCCCACGGGCCGTGGCGACACGAATGTCCCCGCCCGCCGGCCCCCTTCATCCTGTGGATTCCTCTTCCACCTCTCCAGTTCTTCCTCGCGCTATTCAGCCGCCCCTTCCCATCCTGTAACCAAAAATGCGAGACTTTGCATGCATCCTTCAGTTACGGGTCCTTCTGGGGACGAGGTCCCGGCCTGGCAGGGTTCGTTTGGCTCTCGCGTGTGAGTTTCACCTTCCAGGCTCTGTAATTCATCAGCAAACGCGGGGAGCCCATCTTCGTCTATTTCTTTCTCCTAATTAAACTGTGCAAGGTCAAGCACAGATCCTGGGGCACTCCACTAGAGACCTGCCAACTTGGTATCAAACGCTCCTAACTATTCTTGGGTTCCATCCTATTGTACCCTCATCTCTTCTCTTCGTTTTGTCTACTGGGATAGTTTGAAAGACTCTTATTGATGCTTTCCTTGAAATCTCTTTAAGGCTAAGTCTGTTGGCATCTTTTGATCTGCCATTCAAATAGCCCTGTCAGAAAAAAACTTGTGGGTTCTTAGTAGTCACCGTTTTCTCTTCTAGCAGTTCACGATATAGCCCTTTAATAATGTAATCTTGTTCTTTTCCTCAAAAATTTCTTCTTGTTCAATAGATTTTCTCTGTAGTTGGGGTTATTTTTTTTACTTCTAACTTTTTCCCATTTAGTTATAGCTAGTATTTACATAGCAGAGACTTTATTTGTAATCACAATTACATTTTTATGTAATTTTATGGTTGAGGAAACCGAAGCAGTGAATTAAGTGACTTCGGCTAGTAAGTCATTGTTATATTACTTCATAAGGCAATCTAGTATAAATTCTGCTTGTGTTATCTTCATCCTTTTTACATTTGGGGAAACTGAGGCCGGTGGAGGTTAAGTGACTTTCAAATAGAAACACATTTATATAGCATTTTATGTGATGCTTTCTATATAACACTTTAAGATTTGCAAAGTACTTTGCATATTATCCCCTTTCTTTTACAGTTAAGAAAACTGAGAAAAATAGAGGTTAAGTGACACACAGATGTGGATCTAAGGCAATATTTGAACTCAGGACTCCTGATTCTTAATTTAGTACTTTCTCCACTACCCACCTATGATCTGATGTGAGCTGGAAACTAAATTCACTTTTTCTACTCTGTTATCCAATTTTCCCACTAGGATTTATTGAGTTTTCCACTAAAGCTCTATTTTGACACCCTGTCATTTCATGGATATGACCAAGGGTTCTAGTGAGGTCACAGCTTTGGCAGGTTCAAGCATGAAAGACTTTAGCTACCTCCCTTGTGGCAGACATGCCTGGGTAGGTTCAGAATGAGTCATCACATGGTTAGGTCTGCATAGAAACATGTTATAGTGCAGTGGTTTTAAACTCACATAGAAACAAATGCCTACCCACAGCGTATTGTGTTAGAAAACCACAAATAACATTACTATGTTTTATTGTAATTTTATTTATTCTGGTAAACATTTCCCAATTATATTTTTATCCTATTGCACTGTAATTTGACTCTTCTGACAGTGGTTAGACTCAATCAAGTTCTCAATTCAGGTCCAACCGAAGACACTAAAGACACTTATAGGTTGTATGATCCTTAGCAAGTCACTTAGCCTTTCTGGATCTGTTTCTTTAATTGTATGAGGGAGAGGGTTTGACACAGCAACCCCAAAGTCCTCTTCCACCTCTCAATGTATGATCCTAAATATATACAAAATAAAAACAAGATAATTGGTGGGAGAGAGATGTACTAGAAAGGAAGAATTAGAAAAGACAAGATATAGAAGGTGCCCCTCGAGCTGAACTTTGAAAGAAACTAGATAATGCAAGAGATGAAGGTGATGACAGGAATTCATTTTAGTCATGAGGATAGCCTGTGCAAAGTCCTGGAGACAGAATAGGCAGAACAGTGTTCTGTGTAAGTAATAGCAAAGCCAAGTTGGCTAAACTCCAGAATTCACAAAAGAAAGTAATTACGTGTAATTAGAGTGGAAAGGTAAGTGAGAAAAAAGTTTCAAAGGACTTTAAATCCCAAACAGAGGAGTTTGTATTTGATCCCAGAAGTCATAGCAAGTCTGTGAAGATTATCAAATAGAGTAATCTGGGATTTAGGGAAAAATACTTTGACAGCTGTCTGGAAGTCAGATTGGGAAAGAGGAAACATTTCAGACCAGGACATCAAATAGAATGATATTATAGTCATTCAGTTAAAAGATAATAAAGAGATGAACAAGGGAGTGAGGGAAAAAAAACTTCTACTAAGGATACTTCCCTAGCTTAAAGAGCCTTGTAATACTCCATCTGAAGAGACCATAAAAGCAAACAGTTTGATAACAGTTATACCTCTGAAATTAGACAAAAAAAATTCCATATTTCTTTTTTAAAATGCAAGAAAAATATATGCATTGATTTGCACTCAGTTCATCAATTCTCTCTAGAGGTGAATAGTATATTTTAATTTTGTGTTTTTTTCAGATTGTCTTGGATCATTGTACTGATCAGAGCAGCCAAGTTTTTTGCAGTTGATCATCATTTCAATATTGCTCTTGCTATGCAGTGATCTGGTTCTTCTCATTTTATTTTGCATCAATTCACATAGATCTTGCCATGTTTTTTCTGAAACTACTGTTTCTTATAGCATAGTAGTATTACATCACAATCATGTGCCACAGCATGTGCATCCATTCCCCAGTTGATAAGCAATACTCTTGTTTTCTAATTCTTTGACACCATAGAAAGAGCTGCTGTAAATTTTTTTATACACATAGGTGCTTCTCCTTTCTCTATGTTATCCAAAATCATCAATTAACTGATGCTATTCTTCTAGAGAACAAAACTGTGAGGCCCTTTCTGGACTACATGTAGGATTTTCTTGGGCTTTCTGAAATCAAAGCTTCTCTGCACATTGTTCTCTTCCAATTTGCCTCCTGCAAAGGTTAAGATTGAGTTCAGAACAATAATTATATCCTAAGCACAAACCATCAGGCCCCCAGTTCCTTTTCCACAAGCCCGATGTCCAATGTCTAACTATACCTGATGTAATCATGCATGGACCTGAGAGGAAAGACATCCAGAAAGGTAAGTGAATGAGAACTTTTCTTGAACATTCATTTTCTGAGCATCTGCTATTTGTTTGGCCCTTTCTACCTCCTCTGATTAGAGAGGCAACAATAGTGGGCCAGTAGTTTTTGGGAAAGAATATAACTTATAATTCCCCACAGAGTGGAAGCTATTGCTTATTCAAACCCTCTTATAGAATCCATAGAACTTAATGTTTTAACATCCAGAGACTGTTTGGAACTAAGTAGAATCCAGGAGTTAATGTTGCTGAATCTAGTATTCATAGAGTAAAACTTGGAAAGGTACTCCAAGGCATCTTGTCCAACTCACACTTAAATAGGAATCTTTTACAACATACATGACAAGTGATAATCACCCTTTGTCAGGCAGCCCATTGCACTTTTGAAGAATTCTAATTACTAGGAACTTCTTCCTCCATCAAGCTGAAAGTTGCTTTTCAGCAATTCTTCTTTGCTTCTTGTCCTACCCCCACTCTACCCTTGTCCCCGAGGTCAAACAAAACACATTTTACTACTATTCTGCATTCCACAATCCTGATAATCCTTCTTGGGATATTCTCCAGTTTTATAAATATTTGTCGAATAAAGGAATCAATATGCTTCATAAATGTTATGCCTCAAATGGAGCACAGTACTCCAGATGTGATATGATGATGGTAGATTTCAGTGGCACATTAACATTTCACCTCCCTTTGCCCAGTAGAATATAAACTTCCTGAAGAAAGGTCATGTTTATTTCTTTTTATCCTTGTGTACCTGATACCAGTGAAATTTAGGTTCTTCCTAAACTGCTGTTGTCCCCTTCTTATGTTTAATATAAAACCTCACATATAGCAGGCATGGGCTATAAATCCCTCTTGAATTAATAGCTAATAAAAGCTAGCAATTATATAGCACTTTAAAATTTGCAAAGTACAAATAAACATTTTTCTGTCCCTTTCTGGATTACTCTCATCTTATGCTGTTTCCATAGAATTTTGTTTTTACTTACCTGCAGTACATTTAGGAATCCATTTTTTCATATCATTTATTATGATAGATTTAGGAAAGTGATCTTGTCACTTTGAAGACATTTTCTTAGAACTACATAATACTAGGTCACCTAGTAGTAGAAGACTAGAAATTAAAAGATCCAAACCATTTGGATCTGTATATAGCAAGTTGCTTTTTATCCCTGCTGAATTGACTTGTCATTCTGTTTACATTGACTCTCTCCTACCTGCCTCAGATACAGAAGAAAAACCTTTTGCAGTCTTTTCCTTCTCCTTAGAGAGTTGGCCACTAAGATTTCATCTTTTGATGCAAACTGTTCCTTTGGCAACAACCCTTAAATCTTACTAACTATACTGTTACTTACTAACTATAATGTCTCAATCTTTAAATTTTTAACTTGTTTTAGGCTCTTTTCCTCACTTAAATGAATTTAACTTCTTTGTTGATCCATGAGTACTTCCTAAACAAGTTTCTACCTGGTAAGCTTTTGAAGATAGAAACCCTAGACAAGGATCTCCAGCTGCCTTTTCCTTTCCTGGCTATCTCCTTCTAAGTAAGGGCAAAAAGCACAGGACCTATAAGGCTGAGGGAGTTGTAGATTCCCTGGGAAGTTACAGAGTTCTTTTTTTATCAGAAAATAGTATATTTAGTAAGTTACTTCTATAGATGTAGCTTCAGTCATATGAGCTAGAGGCAGGAATATAAGCAACTTAAGTGACTTTACTAAACTTTAAGATATGAAGTCATTGCATCATAAATTAGTAATAAAAATGTGTAACATCCTTTTTTCCCTCTGTTTTTGCCTATGCTGACCTTGAAAGAATTTTTATCTGTTCTTGCTTTATTTTATAAAAAAATATTCCCATATCTCTCTAATTTAACTTAAAGTTTTCTTGATTATTAATTCATGGGACTTCTTGGTATATTATTGGCTCAAGATTTTTTTTTATCAGGGACAAGTCCAACTCAATAAATATTATTAAACATCTTTTATGGAATATCATGGTAGGCCAAATGACATAAAGAGAGAACTCTCGATGCCTTCTCTAAAGAAGTTTACAGTCAAGTAGGAAGGAAGATATATAAAAAAATATATATATCTTATAGCAGTGATGGCAAACTTAAATAAAAATAGATTATATTGACTTGCAAGACCTCAAATTCACTTTTTTGGGGGTTTTTCAATATTTATTTTTATTTTCCTAATTATATTTTAGTGTAGTCTGAGCCTGCCTTAAAATGGTTAAGAGTTTAACACTTCTGGCTTAAAGTAATATCTAATAGTCATGAGAAATCCAAAGAGAGAAGGAGCAGTTCTTAATGGAACAATAAGGGAAGATTCCATGATGAGATATCATCTGAGCCAGGTTTCATTGGACAGAGAATATTCCAGGCATGCTGTGATTGATGACATGTGTAAATGTATAAAGGCCAGAAAGACAGACTAAGATCAGGAAGCAATAAACAGTCTAATTTAGAGAACAATGATATGAAACTGTCAGAGTAAATTGTATATAGAGTATACAGTTATATAGAGCACTGCTAGGTGCTGAAAGAGACACAATTTGGATAAGACTTGGGCATTGTCCTCAAGAAGCTACTTTGTTTTCAAATAAAAGTGTAGAGCCATAATATACAATCTTATATACTTTATGCATTAGAGATGTACAAAGCAAAATATAATGTAGAGTTTGATGAGAAATGTAGCAAAAAATCAAGGAAAGTTTTCTGGAGCAAGTAGAATTTCCTCTAGTTTCTGTGAAGCTGCTTATTCCTGGTTCTCCAATCTGAATGAATAGAATACTCTTAACCTCTCTCCAGAAATTGGCTTTTTGTGAATGGTAGGTAAGTTGATTCAACTAAACTAGACATAGAGAAGGCAAAGTACAATGGAAATCTGATACATTTCTTTTGGGCTCCTGTGAATAATCAGGATGTTAGTGCAGCATTCTTGTCTCTTCTTCCATTGGGCAGCCCACATTTTTTCTCTCGTTTTTATACTATCTTTAAATTTAGGGCAAATTCTTCTCAAAAAAGCTTCCATTGAGATCCATCCTGATTTTACCTCTGACCTAGATGGCTGCTCTGCTCTTTCCCTCTCCACCCAGGCTCCAAAATCTTATGTTCTGCTTCAAATCATTCTTATTTTATTTAATTCCATTAGTATAGTCCATTTTAAAATCATTTTAAAAGATTATCCTGCAAGATTGCCATTGTGTTTAAAAGGAAGAGTTCTACTACTGTAAAATGTCTGAGAACCATTGACCCGAAGAATTAAGTCTCTTTGGCATGACATTTAAGACCCCTATTTTGTGCCTACCCTTCCCCCTCCTTACCTCTTTGATCATTGCCTCCTTACTCACTAAATTCCAGTGGCTCCAGGATTAAATAGAAAGTCCTCTGCTTGGCTTATAAAGTCCTTTTACAACCTGGAATTTCTCTTTCTTTTTGGTCTTCTTATACCTTATACTTTATTTCTCTCTATAATTGCTGTGATCTAGCTACACTGGTCATCTTGCTAATCCTCAAATGTGACATTCCATCAACCTCTTTAAAGACTGATTATACCTACTGTCTGGAATTTTCTCCCTCTTGACCTAGTTTCCTGCAAAACTCAGCTCAATTCCCACCTTCCGCAGGAGACTTCCCAGTCTCCCTCAGAACTCCCTCTGAAATTGCCTTATATATTGGCACATTGTTATTTTCATGTTGTCTTGTATCCCCAGTGCTTAGCACAGTGGAACACAATTAGCTCTTAATCAATTCTGTTGAGTGATTGTGAAACCTGAAATGTTCACTCTAGTCCTGATGGTGTATTATAATTCCACATGCATCTGGGTACCTTCCACAAAAAAGTAATACTCAGTTATAAAAAGCATAATCTGTCACACACAGAGTTGGCATTCATGATTACTTGATACCAGCTTGACCTAAATGGCCCTGTGACTCCCCAGAAATTCTGGTTGGGAGGGTGGTGGAATCCTGGCATGCGATATCAGGGGAATTCTGGGCAGGCCTTTCTCAATCATGACTGCTTTTTTCCCCCCCCAGCTCTGCCTGCCCTCCAGGTTCCTGCACATCTTCTGAGGGGACCCCGGGAGACCAGGTAATGGCAGCTGAGCTCCTGCCAGCCTGGTCCCAGGTGAGCCTTTCTACCAGAGATTCCATAATTTCTGGGTGCCCAGTGACCCCTCATTTCCTACCTATCTCAGGAACTTGATTGTCCAATAGCTATTCTGTCCAGGTACCTTACCCCTGATTCTCATCCAAAGATGAGAAGAACCATATAGTCTGCTCCCAGGTTTCTGTCATTCCCCATTTCCCACATTTTGCTTTCCAGTTTCATTCCCCTCAGCCTCATAAAACCAGGAGTAAAAGTCTAGTCATACCTAAAATTGGATTTGCTGCTCTACAACATTATTCACAGGTAATCACCTTTACTTTGAAGACCTCCAGGGACAGGGAACTCACTTATCTACTCAGGTAGCCCCTTCCATTTGTAGGTCTCTCTAGTTGTATTGTGCTAGGAAGTTTCTCCCTCTAACACTATTGGTCCCAGTTCATAGAACTTGTTCTTATAGAACTCTGTTTCTTCTTTTATATGTTTTCAGTGATCTATGTTACTTCCATCTTTTCATTTGTGTAGAATATCTGTAACCCCCGTGGGACATCATGTCCATCACTGTCCTTCTGTGCTTCTGCTCAACTAATATGTTCTGTAACCTCTAGGGTACAGCTATGGAAGGGCTTCAGCCCTGATAGAGACCTTCAGAAAGCAGCTGACTCAAAGAAATTCTCTTCTTTGTGCCAGCTCTGTGATCTCCACTAGAAATTTGTCATCCTTTTTTTTTTTTCTCTGTGTTCTTCCATGGTTGTATTGCCTTTTTCTTTATCCACATGATCTTCACCACCTCCCCAGAGGGGTTTTCACACAGCTGGGCATCTTTCTGATTCAGCCAGCCTTCTATCTGCTTTACTCTTCTGAACATATTGTTCCCATCCATTGTTATATTCAAGTCATGAGTCACACCCCATCAAGTTTCAGGAGATACCTATGAGATCATATTTGCCTATTTACATCACAGTCTAAATCACTTTGTCCATTCCCCATCCTGTGATCGTTGGTATGTGATCACCTTTAACTACTAGTCCCATTTTTATGCCTCTTCCTTTTTCAATCCTCTGGAGTTTTGGACACCTCCCCTGAAATTCTTTTCCCTTAATTATATCTGTTATACCCTACAGTTTCTGACTTAAGTTATATCTGGATAGTTTTATTCAGACTCATTTTTTAATTTTAAAATTATTATAAATTTAATAACTAACAGGAAAAATAAACATAAAATAAGGGCTCTTTCCTAAAGCTGTTAGGAAAATTACATTTAGACAGCCAAATATTCTTTTGTACTATTCTCCTTTCTAAAACTGAAGTTCTACTAATGGAGGCTTTTTTTCTTTCTTTTTTTAAATATAGAGTTGTAGTCACTGTATAGAGTTATGACTTCTGTCCTTGCTTTACATTACTTAACATATCTTTCCACATTTTCTCTTATTTATATTCATCCTTTTTTACAGCATTTTACAGTATTGTTCTGAAAGGTTTGGGACTTTGGGCATATCGGAGAAATTCAATGCAGAAATTTTCCATTAATAAAGATTGGCAATTTATCTGTAACTTTTTAAGTCCTAGAAAATTGCTTTATAAACCTAGAAGTTATATGCTTTGCTCATAGCTACAGCCAGTATTGTTCAGGCTCAAGACTTAAGTTTTCCCAATTCCCAAGGCCAGCCTTCTATCCATTATGCCATGTTTCTTCTAATAATACAGTAGTGTACTATAATTTTTTGAGCCATTTTCCATGTATATCTAAGTTTTTCATTTCCCACTATTGTAAATAAATATAATGAGCTAATATTTTTACATAGATAAGCACTTTTTTTCTCCAAAAAGTTCTTTTTTTTTTTTTTTTTTTTTTTTTTGGCATTGAATTGGTAGGTCAGAAAATATGACTAATTTTGTGACTTTTGTACATTGTCAGATTGTTTTTATAAAATGTTTATAATAATTTATAATCCCACCAACTATGAGTTTCTGCCAATATTACATCTTCCTGTTTTGTTGTTGTTGTTGTTGCCATTTTAGTGAGTCAAAAGTATATTAAGATCGATTATTAGGGTAATTGATTATTTTTTCATGTGGTCATTAACATTTCATATTTCCTTCTTTGAAAATCATCTGTACATGTTCTTGGACCATTGATCCATAGGGAATTAGAGATTCACAGGTAGGATCTTATATAGGTCATGATATTATAGATAGGTTTTTTGTTTTTTTTAAACAGCTTCTGAATATCGGGCCTTTCTAACATTTATTACAAATGTTTTTCTGAATCATTTTCTTTCTTCTAATTTTAGAGGCCTTGTTGTTTGTTGTCATAAATCTTTTTATCTTTGTGTAGCATAGGTTTAGGCAGACTCATCCACACCAGCAGTTTAGTTTGTGGAGTTTGGAAATGGTATCTCTTAAACCTAAAATATTTTGCCAGATGATCATACAAAAGCAATCATCATATGTTCACAGAAAACAGATGTAAAGCCTTTCTTTCCTCATTTCTTCCTCTCAAACTGGAAAGGGCAGTAGGGGGCCACCAGGCAGCCCAGATGTCCCAATTCTTAGGCTGTAAATGGTGGTAGACAGTAACAAGTCCCAGCTAGCTCCCTGTAAGTCAGCCTAAGAATTAGCTATGTCATCTCACAGCTTTCTATGCTTCCATACTGGTCCTTCTGGTCCTCCTGCTCTCAGCTTTCTCTATTGCTTCTCTGATTTCTTCTAAATCAATTCCCTGACAGTTCTCAGGGAACCTCCTAGTAGTCAGTGACTGTGCTAAATTTACCTTGAGGTAAAAGTGCTTTTCTTTCAGAGTGTCTAAACGATATTTGAGTTAATATTTCTCTGTTATAAACTTAAGAACTCCAAATCACATATAAGTAAACTGTCTGATTACATTTTCCTACAGAGATCATTCCTATAGTCATTTCTCTCTCTTTAAACAGGTCTTCTCCTTACATTCATCTAAGGAACAAGTCTCTATTTCATCCTAATAATATTATATGTTTCCCTTAAAATTTTATCTGAAAGATTGTGTTTCACAAGTTAACTTTACCAGTTTTCCTTGCACAAAAATATTTTTAAATTTCTAAATTGTATTATCAAAGCCATAATTTTGTCTTTAATAATTTCATCCATCTATAATTTTTCTCCCCACCACTGTCAGATCAAATATAGTTTCTTTTTTTCCTGTTTTTTGTTTGTTATTTAGTCTGTTTACGCTTAGCTTTTTTAGTTGTTAATCAGTCTAATCAAAGTTACTCTGCTTATGCTAATAACTCTGTTAATTAATATCTTTAATATGAACTTCTTTTTGTTCCCTTTTTCCTTCATGTTTCTCCTACTTTTCCACTCTTTTTGTGTTCTGAAATATTTTGTAGTTTAAGTACTGCAATATATTCTGTACCCCTCACATTTTGGTAGCAACTAGTTTGTCATGATTAAAAAAGTATAAATTAGTTTTAAATGTTCATCCTGTTTTATTTGAAAACAACTTTTGCTTCAAGGTTTTCTTGAAGTTTATATGCCTTTCTGTAACTTCTTCAAAATAAAAATATTTCTCATATGTCTGTCTCTTGACCTTAATACAGCAGACTTGATACTTCATATAAAATTTTCTTGGGGATATGGTTTATGTCCCTGTAACTAGATTCTGTGTGTATCATAATCCCATTTCTATTGCATTTCCTTGTACTTATTGAAAAGTCTCCTATGAACCAACTTGGTTAAGTAATTTTTTATGTTTCTGGCATCCTGGAAAATTTTTTTCTTATAAGGGTCTAATTATAAATGTGTTGAATCCTGAACCTTTTTCAGTTGAATTTTTGTGGATTCTTTATTTGTATTTATCTTTTTTCCTATATTTCCACAAAGAACTTGTGGAATACTGGATTTATAGTTTTATTTTTCTAAATTTTCTAGGACATCAGTATTCTTCAAATTACTGCATCTTTACATAATCTCTATGGCAGTCTTTTGAATCTGTATGTTTTCCCACTGTTTGGATAATTCAAATGTTTTCTGAATCTTTATTTCCACTGCATTTGTTATTAGCTGTAATTCATTAAGTCTGTTATTGGTTATTTCTGTGCTAAGGTAGTACTATATTCTCCATATTGATGACTTAATTCATTATTTTCTTTCCATTTTTTATCTCTAGCTCAAGTTCTTCAAGGATTTATTTTTTACTTAAAGATTTTTTAATTTGGTCTTGTGAATTACTTAGAAGCATCAATTCTTGCATCATTTATCATTCGAAGACATTTCTTTTTCCTTTTCCACTTGCATCATCATTTCTAGTACATTAGCTTTAATCATCAGACACAAACATTTGTAATGAATGTGAAGTTGCAAATCTGTTACATACAGCTTATTTCTTTTAATAGTACTAATATTTCCTTGTTTGTCTCTTTCCCCCCCGGAAAACTCTCTAGTGTCCTATCTACAATGCTTTTCTTTCTTCTCTTGTCGTTTTTTTTTTTTTTTTTTTTTTTTTTTTTTTTTTTTTTTTTTTGGCATCACTTTCACTATACCCTCATCTCTCTTCATTCCACCACCATCACTCCCATAAAAGCCCTCCTTATAACAAAGGAAGAGTCACACAAAATGTATTTGTGTAATAATGCTTGTTTCAAGAAATGTTTATGTCATACCTGTACCTATGGTCTATTGCCTCTTGCCCCAAAAGTGGAGAGCTTCATTTTAAGGCTTGTCAGTTGTGCATTGGTCAGTTCTTGGGCCTTTCACAATTGTTTTCACAGTGTTCTGGTTGTTAAATAAATTTTTCTTCTGGTTTTTCTCACTTCATTCTGCATATAAATCTTTCTGTGAACTCATTCTTTTTTTTTTTTTTTAATTGCAATGTGAAATGTAAAGTCATTTACATTTGTAGAGTATAAGTTGTAAAGTTATTCTTTAATTTGATGAATGCTCACTCCCCTGTTTTCTGCTTTCCTTCTCATTTTGGTTGCATTTGATATGTTTGCACAAAACCTTTTTAATTTAATGTAATCAAGATTATCCATTTTACTTCCCATAATGCTCTCCATCACTTGTTTTGGCACATATTCTTCCCTTATCCATAGAACTGACAGATAAAATATCCATGTTCCCTTCATTTGCTTATGATATCTCCCTTTGTATATAAAATCATGTATACATTTTGGTATACAAATCTAATCTTGGTATATGATGTGAGATGTTAGCTATACCTTGTTTCTGCCAAATTGCCTTCCAATTTTCCCAGCAGTTTTGTCACATAGTGAGTTCTTGTCCCAAACACTTAGATCTTTGTGTTCACCAAACATTAGATTTCTGTGGTCATTTTCTACTGTGTATTGTGTACCTAATCTATTCCACTGACTTTTTTTTTTAATTTGTTCCCTGATATTCTTGACCTTTTGTTCTTTCAAATGAATTTTGTTAGGATTTTTTTCTAGCTCTATACAATAATTTTTTGTTGTAAAATAATAATAATTTGATATGGCACTGGATAAGTAGATTAATTTAGTCCAATTATTTTCTTAGGAAACAGGACTGTTACAGTTATTTTTGTACCTTTGTCTCACTTCCTTCTTTCTCTTGAGTTCTTTGAGGAATATTCCTAGTAGTGATAGTAGCTTGAACAAAGGACATGTGCAATTTAATGGCCTTTTGAACATCGTTCAAAATTGCGTTCCAGAATGGTTGGACTAATTCACAGCTCTACCAAAAATATGTTAGTGTTTCTGTCTCTCCAACTATTCCACAGTGTTTTTAGCCTGTATAAATACTTTTCTTAATATTTTTCATTTATTTGGGTTGATTTATAGTTCTCTTCTGTATCTTCATTGTGACTTAGAGCAGTGGCCTCTGAGTCAGGACACTTACTGTGTGTCCTGGGCAAGTCACTTACCAAAACAAAATAGAAGACATTTGAGTTGGGTTTGTCAGGTCTGAAAAGTTTCTCAGAAGGCTTTCTTGAATGCCCCTGTTACATGTCTCTAAAAGCCAACATCCCTACTAATTGCTTACTTTAGGTGGGCATTATTTTTTCTTTATTATCGGCAGAAAGTCATTAACCACAAATACCCTATTTACAGAAAGACTTAGAGTAGCAGACCCTGAAAGTCCTTGAACCCCTTTGAAGGGGTTCATGATGTCAAAACCATTTTTGTAAAAACATGAAGACATTATTTGCCTATTAAAACACTCGCTTTTCCAACTACATACTTGTGTGAAGCCAGACTTTCTTCTCATACTTTAACCAAAACATCATATTGCTACAAATTGAATGCAGAATCAAATAGGTGAATGTAGCTGGCTTCTGTGAAGCCAGACTTTTAAAAACTCACTCATTTTTTCTTTTGGAAAAGTTGTGTTGCATAAAAATATTATTTATGCTAATATATAATAGGAGTATTATTGTTTTTTAAATGAATTAATATTTCAGGAATACATTTTCATTTCTAATGCAGTAAATATTGATAGATATAATCCAAATAAGCAAAAGCTCTCCAAAATCCTCAGTAACTTTGTAAAGAAATCCTCAGTAATTTTTAGGAGTGTAAAGGGTCCTAAAACCAAAAAATTTGAGAACTACTAACACAAAGAAGAGTACTGGACAAGAATTCTCTGATTTTAAGGCCTACCCTGGACATCCAGCTATGTGACTTTGGGTAAATACCTTAATCTCTTGGAACTTCATTCTCATTTATAAAATGGGAATAATGTGTAGTACATATAATGGAGCTGGAAATGAGATGACTTTATAAAATTCTTTATAAACTTTAAAAGCTCTATTTCAATCTTAATATTATTACACAGGGGAAAATGCCTTTACTTTGATGCTATTTGAATGTCTTCCTCATTCTATGGAAAATAAAAAGCTGCTTTTTCCTCATGCATCCCAAATTCTCTCTCTAGGGAAAAAACTTCCTCTCTCTCATGCAAAATAAACTGTTCAAAAGTTCCTCTTCTCATCACATAATCTCAAAAGGCATAATCTGAACCTAAACAGGAATCACTTTAGCAGGATCTCAGCCTTTACTTGAAGACTTCCAGTGATCCACAACCCCTTGAAAAATCTCATCCTTTTTTGGGCCTGTTCTTATTACAAAAAAATATACCTTTATGTTAAGCTTAAATATGTCTCTCTCTAGCTTCCATTCATTGCTTCTAATCCTACCCCCTGAATCTAATATTCTTCCTTGTGATGGCTTTGACAAGACTTGAAGACAGGAGTCTTCAAGACTTACCCAACCTGATCACACTCCTAGAGATACAATCCATCATCTCTCTGTGTTTCCTAAAATGTGGTATATATCACTGAACACAATTTACATCACTCTCACCTCCCTAATTCAAAGCAAAATGTGTTTTTAATGGAAGCTAATATTCTTGTATGAGACTTTGTCATATCTTATAGAAGTCCAGATGTGGGGCAGCTAGTTGGTGCAGTGGATAGAGCACCAGCCCTGAAGTCAGGAGGACTTGAGTTCAAATCTGGCCTCAGACGCTTAACACTTCCTGGCTGTGTGACCCTGGGTAAGTCACTTAACCCCAATTGCCTCAGGAAAAAAAAAAAAAGAAGAAGAAGAAGAAGAAAGAACCAGATATACTAGGGCTATATCTTTCCCTGTTCTACCAATATATTAGCCATACGTGTATGAGACTTGTTTTTGATTAACCCATGCTGACTCATGGAAAGAAAATAGTTCTTCCCTTTAAGTAATAATAAACTACCTTTTAAATAATACTTCCTGATATTTCCCCAGAAATTGGCATCATGCTTATATCATGGCTTAATAAGTTATCCTTCTAAATTTTGCAATTGGAGTTATTTGTCCATCTCCACTCCACTATACCACTTTGATGTGGTATAGTAAAAAATTACTGAACTTTTGGGACAGAGTCAAGATGGCAGAATAGCAGGAAGAAATACAGCCAATTTCCCTCCTTCCCTCCCAAGGGCCTCCAATTAAATGGAGTAAATGCCCCCAACTGTTGTTTTTTGTGGTGAGGCGGGGCTAGGCAGTTGGGATTAAGTGACTTGCCCAGGGTCACACAGCTTATTAGTGTTAAATGTATCTGAGACCAGATTTGAACTCAGGTCCTCCTGACTTCAGGGCCGATGCTCTATTCACTATAACATCTAGCTGCTCCCTAACTGATTTTTAATTGGGAAATCCAAGGCATGCTGGGAGGTTAGGGGGGAAATAGAGGCATTTGTCCATCCCAGATCAGCATAAGAAGACAGAGATCTATAGGCATAAGGGATTGGATTTGACTATGAGTGTGCTGTGAAACATTCCCGCACCTCATCTGGGTCCCAGATCCACACTTGAATATAACATTTTATGGGATATAAGAACAGGTAAACCCTAGCAGTTTGTCATCCACTACCCAGTTCCAGGTCACAGAATAGTTTGGATTAAGGAAGGGACCTGAACTCATGATGAGGAGTGATTGCAGATCCTATTTATTATACCAAGCAAGAAGGAATTTAGAAGCAACAAGAAGGTGGCTCTGATCTCAGAGACAGAGTGTGGACTCATTCTCAGTTTGTAGCTCCATTTGAAGCTTTCAAAAGAATAACCAGGACACAAATCCCAGACCAGATGGAAGCCTGTATTTTTGCCACTCTGAACTAGCAGAATTTTTCACTCAGTAGATAGATAGCAAATGAGTCCAGCAGCAGTCTGTTGTTGCGCAAATCCAAACCTAAGTCAGGAACTTTCAATATCAGACCTTACCCTAGATCACTCCATGAGCACTGAAAGCATGTAGATCCCAGCCTAAGATATACTTATTTGGGAATAACCAAACATTCCCAAGAAAGCAGCCAGAGTTCCAGCCCAGACCAACACACAGAAGCATGCAGAGCCTTTAGAAATAGATAGAATCCACTGGTCACTATCTGGGGTAGGGGTGGGGAGGGGGAACCCAAAAATGAAAACTCCCTGGAACATCATAGCCAAAATTCAGAGCTTTCAGATCAAGGGGGGGAGGGGAGAGCAAGGGAACTTCAAGCAACTAAAATTTTAGCAGTGTGACCCTGGGGAATTTAACATCCACCAAATATAAAGAAATATAATATAATATATATAATATAAAGAAATATAATATAATAATAAAGAAGACAAAGGGTATAGGTATATATCTGAGAATAACTTGGAGGTTGGGGAAGGGGGGTTCTTTGTAAGCCTTTATATAGTGCCTACTATGTGCCAGACACTGTACTAAATACCATGGTTTGTTGTTGTTGTTTTAAACAAATCTCTTTTTTGATTCTCACAATGACACCCAAGAAAGATAGTTCTCCCCATTTTACATTAAGGAAATTTGGGGCAAACGGTTAAATTACTTGTCCAGTATCCCAGAGTTAGTAAATGTCTAAGTTTTGAATGTAGGTCTTCCTGATTCCAAGCCCATAGTTCACTCTATCCTCTATACTATTAGTTGTCTCAGTAAAACTGAGTATAATTCCACAGGGAGAGAATGGGTTATTAATGAAATAAAAAAGATTTTCCTGAGCATTTCTGATTAAAAGACCAGTACTACACAGAAACTTTGAAATTTAAGCACAAAAGTTAAGAGTAACAAAAAATGGTAAACACAAACCAAGATGATAAAGAACTAAACAAGGGTAAATTGCTTGCATTTAGGAGGTGATACACGTGTCCTTTCTCAATCTTTACATCTATCATAACATAGAATAACTTATTTGACAGACAGTCTACAAATGGTTCTGTCATGAATCAATGATCTTAAAAGAACATTTTCAATAAATTTAATAAAGGTGAGCTGAGGTACATACTGTATACAAAATCAGTTTATTAACAATGGCACATATAACTATTAATGAAGTGGATGAGACTGGCCACCTCAACAAAACCAGTGACTCTGATGAGAAGAGGGAGGTCTTGATAATGATGGAACACTAAGAAAAACAGACTGGCATTCAGGTGAGGCTAATCATATCCCTCTCTGACAGTTAAGAAATGTTCGTTGTTTTATGGGAGGACCAATCTTGTATCTTTGCTAGATCAAAACTACCAGATTTGTTATCTCCTCAGAAGAGATAAATTTCACAAGGACTATCAAGGACAGAGGATATGTTTTAGCGATGGCAACTTATGATGCTTGGAAATTGCCCAGGAGCTACCAGTATAAAAAATAATCACTTCTCTTAATTATACCTTTAAACTAACTGAAGGGAAAACTAAATTCTTGAACTTAACTCAAGAATATAGCAAGGATAAGGCTTTAAGCATATATAGATCAGTTATAAAATCAATACAGTATAAACTCAATTACATTATAGAATCCATGTAGAAAAAACTAGAGATAATGTTAATTTTGATATTTTCAAGAAAGGGTGAAACAAATGCATGGGGGAGAGGAATTGAGAGAAAGGTTAGGAAAAATTATATAATTGAAATGCACAAGGAGTCTCTATAAACAAGGAAGAAGCCATAATGGGGAGTAGCTAACCCTTGAACATTAGTAACCCAAAATAGTCATAGGAAGGAAGAAAACACAGTTAAACAGAAATATATTTCATATGCCACTCAACAAGAAAATAGGTAAAGGAAAGAAGGAAAAATTGGAGGGATTAGTTTAACCAAAATAAATTAAGGATATACAAAAACATATAGCTCTTTTTGAAATGGCAAAGAATGGAAATTTGACAGAAGTGCCATCAATTGTACCATAAGAAGTAATGAAGGAAATGTTTTCACAGAAACTTGAGGTGACTTTTAATGTATTGATGCAGAGTGAAGTGAACAGGGCCAAGAGAACAATTTATAAAATATCAGTATGGTAAAGGAGAACCACTTTGAAATAAATTAGGAACTCTGATTATCAGTGTAATGACCAAGGACAATTCCACAGGACTTAGAATGAAACATACTACCCACTTTCTGATAGAAAGATGAAGGACTCAATGCAGAATGGGATAGAGAGAGAGAGAAATACATACTATGGGGGTTTTTTAAGACATGGCCAGTGCAAAAATTTGTTTTGCTTGACTATGCATGTTTTTATCCCAGGGTTTTGATTTGGTTTTGATTCTCATTTCAGGAGTTTGGAAAGGTGGATTTTTACTGATTTAAAAAAAATTAATTTAAAAATATTAGAATTAGGAAAATCTAGATTTTAATCTCAGTTCTGATTATTATTGGCTGTATGACTATGGGCAAAGTGACGATCTCTCTAAGGTCTCAATTTAAAGTGTTTCATAAATGTGAGTTCTTCATGGTTGCTCAAAGATTATGAGCACAGTTCACCCATCATTGACACAGGTTCTTTGATTACTCTCATTTGGAACAGATGCCTTGAACTTGCCCAAGGTAGGTAGGAACTCCCTTAATTTCTCATCACTGATCTGTCATATGGGTTTCAACTCTTTATTAATCATTTTTGTACTATCCTTTCTAGTCATTTTCCTTAGTAGGGAAAAAAGAGGCAAAACCAGAGAGAAATAATTCTGTCTTCTTGAATTTGTCCATTATTATCACCATCCCATCCTAAACACCACTCATGTCTCATCTTTGATATTCCTGTGGAGCGAATGTAGCTTTAAAAAACATTTTTTATTGTTTTTAGTATCTATCCCTACCCTCAGCTCATTCTAAATTCTAGTATCCCTCACTCTGTTCTTATGAGACCAAGCCTCCTTTTTGTAGACATACTGTTAACTGCCTTTGCTTCCAACTTTTAGATACATCTTTTCAAAAAAATTAGATTTGATCAGTATATTCCCTGGTTATCTATATATGATTCTTTAGACTCTTGTCTTTCACGATGAAATCATTTGTCATCAGAATTTAGTACATTTTTCTTTGCACTTTTTTAAGTCCGTATCTACTCCTTTGATTTCCCTGGGCCTATCTTCCAACCATGTTTGAGATTCATATACCCCTAGCTTCAATGCACATGCAAACATTTTTACCATAGTATATTATATTCTGCACTTCTTATATATACACACATGTGATAAATACACACATACTGAATGTATATATGAATGTTTATGAATAGTACATATTTTGTACCATGTGATATGTTTTTCCCTAACTCTTTTCTGCAATTCCACTGAATATGTCACCTCCCCTATCCCCAGAGCCAAGGACTGGGACTGCAACATGAATGTATTATTTCAGGTGTTGGTGACTTTGACAGATGTGACTGTAAATTTCACTCATGAGGAATGGAGTCTTCTAAATCCTGCACAAAGGGGCCTTTACAAGGACGTGATGCTGGAGAATTATGAGAACGTAGTCTCACTGGGTAAGGTCTCTTCCCCATCCAAATTTGAGGTTCTTACTTTCTACTTTTATGGATAAACCTAGACTAGAGAAGCCTCATTTTATTCTGGTTTAGTTTCTGGCATCAAAAATTCCTAATTATATCTGAATTCAGACAGGAGATTTGTCTTCTCCCAACCCTAAGACTGGTTATGTTAGGTAGAGAATGGGTGTCTTCCTTAATTCTCCCTTGCACCTCTTCTTCTAAATTTTCTTTAGGCACTCTGGGCCCAGGACCCAAAGGTCTATTCTGGACATTTGCTTAGGCAGGTCCAGCCTGTTATAGACTCCTTGGATAGTACCTTTCTCATCCCTTCTGTCCCTTGCAGGGGCTGAGGCTGAGCTTGGGACAAACCACCAGGCCCTGTTTCCTTCCTCACAAACAGGGTTTCCAGCGTGTGAACCTGCTGTAACCTCCTGTTTGGAGCAAGAGGAAGAGGCATGGGTCTTGGACATGCAAGAAGCTAAAGAGACAGAGATCATGAGAGGAGACTGCTCAGGTAAGTGAAAAAAAAATTTTTTTTTAATTTTTTATTAAAGCTTTTTATTTCCAAAAAGTATGCATGGGTAATTTTTCCAACATTGACTCTGTGAAACCTTTTGTTTCAAATTTTCCCCTCCTTCTACATGTTAAATCCAATATGTGTAAACATATTTATATAGTTATCTTGCTACACAAGAAAAATCAGATCAAGAAGAAAGAAAAAGAAAAACTGAGAAAGAAAACAAAATGCAAGCAAATAACAGAGAGAGTGAGAATGCTATGTTGTGTTCCACACTATTCCCACGGTTCTCTCTCTGGGTGTAAATGGCTCTCTTCATCACTGAACAAGTGGAAATGGTTTGAATCGTCTCATTGTTGAAGAAAGCCACATTCATCAAAATTAATCTTCATATAGTCTTGTTGCTGTGTATAATGATCTCCTGATTCTGCTCATTTCACTCAGCATCAGTTCATATAAGTCTCTCCAAGTCTCTCTGAAATCATCCTGCTGATCATTTCTGATCATTAGACTACATGTATTTAAAAACCTTACCTACTGATTTGCTAATCTAGTAATTATTAAAAAAAAAAAATAGTATTAATCTAGCATAATATAGAATTAGATTTCTTGATTTGAAAAGAACACTTCAGAGACCAAATACCTAACTTAATGAATTTCATTTTAAAAGATTCTCTTTAAAAAGAAAATGCAAGCAAACAACAAAGAGTGAAAATGTTAAGTTGTGTTCCCCACTCAGCTCCCATGGTCTTCTCTCTGGGCATTTTGTTTTTCTTCTCAGTTTTTTTTTTCTTCTTTCTTGATATGATTTTTCTTGTACAGCAAGATAACTGTCATGTTTGCTAGTGTCCCTCTTAAAATGTGCCCATATTTTAATACAAGCCTTCCACATATGGCCTTTATCTGTAAACTTGGACATATGCCTTTTAATATCTGTTGGCCTCAATTGCCTTTTCAACAAATAAGGTGGGGTTGAACAAATTGATATCTAAGAGCCTACTCATCTTATTATTCTCCCTTCCATATTTATTGTTTTTAATATTCCTGCTTATTATTAGTTCTCAACTTTGATCAGTCTTACCTCTGGTCATTCTTCTTACCTACTCCAATGGAACTATACTTTCCCTAATAATCTCTGATTATTATTAATTAATCAATCAATTGATTAACTTTGTTTATTAATGCCAGTGACACTCATGGGAAATATGTATCCTGGAGATTATTCTTTTTCCATCTCCTTTATTCCTTTGCCTAGAAATAGAGAACAAGAAACATTGTGGGTTTTTTATTCCTTATTTCAGATTCCTTATCCCAGATTGAGACTGGGACTGAGAATAAGGAGCTGTTGATAAAGCAGGAAATTTCTGAAGAAGTGGAATCTCAGAATATGATACTTGAAAGATTCATGGGGGAAGTTCCCCATGGACCCATATATAGAGAAGCCTATGAATCTGATGACAGGTCAAAGGATGATTTACAGTCTTCTGCAGGTAAATTCCTTTCTCAGACGAGACATTTGAGATCAATGACAGTGATAGATCAAAATCCTTCTGAAGAAGATAAAGACCAGAAATATAATGAATTTGGAAGAAACCTCAATCTGAATTCTAACCCTGTTAGAATTTCTTCAGGAGAAAAATCTCAGCAGTGTGATAATATGGGCCAAAAATCTAAACAGAATTCAGACCCAATCATACATCAGAAAAATCATTCAGAAGGGAAATCCTATAAACCTAAAATATACAGAAAGTCCTTAAGGCAGAGTTCAACTTATGTTAAACGTCAGAGAAAGCGCACAGAAAAAGTCTATAAATGTAATGAATGTGGGAAAGCCTTCAAACAGAGTTCAAGCCTCATTAGACACCAGAGAATTCACACAGGAGAAAAACCCTATGAATGTAATGAATGTGGGAAAACATTCATTGCATCTTCAAATCTTATTCAGCATCAGAGGGTTCATACTGGAGAAAAACCATATGAGTGTAATGATTGTGGTAAAGCCTTCAGCCAGGGTTCAAGTCTAATTCGCCATCAGAGAATTCACACTGGAGAAAAACCATATGAGTGTAGTGAATGTGGGAAAGCTTTCAATGTCTCCTCAAACCTAATTCAACATCAGAAAATTCACACTGGAGAGAAACCCTATTCATGTAAGGAATGTGGGAAAACTTTCATTCTAAATTCTTACCTTATTAATCATCAGAGAGTTCACAGTGGAGACAAATCTTTTGAGTGTAATGAATGTGGGAAAGCCTTCAGTGATCGCACATCTCTTATTTATCACCAGAGAATTCATACTGGGGAGAAACCTTATGAGTGTAACAAATGTGGAAAAGCCTTCAGTCTGAGTTCAGGCCTCATTAAACATTTAAGAATTCATACAGGAGAAAAACCTTATGAGTGTTATGAATGTGGGAAAATCTTCAGGGCATATTCAAACCTTATTCAACATCAAAGAATTCACACAGGAGAGAAACCTTATGAATGTAAAGAATGTGGAAAGACTTTCATTCTAAGCTCATACCTCATTAGACATCAGAAAATTCATATCTCATGAATGTAATAAATGTGGAGCAAAGCTAGTACAAAGGCATCTAGTATTCAAGATCAGAGAATTCATGCTGGAAACAAAATGCAGGGATTAATGATTGTGGTACAGTCTTTGTCCAACACTCTAGCTTTATTCAGTATCACAGGGGAGAAGTATCACTTGTGGCAACTTTTTCAAGTCATAATTTTAGTTTGTCAAATTATTTTTAAAGGTGGTATTCTTGCCTCTGAAAACACTGTTATTGTCATTGATTTATGCCTCTACTAGTGGCAATATAGTAGCAGTCACCTGAACTTAAAAACAAGGTGAATAGTTTACCTGACCTTCAAAAAATACTACTCTGCTCAAGCTGCTACTTATTTCTGCACCTAGGGCAGTGTATTGCACATAGTAGGTATTTAATAAATGTGTTAACTTCCAACTATCTTATATCAGAAATGTATGCCTTCATTAACACAGTTAAATTAAGTAACTTTAAGGAAATAATTGCATTTTAATTTGGCAGGCATTTAAAGAGCCCTTTATAAAAGTATTTTTTTGTTATTATGGATCTGACAAAGCAGCAACACATATGGACATTTCCTTGTTAAAAAAAAAAAAAAAGAAAGAAAAGAAAAAGAAGATTGTACATGATACTATGAATCTCTGATGCAGACAGCTGGTTTTTTTAAAAGTACATATTAAATTTTATATGTTATTTCTAACTATCCTGTCTATGTCCCCTTCTGAACTTCTATTTTCTTATATGTAATTTTTAAATGTTTCATTAACTCTTCCTAATTTTTGGTATCTCACTCTCCCCTGCTTCCATAATAATACTCTCCCTTCAAAAAAAAGTAAAAATATACCCTTCCTTAAAACAGATAGCTGTAGTCAGACAACATAAATCCATACATTCGCCATGCATGTCTTATTCTGTGCCTCTAATCCATTGCCTTTCTACCAAGAGGTAGATAGTATAATTCATTATCACTCTTATAGTAATTATTAGTCATTCTATTAGTTACAATTCTTAAGTCTTTCACAATTGTTTTTCTTTATGATGTTGTAGTTAGTGTATTAATGGTTCTTCTGATTCTGTTCACTTCGTTAGTTCATTAGCTCACAAAAGCCCTCTCAGGTTTTTCTGACACTTTCATGGCACAGTTGTATTACAATCATTATAGTCATATATCATAATTTGTTCAGCCGTCTCCCAATTGATTGGCATCCCTTAGTTTCTGGTACTTTGTTAATATAAAAAGCTCCTAGAGAATTTTTTGGTTCATATAAATCCTTTTCCTGTTTCTTTGTTCTACAATTGGGTGTAAGCCTAGTAGTGATTTAAAGTCCACAGTTAAGTGACCTTTTTTACTGTATTTCCAAATTACTTTTCAGAATGGCTTGAATGACTTACCAACCCACCAATGGTTCATTAGTGTGCCTTTCCAACCACACATACTCCCCAACATTTGGCATCTTTCTTTTTCATCATTGTCAATCTAATAACATTTTCCCTTAAGATTATTGATAATGTGCTAGAAGAACTTTTTAAAACAACTAGATTCTTAGATATACAATTTGGCACCTCTTTTCCTTCTCTCCTTATTTTCATTTTTAGTCCTATTCTTCCTTTACCCCTAAATTCAGCTTTAAAAATATACTAGATCCCTAATTTTTAAGTTAGTATTCTAATGAAAGTAACTTTTTGTATGCTTAAAAGCTCTAATTGTGATAAAAGTACTTTTTTTGTTTTAAGAGATGTGGCTCACTTGTTTGAAATAGTTTGTTTTGAAGCCCTTGCTGGTAATGACAAAGATGTCATAATTATTTTTCTTTGTTGCAGTATCCTTTCTTGGCTTTCCGTTTCTATTGCTCTCATTTGACATTATAACCCAAACAGTTTATCTTAGCTGCCACTTTTGATTTCCTTCCATAGTTTGTTCTTTCAGCCATCAAACGATATCAAGACAGAAAGGAAAACTTTAAAAAAAAAAAGATTCCCTCTTTTCCTTTCTCCCCCTGAGGAAAAAAAAAAGAAAGATATAACATAATCTTGATGGGAATATAGATTCTCATGACCTTAAACAGTTCAGTAGATGGTCTTTCCTGTTTTCCTTATTTTTAAAAGATTACTGTGCTCCTACTTCCTGCCTTCTAACTGGATGTAGTTTAATTTACATTCCAGGTAGATACTGATGCTTGTGCAGCTATGTATTTTATATCCTTGTTATTTGTTCTATGTAGATGAAGAGCTTGGCACTTATTGGTTAATTATGAGATTGATGTGGATTTTTGTGCTAAAATTGTTCTCATTCATTAAAAATTTGTTTTTCAAATAGACTCCATTTTGTTTTCCACATTCATTGCTCTTAATTTCACCTAGAAATACTTAATGTAAATTTGTTTACAACAACAGCAAATATTTAGTATAAACCTCCTATGTGTGCATTAAACTGAACAAGGTAATTTCACTATTCCCAAGACTCATGGCCACAAACTGCGCTTCTGAGAGGTCTTATGAGGGCAAGGTGGATTACTTCCAAATTCTCCTTTAGTTCCAAAGATTACCAAAACTAGACAAAATTAAGACTTCTGAATGAAAGGAAGAACAAAGTACAAAACCCATCTTATGTTCAAAATCCATCAAGGTATAAGGACCGTTTTAAAAAATATAAGTATCTAAAAGTATGTATTATAAAGTGTCTCTACAATCAGCAAAGATATCATTTAGTTCAATAGAAATCCTTAAAAAGGGGCAGCTAGTTAGTAGTGTGGATAGAGTACCAGCCCTGAAGTCCAGAGGACCTGAGTTCAAATTTGACCTCAGATACTTAACACTTCTTGGCTGTTGACCCTGGGCAAGTCACTTAACCCTAATTGCCTCAGCAAAAAAAAAGTCAAAAAACTAACTATCCTATAATAAAATCTAAGAAGCAATAGAAAAGGAAAGCTCATTTCAGATAATTATAAAACAAGCAAAATATCTTAGCATTCTACCAAAACATGTAGAATGCTTTAATATTTTTAATTTGTTTCTTATAGAAATAAAGAGCATATTTAGAAACTGGAGGAATGTTTGATCTGGATCATGTCAGTCATTCATTGTTTTCTCCAAGAATGATAAAGTCAATACCACTAAAATTAATTTATACTTTTAAAGGAACTTATCTACTTCATAAAAATTGATAAAATGCATTTGAAAAAATAAAAGAAAATCGTGGGAAATAGAAAGCAATAGGGACAAAGGAGGAGAATAGCACTTCAGTCCTCAAATTAAATTCCAAAGCCGCAGTCATCAAAACCATTTTAAATTAGTTTAAAAAAAAAAAAAAAATGAGAGTTTCAGGCTCTCTAAGACTAAAGAGTTAAACTATGATAAATGTTAGAAAGAAAACAAAAACATAAAAATAGTCCTTACCCTCAAGGAGCTTACATGCTTTTGGAGAAGACTCAACATAAATGAAGAAAATGGTGCAGTGTATGGAGTACTATGATAGTCCTAGAGGGCCTGAAACCATATAGAATATGATGCAAAGTATTCGCCTAAGTTTAATTTCTGTCAGACTATTCTACAATTTTTCTAGTTTTATTATACATATCGGAGGTGGGTTTCCCCCCCTAATCTTTCTTTTGGCTTATTGAGTTCCATTGTTTCAGATACTCTATATATAGTCTGTTCTGTCCATGGATTTTTTTAAAACCAGTACAAGATGGTTGATGACTGCTGCTTTGTAATTTAGTTTGAGATCTGAAGAGAGCATTCTTGGTGGAATGTTGTTTGTTCTTTCTCTGAAGACCGTGACATCTAGAAGGTGATATGATTTGCAAGTGAATTGGATTTAAGTGAGAGGGCTGTGCAAAGTCACCACCCTCTTTCCTTCAGAGCCAAGAAAAGTACACACCCGGTAAATACCAACTAAAGGAGCAAACCCGAAGATTCTGTCATGGGACCTCTTTTTTTTCTCTCTTTATAATTTTACTTATTTCATTTCCCATAGTTTCAATTACCATCTTTATGCTGATGATACTCAGATCTATTTGTCTAGTCCTAATATCAAACTGGATGTCCCATAAACATGTTAAACTCCATATGTCCAAAACTGAACTCATTATCTTCAAAGGTACTGTTGTTGAGGTTTAGAAACTGAATCTCCACCTCCCATACACAATATTGAGTTCTAGTCCAGTATCACAGGTGTCCTAAAAGAATTTGTAGGGGCTGCTAAGTGGCGCAGTGGATAGAGCATCAGCTCTGAAATCAAGAGGACTAGAGTTCAAATTTGATCTCAGACACTTAACACTTCCTGACTGTTTGACCCTGGGCAAGTCATGTAACTCCAATTGCCTCAGGGAGAAAAAAAGGAATTTGTAGGCCTAGAGTATCTTCAAGTTAAGAGGCAAAGATTTTATTATTTTGTCATTGACTGGCTAACTAAATTCCAAGAGAAGTTAGCAAAGTAGTAGGGAACAGTGTATTTATATAGGTAAAAGTTTTGGGGGGAGATTATACATTTTAGGTTACTAATTTCTATTGCTTGATCTCAGTTTCAAGAAAAACCTCTGTTAATTATATGGAAGCAACTGATATGCTAATAGTTCAATTCTGGAATATCTACTGACTGTTTCACTAATTTTATGGCTTAGAGAGAAGTTAGTTGTTAGGGTTAAGCACCTTTATGGAGCCAACATTGCTTCATAACCTAATTCCATACAATTAGCCTTCTTGTGCCTTCATAAACTAACTCAATAAAATCAGCATTCTTATGATTAAAATCAGATTATAAACTAAAATAATCTAAAAGTAAGATATAGTATTCCCAAAGCAGACATCTTGGAGTCAAAAAGTATATACTTAAAGACAACTAAATAATCAAGACAACTTGGAGCCATGGGATAATATCCCTGAGATTACAGAAACATCACTATCATTCTCCTATTCACCCAAACTCCTAATCTAGGTGTCATCCTCGACTCAGCTCTCTCTCACGTACACCTTACTGTATTCAATCAGTGGTCAAGTCCTGCTTTTTCTACCTCTATATTATCTCTTGTACATTCCCATTGCCTCATGCTGGGCAGTCCTGTGCCAGTGCCTCCCATGTTATTCAATCAGTTCTAAAGTTCTTGAGACTTTGAGAATGTTCTTATATTACTTTTTCTGACCACCTTGTGAGTTCGTGCTCTGTATAAGTCTTTCCATAAATAGCATACATTTGACATTCAGACAATGTGGCCAGCCCAACAGAGCTGTGGTCTTGGCAGTAGTTTAAACGCCTGGCAGTTTAGTTCGAGAAAGGAGCTCAGTGTCTGGTATCTTATTCTGCCAGGTGATCTACAGACTCTTCCCAAGACAATTCACGTGGAAGTGATTCAATTTCCTGGGATGGTGCTGGTATAATTCCAAGTTTCATAGGCCTACAACAATGAAGTCAGCACAATGGCTCTGTATGTGTGAAATTTTAAAAGCTCTGGGAATCCTCAACCCCTCTCTTACTCAAATTGGTGAGAGTGATCCCTAAAGCAAGGTTAGCTATATTTATTCCCATCAGGTCCGAGGTACTACTAAGGAGGAGGAAATGCCTTTCTCTTGCTAATTCTAGTGTACTCTATCTCAGTTTCATTTAATTATAGTAAGCATCAATTTCTCCCTAGCCTTCATCTTTGAATGGGTGCAGCCTCAGTCAGACTGATTCCTGTTGAAGACCTTACCTTTAAAAAGTCCGAAGTCCCTCACTGCATTCAGGGCCATCTCCAATCATACTGATCAGTATCTGGCTTCTGGACCCAGATGGCTCAGGAGGGGAAAGTGAGGCAGGCGACTTAAGTCCCACTCACATATATCATGGCATCCCTGATGTCATGATGTTCTTCGAGAACAAAGGACAAAGAACAAAGCTACCCCTGACACTGCCTTCTCCTAGTGCAAGTCTTCATCACCTCACACTTGAACTCTTGCTATAACCAGATGGCTGGACTTTCTGCCTCAAGTGTCTCTTCACTTTAATACAACTCGTAAACACATGCAAAACTAACTTTCCTAAAGTGAAGAACTAACCATGTTACCTCCCCATTAACTCCAGGATAAAACAAAATCCTCTGTGTAACTTTTAAAGTCCTCCATAACCGGACTTACCTTTCTAGCCTTTTATTCCTCAGTCTTCTCTACATAATCTACAATCCACTGACTCAGTTGTTGTTCCTCCCACAAGACATTCTGACTCTGTACTCCAGGCATTTCCACTGGCTAATCCTCCTAAACCACCCCCATTCCTGTGCTTTCCCTCCTCACACCTCTACCTCCTAGTTTCCCTGACTCCCTTCATTTCCCACCTTCTACAAGGAAACTTTCTGGGTCCTCTTTATTCTTAGTTCCTCTCAACTGAAATTCTCATCAATTTATCCTTTTTATAGTTTGTTTGTATATACTGTGTTCACATTGTTTCCACACTAGAGTGTGATGATTTTTTGCTTTATTTCCCCAGTGCCTTAGCACAATGGGTTGCACATAACAGGCACTTAATAAATGCTATTTGACTGACTGACTCCTAATTGTCAACAGCATGGTTGTTTGGGCATCTTATTTAACCTTTCTGCCCCTTACCCATGGCTATGATATATTAAAGGGTGATTTATAAATGTTTGTTGGTATTTAAATATAGCCAGTGGGTACAAACAAAATGACTACTCTTTAATTGGCAAACCTAATTTCATAAATTTACTTTTTTTTTTAAACTGAGGAATTACTAATCTTTTGTAGTTCTAAAGATATTAGGCAACAAACTTTAAAAGCCAGAAAAAACATCTTTAAGTGCTTCTGAGATAGCAAAGGGAAGAGATGTATGTATATATGTATGTATGTATGTATGTGTGTGTGTAAAGTGGCAAGTCATAATTTAGTGAAATTTAAGTAGCCTTGTGGTGAAATCATTCTTTTGGAAGGCATGACTGAGGGGCTGTTATATTATATGATGATAAAAAATTTTCCAACTAACCTCAAAAAACTGATGACTCCAAAGTCAGAACTGGATATACATTCAAAGCTGCAACCATCTTAACTCTCATTCTCTTTTTCTATAGACTAGATGAAAAAAGGGCAGGAAGCTGTTTCTCTCTCTTTCTTATTTGGTTTTCTGATTAAGAGACATAGATAGCCACAACTTTGAGATGAATATGCCCAGATAACAACCATATGAACATTACAAAGCTTGGAGTATAATAGGAAGCATCTTTTCCTTTTTCAAACAAGCTGAACAGAAAAGGATGAAAAGATAGTGGAGAGACCCAGCCTAGAAGTGTATTGACCTTACAAAAAGGAATCCCGTGCCCTGGTAAAGGCCAGCTCAGAAGAATTATTTATTCATCATTGATTCCATGCTCTATAATGTACTCTCAAAGCAGGGAAAAAATAATTTCCAGGGCCTTCCAGTCAGGAGGTACCCTTCTGCATATGTGTTATCTACATTTATGCCAAATTACTACTGAACTTTATTAGTATACATCTCTCCATAGACGTTCTGTGTATTTGTAGAAGAGTATGTCTCAGGCTTATAGGGGAATGTTTTGTACAAAGTTTGCTACACTTTCTTAGTGAATTCCTTATGCTGTGGCTGATGTAGCAAATGCTATAGCACCAAGTGATATGCTTTAGGAGAGCACCAAAAATTGGGGTTCAGTCTTGTGAACAATTCACAATGGCTTTTCTCTTTGGCAAAGGGTATGTATATTTAGGAGAAGAAGTTACAGAAAAATGAAGAAATACTATAGGCATCAGGAATGGCAAATATGACAACATTGGGAGAGCATAAAAAGGGGTTTTAATAATTAATGATGAAAAGGACAAGTTCTTCAGTGGAACTTAACAATTACCCATGAGAAGAGAACACTATAAAATTGGGGCATACCCTTGGCTGGCAGGTTAAATCCTAAAAGGGATTTAGCATCCTAAAAGAGAAGTGGGGTCTGAAAGGAGAGATACCATAAGCCATAATGGGGTTAGGAGAGACACCACATGGCCTTAGAGAAGGGAAAGGGAAATGACACCATGAAACAAAGTGTTGTGATGGACTGACCCAAGAAGATTCTGCAAAAATTTGGCATGGGCTATAGGTAGATTTATAGAGAAAATTAAGTCTCAGGGACTTGAAATAATTTGAATTCTAGATAGATTTCTTCCATAGAAAGTGGGACCATGGAACTAAACTGATCTCTACCAGAGCCTTCTTCCTGCCTGACCCAGGGATCAATTTTATCAGTGCTTCAGTTTCTTTCTGCTCACCCCATTAACCTTTTGGGACTTTAACTACTTCCTAAAAGCTAATTGATGTCTACCAACTAATTGTTAATATGGAACATATTAATAGGGGTTCATAAGTGATAGTATTAGAAATTATAACCCCTCAGGGTAACCCCTAGAATCCTGAGGAAATAAGGATTCAATTATCCCTCTGAGCATCCCAGTTTATTTAAGAGAATGGCTATAGAGAGGAAACATACAAGAATATGGCACTAAAGTATGAATCTTTTCCAATTTATCAATGTAATTCCTGAAAAATGGCCCACAAAACTAAATGCTATACTCCAGATACAGTCTGACAGGACTTAGCATATAATAAATACTTAATAAGTGGAGTTTTTTCCCATTTATTCAATCATTAATTAATACAAAACTAAATTCACATCTTTCTTGGCTACTATATCATTCAGCTGATTCATATTGAGCTCACATCAAAGCCCCCTGATATTTTTTTCAGATAATTTGCTATAATCATATCTTTCCCATTTTGAATTTGTAAAGCTGACTTTTCATTTACCTCTATTAAATTTTATTTTGTTAAATTCAGCCCAGTGTCTTAGTCTGTCAATATCACCATACTCTCTTTAATCTTGGGTCTCTCTTTATTAATTGGCTCTTCCATGCTATCTACAAACATGGTCAGAAACATTCAATTTACCCTGCCTTTTCTTTGATGGGTCTCCTTGTCCCTAGAATATCCTCTCCCAAAGACAGAAAGGGGAGGAAATGATAGGTCAGAGCCCAGGGTCTACTCAAAACTACACATCTAGCTAAGGAATATGGAATACAAAAACCTCTTATCTGTTGCTCTTATTTATCACCTATGAAAGTTCCATCCAGACTTCTTGTCTTTTTTATAAAAGCTATATCTGGACTTATTCCCTAAATAACAGTATCTTGCAAAAAAAAAAAAAAAAAAAAAAAAAAATCCTGACTCCTTCCTTATCTCTCTTTTACATTTTACAAACTTGTAGACTATTAGCTTGCAGACAAGTTCCAAATTTTCAGAATATAAAATTCTCCCAAATTTTGTCTAATTATCTCTTTCAGAGTTTGGTCTGCCTGCTTTTTCATCAATAAAGTCTGTCTTTTGTCACTATAAGACTTTGAATTCTTTCAAAGTAACTATGAATTATGATTCTCAGACACTTCACCTTCATATTATCATCCTAGGTCTCTCCTTTTCACAGCCAAATTCTAAGAAAAAAAGAAATCTCTACACAGCTAGCTTTTAAGAGATAGCAGTCTGAAAATGGGGCCACACAAATTCTATCTCTTTATTAAATGGTACCAATAAACATACCTTTGGCCTTATATGGATACTGTTTATTCCTGTCTATTTAATAAAAATTTAAAAAAATTTAAAAAAAAAAAAAAAACACTGTATTTTTCCCCCCCCTTTTTTTTGAGGCTGGGGTTAAGTGACTTGCCCAGGGTCACACAACTAGGAAGTGTTAAGTGTCTGAGACCAGATTTGAACTTGGATCCTCCTGACTTCAAGGCTGGTGTTCTCTCCACTGCACCACCTAGCTGCCCCCTTGCTGGTTGTATTTCAACTGTTTGCTGCCTTGGGGTGCTAATGAACTCCTTTGTCTTGTTTCTTGAGTTTGCCTTATTGACCTGTGCTAATGAAACCATAAATTATGTTGATCAGAACGACTGGAGATGGCCCTGGATGTAGTGGAAGACCTTGGTCTTTTTAAGGTAAGGTCTTTTGCCAGGTCTTAGTTCAAATGAGGCAAAGCCCAATCAGTGATTAAGTCTACCTACTTAACTGACACGGAAAAAAAAGGGACAAAATAGTAATAATAGCTAAAATTTAAATAATGTTTTAAGGTTTGCAAAATTCTTTGCATATCTCTTTGAATTCTAAAGAACCCTGTGAGTTGGGTGCTGTTATTACTTCTATTTTACCGATAAGGAAACTGAAGTTAGGAAAGGTCCCACAGCTAGTAAGCATATGGGACTAGATTTAACTCAGATCTTCCTGACTCTATATTCAGTACTAACAGATAACTAAGTAACTAATAGATAACTAATTAAATAATAGAAATTAAATTAAATATGTCACCCCAAATAAAGGGAAGGGCTTACAAAAAAGATTGAGGATAAGGAAAAGATTTATGGGAATAGGATCCCATCAAAATAATTGAAGCAACTAGTGACTATAGGGACAAAATATTGACTTAAATAAGGAATGATATTTTTTAAAATTATATATCCTCAAAAGGGGCCCTCACTGCAGCAAGATAATCCTTTTATTTCTCCCCATTTAATTAACTATCTCATACAATATGTCTATTTCAAACTTTTTTATCCATCCTTAAGTCTCCCATGACATCTAAGGACTTTCCCTAATACTTCACAAAGGAAAGTTCCTTCATCCATCCCTCCTTTTCATCTCACATCACTCAGATATCTTCCCTCAGAACTCCTTCATTTCTGTCTTAACACAAAAGATGAAGACAAACCCTTGTACATGTACCTTTGATCCCATTCCTTATCTTCTCTAGAAGATGGGAAGCTCCCCACCATTTTTACTTTCTAGCTTCAGTTTCTCCCCTCAACTTATCTTTGTACCTCTGGAGCATTCTCTCTTGTCCAACATGAGCAGGTGACCATCAAATAACCTCCAATTTCAGATTTTCTTTCACACATCTGGAACTAAACATTCAGCACACATCTTCAACTCATTAAATCCAAAACAGACTATCTTTTCCCCTGAATCTTCCCCCTTCCTTCCCTATTACTGTAGAGGGCAATATCATCTTTCTGGTGCCCCAGACTCACAACCAGGAATCATCCTGGATTCCTCATTATTCCTAACCCTCTCACATCTATTCTTTTATCAAGATGTGTTGATTTCACCTTTACAACATCTCTCAAGTAGTCCCCCTTTCCTCTGACATGGCTACCTCATCGTCTCAGGCCTAGATTATTGCTATGGATGTGGATGGGTCTAACCTGCCTCAAGTCTCTCCAGAGATTTTTCTAAAGGTCTGATCATCATACACACCCTCAATAAATTCTAGTGGCTTCCTATTCTTCAAGGCAATACATACACAATATATAAAATATACAATGTTCTTTCTGCTTGGCAATCAAAGCACTTCATAATCTGGCCCCCTCTTACTTTTCCAGGCTTCTTACACCTTACTCCCTGACGTATACTCTTCAATCCGTGAGGGATAGAAAATCCTATCCAAAAATGACTACTCAGAGATCACTCATAAAAAAGAATTATTTATTAGAATCTCGAGAGGACCCCATCCTGGTATGTGAGCCAAATTCACAGCAGGAGAGAGTCACTCCCTTGAAGATGTTCACAGCTTTTATACATTTCAAACAAAGAACCTCCAAAATCCCACCCTCCATAGGTTGTGATTGGTCACACAATTCTGCACTCCCCTATTTTGGTCAGTGGAAGACACCCGACAAGGTGATTTACAGCCTCTTCGGCCATGTATATATTCCTAATCTCTATTTGGGCAATGGAATGTAGCCTAGGCCTTCACGTGACTGGGGCCTATAGGTCTGGTTTAGGTTAGCAAACAGTTTCTGATCAATATGTGCTTAATCTGTAAATTCTTCACCATATCTTACTCCACACAAATCCAATGACACTATCCTCTTGGCTGTTCCACAAATGAGACACTCCATCAATTGGATCCAAATATTTTCTCTGGCTATCTCCCTATGCTCTCTTCCCTCCTCTGCTCCAACTACTGATCTCCCTAACTAAAATCCTGCCTTCTTGGAAGCCTTCCTAAGGATTACCCTCTTTTCCTCTTTTGTTTCCTATTTATCCTGCACATAGTTTGCTTTGTACCTATTTATTTACAGGATGTCTCCCCTATTAGATTATAAACTCTTTGAGGGCAGGAACCTTTTGCTTCATTTTGTATCCTCAGTGCTTAATGCTGTGCTTGACATAGGTACTTAACAAATATTTGTTGAATCAGTGAATTGAAGTTTAGCTTATGATGTCTGCTGGACATCCAATTTGAGATGTCTGAAAGACAATTGGAGATACAGTGAGATTGTGTTGTGTCCTGCTTTCTAGAGTCCCCAAGTTGGGGAGACAAAAACGTACCATTGCTTTCTTCTTTTTTTTTTTTTTTCCCTGAGGCTGGGGTTAAGTGACTTGCCCAGGGTCACACAGCTAGGACTCCGGTCCTTCTGAATTTAGGGCTAGTGCTTTATCCACTGCGCCACCTAGCTGCCCCCTTACCATTGCTTTCTAAAGTCCCCATGCTGGGGTGATTAAAATATACCTTCCTAGTGGAGAAGTGATGAGGCGGGACTCCTGAGGATGGCAGAAAAATGGAGTCTGTTTATTCCAAGGAAAGTTTGACACTTGGTATCTCTCTGCTTCAATCACAACACGGGCTGTCACCACCCCTGACTTCTTAGGAAGGCTGAGCCCTTAGAGGAGATGGGACAGACATTGTCAGCATAAAGATAGTATTAAATACATGGGAGATGATGAGATAACCAATTGGAATGGTGTAAAGGGAAAAGAAAGCCCAGGACAGAACCTGGAGGGACACTTATGATAAAAGGATAGGACATGGAAGAGGATCCAGCAAAGGAGACTGAGACTGAATGATCACACAAATAGAAAAACCTGGAATGGCCTTAAAAACCTAGAGAAAACAAAGTATCAAGGAGATTACAGAGAGGTCAAGGAAAATGAGGATTGGGAAGCCTGATCATTGGTACTTTGGAGACAGCAGTTTGGGTGCAATAATAAAACCAGGAACGGGATCAAAAGGAATGAAGAAGACAGAGGAAGGAAAGAAAATGAATGACCTTTTAAGGAGTTCAGACACAAAGGGCTGAAAAGATGTTATAGGGATAAAAGAATTAAATGAAGGTTTGGGTTTTTTTGAGAATGGAGAAATCAGGATCATGTTTGTAAGCAGTAGGAAATGTAACCGTAAACAGATTAAAAATCAAGACATTTGCTTTCTCACTGGGTGGAGGAGACTTGGGAGCGAGAAAGGGAGAACAACAAGAAATTCAATGAAGTTTAAAGTCTTTTTAAAAAGTGTCGGACCAGGGATAACAGAAGCAGTCTGCGGAGGAGGTGGTCACGTGGTTGACGCAGACGCCAGAGGACGGCCGGCACCAGATACTGGGGTCTGGCCTTGCAAAGAATTCACAATGGCCACATTTTTCTTTTAACAAAAAGTAGGGTTATTTAGGGAAGAGTTTACAGACAAAATGAAGGGACGTAATAGATACCAAGAATGGAAAATATGAAACACAATAGGGAGAACATAGAAAGGGGTTTTAATAATTAATGATGGAAAGGGCAGGTTCTCCAGTGGCGCTTGCCATTTACCAATAGAAAGGAAACATGACGGGGGCACGCCCTTAGCCCGGCAGGTTAAATCCTGAAAGGGACTCGGCCCCCAAAGAGTTAGCTAGCTATAAGGAAGTGGGGGGTACTCAAGGCATGACCACGTGGCATGGGGGAGGGGCAGGGGACTGAGCCAAAGGAGGGCGGTCAGTATGGCATGGGGAAAACTTAAGCTCAGGGACAGGGGGTGGGCTTTAAGTAACCTGGCTTTCTCACTGGAGACCTCCCCAGAGGAGCTAAACTGGTCTCTATCAGTACCTTCTCCCAGCCTGTCTCAGGGATCACTTTTATCAATTTCTCTCTGCCCACCACATTCAGGACCTCATCCAGAAGGAAAGGGTTAGCCTGGGAGGAGTAAAGCCGCTTCTAGTAAGTGGGGGCGGGGGAGAAGGAGCAGGGGACAAAGGGGAGCTCTCTGAAGCAATTTCTGAAGCTCCTCCTGCCTTCAGGGCTGGTGCTCTGTCCGCCGCGCCCCCTAGCTGCTCCGCCCCCATTTTTTGCAAAATAAAGTAGCAGGTTTAGCGGAGAGTGGGGGCTGAGGGATCCTGGGGGAGGGGAGAGGCGCGGTGAGCAGCGGGCTCCCGCCCCCCCAAGGTACCAGCCTGGGGCCGCTACTGCTGCCCGTCGCATGGAGTACTACAGGAGGCGGGCCGAGCATTCTGAGTTCGCGGGCTCTCCTGAAGCCCCTTTCGCAGAGGAGGGCCTGCAGAGGAAGGCCTCTGGTCCGCGTCACAGGCCCATGTCAGGGCTGGGATCCCAGCCCGGGACTTCCCACCACGGCAATAATGCACGTTAGCAGACAGGGGCAGAGAAAAGACGCGGAGGTGGGGAGCGGGAGGAGAGCGAGGGGGGTGGGAGGGGTAACAGAGAGGCGGGCCGGAGCGCGCTTCCCCGCGGCCCAGAGAGGTCCCGAGACGCACTCCCGTCCGGGTGGGGCTGGATGGAACTTCCGGGGGGGCGCCCGCCTCGGGTTGGTCGGAGCAGCGTGCGTCGGGCCGCCCCAGCGTGGCCTGGGAGGGGGAGAGCGCTCCCGTCCGGGCCGAGAGTAGGCGGCGCCGCGGGGCGGGGCGGAGGCCGAAGAGGACCCTGGGGCTGGGGCTGCGGGTCGAGGGAGCACCCTGACCAAATACACGGACCGCAGCCCCTGCTCATTGCTGGCGACAGCGGGTGGCTCGTCTCCGGCCTTGGGCCTCGTCCGGGGCCGAAAAGTCCCAGCCTCCCGAGAGGTTCTCCAGGAGTGGCTGGGACGGGATGCGGCCGAGACCCGGCTCCTAGAAGGAGGCGGAGGAGGGGGCCTGGAGAAGGGAGGGAGGCCGGGCTAAGCGGCAGACCTGGCGCCCCTCCCCCACGGCTCCGCAGGAGCGGAAGCTGTGGAGGGGAGGGTTAGTCCCGCAGGCCTTTCTCCTGCATTTACCGGGCCTCTCCTGACTCGTCTGACCCACCTTTTAGTGGGCAGGAGCTGGATCTAGTCTGCCTGAGGAGGTGGAGCCGCCGCTGCCGGGACTGGGCAGACTGCCGGGTCTGTTCTCTCTCCCCTTCACCTGTCCCATTCCATGAGGGATGCTTTATCTGGGACTTCGGCTGGCAAAAAAAGCATATTCACAAAAAATACCTGTGAACCAGGCGTCTAAATATGAGTTCAGCCATCTATGTCCCACTGACGTAGGCACTCTCCCCGCTAACAATTCTCGGGCTCTCGGAGAACATGGCCCTTAAGGAACGATATAGCTACCGAAAAATTACCCCATTTCTGGAATGATCCTCTCCAAAGTCTCCCATTCCCCACATCGTTATAACCTATCACTGGGTCGCTTCCTTTAGAGAAACGATTCGCGCTTTCTCCTAAGACCCAGGATTGTCTTAGCTCCTGTCACAGTGGAGCGGGAGAATAAGAATGGTGAGGGCTATTAGTCCTATTTTATAATGAAAAACCGGCCTAGTGGCTTAACCAGTCATGCAACTAATCGTCGGAGCTAGGGTCGGAACACGGTTTCCTGATTCCAAGTACAACACATGCCTCTCTCCGGTTCCTGTTACCTCCGGTTGTTCCACAGTCCATCGTACTCCTTTCCTGTTTCTCTCATCTGTTCTGTGTTGCCCTCACTTTCCATTATTCACACAATATGGTCACTCGGACTCCTCGGCCCACCCTAATCCAGTTTCCCCAAGGACATCCAGTTCCACTATCTCATCGCTGTCTCCCCGATCCATGTCCACGTCGTTTTCTTCATTTCCATTAATTACCATTTTTCATTGTTCTCTGAATTTCCTTCTTTACCACTTTGATTTTCTATTCACTTTGCATTAGCTTTTCCTCCCTCTACATTACTATTCTCATTTCTGGAGTACTACTAGGGTGTGATAAAGATGAAGACCATTAAAGTTAGGAGATTGAGGAAATGTGTGGTCAGGATTTTTAAGGGTCATCAAAATGAATAGTGAAGTTCCACAAGAAAGGTGTCACTGAGAGGTTCCTTCTGGTTGTAAATCTGTGGTCCAGGCCCTCCATGCAGGTTGAATTGAACTGAATCCATACAATAAGCATTTATTAAATAAGCATAGGTGCAAAGCATGGTTCTCAGTGCTTGGAAATGCAAAGACAAAAGTGAAAACAGTCCCTGCTCTTAAGGTCCTTCTGTTGTATCCGGAAGATACAGTATATACATAGAAAAGTCAAAGAAAACATGCAAAGGAAATATGAACTATTTTGGGAATAGGGGACACTTAACTGAATGAATCAGATCAGCCTTCATTTAGGGGATCGAACTTGAGCTGAATCTTTAAGAAAGCCAGAAGTAGGAGTGAGTAGAAGTGAGAAAGGAATGCACGTCTGACATGAGAGACAAACCTGTACAGTCACAGAGGCTGTCCATAGAAAGTCATGTACAGGGACCAGCAGATAGGGCAGTCTGAGGAGGAATAATGTGAGACCAGACTGGAAACATTCATTAGAATGAGATTGTAAGAAGATTTAAATGCCAAATAGAGAAAGATGTATTTTATGCTACTCTATAGGGAGCCACTAAAATCTTTGATACAGGAAATAACTTGGAAAGCCCATAAATTAGGAATGCCTATTTGGAGGATGGATTAGAGAGAAGAGAGATAGGAGACGGGAGGAACAATTCCGAGGCCATTGCAATAGGTCAAGGTGAAAAGTGATGAGAATCTGAACCAAGGTTGCAATTTTGTGGGTGGGGAATAGGAGTTGGATGCAAAATATATTGTGAGATAGAATCAAGTCTTGGATGTTGAGATGGAGAGAAAGTCAAGCAGCAAGAACTATTTCCAGGTTGTAAACTAAAAAATGGTTATAGAGAAGTTAGAAAATAAGGAGAGGTTTGGGAGGAAAATAGTGAATTTTGGGCAAAATAATTTTGAGATACCTGTTGTTAATTGGAGATGAACAATAGAGCAGTCCTATGAGCCTTTGGCAAAGGATTAAGATTGTTGATAGACAAGGCCAACCTTAGGAAACCTTTGCTCTTCCAACCAAACTTTAAGATCTGGAGTTCTTTTGAGTTGCTACTTATTCTACTTAAAGAAGATTGGTGGCACAAAATCCTAGGGTGCTTAAGTAAACTTTAGCAGCAGTCTAGAGGCTTTGATTGCTTTTATGGACATATACAAAAATGTAGATGGAATGATGGAATATGTCAGTAGAATCTTTTAGCTGTTTATATAGCCCATGTCATAGCCAAATAACAATTCACATTTCTACAGTGCTTTAAGGTTTATGAAAACTTTCTCACAACAGCCTTGTGGGCATCATCTCTGTTTTACAGATGAGACAACTGAACTTCAGAGAGGAAGTACCCCACTCAAGGTCACACGATTAGCAAATATCAGTATCTCATCCCAGAGAATGTTGGTTCAAGGGTTTATTCTGGAATAAATATTCTGGAATGGAGATAGTTCAGTCTGCAGTGATGACCACAGGACTTTGCCCTTTTCTCTGTATTCATCAGCATTTTTGGATGACTTGTCTTTTTTGTCTTAAGAATCATCCTTATTTTAAAAATATATAGTTTTTCACTTTACAGGATGACAAGAAACTGGGATGAATATAGTTAGAACATAAGAAAAAAAAATCAATGGAATAGATTGGAAATAAGATGAACTATAGTGAGGGGAAACCATAGTGAAACTCCCTGCTTGGAGATTCAGAAGTTGAAGGATGTAAGTCACAGGATCTGGGCAACTGCCCTGGAGAGTAACACATACGAAAAAAGTCCAGGGAGTTTAGTTGACCCCTAAAAACCTCCTATGAATTGAATAAAAGTCAGTAAAAAACAGACAAGCAAGATAGCTTCAAAAATAACATGTTGAATTTATTACGTTTAAAAGGAAAAGGGAACAACATAACAGATTCACAGCTTAGCACACAGTCTTCTTTTTCTATTCTCTTTTTATATGAAAATGCTTCTTTTTTTGGTGCTGGTTTAAAATCGGAATTAAAAACATTTTCTTTAAAGAACTTATATGATAAAAAAAAAAAAGAGGTTATATCCGAGCTATGTGAGTCATAAAACTCACTGCTCCATGTTCAATTTGATATGACTCATTTCTGGAATAACATCAAAAGTGGAAAATTCTGTAGCACTTTAAGATTTGCAAGGCACTTTAGGCAGTTAGTAAGAATTTAAATATCTACTATGTGCCAGGCAGCAAGCTAAGTGCTGGGAATTCAAAGGAAGACAGTAGATAGTCTTGGCTCTCAGTAGCTCACAGTCTAATGGATTTCACATATCCTCATTTAAAAAAAATAAAAAATAAAAAACTGTGAAGTAGGTGCTATTATTATCCAAAGGAAAGAAGGTTAATAATAATACTTATTGATAAAAAACCTGAAGCAAGTTAAGATAAAGGTCATACAGTTAGTATCTGAAGTAGAATTCAAACTCAGATCTTCCTGCCTCTAAGTGCAGCATTCTATCCATTTGTGTTAGATTAAGTGATTTGCCCAGGGTCATATAGCTACAAATATCTTGAGTTGGGATATGAACTGAAGATGGAGTTTTCCTGACTCAATTCCAGTGTTCAAATGTGTCTAGAGGAAGGCAGCTAAGAGGTTAAAGTATCTGGAAACCATCTTACATAGCTTGTTCAAAACTGAAATTATGTACAGAAATAACTTCAGTTATCTTCATAATTTAGGATATCCAAAATCCCCCAGAAAAGATTTTTTTAAAAATAATCAAACCTATGAATTGATAATTACATTTGCATTCTAGATGTATTAACTGACCCACTCAGGCTCCCCAAAAGACCCAATCCCATACTTTGGTTGGCCCTCTCTCTTTCCAGTGTGGAGATCTTGGGTCCAGGCTGCAGAAATCTGCTTAGATTAGAATGCCAGCATGTCTCTGCAGTGCCTCAGACTAGGAGCTCACTGAGGGCCACAGCCAATGGCACGGTGATCATTGTTCTGTGTGGCACGTGTTTTCTGCAAGAAGAGACAAGAGCAGCATTCAAGACATGTCTGGGCTGGATATAGACACCATATCTTCCCCCCCCTCCCACCAATCCCATCTCTCTGAGCCTCAGAAACTATACTACAAAAACCTAACCTGTAGTATCAGCATGGCAAGTGTCAAACCAGATAATTGAGGAACTGGGGATTGGGCTGTGTGACACTCCACTAAGCCTGAAAGAAAGTATACAGCACCCAGATGAGGTCTCCCAAAAATCACGTAGGGCTGTTGTGCTATGAGAGGAAGCTGAGATGCTTTGAGATCCAATCCCCAAGGAAACCACCTTTAGAAGAAAGTGAGTCAGAGCCTCATAAAGTAATAGGAGAAAAAGTAAAAAGAAGTTGAAGTTACTAAAGAGCCCAGGAAGGAGATAATCCAATTCAACAGGGAAGTCATTAACAGAAGAAAGGTTTAATAAATGAGTTCAAGTATCTATGAGGAAAATGATCCAACACTTGAGGAGACAATATCCTGTGGAGGAAATAATGGAATCACAATACACTGTTCCTAAGTAGTACAAAAGAGAAATGAGAATTATGAGAGCAGAAATTACTCTGCAAAGCAAAAATAATAGGCAGAATAGGAAAACAGGAATCTGATAGAAAGTCTCACAAAAGAAATAAAAAAGAGAACAATATACTGGAATGCAAATATATAGAAGTAAAGGACAACTTAGAAGAGAAGCAAAAAAAATAGTATAACATTAAAGGAAAATATATTCACTTTGCAAGTAAAATGTACGGATCTCAAAGACAGGACCCTTAGAAATAAGCTAAGAATTATAGGTCATCCAGGATAGGATGGAAAATAAATAAATAAAACCTTAACACCATAATGATAGAAGGGAACTGATGGAGAACTACCTAGACCTTTTAAACATAGAAAATGAAAGACCAATCAAAAGAATTCATAAATTGTCTCAAAACAAAACTCAAGACTGCAAATTCTAAAGACATTAATTTTAACAATTCAATTCAGAAACAAATTCTTTTTTATTTTTTTTATTAATTTTATAATTATAACATTTTTTGACAGTACATATGCATAGGTAATTTTTTTTTTTTTTTTTTTTTTAGAATATTATCCCTTGTACTCCCTTCTGTTCCGAATTTTTCTCCTTCTTCCCTCCATCCCCTCCCCTAGATGGCAGGCATTCCCATACATATTAAATATCTTATAGTATATCCTGGGTACAATATATATGTGCAGAACCGAATTTTGTTGTTGTTGTTGCAAAGGAAGACTTGTATTCGGAAGGTAAAAATAATCTGGGAAGAAAAACAAAAACAAAAAAATGCTCACAGTTTACACTCATTTCCCAGTGTTCCTTTTCTGGGTGTAGCTGATTCTGTCCATCATTGATCAATCGGAATTGGATTAGCTCCAGAAACAAATTCTTTAAGCAATTACTAGGAAGATCTTCAATTGCAAAGGAAAGGATATTCAAATAAGACTATTCTGCTCTCACCAGAAAACATGAGGTAATAGAATGTGTTCCAAAGAGTAATGGAACATAATGCAGCCTAGACTTACCCTGCAAATCTGAGCTTAACCATAAATGAAAAAAGATAGATTTTCAATAATAAAAACATTTGAAACAGCCAAGGATTATCAACAGCAATGAAGTGTCAGCAGAGAAACAATAAGAGATTTCTTCCTAAATGTACATCTTAAGAGAGGGGTGAAAGCAGAAGTCTTATGGACATGATAGTAAAGAAGCTGGCTAAGGATGTTATGGACAGAATCTGGCAATGCTTTGCCTATAAGTGAATCCATGTCTTTTGTGGGACTATTTTACAACATGGAAATGTATGTGAAAGTGGGGAGAGTACAGAAGGATAGAAAGGAATGTATGAGTCTAGCAATGAAGGAAAGGTGACCCTTGTGGTCTCAGTAAGGAAAAAGCCCCCAGGGGAATTGGTAGGAAGGAAAGAAGTATTTAAAAATAGGAGAAAGGAAAGAAGGCTTGATTTGGTAGTAAATTAAAATTCCATTGTTGAATACTTCTATGAGTGAAAACAGATAGTCTGTAGAATTTTGCACTAAGAATGGCCTGGGAGATTTGGTGCTTGAAAAGTCAATTCATACTATTTTAGAGTGGAATGAGTTGGGGATTGGAACTCCTGGGGGAATAAGAAGGCATGGACCTACAAAGAAGAAAAAGATATTTTGACATAAATAAGGGGAAAATAATGAGGAAGAGTATTAAAGATGGGCTATATAATCAGGGATGTGATAGAAGAGGAGCCTTATCAAGGAAGAGCCTTATCACCTCTGATACCTGCAATAATCAACATTGTTTTTGGGAGTGAGAAACAGTGGGATAGGAGAATCCATGGTGCCAGATCTACACAGCAGTGGCATAAACTGCCTAGAGGGAAAACCCTAGTATGGATACCATGGAAATTTTAATTGCATGAGGAATACAGAGAATAGAGATTAGATAAATTTTAGAAGTCACGAATCAGAATGAGAGTAAAGGGCACATAATTTGCCGCTAATTTATGCACTTGTGGCCATTCACTCTTATATGTTAAGAGTTGGGTCTGCAGGACATGCACTGGTCTGAGAGGTGTTACATTTTCTCTCAGCGTGGGACTTTACCAGATTTCCATGACCGAAAAATGTCTGGGGTTTGTGGCTGCTCAGGCTGATGCCAGAATCAGTTTGTCTAGTCTAGTCTGCTCTGGTACATGTGAAAGCTAGCAGGAAGAGAGAGTGAAGCTGAATTAGTAAATAAAGAGAAGGAAGTCAGGACTGAGTGGAATTAGATGAGATTTCTTCAGCCTATTATGGTGAGCAGGCTAGAGATAATTTACTCCAATGCCTGATCTCTTGGTGCAATGGAGAATATAGTCCATAGTCTAGGCCCCTCACCACCTCATACCTGGATTATTCCAATAGCCTGTTGGTGGATCTGCCTGCTTCAAGTGTCTCTCTATTCCAAGCCATCTTTCATTCTGTCAATAAAGTGATTTTTCTAAGGCACAGGTCCAATCATATCCTGCAAGATTAAATATACAGTGCTCTGCTTGGCATTCAAAGTTCTTTCATAACTTAGTCCCCACTTAACCTTTCTAGGCGTCTTTCTCCCCACCATCTATTCTTCAGTCCAGTTATACTAGCCTCCTGACTGTTACATAACTAACACACCATCTCTTTGCTCTGAGCATTTTCTTTTTTTTTTTTCCTCTGACAAAAGATAGATTTATTTAGGGAAAGAGGTTACAGACAAAATGAAGACACGAGGAATGTTAAGCATGAAATAAGAGTTGAGAGAGCACGTAGTTAGAAAAGGAAAAAGACAAGTTTCCTAGGAGAACTCACAATTAACCAGAAGAAAAAAAAAATAGTCCTTGAGGTGGAAGAATGCCATTGTCTGGCAGGTTAGACTGACAGAGTTAGCAAGAATAAGGAGAAAGGCACCATTAAAGGGAAGGCATTAGGAGGGAGGGAAAAAGAACTTAGCCTGCTTTGGACAATTTCTCTGGTTGTCCTCCATGTCTGAAATGCTCAACTTCCCCATTGACTTTTCTGGCTTTTTTAAAGTCCCAAATAAAATCCTATATTTCACTGAAAGCTTTTCTTAATCCCTCTTAATTCTAGCGCCTTCCCTCTATTATTTCCTACTTATTTATATAACTTGCTTTATGCATATTTGTTTGCAGGTTGTCTCCCCCATTAAATTATTATTATAAAATTTTTTTTTTTTTTTTGGCCGAGGCAATTGGGGTTAAGTGACTTGCCCAGGATCACACAGTTAGGAAGTATTAAGTGTTTGAGACTAAATTTTAACTCAGGTCCTCCTGACTTCAGAATTGGTGCTCTATCCATCTAGCTGCCCCCTTCCCCTTTAAATTGTAAGCTTTTTGAAGATAGAGACTGTCTTTTGCTTTTCTTGTTGGGGGGGGGGCGGTAATCTTCACTTCTTAGCAGTGTTTGGCATATAATGGGCTCTTCATAAATGCTGTTTATCAATTTAAGTGAGATAATGTTTTAAGAGCTTAGTATATATATATATATATATATATATATATATATATATATGTATAAGATTCTATATAAATGCTTATTGTCTCCCTTCTGTCTTCCTTGGTGCTCTATCTTGAAAATAAAAATAAATACTTTATTATAAGTATTCTCCATTTTAATCCTAGTACCTAGTACCCAGTTTTGCTTCTAAATGTTTGGCAAAGTCTGTTCATATCAGAGCTCTCCATTTTTCCTTATTCCCAGGGAGTTCTTCTCAGTTTCTAACTCACTTTGTCCACTATACTTACCATTCCTCTCTCCACTTGGGTTCCCTGTTTCACTCTTCTTTTCTCAGATTTGATCTAATGGGGTGATAGTGGAAAGAAAACTTTACTTAGAGACCTAGGTTTGCATCAATCTCATCTCCAGAATTTACTTTCTGTATATGCTTAGGGCAAGTCACATTACATCTCTGAGGTAGTTTTCTTCATCTATAAAACGGGAATAATATTTTTAAAAATTGTTGTGAGGACAATAATATGTGATGATCAATTCTGATGGAGGTGGACCTCTTCAACAATGAGATGAATCAAATCAGTTCCAATAGAGCAGTAATGAATTGAACCAGCTACACCCAGCAAAAGAACTCTGGGAGATGACTATGAACCACTACATGGCATTCCCAATCCCTCTATTTTTGTCTACCTTCATTTTTTATTTCCTTTACAAGCTAATTGTACACTATTTTAAAGTCCAATTCTTTTTGTACAGCAAAATAACTGTTTGGACATGTATACATATATTGTATTTAACTTATATTTTAACATATTTAACATGTATTGGTCAACCTGCCATCTGGGGGAAGGGGAGGAAAAGGAGGGGAAAAGTTGGAACAAAAGGTTTTGCAATTGTCAGTGCTGAAAAATTACCCATGCATATATCTTGTAAATAAAAAGCTATTAAAAATTGTTGTGAGGAAAATTATGCAAAAACGAATTGTACTATTCATTTTAGCTTACATGTAATTCTTTACATATATTAAGTATCACATTTGAATCTCACAAGCCCCATCGATACCACATTTTCTTAAAAGGCATTTGTTTCATTTGGATTCTTCTGTTCCTTCTGTATTTCCTTTTTTTCTAGAATAAGGTATGAATGACAATTGAGTTTTTCATTTACTATTTCAGATTGTGAAGACAGAAGTGAAAAAAATCACCTCTAAAACAGGATATTTTTGAAGAAATGGAATTACAACACATGATATCAGAAAGACTTAAAGAGGATATTTCCCTGGAATCTGGATATGAAGAAGCATTTGAATATCAAAGCAAATTTGAGGGAGATGTGAAAAACTTCACAAGGGAAAAATTAAGGAAACCCTTTTGCAAGGAAAGAGAGTTCAGACCAATGACACTAATCCATAAGAAAACCATAGAGGATAGAGGCCAGGAAGGAAGTAATTTTGATAACAGTTTCAGTGTGAAATCAAATTCTGATAGACACTTGAAAGTTCCTACAGAAGAGTTACCTCATCTTTGTGATGTATGTAGCCAAAGCTTCAAAAAAAATTTCAGACTTAATTAGCCATCAGAGAAGATGAAGAAAAACTTTATAAATCTAATGATATGAAACAGTATTCAGGAAGAACTCTGCTCTTTATGGATATCAAAGAATTCACAGCGGACAGAAACCCTTTCTGTGTAAGGAATGTGGGAAAACCTTTAGTCAGAACTCTAACCTTATTGATCATCAGAGAACACACACTGGAGAAAAACCCTATGAATATAATAAGTTTGAGTTCAAATCTTATTAAGCATCAGAGAATTCATACTGGTGAAAAACCTTATGAATGCAATGAATGTGGGAAAGCCTTCAGTGAAAGTTCTAATCTTATTAAACACCAGAGAATTCACACTGTAGAAAAGCCCTATGAATGCAAAGATTGTGGGAAAGCTTTTAGTCAGACCTCACACCTTATCAGACACCAAAGAATTCATATTGAAGAACTGCCGTAGGAATGTAAGGAATGTTATAAATTCTTCTATGTATGTTCATCTTTTATTCAACATCAAAAAAATTCATTCTATACAGAAGCCCTATGAGTGTAATGAATGTGGGAAAACTTTCAACCAGAACTCTAACCTCATTAAGCACCAGAGAATTCATACTGGTGAGAGATGAATGTAATGAATGTGGGAAAACTTTTAGTGTCCATTCATCTTTTATTCTGCATCTTAAAATTCACACTGGTGAGAAACCCTATGAGTGTAATGAATGTGGAAAGACATTCAACCAGAATTCTAATCTTACTGAACATCAAAAAACTCACATTGCACAGAAACTCTTTCACTGTAATGTATGTGGAAAGGTCTTCAGTATAAATTCATTATTTCTTCAGCACCAGAGAATGTGTAATAAAGATCCTAATGAACAAAATGAATATGAAAAACCATTTGAGTGCAACAAATGTGGGAAAGCCTTCAGTCAAAGTGGAAACCTTATGAGACATCAGAGATTTCACATTGGTGAGAGGACTTTTGAGTGTAATGAATGTGGAAAAGCCTTCAGTCTGAGTTCTAACCTCATTAAACACCAGAACATTCACACTGGAGTAAAATGTGAATGTAATAAATGTGGAAAAATCTTTAATGAGAGCTCTAATCTCATTAAACATCAGAGAATTCAAAACTATGATTATAATTCTCACTGATTGCTCAAAACAATTCATCATAAAATTCATACTAGACAACATGAGTAGTAGTGACTATTTCCATTTAATATAGGACCCTTAAATATAATGAAATTGAGAAAGCCTTCTAAGCTCAACTTATTCATCTCTAAAGCAGCCTTATTAGAGATAAATCCTGTAGTAAAATTGCAAATTTGTGACTTTGTTTTGCTAATTCAGCTGACAAGGATATTTATTGACTTCTTGGTACCATTTGAACAGTTGAGGAATTCAAGGCAGGGATCTACTTTGTGGAGTGTGACCCCTGTGCCTCTTCCAGTGGACAGAAAGGGAGAGGAGGTTTTCTTCTCAGCATCCCTCCAGCAGTACCACCATTGCCTATGATCATGGTCTTGTAGTGGAGCTACTTGTCCAACCTAGTAGGAAACACCACCTTTATCAGAAAAGGGGAGTTCAGTTGAACATCCAAGAATGTAGAATCTTAATACTTCATTGCCTCTGATATCTGTCCTTTTCTAAGCTTACATCAGTCAGAAGGGAAGACAATAAAACAGACTCCTATCCTCTCAGAAATCTCCATAAACATCTCCCTGAACCTGTTCCCTTATTTGTAAAATAACATTTTGCCTACTAGTTGCTGTGAGCAAATCACTTAAATTCTTAAAATTTGCCCTAAAAAGGGCAAATCCTTAAAACACTATACAAATGTGAAATACTATGACTCCTAATATTATTAATAAATGACATAAGGGATTCAAAACATTTTGTTAACCCTAAAGTGCTATATACATGTTCTTAGTTGGACTGAAGCACTGGAACATATACCAATTCTAAAATTAGGGTTTTATTAAGTTTTAAAGGCTTAAAATTATGTATGGGTTCATATGCCTGTATCTTAGGCATTTCTTTTCATAGTTACGCTAAAGACAATATATGCATATATATATATATATATATTGTGTATATATACATATATATATATATATAAATATATACATATTTATATGCACACATATATAATATGTGTGAATATATTGTATATTCACACAGAGGAAAAGCTGATAATAATTCTCATTAATTGTGCAAAACATATGTCACTACAAAATTCATATATATTCACACTGGCTAATGGTATTTAACTATTTTAATAAAAATGTATATTTTCCTATAAAAGGGGGGGAAAGCATAATAATCTAAATATCAAGTCAGCCCTGTGTTTGGTTCATGCTAACTTTGTTATCTAGTTCCCTCCTGAGTATACCCCGATTATAGTAGTTTCCAGTGCTACACCTATTAACTTACTTGACACTGTATCTGAGTTATCCTGCCTCTGCCCTTTAAACTTCATTTGGCACAGTCCCTGATAGCTTCTGTTTCAACACACAAGTGCCATTCATCCTCTTTTTCTCTCCTCAAGGATGGGTAACCTATTTTTGTGTAATGGATCCCTTCTTAGAAGGTTTTTAAATGCATAAGATAAAATGCGTAGCATTACAAAGGAAACTAATTATGTTAAAATAACAAAATATTTTTTAAAACAATTTCACAGATCTCCCTATATCAAAGGAAGAAGTGTCATAAAGAAAGGATGAAATTTTCTTGAATCTATAATATGTAGTTATCCATTCTAAAATATTTACCACTACAAGAGAGAATATAGTCTACTCCTAGCTCTGTCATTAGCTAGGCTAGCTGTGGAACATGAGGCAATTCATTTCTTTATAGATTTCAGGTTCCTTAGCTATGAAATTAGAGAATTGGGCTCTATGATTACTAAGTTCCTTTATAGTTCCATGATCCTGTGAAAGATAAAAGGAGCAGATTGTACCTATCACTGCAACTTGTCCCTCAGTCAGAAGTGGAAATTTAAAAATGTTTACTTCACGCTATGCCTGCTACCTGCTTTTCTTGCACATCACCCACCTTCTGTCTATGGATTTTCCTTTCATTCATTTTCTCTTTCAAAATCTTCCTCATTTGTCTCAATTGGGTGCAATCCCTCTTTCCTCTGAACTTCTATAGGGCCTTTTGAAGCTATTCATTTAGAATATATTTTGAATGTATTGCCTTGTATCATTGTTTATCTTTATGAAAGCAGGAATAAGAACCTTGTTCCAGGTAGCCTAACAATAAAGTGGATGAATAAAGTCTTTAGATTCTCAAAAATCACTGAAACCCTAATGTAGAATGTCATAGAAAAACTAACAATCTTATGTCCAGAGAGGTCTGTAGTTTAAGTTTTCATTTGGACTGTTATTACTTGATTCTTACAGCAAAATGCTCAGATGTTTCCCTCTCAGGCTGATGTTCATACCTCTGCAGGGAGCTCTGTTTGCCCACCCTGTCTTGAGTTTGTCTCTCCAACATAACTCCTTTCTCCTGGGGACTCTCCTCAACAATTGACCTTAGGCTCATTACACTCTCCAAGTGATTTTCACCAGGCAGGAATCTTCTAATGCTGCTGGGTTACAAGCTGACTATGGCAGATTCAGAAGAGGAGGGAAGAGGATGAATAAAGGGCTGTCTTACATTCATCTTAAATTGGCTGATAAAAGGGGGAAATGATATATTTTGCCTCCAGTCATGCCATATTTGGTATATAGTAGCTTTGGAGCATTTATTGCTTGTAGCCTATAGTCTGAAGGATCACTTTATCTTTTAGAGTTTTCTACCTTAAAATAATAGAATAATATTCTAGATCAAGAAGTTCCAACCCAGTAGGAATTCTAAAATAGTTTCAGAATTCTAATTCATTGAAAAAACATTGATAAAAAATCTTGAATGAAGTTAAATACAACTTCAATTGTCATCCTGATGATTAGGAATTTGGTTCTGTTTCTAAGATTCCAAGAAAACCCAGTGCTTGAAATTAGTAAATGTGGAACAGGGAGCAGGCCAGTTCCAGGAGACACTACCTTGCCATTCATTTCAATAAACATTGCTTAAAACACAAAGAGTGCAAGAATGCAGGGAATAAGAACCCTTCTCTAGCTAGCACAACAATCAAGTGTATGAATAAACCTTTAGATTTTCAAAAGCTACTGACAGCAGGTTTTTAACATAGAAACCTCAGTGTAGGATGCCACAGAAAAGCTAACAATCTTATGTCCAATATCTGATTACTTCAGGGATTGTTCTATTTAGAAAAAGGAAAGCAAACCAGTATCACTAGATTAGTTTTGCAGAAAGCCAACAAGGGGAAATGACTCCAAATATGCCAAAGATGTTCCAGAGATGCTGTTATGTGGCCTAATGTTACTTTCCACAACTTATAAAGTTTGTAAAGTAGGAATGATGAGGAACTTTGTATAAGCACACTGATCTTGGTGATTAGTTATTATGTTATACTGTTTAGAAAATGTGCCTATACATTAAATAAAAAGTTTCATTTTGCATGTTATTGTACAGATGTATCATGGTGCATTAAACAGTGGTCAAATAGGATTCTGAGATCTTTTAAAACAAACTTGGACAGTAAAAAAAAAGTGGTTGCTTCAGAAAAATATTTGGGGTATGGGAGATGGGGAAGAGATAGTGTTAGGGTTAGTTATGGGTTAGTAAGAAGAATTACTTTAACTCAGAAGACAAATTTTAATATTCCCTTAAACATAACTGTTTATCTTGAGTATAAGATGTTGAGATGTTTCAGTTACATCTGACTTTGTGACCCCATTTGGAACTTTCTTGGCAAAGATACTACAGTGCTTTGACATTTTCTTCTCCAGCTCCCTTTACAGATGAGCAAACTTGAGGCACTTAATCCAACTGAGGCAGAATTAATTAACTTGCCTAGGATCACATAGCTACTCTGAGGCCAAATTTGAACTCACAAATATGAATCTTCTGACTTTAGACCCACTATTCTAGCCAATGCACAAGCTCTCTATCCTAAAGCTACAAATATATAACTGAGTAAAAAGGCATATATACATGTTTAAAGGCCAAGATACATTAAATGCATTAAAACATTTTCTCATCCATATTCCCTTACTTGCACAAGAGACAAAAGAACATTTTTCATTTAAACAAAATTCAACTAAAATAATGTTCAGGTTTTTATTGGAGGGTTCATTATGCCCATTCCTTTTTTTATTAACTAAAATGAAAAATGTATAAAATCAATCCCAACATTAAATTCAGGCAGGGAGCTACATAAAAAGGTTTCTTTTTTTAATCATAGCTTTTTATTTACAAGATATATGCATGGGTAATTATTTAGCATTGACAACTGCAAAACCTTTTGTTCCAACTTTTCCTTTCCTTCCCTCCACCCCCTCCCCCAGATGGCAGGTTAACCAATTACATGTTAAATATGTTAAAGTATAAGTTAAATACAATATATGTATACATGTCCATACAGTTATTTTGCTGTACAAAAAGAATCGGACTTTGAAATAGAGTACATTTAGCCTGTGAAAGAAATCCAAAATGCAGGTAGACAAAAATAGAGGGATTGTGAATTCTATGTAGTGATTCATAGTCATCTTCCAGAGTTCTTTCGCTGGGTGTAGCTGGTTTAGTTCATTACTGCTCTATTGGAACTGATTTGGTTCATCTCATTGTTGAGAGGGTCACGTCCATCAGAATTGATCATCATATAATATTGTTGTTGAAGTATATAATGATTCCCTGGTCCTGCTCATTTCACTCAGCATTAGTTCATGTAAGTCTCTCCAGGCCTTTCTGAAATCTTCCTACTGGTCATTTCTTACAGAACAATAATATTCCATAATATTCATTACCACAATTTATTCAGCCATTTTCCAATTGATGGGCATCCACTCAGTTTCCAGTTTCTGGCCACCACAAAGAGGGCTGCCACAAACATTCTTGCATATACAGGTCCCTTCCCCTTCTTTAAATCTCTTTGGGATATAAGACAAGTAGTAACACTGATGGATCAAAAGGTATGCACAGTTTGATAACTTTTTGAGCATAGTTCCAAATTGCTCTCTAGAATGACTGGATATATTCGCAATGTATCAGTGTCCCAGTTTTCCCACACCTCCTCCAACATTCCGCATTATCATTCTAGCCAATCTGACAGGTGTGTAGTGGTATCTCAGAGTTGTCTTAATTTGCATTTCAATGATTAATAATGACTTGGAGCATCTATAAAAGGGTTTCTTTATGGCTACTGCTGATAGTCTATAAAAAGAAAGTAAAGATAGATTGATAAAAGTCAAGATACCGCTTTAAGATCTTACTCTTAGAATAAGTCCTTAGTCATATGCTTCTTTATTGTATAAATAATACCCCAAAGGTCTAACTTCTTCATGAAGTCTTGCTTTTTAATTTGTGAATTCTGCTGCTTTGGCTTCACTTTCAAAGTGTCCAAATGACAAATCTGTTTATTACATCATATGGCCTTCATTTTTAAATGCCTTTCTGCAATACTAGCTATAATTACATTCTTCCTTTTGCAGACCTGCACCAAACAGTGCACTGGAAATGTATTGTCTCATGGTAAAATCTTTTATGGCAGGAATATAAATAAGTTCAAAGACACACTACCTTCTTACACTGGCTACCTTTTTGCACATTTTAAATTTTGTGTAATTAAAACTGTCTATTTTGTCTTAAAATAATCTCTATCTCAAATTGAGTTGTGAATCTTCCCTAATCCACAGTTGTGAGATAATTCAGCTTTCTGTTATTTTATTATGTAACTTAATTTAAAAATTATCCATTTGGAATTGTTTTTTTTTTTTCTCAATAGTATTTTATTTTTCCAATTACATGTAATGACAGTTTTGTAAGATTTCAGTTCCAAATTTTTTCTCCCTTCCTCCTTTATCTCCCCGCTTTCCAAGACAGCAAGCAATTTAACATAGGTTATACAAGTATAATCATTTAAAACATATTTCTTTATTAGTCATTTTATAAAAGAAAATCAAAACAAAAAGGGAAAGTTACAAAAAAGAAAAGCAAACAAAAAAAAAAAAGTGAAAATAGTGTGCTTCAATCCATATTCAATCTCAACAGTTCTTTCTCTGGATGTGGATGGCATTTTCTGTCCATCCATTCCATCCATTTGAAATTGTAATATATATAAAATTCTGCTCTAAACCTACCATATTGTTTTCTAGATTTCCCAGCAATTCTTTTTTAATAGATTCCCTTCCTCAAGTTTGTGTTCTTGTTTTTATCAAGGTAATAATATGTTCATTTGCTTCTAGATATTATTTTGTTAGTTGATGCTACAGGTTTACTTTTCTAAATAGTTTTTATAATAATTGCATTATATTTTGAGATCTGCTAAGGCTAGGTTCCCCTTTTTTTTTTTATTATTCTTCAATTTTCCAGGGAATAGGCATCATGATTGTGAACAGCAAGTAGGCCAATTTGTGCTATTTTGGTATTTTGAGAAGCTAAGTGATTTAGGGTTAAGTGACTTATCCAAGTTCACACAGCTAATAAGTGTTAAATGTCTGAATTCAGATTCAAATTCAGATCCTCTTGAGTCCAAGCCCAGTATTCTATCCACTGTACCATCTAGATGCTCCAAATAGGCCAATTTGGTTCAACCATGTAACCTCCTTCCTGAGAAAGCTCCAATAGTTTATTATTGCCACTTGGATCAAATATACCTCCTCCACCTATCAGCCTAATTGGCCTACTTGACTACCATACCTTTGTCCTGTCCATGCTTAAAATGCCTTCCGTCTTTACCTTACTCTTTATCTTAGAATTCTTAATGTTATGACTCAAGCTCAGGTGTCATATCCTCCCTGAAATCTTTCCTGATACTCCTAATTCTTTTATCTTGTATTTTCCAATATTGCCCTCATGGAAAGACAGACCATCCTATTGTTGGTCAGAATTAATTGTTAGAAAATTGTTCCTTTAATCAAGCTGTATTTGGCTTTATCACAACTTCTACTATTGCTACTAGTTCCAGGTTCTGGCACTTTCTTGCCAGAACAAAACTATCCCTATGTTAGTTGGTGAGATAAAATATGCAAAGAATTTTGTAAACCATGTAACACTAGAAAAGTATGAATCATTATAACTGTCACTATTCTCTTTTCTAATCCTACAAGAAGAGAATTGAGATGGAAAGTCTAAAGCTGGAGCTAGACAAGCTGAGGTCTAGCCCAGGCTTTCTCTAATTAGATGTTGGTCAGAAGAACCTGCAACCTCCGAGAACCTCAGTTATCATATCTGTAAAAGGCAGGCAATCATTCCTGCCCTGACTTCCCTAATTATGTTTTTGTAAAAATCTAAAGAGATTTTTTGTGAATGTGCTTTTTCAAAAATGTTAATTCTATAAATACAAGGCATTATTGATATATATTTTTAATTTTATTTTTTATTGTAGCTTTTTATATACAAAACATATGCATGGGTAATTTTTCAACATTGACCCTCGCAAAACCTTGTATTCCAACTTTTCCCCTCCTTCCTCCCACTCCCTCCCCCAGATGGCAGGTAGTCCCATACATGTTAAATATGTTAAAGTGTGGCATTATTAATATTAACCAAAATAATAATTTATCATTTAGCAATTAAAAATAAATAAAATTCTGCCCTTCTAAAAAGCAGAAATTCTTTGAGAGGTTTTTGTTCTTTGTATCCTTAGTGCCTAATGAAATGCCTTTCACATAGTAAGTGTAAAATAGTAGGTTTAAAAAAAGTTTTAAAAAATTATTATCTTTATTTCCAACTATATCCATTCATCCTTTGCACCAATACATATATATGTGTGTGTGTGTGTGTGTGTGAATTTAGTATTCTTGACCTCTTACCCATACAAATGAATTTTATTTAATTTAATTAAATATCACTTGGCAACTTGGTAGAAATTAAAATTTTTTTAATTTATCTAGTATTATTGTTTTTACAATATTGGTGTCATCCTGTCACACAATACAACCTCCCAGCTATTTAGGTGTTCCATTTTTTAATGAAAATGTTGTTTTGTAGTTGTATTGAACTTGTATACACATTGGTAGTTTAAGTTCCAGATATTTTCTCCATTTGGTAGCTATCTTAAGAAGAGTTTGTTTAATTTTTTCTCCCAAATTTTGGTAGTAATATACTCCCCTCCCCCCCAAAAAAAGTGAGGATGTATTGTGTATTGTGCTATTTTCTCTTTTTCTTGAAGATTGCCTCATTTTTTAATACTTTAAAATTTAGTAGTAAACCATAATTTGCATACAATATGTTAATTTACTATACTTTTTTGGAATTTGTGTCTTCTAATTTGTCAAAGACTTTTACTGAGTATATAATTTTATTATTAATGAACTCAATTGCTAAATCTGATAGCTTTCCCCAATCTTCATCCTTTTCCATCTCTCTATAGTTCTTGAATCAGCTAACCATACTTTCTTCCTAGTTTTCTCTTCTTTCTTGGTTTTTACAATATTGCTTTCTTTGTTCTTTTCCTACTGATCTGACCATTCCTGTTTGTTAGGTCATCATTCTGTATCATCTCCCTCCATATCTAGCTGGGTGTACTTCAAGCCTCTTTCCTGGATTCCCCTCTTCTTTTGCTCTTGGTGGCTCTATCAATATTCATAAATTTAATTGTCTTTTCTATGCAGACCACCCCCAAATTTATATATTTAATTTTACTCTCCTGAGGTTCATCTCACTACTTACTGAATATTTTGAAATGGATGTCCCAAATCACCTCAAACAGAGCCTGTCTAAAACAAATAATCCCCCTCTCCTTGACCAAGCTCTTTGATATTGTCAGTTGTGAGGACTTATGAAAAATTATATCAAAATTTGATTGCCTTAGAGAAATTCATCAATATTGCACATCAATTTCATGATGGCATTCTTACCTGGGTTCTGGTTAATGGGTAAGGCTTTCAAGCTTTCCCAGTCACCAGTGGAGTGAATCAAGGTTGGCTACTTGCTCCCATGCTTTTTAGCATAATTTTTCAGCCATGTTGTCAAATACCTACAATGTGGACAAATACAATATCAAGGTGAGGTATCACATTGATGATAAATTCAACTTGAAAAGGTGACAAGCCAAGACTAAAGTAGAGGAAGTATGGATGCATTATTTTTTGTTTGCAGATTATTATGCACTCGGTCTCTGAAGCTGAGATGCAACCAAATGTGGTACTTTTATTAGTTTTGGCATTAACAATTAATACAGGATACAATTAATTAATACAATTAATACTTGTGCTTACCAGTGCTCTGCCAGATAGTGGCATATGTGGAAGCATTGGTTACAACAAATGAAGAAGTTTTGAATGCTCTGGATAAGTTCACTTATCTTGGCAGTACACTTTCTAGATATGTACACATTGATAAGATTGACATACTCTTAGCTCAGTGTTTGGGAGGCTGCAAAGGGAAGCTCGAGAAAGAAGAGGTATTAAACTGACTACCAAACTGAAGGTCTACAAAACCACTGTGCTGACCTCATTGTTGTGTGCCTGGGAAACCTGGACAGTCTGACAGCGCCATGCCAGGAATCAGAATTGCTTCCAACTGAATTGTCTCAGGAAAATTCTGAAGATCACCTGGCAGGATAAGATACTGAGATCCTTTCTCAAACTAAATTGCTAAGCATTCCAACTCTACTTCAGAAAGTACAACTCCATATTGTTCAAATGTCAGGTATACACTTGTCAAAAGGGCTATTTTATGAACAATTCACACAAGGCAAGTGCTCACATGGTGGTCAAATAAACTGGTTGATCCTGCTATTTGGTTAATAAGAGAAGGATCTGAATTTTTTGGTTTTTTTTTTTCTCCTAAATGGCTAAGTTGACAAATAACTGTACTGGTGCTTGAACTGCTATTTGATGCCTTCTTTACTAAACAACAATAACAACAAAAACAAGCAATAAAAACCCAACCCTTAAAAAACACTGAATGTCAGAAAGTATGGGAAGGATAAATGGAATTCAAAAAAAAAAAAAAAAAGAGCCCAGCCCACCTCTTCCACAAAGATGCTATATAAATTTGCATAATGGCATTTGGTTTTTTTAATGGTAGGGACATGAGACCAAGCTTCTCTCCTCCTTAAGGAAGAGCCATCCTATTTTGTTGAATCCAAGCTTCTTTTTGGGTCTGGTGTCTGACACTCTTGCCCAACCAGACTTTTTTCCCCATTTTAAAAAAAAAGTTCATTTACTGTTATTTGAACAGAAGAAAGAGAAGAAATTGAGTTCAATATGAAGAATCCCAAGGGTGAAGTTAAACCATAGGTTACAGAATTTTAAAAGTGCATTTTGAACCTGCCCAGCTTTCCCAAGAGCATAGCATCAATCAGATGCCTAAGAGGTATGCATGAAAGATCTGTTCCCTTCTATCACCTGTCTAGTTTCTGTACCTAAGGAAATGATCAAAGCTTCAAAATCTTGTTTAACATTTTTATCCCACAAAGTCTCAAGAGTACTATAAGGCAAACCTCATGCAACTAAAATTAGGGTGCCTAGTCAGTGATTCCCATACATGGTTAGAAAGCAACAGCCATTGTTGGAATAAGCGGGAGCTACTGGGATACACGGGAGAGCAGTTGGAATACATGGGAGCCACCTAACAGTGGCTGCTGGAGATCCAACCCAGAATGATCTCCTCTTGTGAGAGGATGATACAAGGAGACTGAGAGGCACTTGCTGTTCTCTGAGCTCTCTGACTGAGAGGCCGTTGCCTTATCTGACCTCTCTCCTCTTCCCTCTGCCTCCAATTTATCTCATTCCCAGTCTACAACATCTGTGTCAGCAAAGGCTGTTCTGCAACTCCTTCAGATGCTATGATCCACAGCTGTGGATGCTCTCAGAGAATTGATCTGTCCCTTAACAAGCCATAGTCAGTAAGGACTGGGGTTCATGGGCATTTATCTGGAAGTGTCTTTCAAAGGCCTACAATGTTAATCTCAAGATTTTTGTTAAATGGTTTCCTAGTCTATTCTCTCAATGGGTTTATCTCAGTGAGTAGCATCTGAAAAGCCAGGAGAATATTTTCTGTGTTAAATTGAGCTGGGGGCAGCTGCTATTGACTTATTTTATGCAAATTAGGTGTGTTCCATTCAGTGTCTCCTGACAGGTAATCAATGGAGTTGAGGGAAAGGGGAAAGATGTCTCCACAAGTTAGGGATCCCTCTTAAACTTCAGACAGCCCAGACATTTAGCACTGTTTACCTGGCTGTGTATAATTAGAAAATTTATGTGTATAGAGAAGCTATTTCTGTGAAACTGTATATTTTGTAAATAATTATTTTGATACTTTGAAATTGAAAAAAGGGGGCAGCTAGGTGATACAGTGGATAGAGGACTGGCCCTGTAATCAGGAGGACATGAGTTCAAATCCAGTCTCAGATACTTGTCACTTACTACCTGTGAGACGCTGTGCACACTTAACCCCAATTGCCTCACCAAAATCTCTCCCCAAAACATCACCATCCTTCCAGCCCTATATTTTCAACTTTAGAGTTATACTTAACATCTCTCCCTTCCCCCACATAGGAAGAAAGAAAGGGAATAAGCATTTATGTAGCTTCTATGGGCAGCTAAGTTCAGTGAGTATATAGAGCTTAGAAGTAGGAAGACTCATCTTCATGAGTTCAAATCCAACCTCATATAATTACTGTTTGCCTCAGCTCCTCATCTGTGAAATAAGTGGGAGAAGGAAATGGCAAATCATTCCAGTGTCTTTAATAAGAAAATCCCAAAATGGGGTCACAGTTGGAAATGATTAAAATGATTCAACTATGTGTTAGACATTATGCTAAGCACTTTTACAAATATTATGTCATAACAAATTAGCTGCCTCTCACTGATTTTACCTCCACATTTTTTACATACCTTCCTTTTTCTCCACACACAAGTCACTTCCCTAGTTCACTCCTTCTTTACCCCCATTAGATTGTAAGCTCCTTAAAGGAGCTTTTCTTCAAATCCCCAGTGCTTAACATGGTGCCTGGCAAATAGTAGGCACTAAAAGTTTATTGGCCTTTATTGGACTACTGGAAGTTTTCTTAATTGATATCTCCACTTCAAGTATCAACTTTACAAAGCTTCCAATGTAAGATACATTTCTTATGAAGAATTCAAAGTATGGATGAATTTATAAGAACTTACATAAAATGAAATAAGGAGAAATCAACATATACCACAAAACAACTAAGCTGAATACTATGAAATTATGACCTGGCTTGGTATCAAAAGATAAAAAGACAAGAGTCCTCAGAGGGACTATGGATGTGGAAGAGTGTAATATATTTAACTCCTACATTGGTTAGTTTTACTGACCATATTAAAAATCAATTTAAGTTCTCCCCTATTAAACTGTGAACTTCATAAGAGGAGGAACTGTTTTTTGTCTCTTTTCATAACCCTAGTGTCTAGCACAGTGCCTGGCACACAGTAAGTACTTAATAAATGTTTATTGATTGAAATTCTTATAAGGAACAAATATAATCATAAACATAGAGTTGGAAGTAAAAAGCAATCAATAAATATGCCATAAAAAAAAAGAAAAAATTAGTTTTGGTAATGCATATTTTTATATAGTTTTTTTTTTTTTTTTTAAATTTATAGTTACTCCTAAAACACACTCCCTACTCAGAGCAACTCCAGTTGCTCCTAATTACCTCCAGGATCTAATATACGCCCATTTGTCATTTAAAGCCCCTCACAATTTAGTTCCCAGACTTATTCCAGCTTTATTATGAGCTACTCACTTTCATTTGCCTTACAGTCTAGTTGAACTGCCCTTCTGTTTCTTGGTGATGATAATGCATATATAGTTCATGTTTATTAGGAAAGGCAATATAGTATAATGAATAAAGTGCTAGACATGGTGTCAAGTAGACACTGATTCAAATTCTTTTACTGTTATGTAACCATAGGTAAGTTATTTCACTGAGTTTATTTATTTCCTCATTAGCAAAATGAGAACAGTAATACTTGTATTACACCATAAAATTATGAGGTTCAAATGAGATATTTATGATACACTTTACAAACTTTAAGTGCTATTATCTTCATTTCAAATTAGAAGCAGTATGGTATATGGATGAAGGGTTGGAGTTAGGAAAGCCTAGGTTCAATGCTGTCTCACAAATTATCAATTAAGTCATGTATAGATAATGAATTTCACTCTGATCAAATCACAGGTTCTTTTGATACAGCTACATGTCCTCACTATCATTTTTCTCTCAAATGAAACCTCTAGAATTCTTACTCAAGATTTCCTTACATTCAAGAAATTTGTTTTTTTCTCCAGCATGACTTTTATGATTTTAAATGAAGCTCATGGAGTAAAGGTTTCTCCTGGGGCCAGTCTTTCCCTAGAGTAAACTTTTAGATATGTACTAAGATCAAAGCTCTTCCTGATGTCTTCTGCACTATTCATTATATCCACAGGTTTTCTTTTCATTATGAATTATGTTCACTGTGTATTTTTTAAAAACCATATGCATACACAGGGGATTGTCACCAATATAACAATTCTGATGCCAAATGAGATTTCCATTCTGGCTAAAAGCTTTCCCACAATCATTACACTTAAAGGCCTTCTTACATTTGTTGCTTTCCTTGGAAATTTTTTTTTTTCCATTTTGCTTTCTAAACTGAATAAAGAATAAGCCTATCCTGAAGGTTTTCTCACATTTATGACATTTGTAAGGTGTCTTTCCATTATGGATTATTTGATGTTTATTAAAATTTTTTAAAAGTGCTGGCTGAAGTTTTTCAACATTCACTGTATGGTTTCTCACCAATGTGAATTTTATGATGCTGCATAAAAGATGAACGAGCACTGAAAGCTCTACCACATTTTTCACATTTGTAGGGCTTTTCCCCAGTATGAATTCTTTGATGTTTAGTAAGATTAGAGTTCTGGTTAAAGGTTTTTCCACATTTATTACATTCATAAGGTTTCTCTCCAGTGTGAATTCTCTGATGTTTAGTAAGATTGGAGTTCTGGTTGAAGGTTTTTCCACATTCATTACACTTATAGGGTTTTTCTCCAGTATGAATTGTACAATGTTGTATAAATGATGATCGGGTACTAAAGGCTCTAACACATTCACTACATTCATATGGTTTCTCTCCAGTATGAATTCTCTGATGGCTAATCAGATGTGAGCTCTGACTGAAGGTTTTCCCACACTCATTACATTCATAGGGTTTTTCTACTGTGTGAATCCTCTGGTGTTTAATAAGATTAGAGCTTTGATTAAAGGCTTTCCCACATTCATTACATTTATAGGGTTTTTCTCCTGTGTGAATTCTCTGGTGTTTAATGAGGTTAGAGCTCTGCCTGAAAGCTTTCCCACATTCCTTACAGACATAGGGTTTTTCTCCTGTGTGAATTCTCTGATGATCAATAAGGTTAGAACTCTGACTGAAAGTTTTCCCACATTTATCACACTCATAAGGTTTCTCTCCATTGTGAATTTTCTGGCGTTCAATAAAGGTTGAACTCTCTCTGAATGCTTTCCCACATATGTCAGATTTACATGATTCCTCAGTCATATTGATTTTTTGATATTTCATTAGGTTTGAATTCCGTTTGAAAGTTAAGTCACATGTAAATTGTTGATGAAGTCTTTCTCCTGTTGGAATGTTCTGGTGTCTAACAGGGTTTGAACTCAGGCTGAAGCTTCCCTGAAATTCATTACATTTTTGGTTTCTCTGACCCATAGAAGTTTTTTTGCAGATCTTATTTGGTCTGAAATCCTTCTCTTGGCAAAAGGATTTCTTCAGTATCCTAATGGTAAGATTTCCCCTATGTGTCTCTAACTCTTTTTCATAGTCCCAGGCTTCTCCAAAGTCAAATCCTTGTAAGACATTCCCCACAATTTTCTTGGACATTACTCCATGCAATTTCCTTTCTGTAGAAGGTTCCAATTTTTGAGGCAACTTCTCAGTGCTGGTTTCATGAACTGAAATAAATATAAAATTCAGAGTTACAGGCTGCTTTTTGGTTATCAAAATAAACTATTGGGGAATGTCTTTTGGGAAGACAATGAATCAGAATTACATAGAGAGTGTCAAATTTGTCTGTCAGTAAGTCAAAAAGCAAGAATCTTAAAAATTCTTTAATTCAGAGGTTAACCTAAGGTCTTTTGTTTTTTAAAAATATTTTAATAACTGTACTTAAAATATACAGTGGTACTATGATACTTATCATTAGTAGGTTCTCAAAGGCAGTGGCAAAAACATTGAGTACTGAAATAATTTTTATCATAAAGAATATGTATTGAATTACTTGTCATCTAGGGAAGGGTGTGGGGGGAAAGGGGGGAATTGGAACATAAGATTTTGCAAAGGTCATTGTTGAAAAATTATCCTTGATATCTTTTGAAAATAAAAAGCTTCAATTAAAAAAAAAAAAAGAATATGTCTCCAATTCTCAGTCTAACCATTCCTCCCCACCCAATTCTCCAAAGAAGGCAAGTGGGGCTTTCAGGTGCAGAGCTAGCCCAACCAGACTTCTTGACCCCACTCATTTTCTGAGAGGAACCACAACCTTTACAATTTTGTTTGGCATTTAATGCTCTTCAACATCTGCCCCATTCCTACCCTTATGGGTTTTTTTTTGCCTTTTTCTGGTGGTTTGCTATGCCTGGAATGTTCTCCCTACTCACTTCTGCCTTTTGGAATCTCTAGCTTCCTTCAAGATTCAACTCAAATGCCACTTCCTAAAGATCTTTTTCAGTCCCCTTCCTACCATTACCACCTCTCCTAAAGCTATCTTTTATCTACTGCTTATCTCGTACATATGTATTTATATAATAGTGAAGGAGAATAGTCCTTCTCTTTCTTCCTTACCTTCACTGTCTCTATAAATGTAAGTATCTTTACCCTAATATAATAATTAACTCCCTTTAAGTCTAGGGCAATATAATGGTTCCTCAGGTCCATGTGCTTTAGGATAATGGTCAGCCAATTTACAGCATACTAGTCAAACCCAAACAAAGCATAATTTTTACTTAAAATAGATTTAACTTATTTATTTTATTTTAAAATATAAAAATCATGCTTACCTTGCTAGCACAGGCCTTCAGGCCAGAGTTTACAACCTCTAGCTATAAGGACTTTAAATTATTTAAACAAAAAGTTAGTGATCCAGCCATTCTGGAGAGCAATTTGGAATTATGCCCAAAGGGCTATAAAACTTTGCCTATCCTTTGATCCAGCAGTGCCACTACTGAGTATGTTTGTAACAGCTCTTTCTGTGGTAGCAAAGAATTGGAAATAGAGTCCATATTCATCAAGTGGGAAATGGCTGAATAAGTTATGGTTTATGAATGTAATGGAATACCATTGTTCTACAAGAAAATGATCTCAAAAAAACTTGGACTTACAGGAATTGATACTGAGTGAAGTGAGCAGGAGAACATCATGTACAACAACAGCAACACTGTTCAATTATCAACTATGATAACTTAGCTCTTCTCAGCAATACAGTGATCCAAAACAATTCTAATAGATGGGATAGAAAATGCCATCTGCATTCAGAGAGAGAACTATAGAGACGGAATGTAAATTGAAGCATACTATTTTCTGTTTGCTTTTTTTTTCACATTTTTTTCTTCCTTTTGTTCTGATTTTTCTTTTATAACATGACTAATGGAAATATTTTAAAATGATTATACATGTTTAAACTAAATAAGACTGCTTGCTACCTTGGAAAGAAGGGAAGTAAGGGAGAGAGGGAGAAAAAAATTTGGAACTCAAATTCTTACAAAAATGAATGCTGAAAACTATCTTGACATATAATTGGAAAAAATAAAATACTATTGAAATCACAATCATTCAGAATGCCCAATTAGGAAAATTCCTAATATTTAGGCAAAGGTTGATATTCTGTCTTAAATTTCCATTTATCTTTAGCTAGCCTAACTTCTTTGGAGTGGGAGCAAAATTTAGGTTTCTAAAAATATTTAGATAAAAAAGCTATTAGAATATGTTACAGTGTTATTAATAGACAGGTACCAGGAGAGGAAGTTAGGTAAAAAGCAGAGCTCAGGTGTCTTTAATCTGAGTTTTAAGCTCAGAGATGCTTGTAGAACTGATGACCCTTCCCAATCTTTCAATTCTCTACTGGCTCTGACTCTTTCTCCTTTCACTTGTTATTCTTGTGCTAACACTTTAGTTCCTGAGGTGTCCAATTCTTTTTTTTCCCAATGCCAAATTAGTTCTGTGGTTTTATATACACACCCCACTAAGTGCGGCCCAGTCCCTCAACAGACTGCCTATCAAACCTAAAGAGACATGTGCTGACACTAGTCACATCTCAGACTGATTCAATTAAAATGTATTTTCACAGGATAAAGGTAGTAGGACTAAATGGGGTGGGGAGATTTAATGACCTTATCAATCAGCAATCAACTCTCATCCGGATATGTGGCTTCCTCCATCTGTGAACTCCTCAAGGATAGGAAGTTCTACCTTTGTATTAGTAGAATTTAACATAGCATGTCACATACAACAAGTATGTAATAAATGCTTATTGTTTAAGACACAAATTCCCGTCCAACCCTTTCATTTATAAAAGGAAAACATGAGTCCTGAAGAATTAAGAGATTTGTCTGAGGTCACAGAGCCAGCCAATGGCAGATCAGTGACTGAAATATAACTCTCCTGATAGTCAGTACAGAGTCATATCTATGAGAGTGTACTCCCTTTGCTTCTGTGTAGTTCAAGAGACTTTTCCCTCCATTAGCATGATGATATAGGGACCATCTATTCTCTAAGGGTGTTGTTAAGATCAAATAAAATGACATATGATGAAAGCACTTTGAGGATTGTAAAGGTTTCTCTGGGCCTCCACTCTTCATTTTTAAGATAAGAGTTCTGAAGCTTTAGGTGGCATGAGTTTCCTTGAAATTCTAGGTCAATGATTTTATGACCTTTGAATAACAACAGAAGGTATCATTCACTAACAATAAAAATAATAACAATTATTATGGCTAACAGTTATATAGCTTTTACTAAGTGCCAGGCATTGTGCTAAGCACTTTATCATTATCATCTCATTAATATTCAGAACAACCCTGGGAAGCAGGAGCTATTATCCTCATTTTATAGATGAGAAAACTGAGGCACACAGACTTTAAGTGACTTGTCCAGAGCCATACAAATAGTAACTGTCTGAGCCAGATTTGAACTCTGGCCTTCCTGAACTCAGGCCCAGAGCTAGATCCACCAAGCCACCCTGCTGCCTCATGAAAGGGCAGGAAATTAAAGACATCAGTTAGTGGCCTGCATATCACCAGTCATACTATTTTCCAGAGGACGAAAGAATTGCTGATGCCCAAGGGCAGTGGGAGAGGGGATGAGGGAGTGAAAAATGATCGGCTGGTATCAGGAATAAGATCAAGCAGCTCAAGCTCAGTTACCAGCAAACTTCTCAATCCTTTCTATAACCACTAAGCAAATTTTTATACTGGTTTGCTTTTTTTTTTTTTTTTTTAAAGTAACTGAGTTCTTCTTAGTTACTTATCTTTTATCCTAATGGGGTCTGTTCTTCCCAAAACCAGAAGGGAAGGAGGCTTTTGAGGACCTTAAAAAAGCAAGGGAAGGTATTAGTGATAAGAACCCATTTCCTCATCAGTAAATATGGTTCATAACATCATCTCAAGTTTTGGGAGCATTTTAAAGTTTACAAAGCACTGCCATCATTAGAATCCTATGAGAGAAGTGTATAATCTGAGGTATATACTTAGCAGATTTGTTTTGAGGACTAAATGAGTGTAAGGAATCCTAGTGAGTAAGGACTCTTAAATCTCAGCCATGTCTTTTGTGTAAGTTTTTGCTGAGAACCTGAGAATGTGTTTGTAGTTATCTGACAGAATGCTAGGGAAGCATAAGAAGAGCTGGTCACCCTTCTGGTACCTTCATTAATGAGTATCCTTTTTGGAAGGCCTGTGTTTACCTTGGAAACCCAGCCAATTCCTGGAGTAAACATAATCCTCCTAAAGAATGAACAAATATTCTCCTTGGTGAGCCTCTTATGATGGAGCATCCTGTATCTGGGAGGCAGCTATGTCTCAAGAGTCCTGTATCAAATGAGAATACGTAGCATAGTGCCTTCTTTGTTCTCAGCTTATAAAAACCTTTTAATGGAAAGGGACTTTGAGGATTTGGGCTAGGAAGTCTTGTACAAACTTGCCTACCAATGGCTCCCACTCAAGACTCTGAATAGCTATGACCATGAGTCCTCTCAGCCAAGGAATTCCGATGTTGGTGCTTCCTTGGTGTAGTGATGATGTACATTATTTGTTTGTTCTAGAGGCCACTGTGTTTATTGTATATTACTTTTGTCTATGAGTTTCTTATGTCTTATTTAAATCAAAGTTTTGAGCAATAATAAATTTGTACCACCCTCTTTAAGACTATGCCTGTTGAAATGCAAATTCTGAATCTAGATTAATCTTACTATGAGATGAGCTATTAAGTGCTTCATAAGCAGTCAAAAACTATAAAGTGGCAGCATTGTAATAACTTCCCAAGTATTTTAAGGATTCTATGTTTTCTGAGATGAAAATAACAATCAGCAGAGGTCACCTCTGTGATCCAGCTGACTTTCCTTGCATAGAGTAATCCACTCAAGGCAAGAATTATCCTTTATTTACTTTAAACACAACCCCTTGCATTTAAAACAGAGGATGAATTCTTATGTTCTTTATTCACAGAACAAAAATTTGATATTATAGGTAAATGATTCTTTTCCTCATCTTTTCAGCTTAACTTAAGCCATCATCTAAAGCTAAAATCTGTGCATTTTCTATGTTTATCATGGTTCTTCAGTGTTAACAAAGAAGGTCTCTATTCCTATCTGAGACTCAGCACTCTGGACTAGATGTTTTTCAGCTTAATAGCTCAGATGCTCTATAAACATATGTACAATTACTGAAGGAAGAATTTTCACTTACTTACCTGAGTAGTTTTCTCTAAAAATCTCTCTTCCGTTAGTTCCTTGCCTATCCAAGACCCATGGCTCTTCCCCTCGTTCCAGTAAGGAGATCACATCAGGTTTGGATACTGGAATTCCTACTTATAAGGAAAGGAATGAGACCTGGTAAACATCTTGGGAACAAAGAACTATGCTAAATCCAGTTATATTCCCTCAATCTATGAAGATTGATGAGAAAAATGCAATATCCAGAAAAGCCATGATAGGAAGGTCCTGAGAAAAATCTGGGCACCATTTCAAGGGTCTCAGGACTATTACTATAAATGACAGTGAAGAATCAGAAAGGTGATAACCTAAGCAGAAAGAACAATTAGTTTATTTCACACTAGAATGGTAGGGAACTCAATCTCTAGAGGTGTTAAATTACTAAAACTTAGGACTAGAACTAGCACTAATATGTAAAGGATATATTATTTCCCTCTATGTAAGAGAAATCAGCTTAACGATTAGAAATGGCCACTTGGCTCCCTTGACTTCATAAAGTAGTGAGTTCTGCATCACCAGAGCTCTTCATCTGGGAGGCTGGATGACTGCTTGTGGTGAGTTTGGAAAGGGTTGCTTTTTTAGCTATAAATTCAAATGGAATCTGAATTACTTCCAACTCTGGATTTTCTGATTCTGTGCCTGGGCACCAAGTTCAGGACTCAGGTAATTCACCATTTCCAGCTCTATACCAAGTATGGGGCTTATGAAGAAGTAGGAAATTTGGCTTTTCGGAATCCATCCATGAATGGGAATCTGATCCCTGAACCTGACTACATCCTTTAAAACACCATGAGTATTCTCAAAACCGAGAAGTTGAGATATGGGTACTGAGGGCAAGGTCTTACCTAGTGAGACTATATTCCCATAATTCTCCAGCATCACATCCCTGTAGAGACCCCTTTGGGCAGGACCCATACAGCTCCACTCCTCCTGGGTAAGGTACACTGCCACATCCTCAAATATCATGTCTACCTGAAACAACAAGTTACTAATGTAGTTCCAAGAACAGCCCCACTAATAGGATGAGGCAACAAGATCTGATGATCTGCCTGTATGTTTGCCACTATGGGCGCTTGTGAATATATGCATTTCAATTAACATATTTAGGAATGAATCAAATTATATGTGGGTATGTACACAGGAGTTGGGGAAGAGGCATGTACACTATGGCACTGTTTATGTAGGCTTTTTTTTTTTTTTTAAAGATTATACTATTTTAGAGGAATGAGTTTAAGACTATCTCCAATTCCACATTAGGGCTAACAATACACAGAGAAGAGCTCTCATATAGAGAAAAGTAATTTTCTAAAACTCTCTCAAAGATATAGATTGAGCTTGTCTCCTGAAACTCTATTTGTTGTGGAGTAAGAAGAGTGGACACAGGGGCAGCTAGGTGTCGCAGTGGACAGAGCACCAGCCCTGAAATCAGGAGGACCCGAGTTCAAATCTGGACTCAGACACTTAACACTTCCTAGCTGTGTGACCCTGGGCAAGTCACTTAACCCCAGCCTCAGAGGGGAAAAAAAAAAAAAAAAAAAAGAGCAGACACAGAGGGAGTGACCATTAGGTTTCAATCAATATGAAAGCCTTTATCCTGGTTCATTCAGCACCAACTATTGGTGGGAGTTAGGGGTGAGGAGGTAATTTGAGGAGGTATTCCTTTTGATAAAAAGTTCAAGGCCACATTAGGACAACTATGGAATCTCAGGAAGGACAGCTCACCTGGGACCTGAATGGTCAGAGTGTAGCTAAAATCACTAGTTCTCCTGATTCTCTTCAAAAGGATGTTTAGAATCTTGGGGAAAAGAAAGCTCTGGAGGAAGAGAATCAGATAATGTTAGGAACATAGGGAATAAAAACCACTGGGAGAAGAGATGTGAAACTAGTGCCTTAAATACAGACTATTACATGCTTTCAACCTACTGAAATCCATTTTGGAGGGGGGGGGTGAGAAATAACCTTTAGAAGCACTTCCAGATCTAAATCTCATGATCTTTTAAGATCTTTAAGCTTTCTCAAGCTAAATTGCCAAGTATTCAAACTCTATTGCTACCTCCCCTTGGCCTTTTGGCTAAGATTAAATGTAGCACTTAAACATTACTACTGAAAGCAAAATTCTGACGGGTTGGCCTTGTTTAAATGCTAAAAGTACACTTGAATAAAAGACTATTTTAGGAGAACTCTCAAAGCAAGCCCACACATGGAGGTCAAAAGCCTTACCAGGACACTCTCAAAATCTCTCTGAAGAATTTTGGAATTGATGGTATGATATAGGATATGCTAGCAAAGGCCCACCTAACATGGCACACCCACATCAAAAAAAGACACTGTGTATTATGAGCAAAGCAGAATTGTAGTACCTCAAAAGAAATGAGATGCCCACATTAGAGACATCTCTATCTCAACTGTGCATATGGGCTATTTGTACCAGACCTGTTGAAAGAGCTTTCCGAATTTATACTGGTCTAATCAACCATAGCTGGACACACAATATACCTCCACTCTAACACAGTAATGACACTTGGTCCTCTTCAAGAATAAAAGATAAGAACCAACCAACCATAATAAAGTGCCACATAAAGTCTGAAGGGGAAAAGTTGTTAAGGATTGGGGAGGTTTTGTGAGGCTTCATTCCTAATCCCTTTGATTCCAAATAAATTGGACTTCTCTTTGCCTTCCCATAGGCTGTAGCATATGCCTAGAATAATTTTCCTTCTCACTTCCCTCTTAGAAATCCTGTGTTTTTTTTTTTTTTTTTTTTTTTTTTTTCAGTTTAGCTCAAGAGCCACTTCCTATAAAGAGGTTTTCCAGCTCTCCCCAGCAGTTATTAACTTCTCACTCCCTCACCCATAACAACTGACTTTGTATTCACCTTAAACTCCTTGAGAGCAAGAGCTTTTTCACTTCTGCATCAGTATGGGCCACAGCACAAGGCAAATACTAAATGCTTGCTGATTATTGTTGGAAGAATTTCTCACACAATGAAAAGTCAATTAATATTTTTATGTGGCTTACTATGTGACAAATTCTGTGCAGGGGAACCAAAAAAAGCAGCAAGACAGTCCCTGCCCTCAAGAAGTTCACCATCTAAAAAGGAAAACAAGCAAAGAAACTATAAATTACAGTAAGATGGACTAAATAGGATATAATTAACAGATATGGAATGTCTTGTAATAGTAATATACAGTACCTGGTCCAGAGTAAGTATGAGAAAATTGGAAGAGGGCTAAATTATGAAAGATGTTGGATGTCAGAGGATTTTACACTTGATCCTGGAGGTTATAGGGAGACATTATAGTTTCAGTGAATGGTACAACTTTTCTCTTGAGAAAGATCATTTTGAAAATTTAGTGGAGGATGGACTAAGGTGAGGAAAGACTTGTGGAAGGAAGACAAAACATCAAGCTATTGCAATGGACCACAGTCAAGCTAATGAGGGTCTCTACCAGGATGATGGTAATGTCAGAGTAGAGAAGGGGGAATATTCAAAAAATGTTACAAAAATAAAATCCACAGGTCAAAGAACAGATTGTATAATAGGAGATTAGAGAAAATGAGGAGTTAAGGATGAGACCTAAATTGTGAGCGTGGATGACTGAGAGGATGGTGGTACCCTTAAAAGTTAAGGGAAAGTCTGGAAGAAGGGAGGATTTGGAAGGAAAGATAAATTCAGTTTTGGACATGTTGAATTTAAAATATCTATGACACATTCAGTTTGAGATGCCATAAACAATTGGAAATGATAGGAATGTATATCTATGGACTAGATGCTCAAAATACAAATACAAAAATAAACTAATTCATGATCTCAACGTGCTAATGGGACATAAAACACTACAAAAAGAAATAGAAGGTAATTTAGAAAAAGAAAGCAAGGAGGTATGGGAAAAAAAATTGGAACATGGAAGGAAGATAAAAGATTCAAGGGTAGGACGGAATACATTACAGGGTCAGGAAATAAATCCATGCACATGAAAACAGGAGATAGAATACAAGTCAAATTAACAAATATTTATTAAGTACCTACTATGTACCAGGTACTAAGTTAAGTGGTGAGGATACAAATACAATTTTTTTTTAAGTCCCTACCCTCAAGGAGCTTACAATCTAAAGCAAAAAAACAGTTCCTGCTCTCAAAGAGCTCACAGTATAAGTGAATGCAGTGATGAGGGAGAACCAATGTAGCTGATCTGTAGAATTATATGGAACAAAGAGAGGGGGAAACATTTGCTGGAGGCAGATTATGGGAGGTTTTTTATAATTTGTGGCAAGTTGAAGAATTTGTACTTTATCCTAAAGACAACACAAAATCACCAGAGCAAGGAAATCTTTAATAATTCACGCTTATTATAGTCACTCATTGAACATGAAGCATTTACTATAGAATAAAAAAAAAAAAAAAATCATTGAATTTTTGAGCAACTCTAATTGTTTTTCTCTTTCTCCCCTCTTTTGAAAAACAATTACCTTAAACACCAAATAAAATGAACAATTTATATAGTGTAGAACAAAAGATTGTTCCAGAAATTGGGAATCTCTATTATGTAGCTCTTGCTTTTATTTCTAAGGTCAAAAATAAATATATACTATACAGGTCGTTGAGAAGCCTAAAACTGCACTGAGATTTCTGGAACATCTTGTAATACAATATAAATATATGTTTACTACATTTACATAACTATCACCTCCCTACCATTTCCTGGGTTGGAATCTCCAATTAAATTTTAATCTACACACACACATACACACACACCAGGCCTATCTTGTAACATGATACATAATTATAATACATAATGCAATATATTATAAGGAAACATATTTACATAAAAATAAATTCAACATGTAACTTTCAAAGCTTGAACAGTTTTCATTTTAAGAAGTTTTTCGTTACAGTAAGTCCCAATTGGCCTCCTGGCAACCTCCATCTATTGCTTCCATGAGAACAAATCTAATACTGATGGGAGTGACTAAAGACCCAAGTCCTGGGTAGTTAGTTGAGCATGGAGAGAAGCATAAACAGAAGGGGAAATGTCCAAGCTACTCCCAGAAGGAAGCAGGATGGAGTACAGACAGGATTTTCTCTTAAAATAGACCTTTTTAAGTAGGCCTTTAGTTATATTTAAGTGGATTTTTATTTCAATAGACCCTCCTTGAATTCCTGGCATGATCAAAATCTCATAACCCCACAGTTAAGTACCAGCCAGAAGGTCAAGTTAGGATGTCAAATCAGTGTATTTTTCTCCCATTAAAAACCTACTTGTCCGCCGATTCTTCCATAAAATCCCATTTTGGAAATTAACTCAATGTCGGCAAAACAGAATCTTTGCCTCTTGATTTGCAGATGGTCTAAGCTGCTACATCGGCCAGAGATCTCAGTACATTTTCAGGGTCCGAACCCCAAAACTGGAAAACAGCTATTTAATGTCACCTCTCCCCTGCCTTGAGTGTTCTCTTTAGCATAAAGTGTTCTCTTACAGCTATACGAAGATTTCGAGAACACCCTGGTCTGGAATTTCTTCTCAACCCATGACCTGGAACCCCACTTCCCCTCTTAGCCCCTTGCACTCGTTGGTGCTGGGTTCTGCTAGAAGCCCTTCAGGAGCTTAGAGTCCAAGGGGCTTTTTCAGGGTCACAGTTCTCCCAAAGCTCTTTCCCTATAATAAGGGATAGCTTCTAGGGGAACGAGGCAGGGATCCTGAGGTCCCGTGACCGTAGAGTGCTATTACGCTCCCAGTCTCTCAATGATTCTAAAATCTCCCAGGTTTAGAGTCATACAAACATTGCTACTGTCACATAATCTGCTGCTCAGTGATAACCAAGTTTCAGAGACAATAGTGAACAGAACATTCCTTACTTCTAAATCGGGGCCATAAAATTAATATATCGGGGACAAGAAGAACCCGATTTCTCTAGTTTTTTCTAGAAATGTGTCTTCTTGCTCCTAGTTCTTTGCTAAATCCTTTTGGAACTCAGAAGGCTTCAACTGGCCTTACAATTACATTAAACCTTGCCCCTTGACTTGAAGATGGGTCCAAGGCAGAAAGTTCTTTTCAGACAGCGGTCTATGACCCCAGCCTCTTGGGGTCTTCTTCTAAACCTCAACAACTTCCTCCCCCCATAAGTGAACATATTTTCAGTTTCTAGGGTTGACAAAGCAAAGACATTACACAATTGCACCCCAATATCTGCAGGTCTCCAGGGGCAGGGGAAAGAAGGGGAAAAGGGAGCCCCCACAGGCTGAGCCCGACTCACTCACCCACAGCTCCCGAGCAGCCCCCACAATCCAAAGAAGAGGATAGGAAGGGCTGCCCCTTCCGGCATCCACCCAATCCAGGCAGGCCGAGGGAGCGCCCAGAGCGGACCACTCTAGGCTGCTTGGAGGCCTAGCGACCTCGGTGGTTTGCTCTTTTCACACCCTCCCCCCTCACCTCAGCATCCTCTCCCACCTCGAGCTTACGACTCGCGGCGCGCTTCTCCCTACAAACAGGTACACGGCGTGGGGAGGGGAGAGCGGGGAGGGAAGGCCTATACCACGTTTGGGTGGAAGCTCAGGGCGCCCGCAACTTAGCTAGTCGATCTGGAACCGTCAAATCCACGTGTTCCCGCTCCCGTTCCTGCTCCCTTCCCCCCCCCCCCCAGTCTCCAAAAATTGGACCGCACTTGTGGCTCGGCCACAAACTAGAATTCTCTCCTGGCCTTGGAGCCGTCCCCCCGGGCGTCGGGACTGGCCCTCCCGGAGAGCGGAAGCCTGAGGGCGGTACTTCCGGCCTTCGGGGTAGTTTGGAGGGTCCGGTATCCCCGGAGCCCACGGTGAGTGCGGTCCCTGAGGGAGGGAAGAGAGAAAGAGAAGGCCTTGGAGCGGGCCTGGGGCTGAGGGAAGAGGGAATGGAGAGAGCCCGGGGCCGGGGGGAACAGGGATCGGAGCGGGCCCGGGCCCGAGGGGAACAGGGAACGGAGCGGGCCCGGGCCTGGGGAGAACAGGGAACGGAGCGGGCCCGGGGCCGAGGGGAACAGGGAACGGAGAGAGCCCGGGGCCGGGGGGAACAGGCATCGGAGCGGGCCCGGGCCCGAGGGGAACAGGGAACGGAGCGGGCCCGGGCCTGGGGAGAACAGGGAACGGAGCGGGCCCGGGGCCGGGGGGAACAGGAACCTAAAAGTTGGAGAGTGGCTAACAAATTGTGTTCTGTAAATGTAATGGAATATTACTGTGTAGGACAAAAAAATAGAAGAATGCAGAAAAACAGAAGATGTAAGGTGATGCAAAGTGAAGAGACTGGAAATATATGCAAAAACTTCAACTTTGTAAGAGGAAAAAAACAACAAAGAAATTGAAACTGATTGTTGTGAAATAGGAGGACCAAGGTTGGTCCTTCAAAAGCATGTAAAAATGTACCTCCTTTCTTTGCAGAAACCACTGTTTATGGTGGACTTGGTTGATGTGTCAATTTTGTTGAACTTTTTTCTTTTATTTTTTGGAATGAAAATAGGGATATTTTGAAAAACAAAAGTGACATAAAAACTACATATATATATGCTTATATATGTGGGACTGAAAGCCAGATTGTAAGGAATTGAGAAATGAATGAGAAATGAGGAGATAAAGGCAATGAATGTGCAGTTTTTGTACATTCCAAAAGAGATCATAGTTTGAAGGGTTTGCAGTTTCATATTACATTTTTTAAAATTTATCCCTTGGGGGGAAAAAAAGTATTGCTGACTTTTCCCAATATTCCTTACAGCCTTTCCTTATAACAAAGAAAAACATTTAGAGAAAACTGACATAACTATTGTTATGATTTTTCTTTTTAAAGAATTCAGAGAAACATGGAAACATTTGTATGACTTGATCCAGAACAAACTAAGCAGAATCAAGAAAAAAAAAATAGAAACTGTAACAATGTAAATGAGGTTATGGGGGGATATTAAAAGAAAATAAAACAACATAATTTAAAAAGGAAGGAATGTGTTAGAGATGGAGTAATGAAATATATTTCCCTGGCTTATAGCAGAGAGGAAGGGGATTAACCTACTAAGGTTAGAATATTGCATATATGCAATATTATAGATGTTTTTGCTTAATTGTTTTGTCTTACAAAGAAGAGTTCAGTCTGGAGGGGGTGGAGAATTGAAATGACATTTAAAGATAAAAGACAAAAATAATAAATTGATTTTTTTTTTTTTTTTTAACCAGGAGAGACCTGGGCATATTTCTCAACAGCCAGAAAAGTACCAGTAGTAAATAGGGAGAGATTGAAGATTAAAGGGAGGAGGTAATAATTGAAAGAGCAAAATTCACATATTAGGATCCAGGTACAACTAAAGGATTTGCTATTGGCAAGCAAAAAGGACAAGTAGCAAAGGGGAAAAAAAGAATATTGAAGGATCTGAGGTGCTGAATTAAGATAAAAGGGTACTTATATTGGTATTTCTGTTTGGTTTTTTTTTTTTTTTTTTTTTTTTTTTTAGTAAAGTTAGGAATAAGAACCTTTCCTAAGAAAGAGGCTGAAAGAAGTGCCAGATATAAGAGAAGACAAAGTTCAGAACAGCTGTGAGTGGTGGTATGATTTGGAAGAATTAAAGATTACTGTGTACCTGAGAGGATTAAGATAATGTCTGTTTTGTGCACCCACTCAATAGATTCTGTGGCTTTTTCCACTGAGAACAGTCTGAGCAGGGAAAACCAAGGTAACCCATGGTATGGACAGCAGTAGGACAGTGGGGCAAGAGATTCAAGATTAGAGGGCTATATAAATGTGAATTGTTATTTTTTAGGTAGGTAATATAAGTATTATCTCCATTTCATAGAAAAGAAAAAAATGCTTGAGAGAGGTTTAAGGGTCTTTCTGTAGTCTATCTGCATGACTTCCTAATGTCTTTCATTATATGTTTTTCATTCTTATTCCAGAGTAATATTCCATTAACTTTGGGTATCAGCTTGAACCATTCCACCATCATTGGCCACCTAGTTTTTCAGTTGTTTGATATTAAAAATGCTAATTTTTAAAAATACAAAAAGGACTCTTCCCATTCTTTGCCCTCCACCTCTCCCCCTTCACCATCACATCATACATTTTTAAAGAGAGTAGATCAGTCTTTGATCAAAATAAGAAATTTTCTGAATGAAATGTGAAGAAACCCTTAGTTAACTTAATGGAGTTTAGAGTGTGGGCCACTGGCTGAAGATAGCTAAAAGGCATGGTATTTGGCTGCCTGAGAATCAGCCATATTCTTAGTATCCTTTGAAGATGAATGTAACAGCTATAGGAAAAGAAGGTAAGAAAAAAAAAAAAAACAAACAAACAATGGAGGAGAAACAGTTGTTGCAGATCCTCTTGACATTTTACCCTAAGCCTTTTCTGTATGGAAGGGGTGAAGGGTAAGGATTACAGCAGGAATTTAAAGCCAATGTGGAGACCTTGGGTCCAGCAGGGAGCAGGTCCAGCTGCAGGTTTGATTTTTGGTAACAAGGAACCAAAAATTAGTTGTCTGGAATGGAGATCTTGCTCAGAAGATGCCAGGCCTCAGCCTAGGCTCCTGATAGGTTTATGAATCGTAATGCCATTTGAGAGTATCCTTTGCCAAGATGTCAATTAAACCTGAAACTGAATCCAGTAGAGACTGTGGTAAGTTATCAGAACCAAGCACCTAACCTAGGACCAGGCTCAAGAAGTGCAGTGGAACAGTTTACCCAATAAACCTAGGTCTAACAAGGTTGAACATTTCCTTGGTTAAATGCATTCTCTTTGTCTCTTCACTGTGAATTCTGTTTGTCTACTCTTCCATCTTAAACTGTGTGTTTTTGTAGTCATGTGCCCTGTTCATTTATTTATGAGGGTTATGTTTTGTTCTTGCTATAGTTTTGACAAGTCAATAAATATTTGTGCTTTGAACCAATTGTGTCCTCTGAATGACTCAAAGTAAAGCAAATATTTCAATGGATGTGGGGAGTGGGATTGTGAGTTATAATTTTAGGAGTGTGGACTCATGGAAAACCTTGAACCTGTCATTAATCATTAATCTAAGGAGATGGAACTTACAAGTGCAAACTGGGGTAGCTTGATGGAATACTAAATATCCTTGAGATATAGTTCCAATAATAAGATCATTGGTCAAAGGGTATGAATAGCTTTTTAAATTCAAGTTCATATTGCTTTCCAATCGTATCAATTAAAAATTTAACCAAAAGTGTAATATGTCTGTTTTTCTACAGATCTCCCAACATGAGTTTTATCAATTTACTAAGTGTAAGATAGTTATTTCACAGTTCTAATTTAGATTCATTTAATAAAGAGTTTGGATTCATGACTTTGGTAATTTGTTTTTCCTTTTGAAAATTGCCATTTTATAACCTTTAATTTTTTTAAAGTGACTAAACATCACAAAGCTAGTGTCATGAAGAACCTTAAAGATACAATTGCCACAATGTGTGTAGGTTGTAATGAAGACCTACATTGACTTATATAGCAATGAGTGTAATAAGGAGAAAGCAGGTTTGGGTATTATTGCAGAAAGGTAATCAAGTAAGACCTAGTTATATTCAAGGGAAAGGAAAAATTCAAAGTAAAACTGTGAGCATAGTAGGATCTCTGTGTAACTGACTCCCAAGTTCTTTTTTCCTATGCCTCATCTTGCTTCTGACCTTCAACTCACATCTCTAACAACCCACATCAGACTTATAAAAATATCCCAATTCAAAAATGTTTTCTCCTTAAAACTATTGACATTATGTAATATCCTTGATTCCCATCTTCTAGATTATTTTCTCCTTAAAGATGAGAGATTCCTGAATGAGTTTATTCTTTTTTGATAATCTTTTTCTTAAAGAACAGGAGTGAGAAAGGTTACCAAGGAAGATAGACTAGAAAGAGGCCATAGATAGTTTCTTAATACCTGCATTAAAAAATAAGATGAACCAGTAAAGGTAGCAGAGGAGTGGTTAGAAGCAAGATAATCAGTGTACCTTATCTTTAAGGAGAGTGTTTAAAAAAAGTTTCCTGAAGAAAATTGTCAAACAATATAAAAAGCTGAGGAGGAGTAAAGATTGAGAACTGAAAAGGATGAGTAGACTTAACAGGGAGGAAAGACCAGACCTTTAAGAGAATAGTTTTAAGTAGAATGATAGGATTGGAATTCAGACTGTAGGTTGGCTGAGAAACAAGGAAGTATAGGGTGTAGTCAACTTCTATACATTTAAAAGTAGGAGAGATGGTAGCTTACTGTGAGAGGAGGGCCAAGGTAAAGTTTTTTTATTAGAGTAGAGAAGAAGCTTTTTAAACAATTGACACTGGCTGCTGTTTTCAAGAACTGGGATAGGAGAGGATTACTAGACCTGTAGAGAACTAAAGAATAGTAATCTTTATTGGTTTCTGATAGTGAGGAACTGAATGCATTTGTCATTAATCAACTAACAACTACCATTTGATACTTCAGTGTTGATGGAATAGATCCTGGCTTTTCAGAGGCTATATTTAGAGTACAAGCTGATAAGTTTCTTTTGAGACAGAAAGGCTTCAGGTATGAAGCTATAGGCTATAGCTGCTTATCTAATTGGACTGAGTACACTTCTGTTGGCCCTTATATTCCTAAACTGAACACTGATTTTAAAAATTAGTCTTGTTAGAAATTGTTAGTATATCAGCCATGCTATAATTATTAAAAAAAACAAAACAAAACAAAACAAAAAACCTTCCCAGCTCATTTCAAGGAAAAAGTAAATATAAGTGGAATGAATCACTTTTCTAGGCTTTTCACTTTAATTTGCAAATAACCCCTAATGAAATACCATTTTGGATATTCTGATTTTGATGTCATCTATACAGATTGCTTAAAAAAGTTCAGGCTGAAAGCTCAATGTGACAACCAAAAAAGCTAATAGTAATATTAGGCTGCATTAAGAGAAAAGATTGTGTCTAGAACATGGAAAGAGAGAGTCTGGCTATGTAGGAGCCTGGAGTATTGTTCTCAGTTCAGTTTAGGAAGAATATTGGCAATGTTTAGCGCATATTCAGGGGACCATGGTAAAGAGCCTTAATTTCTCATATATGAAAATTGACTGGAAAAACTGGGAATGTTTAGCCTGGAGAAGAAAAAACTTAAAATATCAGTTGTGTTCAAGCTTTCTCAAAGAGTACAGAACTGATAGCAATGAATTGAAATTGCTAATATGCAGATTTTTTCACTTGAACTTCTGACTAGAGTTATTCAGAAGTGGAGTGAACTGCTCAACAAATATGAGGTACTCCCTCATTAGGAGTCATAATGTGAAGACAAATTATAGCTTTTTATTGACAATATATGCATGGGAAGTTTTTCAACATTGTCCCTTGCAATCACTTCTGTTCCAACTTTTCCCTTCCCTCCCTCCACCCCCTCCCCTAGATGGCAGGTAATCTTATACATGTTAAACATGTTAAAGTATATCTTAAAAACAATATATGTGTACACATCCATACAGTTCTCTTGTTGCACAAGAAAAATCGGATTCAGAAAAGTAAAAATAACCTGGGAAGAAAAACAAAAAATGCAAGTAGTCCACATTCATTTCCCAATGTTCTTTCTCTGGGTGTGGGTGGTTCTGTCCATCATTGATCAATTGGAACTGAATTAAATCTTCTCTTTGTCAAAGATATCACTTCCATCAGAATTGATCCTCCTATAGTATTTTGTTGAAGTGTATAATGATTTGGTTCTGCTCATTTCATTTAGCATCAGTTCATGTAAATCTCTCCAACCTTCTCTGTATTCATCCTGCTGGTCATTTCTTACAGAACAACAATATTCCATAACATTCATATACCACAATTTACCCAAACATTCTCCAATTGATGGGTATCCATTCAATTTCCAGTTTCTAGACACTACAAAGAGGGCTACCACAAACATTTTGGCACATGTGGGTTCCCTTCTTTAAGATTTCTTTGGGATATGAGCCCAGTAGTAACACTGCTAGATCAAAGGGTATGCACAGTTTGATAACTTTTTGACCATAGTTCCAAACTGCTCTCCAGAATGGTTGGATGCATTTACAACTCCACCAACAATGCATTAGATCAGTCAGTTATTGAAGCTATTGGGGGATTTAGATTGAAGCAGGTACCCTCTAGAATATTTTTTAATTCTGAGGTTCTTTGATTCTGTGAGGTCCCTACTGCTCATCTTTATATGAAGCCATAGAAAAACAAAACACCAAACCCTTCTCTAGCACTTCATCCTGTCACAGCAAAGCAATCTCTGGTACAGTCAACCTTGCTGGAAAGACTTCAAGTAAATTGAATCAAAAAAACCTGTTTTCTGAGAAATGACCTCAAAAAATATGGAGATTCTCATTGCAAGTAGACCATGTACCTAATGATGAATTCTTTGACCCAGAAAATTAATGAAACAAACAAACAAACAAATACAAAATGGTCCTCAGTCCTGAGTAAACTTTGTTTACTTTTGTAGAAATGCTGTACAATAGCAGAAAGCTACCAGCTTGATTGTTGGTAAGATAAATATGACATCCTTATCTGTTAACCAATGAATATACAATCTGCTAATGAAACAGAATCATGTTAGGGGCAGCTAAATGGCATAGTGGATAGAGCACCAGCCCTGAAGTCAGGAGGACCAGAGTTTAATTATGACCTCATACACTTAATACTTCTAGCTGTGTGACCCCAGGCAAATCACTTAACCCCAACTGCCTCAAGGAAAGAAAAAAAATAGTTCTTTAGCCTAAATAAAATGACAAAAAGAAATTGTAGCTAGATGGAATGAAAACTCATAGGTTCTACCATATCTACTCCAAACCACTGATGTTTGGGCATCTTGAACAGTACAGACCTACAATACCTTCATTTTGCTTATATTTCTTCATTCTGAGATGCAGAAAATTCAATAGATTCCATCTTGAGTTAGAGTACCATTTGGCAGATCTCTTTATTTTATTTAATGTTTTATTGATTCCCTTTTGTTTTATTCTACCATTGTCATTTCCTAATATGCTTTCCCCTCTCCAACATCAAACTCTCCCTTTAATAAAGAAAAATTGTTAAATATTATCCACAGACAAAAAAGCATGTAAGTCAGCATATGCAACTTTCATCTCCCATAATCCTTCATCTTTACTGAGAGAGGAATTTGTTTCATCATCTGTTTGTCAAGACCAACAGGTTCTTTCAGGTATTATCTCAGATTTTTGAGTACTTCAATGATTCTGGTTAAACTCTATAACTGTGGGAGGAATATACATGTCAATAAGATCACAAAATATTTGGGAATATACATGTCAATAAGATCACAAAATATTTGGAGTACTGATGACTGATTAGTCATTCCATATTTAGTTATTAAAGAGTTTGAACCTTTTTCATATTTGGTGATTTAGCATTTGTGTTTCTTGTGAAAACTTCCTCTCATATTCTTTTAGCTACTGACCTACCATCCTCAATCCCATGATTTCTTGGAGAACTCAAAGATACAAGATTCTTTTTTTCCTTTAGATTGTTTTTGAGTAACAATTGGATTTCCTAAAATTTTAATTAATAACTTCAGATTCTACCCGGTAACAATGCAGACTGAATGTTTTTTCATCTTAATCCCTATGTGGTATTCTATGACATAATCTTGGGATAGAGCAACCCATGACTATTCACACATCTTGTCTAACATGCAAACAGATTATACTCATGGTTGTGGCTCTCCCTGTCTATTTGCACAATTTATAAACTTATAATGCTGTTGTCAGTACAAGGTCAGAAGGGAAATCTATCAGAAGGTCCCCGGATACTTCCAGAAAATGATTAAGGAAGCCGAAGGGGAAGTAGTTGGACAGTTTTCCGTAATCTAATCTCACGCATAGCTCCTTCCTTTTTCTTTAATTCTAACTGCTCCTCAGATTCCTGCCAATCTTTCTGAAAGGGTCCTGAGAGATCAGATGATGACAGCCGAGCCCCTACCAGTTGAGCAACAGGTGAGCCATCCTTCATGAGAATCACTTGCTGTTATGGTCATAGTGTGGTCTCAGCTTCTTTCCTTAATTTGGAATTGTACTGCTTTCACTACAGAGTTCTTAATCCCTCATCTAGGAGTTTGGGAATGAAGTATTTCATATACATGTTTTTTTTCTCTCATTAACACATGCACATATTCCAGACCAGCATCTCTAGTGACCTGCAAGTCACACTGAAATTCTAAATACATTGTGTCCAAAATTAAGCTCATCTTTCTCCATTTAAGCCTCCTTTTGAGTGAGGGTTCCTATTCTAGGATGGTTGCAGAGGGAATAAAGAGACACAGATGGATGTGAGAGATGAACAAAAATAGAATCAAAAGAATCTGATAACTGGGGTATGAAGGAAAATGAAGATTCAACACAATTCCAAATTTACAAGCAGAAGACTATAGTGGTGCCACAGATTTTATATATCTATATATCTATATCTATATATCTATATAGATATATAGATATATAGATATAGATATATAGATATATAGATATATGTATATATCTATATCTATATCTATATATATATATATATATAAAAACAAAAGATAAAGATTTAAATCACAGTATCCTAAATAATGAATGAGTCAAAAAAGATATCTTAGAAATAAACCTATTTCTGTCAGTGAAAACTGACAGAGTAGTCTTTCAGATCATATTAGTTTTCTATTGAAAACATTTAATCTCTTCTCCCCACCCCACCAACATGTATTATGCTTTTGCCTTCCCTAATTCTCCATCTTGATAAAGCGGGACTGGAAGCAAAAAGTTGTCTTTAGAGAAGTTATTGCCCCTCCCAATTGATCATATCAGTAGACTGATATGTTGTACTCAGATCCAGGTAAGGAAAAATTTGTATACTACCCAGAGTTGATCATTTTGTATTTCAGAGAGAAGGTAGCAATGTTTTAACAACAGTGAGAGAGGATTTCTCTTATAATCTCTTTAAAGTCACTCTAGAGAGATTTAGGAGGAGATAATTCAACCCCTTCCTTTTAAAAAAGAAGCTGAGACTTTAAAAGTAAATAAGATCACAAGGTTTCTTAGTGTAAGAGTTAGAACTTGAATCCAGATCTTTTTTCACCATAGCTTCTCTTCATTTCCCCAAACTGCATCCATTTTCACCCCAAGTCTCAACTAAGAAGAAGGTGAACACATACTTCTACGTCTTCATATGGACATACAAAACATGCACATAATTATTTAGGGCCATACTCATATGTAGATTTGAAAACATCTCAATCCAAAACCTCTGGATCTTCTGCTTCTGAAACACCTTCCCTTATCACAAACTACCCACTTTCTTTCTCACCTCCCCACCCCAAGCACAACACTGGAAGCTGTTCCTGTAGCTTGAATTTTTAGCAGGAATATGTTGTTTCAGGTTTCCATGATGTTTGAAGACATAGCAATATACCTCACTGAGGAGGAGTGGAGTCTTCTGCACCCTGCTCAGAAAGATCTCTATAAGAATGTGATGATGGAAAATTATGGAAATATAGTCTCCCTAGGTAAGACTCAACCCTGGAATTCATCTAGACTTTTGGCTTTATTTTTTGTTATCCAAAGTAGGATCTAAAGCCATCATTTGGATTTTACCTTAGAGTTCAGGAATTAAAGGTTCCTTATTGTCTCTGGATTCAAACACAAACTTATGACTGTTTTCTGTATAAAGATCCCAGACCTGGTCCTTGTAAAATTGGGTACAGGAAGCTTCCTTAATATTTCCTAAATCTACACTTTCCTTTTTCTTCAAATTCCTCTTTTGTTGCCTTAGCTCTATAAGTCTCCACCAACATCATGGTATTTTCTACTCTACTTGGAAATAGGATGCATGAGATAATTGTTCTCTATGCTCAGATCAAAGACCCCTTGCCCTTTACAGCTACCTCCCACACTAATCATCTCCCCCAAGGAAACAATTCTTAGGCTAGTCAGACCCAACGTGAATCTTCTAGTCTCATTTTTGCAAGGCATTGCCCATGTCCTTCTACCTCTTCCCAAAAGACCCAAGGTTTAGACATAAACTCAGTTCTGGGTCTAAAGACTGACAAGTCTTCTTTTCCTTTCCCATGAAGGATTTCTAGTATCCAAACCTGATGTGATCTCTCAATTAGAGCAAGGAAAAGAGCCGTGGGTCCTGGGGAGAAAAGTCCTGAGAGATGACTATTCAAGTAAGTAATTAAAAACCTTTCATTCAGTCCTTGAATATTCTTTTATTGAATATTTCCTATGTTTTTAGCATGGCACTAAGCATGATTTATTGGACCACAAATTTAAAGCTAATAGGAGCCTCAAAGATTATCTCCTCCAATCAACCACCCCCTCCCCCAGTCTTTGGCAAGGGTGCCTCAAAAGTCTTAGTGCAATTTTAATACTTTAGAAACAAATAATATGAATTTACAAATACATTTGAAAGGTTATTTAACAATTTTTAAGATATTGATATTTCTTTTTAAAATTAAATTGCCTTGTACTTTTTATTATTCTAATCAGTTTTTGAACTTTGTATAAATTTCTATCAACTGCTCCCTAGTAACTGAAAGGACTGCATTTGTGATCCTAGCTTTAGGCTTATTTAGAGAACAAGGCTTCGATGCATGCCTAATAGTTTTGACATGACTGTACTATTGATGTATGAGAACATTCATTTAACATTTTTAAGCAAATAATCTAAAATATCTTTTTCCTAAGGAAGAATATGTAGAAGGTATATCCTGTTTTTAATACCTTCCTCTCACTATCTGGTATAAATCACCTTTTACAAACTTCCTGAGAGGTCACCTTCCTTGTCCACTATCCTATTTATCTCCCCTAAGTAAACTATTCTCCCATTTCTTAATACATTGTCCTCATTGTCCTCAGCTTTACTTGGCTTTCTGCAGTCACACTATACCTCCCATTGCTTTTGTCTCCTGTTATCCTCCCTCTATGAGTATTCTTTGCCAAGACTATAAGGACAATATTGAAATTTATAACTGTCATGTTCTCTTAGAAGACGTTTATTTCATTTAGAATGTGGTTTTTCCTATATTATCAATTTCTATTCTCCCTAAATAAAGAACAGTTACCATCTGGATTTTGTTATTGTTTCAGGCTATGATACTAAGATTAAGAACAAGATATTTACTCCAAAGCAAGAAATGTTTGAGAAAATGAAAGCCCAAGGGACTTTATCAACAAAATTCAAAGTAATTCAAGGACCTCAGTTTGAAAAATGTGACAGATTGAAATGTCAGAGAAAACCTTTGGAAGAGAGATTAAAGAAATTGTCTTCCCAAGAGAAAGATTTTAGGTCAGGAATAATGATACCCAAGAGGATACCCACAAAAGAGGGAGGCCAAAAATGTAATGAATTTTGGGGAAATGTCAGTATTAACTCAACCTCTGTTAAACATCCAAGGGTTCCAACAATGGAAGGAGTCCATCAGTGTGATACATGTGGCCAAAACTTCAAAGAAAATGCAAGCCTAATTAGCCATGAGAAAGTTCATAAAGAAAAGAAACCTTATAAAGCCAAAGCATGTGGGAAAATGCTTAGGCAACATTCAATTCTTAGTGAATCTCAGAGTATGCAGATTAGTCAAAAATCATATAAAAGTAATGAATCTGCAAAAACCTCCAGCCAGAGCTTTAATGATATTAAACACCAGAGAATTCACACAGGAGAGAAACCCTATGAATGTAACGAATGTGGAAAAGCCTTCAGTGCCTTCTCATCTTATATTCAGCATGGTAAAATTCATACTGGAGAAAAAGCTTATGAGTGTAATGTATGTGGTAAAGCTTTTATTGCACTTTCATCTTTTATTCAACACCATAAAATTCACACAGGAGAAAAACCATATGAATGTAATGAATGTGGAAAATCCTTTAGCCAAAGTTCTAACCTTATCAAACACAGGAGAATCCATACTGGAGAGAAACCATATAAATGTGATGAATGTGGTAAAGCTTTCAGTGACCGCTCATCCTTTGTTCATCATCATAAAATTCACAATGGAGACAAACCTTATGGATGTAACAAATGTGGGAAAGCTTTTAGCAAAAACAGAACACTTATTCAGCACCAGAGAATTCATACTGGAGAGAAACCCTATGAGTGCAATGACTGCAGAAAAACTTTTAGCCGGAGCTCCAGCCTTATTCGGCATCATAAAACACATACTGGAGAGAAACCCTACAAATGTAAGGATTGTGGAAAAGCTTTCAGTGCTCATTCTTACTTTATTCAACATAGCAAAATTCATAGTGGGGAGAAATTTTATGAATGTAATGAATGTGGAAAAGCTTTCAGTATGCGTGCATCTTTTTTTCAGCATTGCAAAATTCATAGTGGAGAAAAACCCCATCAATGTAGTGAATGTGGAAAAACCTTCAGCCAGAGCTGTAACCTTATTGATCACCAGAGAATTCACACTGGAGAGAAGCCCTTTAAATGTAATGAGTGTGGAAAAGCTTTCAGTCAGCGATCTGGTCTTATTCGACACCATAAGATACACACTGGAGAAAAACATTATGAGTGTAATGAATGTGGGAAATCCTTCAGTCAGAGTTTTAATCTTATTAAGCATCAGAGAATTCACACAGGAGAGAAACCCTATGAATGCAACGATTGTGGCAAAGCCTTCAGTGACCGCTCATCTTTTATTCAACATCATAAAATTCATACTGGAGAGAAACCTTTTGAATGTAATATATGTGGTAAAACCTTCCGTCAGAGCTCACAACTTATTCATCATCAGAAAATTCACACTGGAGAAAAACCGTATGAATGTAGTGAATGTGGGAAAGCTTTTATTTTAAGCTCTAACCTTATTCAACATCAAAGAGTTCATACTGGTGAGAAGCCCTATGAGTGTAGTGAATGTAGAAAAGCCTTTAGTCAACATTCTAATCTAATTCAACATCAAAAAATTCACAATGGAGACAAATCCTATCAATGCAGTGAATGTGGAAAATCCTTTATTTTAAGTTCTAACCTTATTCAACATCAAAGAGTTCATACTGGAGAAAAACCTTTTGATTGTAATAAATGTGGGAGAGGCTTTAGTCAACGATCACAGCTTATTCAACATCAGAGAATGCACACTGGAGAGAAACCCTATGAATGTAATGAGTGTGGGAAATCTTTCAATGTACAATTATCCCTTATTCAACATAAAAGAATTCACACCGGAGAAAAACCCTATGAATGCAATGTATGTGGTAAAGCCTTCCGTCAGAGCTCTCACCTTATTAATCATCAAAGAATTCACACTAGAGAGACTCTGTGATAACTGTCACTACCTGATTTCTGCTGTGAAATTCAGCTCTGAGAGGTTTATTAATATCTCAAAAATTTATTCTTCTAATTTTGGAATACCACCATTGGTTGGTGAAAGGATGCTGCCATCATGTGACCTGAATGTCCAGACATGTACCTTCTCTGGGATTCAAAAGATATAATTCTGCTATAACCTTCTCATGTTTAACTATGAATTTCCAAAACTTTTACATAAATATATGAAAGATTATATAAAATAAACAATAAAACAGTTAAGCTTAAGTAATTTTAAGTAATCACACTAATTAAAGAAAGTAATTTAGAGTAAAATGTTATAGTAAATAAACTGATAACATTTAGTTGATTTTCATTCAGGACTCAACTAATATTTATATGTGTTGACTTTCTGATATATGCTTGGTACTGTGGAGAATAGAAAAACAATTCAGAATACCTGCTTTCACAAAGTTTACAATCCAGTAAGGAAGCTACAACATACATCTAAAATTAGCTATAATGCAACATAAATGAGAAAGTATGATTAGAGAGGTACAAGTTCTATGAGCCTTCAGAAGAAGGAAAGGTCACATCTAGATGGAAAGGTGACAAATGGTTTTATTAGAGATTGATCTTGATCCATCTGTCAGGGACCAAAGTGTAGAATTTTAATAGGAAAAATTGAAGGAGGAGAGAGGAATGACTGAGAAGCTGTTTTATACAGAATAGCATAAAAGAAATAATTCTCTAAGCTGAACAAAATATCCAAGTTTTGACAGAATAGGAGGACTTTTGAAGTCAATTTTACCTGAAGTTCCAGAGCTATTCCTAAGCTCCCTCACTCTATCCCAGGAATATTTTGACACTTTGTAAAATGATTTTGAGTGAGTTATGAAAGAATGGTTTATGCAACTGTTTCGACAAGTATACATATATTGTACTTAATTTATACTTTAACATATTTAACGTATTGGTCAACCTGCCATGGGGGGGGGAGGGAAAGGAGGGGAAAAACTGGAACAAAAAGTTTGGCAATTGCCAATGCTGTAAAATTACCCATGTATATATTTGGTAAATAAAAACTATAATTAAATTTTTTTAAATTAATAATAATGACACAAATAAAATAAATAAAAAAGAATGGTTTGTGCCTAACATTAACTTTGGATTCAGTTGAGAAGAAAATATATGGATAAAGGAGCAAGGAAAAGCCCTGTATCACAGGTTTTTCCCTTCTTTTAAAAACTTAATAAAAAACTATTTTCTTTTCTACTTAAAATTATTTAAGTGTAGCTGTTTCTTAAAGTTACATTTCATGAATGAGAAAATTTATGGACATCACTATTTCAGGCAATTGTTCATGCAATAGTATGGTGCCACCTAGATTACAGGAGACTCAAGTGATGAAACTAAAGTAATAAAAAGAGTCTTCATTAATTTTCTTTCTTCTTTTTTTCCCCCTGAGGCAATTGGGGTTAAGTGACTTGCCCTGGGTCACAGGAAGTATTAAGTATCTGAGGCCAGAATTGTCTTCATTAATTTTCTATCCAAAGTCCTCATCTCCTGAGCTTCCTTTAGTTGGTATCAAAGCTCCAATAGGTTTGCCCTCAATTCCGACACCCAGATACTTGAAGAACAAGAAAATGAAGCACAGTATCTCTGTTACTGTCTCAGCAACCACCTACTCAATCAACACTTTCAGTTCTCTTCATAAGGCAGAAAAAATAGAAAGAAGTGTAGTCATTTCCTGACACTGAGAATATAGAGACAACCTTCCATGGCAAGGTGTTCAATGTTTGGGTTTGGGGATTTTCTCCCATATCCCATCCCCCAATTGTTTATTTGCTCCTTCCTGCTTATTTGCTAGTTGTCCTATAATTTGTGTCTGTCCCAGAGTCAGTATGCATTGCCCTGTATTTCAGATCCTGCTAATTTGATTTCTGTAGATGAAATTCCTGTTGTTACTAATTGGTTTTTATGAATTTCATATAAAGCATCCTAAGTCAAAAAATAATTTTGCTGGCAAAGACAGTGCAGAACAGTAGGAAAAATGCTGGATTTGAAAGCAAAAGCATAGGATTTTGGTTTGAATCCTAGCTCTACAACTTACTGTGTGATTTTCATACAGGCCAAACTTGTTTAGGCTTTAGTTTTCTCCTCTGTAAGTTTATGGAATTTTAATAGATGATTCTAAGAACCATTCCAACTCTAAATTCATGATCTGAGGTCCAACTACATTAGGTTCTCCCTCTATTTATTCTTTTCCTTGGGATAAGGTAGGAGGAAAGGCATGGAAGAAACTTAGAATCATCAGTTCTGGGTAATATGGGAAGAGGATGAGGTTTAGGAGCACAGGGAGCAAATTTTAGGGTATTTGACTTATAGGGCAGGTTATAGGATCAAATGTGTTCATTGTTATAGGAAAAGCATCTACATCAGTGCTGTTATAGATATTGAAAAGTGAAAGATTACAAAGCTAAAAACTTGGTTTCTGAATTGTTAATTAAAGTAACTGACATTAACTGCTTGCCTTTGGTGTCTTATTTTCATATTTTACCCATGAAATAGACTCAGACTTACTTTATTGTGACCAAAAGTGAAACCCTCTTTTCTTTGAAGTTGCATGATTCACACAATCTGAGTTGGGAAGGATTCCAGAAGTTATCTAGTCCAACCAGTACTTGAACAAAAATCCCCTCCATATTGTCCTAAGGAATGATCATCCAGCTTCTGTTTGGAGAAATTCGGTGATTCAATGATAGGTAACACACTTATCTAGCTATTGTGCTGATCTCAGTATTGAAATCTTGATAGTTTGCCAGTAACATACCAGGAAACATAATTACTTCCATTTAAATTGCCTTAATACAGTGATCCACAACTACTCTGAAGGCTTTATGATAAAAAATGCTATCCATACCCAGAGAAAGAACTGATGATTGTGTCTTAATACATCACATGAAGCATATCCTTTTTTATTAACTTTATTTTTCTTGAGTTTTTCTTTGGTAGGGGAAGATAACCAACCAAACTACAAAAATACACAACCACTTCTCCTGAGTGATCATATCTAACACAGTAGCTTCACTGCTAGGACACCTGTAAAGTTCTGAACGCCTCTCAGTTGTAATCCTTCCCGGGGAGGAGGTTTCTTTTCTCTGAATCTTTTTCTCTGTCCTCTTCACTTATGAATCCACGGGCCATCTTCTTCTTGATCCAATCCAGAACTGACTTTCCAGACTCTAACTTCTTCTTTTATCCTCCCAGAGAATGGGCGTGGAATAACTCAGGGGCTTGTGGGAGAAATACTTCAACCAATGAACTTGCTCCTCTTAAACATGTAAGCTCCTCCCCAGAAGTTCAAAGGGGTAAAACTCCCCTTAAAGTCCTGAACTAGAGAATTGTTAAGTACTGATTTAGCACTTAGTAAGAACCTAATATCTCATTATCTCATTAGCACTTAGTAAGAACCTAACAGACACCTTTACTATTTTTATCCCAAAACAGAAAAATTAGTGGAGGAAAAAAAATTAAGCTACAAACCAATGACAAAGTTCTACAATGTAAAAGACCTGAGATCCGGTTTCTTCAAAAGCTCAAGTTGAAGGTTTAGTCAATGTAAGAATACCAGTAGAAAAGTTGAATTGGACATCAATTTAGCATATGAGGCATTTAGATCATTATCATTATTATTATTCAATATTTGAGCAAATTTTGGTATATGTGTGTAGTAGAATATTATGCTGTAATACATGACAAATTGGATGTTTTCAATGTTTTCAATGAAACTTAAGTAGACTTATATGAACTGATAGATATGAACTAATAGAACAGAACCAGAAGAATAATTTATACAATAACATCATAAAGACAAATATCTTCAAAATATTTAAGAATTCTGATCAATGTAGTGACATGATTCCAGAGGACCCATGATGAAATATATTTTTTTAATAGATGAAATAATTTAAGATGCCGATTAAAACATCTATTTTTTGGTTATGACCAAGGTAGAATTTTGTTTTGCCTTATTATGCATATTTGTTATAAGGATTTTTTTCTCAGTGCAGAGAGGAGGGGGAAATTGTTTATTGAAAAAAGCTAAATTAAATTTTAGAATAAGAATACTGCCATTTAGATTTAGTTGGGATTGTTTAGTATAAAATGCTATAGTAAGGACTTACCAGAACAATGCTTAAGACTAAGTCTCCAAAGAACTATTCAGGATTAGGAATATGGAAAAATATGCTCCCCAAACCCAAAACAAAAGGAAACAAATGTGCCAAAATGTTTGTGGCAGCCCTGTTTGTAGTGGCTAGAAACTGGAAAATGAATGGATGGCCATCAATTGGAGAATGGTTGGGTAAATTATGGTATATGAAGGTTATGGAATATTATTTCTCTGTAAGAAATGACCAGCAGGATGAATACAGAGAGGCTTGGAGAGAACTGATGCTGAGTGAAATGAGCAGAACTAGGAGATTATTATACACTTCAACAACAATACTGTTTGAGAATGTATTCTGATGGAAGTATATATCTTCAACATAGAGAAGATCTAATCCAGTTCCAATTAATCAATGGACAGAATCAGCTACACCCAGAGAAGGAACACTGGGAAATGAATGTAAACTGTTTGCATTTTTGGTTTTTCTTCCCAGGTTATTTTTAACCTTCCGAATCCAATTCTTCCTTTGCAACAACAACAACAACAAAATTTGGTTCTGCACACATATATTGTATCTAGGATATACTATAACATATTTAATATGTATGGGAATGCCTGCCATTTAGGGAAGGGGGTGAGGGAGTGGAGGGAAGGAGGGGAAAATTCGGAACAGAAGGGAGTACAAGGGATAATGTTGTAAAAAATTACCTATGCATATGTACTGTCAAAAAATGTTATAATTATAAAAAATTTTTAAAAAAGAATAGAGGGTTAGGCAAAAGTTAGCATAAAAAACTAAATTAACATTCTGACAAGTGAAAACTTGAAAAAATTAAAAAGAGACAAGTGTTTATATTATGAAAAATAACACAGGAGTGATAAAAAACCAAAACAAAAACAAACAAACAAAAAAAAAAACTACTGTGACCAAAAGGGAGAAAAATCTTGAAATGAAAGTTAATTAGGAGATTATTTTATAAGGAAAAAAAGAAAAGTAATGATTATTTTCCTATGGCCTTCAAACCTGAAATGGAAAAGGTAAATCAGATAAAAATTCCTTGATGGAGTGAAACAAGGTTGCCCACTATCACCATTACTATTCAATATTGTATTAGAAATGCTAGCCTCAGCAATGAGTAGAGAAAGAGATTAAAGGATTAAGAGTAGGTAATGAGGAAATCAAACTGTCACTCTTTGCAGATGATATGATGGTATACTTAGAAAACCCCAGAGATTCAAATAAAAAGTTATTAGAAATAATTCACAACTTTAGCAAAGTTGTTGGGTACAAAATAAATCCATACAAATCCTCAGCATTTTTATACATCACCAACAAAATGCAACAGCAAGAGATACAAAACAAATTCCAAACATTCCAAACAAATGTCGAGAGTATAAAATAAATATTTGGGAATCCATCTACCAAAGAAAAGTCAGGAATTATATGAGCAAAATTACAAAACACTTGCCACAAAAATAAAGTCAGATTTAAATAATTGGAAAGACATCCAGTGCTCATGGATAGGCCGAGCGAATATAATAAAGATGACAATACTCCCCAAACTTATCTATTTATTTTGTGCTATACCAATTAGACTCCCAAGAAACTATTTTAATGACCTAGAAAAAATAACAACAAAATTCATATGGAAGAACAAAAAGTCGAGAATTTCAAGGGAATTAATGAAAAAAAAGTCAGATGAAGGTGGTCTAGATGTACCTGATCTAAAGCTATATTATATAGCAGCAGTCACCAAAACCATTTGGTATTGGCTAAGAAACAGACCAGTTGATCAGTGGAACAGATTAGGTACAAAGGACAAAAAAGGGTACAACTATAGCAATCTAGTGTTTGACAAACCCAAAGATACCAACATTTGGGATAAAAATTCATTATTTGAAAAAAAACTGTTGGGAAAATTGGAAATTAGTATGGCAGAAATTAGATATGGATTCACACTTAACACCATATACCAAGATAAGATCAAAATGGGTCCATGATTTAGGCATAAAGAATGAGATCATAAATAGATTAGAGGAACAGAGGATAGTTTACCTCTCAGACCTGTGGAGGAGGAAGGAATTTATGACTAGAGGAGAACTAGAGATCATTATTGATCACAAAATAGAAGATTTTGATTACATCAAACTAAAAAGTTTCTGTACAAGCAAAATTAATGCAAACAAGATTAGAAGGGAAGTAACAAATTGGGAAAATATTTTTACAGTTAAAGGTTCTGATAAAGGTCTCATTTCCAAAATATATAGAGAACTGACCCTAATTTATAAGAAATCAAACCATTCTCCAATTGATAAATGGTCAAAGGATATGAACAGACAATTCTCAGTTGATGAAATTGAAACTATATCCACTCATATGAAAGAGTGTTCCAAATCACTACTGATCAGAGAAATGCAAATTAAGACAATTCTGAGATATCACTACACACCTGTCAGATTGGCTAAGATGACAGGAACAAATAATGATGAATGTCAGAGGGGATGTGGGAAAACCATGACACTAATACATTGTTGGTGGAGTTGTGAAAGAATCCAACCATTCTGGAGAGCAATTTGGAACTATGCCCAAAAAGTTATCAAACTATGCATACCCTTTGATCCAGCAGTGCTAGTACTGGGCTTATATCCCAAGGAAATACTAAAGAAGGGAAAGGGACCTGTATGTGCCAAAATGTTTGTGGCAGCTCTTTTTGTTGTAGCTAGAAACTGGAAGATGAGTGGATGTCCATCAATTGGAGAATGGTTGGGTAAATTATGGTATATGAAGGTTATGGAATATTATTGTTTTGTAAGAAATGACCAGCAGGATGAATTCAGAAAGGTTTGGAGAGATTTACAGGAACTGATGCTGAGTGAAATGAGCAGAACCAGAAGATCATTATACACTTCAACAACAATATTGTATGAAGATGTATTCTGATGGAAGTGGATATCTTCAACATAAAGAAGATCCAACTCACTTCCAGTTCATCAATGATGGACAGAAACAACTACACCCAGAGAAGGAACACTGGGAATTGAATGTAAACTGTTAGCACTACTGTCTATCTATCCAGGTTACTTATACTTTTGGAATCCAACGTGCAACAAGAAAATTGGATTTACACACATATATTGTATCTAGGTTATACTGTAACACATGTAAAATGTATGGGATTGCCTGTCATCTAAGGGAGGGAGTAGGGGAAGGGAGGGGAAAATTTGGAAAAATGAATACAAGGGATAATGTTATGAAAAAAAATTACTCATGCATATATACTGTCAAAAATTATAATTATAAAAATTAATAAAAAATAAATAATGGCATAACTAAAATTAAAAAAAAAAAACCCAGAACAAAAAAAAAAAAAATAAAAGAATATAAGGACTTCCAGTTTTTGGATCTAGTTTATTCTATTCTTCTTAACAGATTCTACATTCTATTCAAAAGGCATCAATTAAACATTTACTGTGTATAAGGTACTCTGCCAGATTCTGTCTCTGCAAAAATAAAACACAAAAGAAAGTCTGGAATCCATCCAAACTAGAGTACTAGTTATTCCCTGTCCTAATACTCCATTTCCCACCTCTGTGTCCTGATGTAAGCCATTCCAGCAATGCATTCTTCCTTCATTTCTACCTCTCAGAAACCTCACCTTCCTTCAAGCTTCCATTCAGGTACCATCTATTTCATGAAGTCTTCCTTAGTCACCAAGGCAATTATGTTCTTCTGCCTCCTCAACTTTCCTTATGGTACACTTCACAGATCTCTTTCAATTTCAGGATAAAAGTGACTATCTCGTGTATTGGTGTCAAACTTTAAAAAAATCAGGCATCACTAAACTATACATAAGGATCTCCTTGGGCCACATATTGACTTAGTTTTAATATGCAATATTATATGTTTTATTAATTTTGTTAAATATTTCCCCATTATATTTTAACCTGGTTTGGGCTGTACTCACAAATGTAGTGAGCAACATGTGGCCCATAGGCTACAGGTTTGATATCCCTGAATTAATCCAACCCATATCTAAAAAAGAATCCTTTTTACAAAATACCCATGTGGTCAGCCAACCTTTGTTTGAAAAGTACAGCATAGAGGAGTCCATCACTTCCAACAGTATCTCATTCTCCCTTGAGATAGCTCTAAATGGTACAAAGTTTTTTTCTGACATGAAACCTAATTTAGTCTCTTCACAAATTCAGCTCATTCATTCTGTCCTTGCCCTCTGGGTCAAAAGAATAAATCTAATTCCTTCTCCACAAAACAGCCTTTCACATAATTGAGGATAGCTACTACATCCAATTACCTTCAATTAATTTGCATACAGCATAAATTTAAAGCCTTTACCATCCTACTCTTCAACACTTGCTAAATGATTTTCATTCCTAAAAATGTGGCAAGAAGAACTTATACTTCAGATATGGTCTGATTAGGACAGAATATAGTGAAACTATCATTTCCCTATTCCTAGATAACTGTATTTTCTTTAATGTTGCCTAATATCACATCATCTCTTTTGGTTTACTTTTATCATTTGCACTGCATTTATTGTCCAATTAAACCCCAAGACTTTTTTCAGCTAAATTATTCTGCAACCATAATTCCACCATATTTTATGGGATTAAAAAAACAGTATAAGACTTTATTTATCATTCCTGTTAAAATTTATCTTGTTAAATTTGATCCAATAATCAGGACTAATCTTTTGATTTTTACTCTACTATCCAATGTGTTTTCTATCCCTTCTAGTTTTCTGTCATCTATAAATTTTATAAGCATGCTATTTGTACCTTTATCCAAGTCCCTGACAAATATGTTAAACAACAAAGGTCCAAGTAGCTCTGGTTTAGATCACCGCTCTTGACTTGGGATCCATGGATCTGTATACATATTTTTTGGGGGAGGAGAGGTAGAGGGGAAAAGAAAGAGTTCTTGAACTTGGATAGAAAAAAAAAACAAAACAATCATATATATGTATTTAAATTAACCTGTATCTGAAAATTTGTGTTTCCTTAAATAATGAAACATTATTCTGAGGCATGTAAAGGCTTCATAGACTTCCAAAGGGGTTCATGACACAAAAATGGTTAGGAATATCTGATCTAGATAGAACAAAATGATTAACAATCCAATATTGTTGAAATCCAATATAAATGAAGAGCTAGTTAAACAGCAAAAAACTGCTTTCAATGGGTTCCAATCACCAAGCTAAGATGAACTTTATCCCAAAGTACTAAAAGAAATAGAAGATTCTTGTGCTGGGCTATAGTCAGTGACCTCTGAAAAATCTTGTAGAATGGGAAATAAGCTGAAAAAACTGAAGAAAGATAAATGCCGTCCCAATTTTCAAAAAAGGAAAGAATAATATCTACAAATTATAGACCAATGAACCTGATTTCTATTTCAGAAAAAAATTAGAACATATTAGAGGAATGGTTTGTGGATGTTTAGTAGAAGGCATAAACAATAAAAGCCAATTTGGCTTCATTAACAATTCATTCCAGATAAAATGAGATTATCTGGAAACTGAACTACAGAGAATGCTAAAGACATAGTCAAATGCTTAGTTGAGAATTTCTCAAGCCGAGTGGATAAAAGATAAATGATAGTCTAGTAAGGAGGATTTGGAATAAAATGAAAGCATCACTAAAGGTAGTCTCTTGTGCATCTGGGATCTGACCTTTGCCCTGTGCTTTAGGTGCTTTATTTATTTACTTTTTAACATTTCTATCAATGACTTGGAGGGAAATATAGAGAAGATGGCGCAATTAACGACTTGGGGGGGATGACACAAAACTTGGAAAGATAATTAATATGTAATATAGAATCCAGATCTAAATAAATCAACAAGCCAGAAAAATGGGCTGAAAAGAACATTTTTGAGGACAAATGCTACATTCTACACATAAGTTTTTGGTTTCTTTGTTTTGCTATGAAATCAACCTTTCCAAGTTTAGGATTAGGGGGTGGGAAGTGACTCAGCCAGAGCCGACTGCAGTCACGAGTCAGAATGGCATCGGAGGCCCACACGTTTATGCTGTCCTCTGCAGTTAATCGAGCCAGTTTTGCCACCTGCGCGGTTCAGGTCACAGCTGGGCTAATGTGTCCATTTTTTAAAAAAGAAAAACGGACTAAAACCCCCGAAGAGGGCATCCATGGAGGTGAGAGAGGATCGCAGTAGGAACTGCACTGATTTAAGTCTAACACCGCTCTTCCTGATGCCCGTCCCTTCGTCCATCTGGATCACAAACAAGCTGTTTCCATCCTTCGGGTCCCTTACACCGCGGCTCCAGGCCCGCAACTGCAAAGGCCGGACCACCACGCCCCCTCGAAGAGCCCGGGAGGGGGGCAGGGACAAGGCCGCCGCCGGCTCTCCGGGACTCCCTCCGCTCATGGGCCGCGCAGAGGCTGGGGTGGAAAAGAACGGAGCCGGCGCCGGGCAGTGCACTAGAACTGGCCCTGCCTCTGCTACGGAAGCCGGCCCGAAGCACCAGCCCGTCCTCCCGCTCCCGAGGAGCCGCCCGGTGGAGCCTGGGATGCTCTCAGCGGAGCAGAGGACCCGGCTGGCATCTCGCTGGTCCTGTCCCCAAGGGGGCAATGGCTCTAGGACTGCGGCTGGCGGCCACGCTGGGGATCTGTCCACCTCGGAGGCAGCTGGCCCTGGACACGCTTCCCTCCCGACATCGCCCCAGGGCTTTAACAGGCCCCAGACGGACAAAAGCCCACGACCAAAACAGACCTGCCAGGACGGGCAGCAAAAAGTCCTAGCAACCGCTTAGAGTCGGGACAGCCGCCCCACTAAGGACAGCAGAGTGTGCGCATGCGTCATGGTCGAGGATTGGGAGTGGTGTGAAGAGCGCCGAAGCGCCCCCGAGGCGTAGTGAGGAAAGCAGGGGTTTCATGGACTACATTTCCCAAGATGCACCAAGAAGGGAATTTGAAGTTGCGGAAGGACTACAGGTACCATAATGCAAGACGCTTAAAACTACATCCTGTGAGTGGACAGCGGCGCCTCTTTCCGGTGACTGACCTCGCCCCGGAAGATATATCACTGTAGGAAGGCAGACTTCCTCTTTCTAGCAAGTCCTGGGCCAGGTAAGACCTACTCCTGTGTTTCTCTGTGAGCTTCGGCAATCCGTGCCCAATCGGTCCCTTCAGAGCGCCATCCGCCCTTGAACAGCGACCCCACAATTGCGGGGACTCCCTGTTTTTATTCTTCCTTGAGGCGCCGCTTCCCGAGGCCCTAGGAGGTGACGGCGCCGAGTTGGATCAGGCGCCCCCCACCTTTTCTTCCGCCAGACTGGCATGGCGGCGTCCTTCCATGGAGTAGCCGAGGCCGGCGTGCGGTGCCGCGCAGCCAGGCTCAGCGCGCCCGTCCTGGGGACCCGCGGGAGCGGCGACGCGCGGGCGCCGCTTCCTCACTGCCCTTTCTCCCTCCCTTCGCAGGCCTAGCGATATGGGCCGGGTGATCCGTGGTCAGAGGAAGGGCGCGGGCTCTGTCTTCCGCGCCCACGTGAAGCACCGAAAGGGAGCCGCCAAGCTCCGGGCTGTCGACTTCGCCGAGAGGCATGGCTACATTAAGGGTATCGTGAAGGTGAGGCTGGGGCTGGGCTGGCCGGGGGGTTTACAGAAGAAATCAAAACCGGTCCTTGCTCTTCTGGTGGGGAGTCAGTGTGCAATCACTACAGTCCTCCATTAGTAGTTTCAAGTGAGGCACTAGCACATGGGAGCCGGGGCGGCCGGGAAAGAAGAGGAGAAAGCCGGCGTGAGAAAGGTCCCAAACGAGATCAGTGAAAGCCGTGGAGCGCCGGCCGGAGGCGTTTGGGACGTTGAGTTAGACTAACAGTTACAAGTGTTAGGATCGGAAAGTAGGAGGGGACCAGGAATTCCAGGAAGGAATTTCAATTCAATTGTCTTCCAGTAAGAATTTTTCTTGGCTTTATTTGGGACAGTACGTGTTTGGATCGTTACAGCCTTATTTGTTTTTACTTGCCATCTCTTATCCCTGCATGTGCCATCTTCTGGAATATACCCGCTTTTTTTTTTTTTTAAAGCAATTACTGGTTTTGCATTTCTCTATATCCCCACCACTAAATAGTCCTTATCTGACTTAACTTTCCTAACCAGATTTAGTGTTTTTTTCTCTAAATCATAACGCCTTCCTAGTGTGAACAGCGAACTCCTAAACAGTGCCAGAGTAAGTCCTGATCACTAACAGATGGCCTCACAGGGCAGGATTTAGTAAATTCTTATGTTGCTTCAGGACATAATCCATGACCCAGGCCGAGGAGCTCCTCTTGCAAAAGTAGCCTTCCGGGATCCTTACCGATTTAAAAAGAGGACAGAATTGTTCATTGCTGCTGAAGGCATCCATACTGGCCAGTTTGTGTACTGTGGTAAGAAAGGTAAGATGCAGTTTTGTTACAGTAATAATAAATATATATGTATATATATCATACTAAATAGTAGCTAACATTTATATATTGCTGTATGTATGTTCATATGAGCCTCGCTAGGATATGATTCAAAGATAATACATGTCCACTAAATGGAAGGCAATTCACGTGGTGACTTATTTGACACATACTACTTATTGAATGTAGAGTTTTAAGCTAGGTTTTCCTAATTCCTACCTCCTATTCTTGTTGCCACTCTACCACTTTTGCAGTTATGTATCCCAGTAGTTGGGGGGAAAGGGGGAGTTCTCCCTACTAAGTTCTTTGGAAGGAAGCTGAGCTATGATACTAATTGTATTCCCCACTAGTATTCCTTAACTAGGCATTACTTGAGAAGGCCTTTATCAAACTACTATAGTTATATCATTGGGGTTCTTAAAGGTTCTAGATTAAGGGAATTCAGTAGATTTTTGCTGATGGGCTTCTCCTGACGTATTCCTTAATTTCTAGGTAAAAGTGATTTATTGGGGGAAGCTAGTGGTGTAGTAGAGCGTAAGCCCTGAAGTCAGGAGGACCTGAGTTCAAATCTGGCCTCACTTACACAACCTAACTGACCCTGGGCTAGTCACTTAACCCCATTGCCTCAGCAAAAAAAAAATTTTAAAAAGTGATTTATCATAGGCATTTGTATATGTTTCCCCTATGAAATTGTAAAGTCTTGTAGAACAACCTGTTGTATATATTTTTAAAATCCATAACAACAGATACTTTTTTGACTTGAATGTTGATTTATTTGTCTTTAGCTCAGCTCAACATTGGCAATGTCCTCCCAGTTGGCACTATGCCTGAAGGGACTATAGTGTGCTGTCTTGAAGAAAAGCCTGGGGACCGGGGCAAGCTTGCCCGGGCATCTGGAAACTATGCTACAGTAATCTCCCACAATCCTGAAACCAAGAAAACTAGGGTGAAGCTACCTTCAGGCTCTAAGAAAGTGATCTCCTCTGCAAACAGAGCTGTGGTTGGTAAGTGACTATGAGCAAAGGCACTTAAGTTGATTTGCCATGGAGCCAGTAAAGAAACTCCAAATGTAAGAATTGTAGAATCACTATCCCCTTAAAATGAGCAGACTTATTTTAGTTTTTACTAAATGAACTTGCAGCTAATCATCCTTTCCCTTCCATTCAGTCATGTTTTAGAAGTATTTGGAAGTAGCTATAAAATTTGCAAAGCACTAAAGATACCAGTTACATGATTTTTGAGGTTGCTTTAATTTCCATTTTGCAGATAGGAGCTGGGCCAAGAGATTCTGTGCCTTGGCTGGATCACAAGACTGTATATAGGCAAGAATCACAGAGTATCTTAAAAGTTACCAAATTAGTAACTTATTTGCCAGTATAGCCTGGCATTTAAAAAAAAACTATCCTTTTTTTAAACCTATCTTCCTTAAAATTTAAAATTCATAGGTAGGCAATCTGTTGAACAAATTAAATGCATTAGGAGCTACGTTAGCCTTTGTTTTAGTATTTCCCCAATTTTAGTTTATTTGATGGAATAAGGAGGAAAGATGTCGATGCTTAAAGAAAAGTGACCAAGCCCATGGTAGAATTTTTAAGAAATTTAAACTTCTTAATTTTGGGGGTAAAAGTAAATCATCCTTCAGTATGCTTCAGAATTGTGAATCAGTGCTATACAGATCTTAAAATGTCTCAAAGCTTAATTCCAAGTATGCACTAAGGTTTAGTGTTTTGTAAACAGGTATGTGTAATTGTCAGAAAGGTCTTTATTTTTAGCAGAAATAACTTATTCTACAGTTTAGTGAGTTGAGGTTCAGGCTCTTAACTTCTTAATTATACAGTGGTCAAACAAAGGCTAAAACTTGCCTGTTCTGATGAAGTGAAGCCGCTGCCTTAAGTGATGAGAAATTGAAACACATAGTTCTGGTATACAATTTGCAAGAATCCTGAAATTAGGCTAGTGATCCAAATGACTTTCTGGGGTCCCAAAGGTTATATTCCTATTCAGGTTAGTCAAAATACCTAAGAGTCTCCAGAGGAATAGAAGTTGCTTTTAGTCCCAAAAGAATTGTCAGGATAGCAAGAGGGTTTCTGGAATGGGGGGAGATGTCCCTTACTCTGGGAACATTATTTTAGCATGCTCCCTCTTCCTCTCCTCCTCCTCCCCCATGGGAACACAAAGAAAAAAACCTTAAACCAACCAAGATGTAAGAAAACAATCATAACTTCAAAATTGTTTATTTTCTGTTGGAAAGTCACTTAGAGAAAAAGAACTATTAAAAAAATGCAGTGTAAAGAAACCTGAAAGACACTGGTTATATGAAGAATGCAGAACAACCTGTATATATCATCTCCTTATTACTAAACATTTGTTTCATAGGTGTTGTTGCTGGAGGAGGTCGTATTGATAAGCCCATTCTTAAGGCAGGTCGTGCTTACCACAAATACAAGGCTAAGAGAAACTGCTGGCCTCGTGTCCGGGGTGTGGCCATGAATGTGAGTGTCTCTTGGGCTGTGGGGTGAAATTCTGAGTGTTTCATATATTACTTAATACTGGATGGGAATTTGTGGGCCTGCCTTGATGCTACTTCAGTATAGTTCTAGTCAGTATTTCAGGCTGCTAAGTCTTTCTGTCTGATTTCCTGGAGAAAGGAAAAGAGGGCATTACAGCGTTCAATGAGTCTTCTCTATATTGATTATTATAAATGCTACTAAACCATATTTTGAGACATGGGTCAGTTAGTTGGTTAGCCATTTACATTGTTGAAATTACCGGCTCTTCAGGAGCAAAGTAAGAATGAACTTGTTAGGGTGCTGGAACTACAGGATCAACTATAATTGTTAATTCTTTTTAAAAAATTTTTGGTTATTTCTGGTTTTGTTATTTTCAGATGCATTCCTTAACCCCTATACAAAAAGCCATCCCTTTATAACAAGGAATAAAAGAGGAGGAGAAGTTCAGTAAAAAGTAACCAATGTATTAGAATCTGACAGCACAAAGACATTCTTTTTCATATTGCTGTTGGGAGTGTGTGTGACAATGGATTGTCATTTACATTGAGAATAGGGGTAGGGTGAGGTTTTCCCTGATTTGAGTTAGCAGGGTTTAAAGGGAAGAAATTCTTGTTGCTTTTGCATGCCTGGTGATATGAGAATCCTCTCTCCCTATAGCCTGTGGAACATCCCTTCGGTGGAGGTAATCACCAGCATATTGGAAAACCATCCACCATTCGAAGAGATGCCCCAGCAGGGCGAAAGGTCGGTCTCATTGCTGCCAGGCGTACTGGTCGACTCCGGGGTACCAAGACTGTACAGGAGAAGGAGAACTAAGATACAAAATCCTGACAATAAAAATTATTTTGGAAATTGTATAAATAGAATTATATTTATATCTTTGAGTGGTTGCTTTAGAATTTGGAACCTCACAGCAATGCTTATGGGACTAGTAATATTAATTGCTATTTGTATAGGGGTTTCATACTGAAGGAAAAACCCAGGACCTCTTGACTTTGAGACTAGTCATTTATTACCCAAGCAGTAAATAATTTGAAATGTATTTCCTTCTTTCCTCTTTCCCCATATGCATACTAAAAGACATTTAGAAAAATTAGCTAAATATGAAATATTAAGCTAGTCAATAATTCAGTTGGTGATAGAGCAACAGTATAAGACAAGGTACCAACTAGGATGCTACTATAAATGAGTGGTAATGAATGTCTGAGCTCTGGTGGTGACTGGGGTTAGAAATGAAAGATTAGTAGCTAGCTAGATATGAAGAGTTGGAAGACAGGAAGTTCAAAAGATGAGACTTCAGGGGAAAACATGATAAATTCTACTTAGGACATATAAAATGTAGGTCAGACTTTAGGTCACCAAGTAAGAGTAACAAACTTGGGAGTGGGGGGCAGGGTATGTGAAGGAAGGGTAGTGGTTAAACAAAACAGAATAATGGGGATCCAGATTGCTTCAAAAAAGCTGACTACAACCCATTTTGCCATCATATCTATGGGCTAGCTTCTTGATACAGTAGATCCAGCAGGACATGAGGATTCAAAAGAATACTGTTAATGACTTTTAGCAATCTACAGGTTATAAGGTAGTAACTAGGAAAACAGTGGTGAGGATAGTGTTAGGCATGCAACCCGAGACTACTACCTGAGTTTGAATGCTGTCCTATCAAGACTGAAAATATTGCCAAAACTCAGGTTATGCAACCACTGCTAACTCTAAAGTATCGAAGAGCTCACACAGGTCATCACAACTATAATTAGTGTCAACTGCAGTTTGAAGAAGAACTTCTCCATTGGAGAAGACCCATGGCAGGGCAGACAGACCGCCTCTAGAAGAGCTGATTTTAGTGTGGCCAAATCTTCACACAAAACAACAGGTAAGCAATGAGCTGGTAACTGACAATGAGAGGTAACTAACAATTTTGATTATGGGTTTCTTGACCAGAACGTAGGTCTGCAGGAACTTAAGACACCATTGTCAAACAATTCTGGGATTTTTCTGTGGCCTGAAGGTGAGCAGAAAGGATTGTTATAACAAGCACAGCATAGCTTTCCTTTTGAGCCTTAGTTCTGGAAAAGATATCTCCCAACAGTAAAAGAAGTCTTGGTAGAGGGATCCTGACAGTTTCAGGTTCTGCCTCTTTCCTCAGTTGTAAAATGAGATATAGAAAATGGCAAACTACTCCAGCATTTGAAAATCCGAATAGGGTTTGGAAGAGTCTGACTTGGCTGAAAAGCCAGGCATCCAAAAGTACAGGTAGGTGGCTCAGTTGATAGTCTTGGGCATGGAGTCAGGAAGGCCTTGAGTTGAAATTTGGTCTCAAAAATTTTAACTTTTATGACCCCTATTCAAGTCACAGCATCTTATTAGTTTCCTCAATTTCCTCAATCCCCCAAAATGGGGATCACAGCACTAACCTTCCAGGACTTCTAGTGGTCAAATTAGACATTTGTAAAACTTAAGTACTATAGTTGGGTTCTTCCAGGACTTCTAGTGGTCAAATTAGACATTTGTAAAACTTAAGTACTATAGTTGGGCCAGTGTAGGTTCTATGTTAAGTGCTTTCTCTCTTCCAAAGAAGGCAAGAAAAATGAAAACCAGAGACTAAGAGCTTCCCTGTGAGTAAGTGCAATCTACTTATTCACCAAAATTCTAAAACTATCTCCCCCTTTTCCCCTACCTCCCTGTAGGACCCACAATATCTTAGTTGTGTTTCATATACTTTTACTCAAGTTAATCCTATTTCTACTAAGGATGATGTTAGGTTAGCAACACACAAAGCTAAGGGATGAAGTGGGAGGATGGTTTTTTAAACTTTATTTTCAAAATACATGCAAAAATTTCAACATTTCCCAATATAGGTTAAATATGTGCAATTCTAAATTCCACATTTATCTTGCTACACAAAAATCAACTCAAAAAGGAAAAAATGAGGGAACAGCAAACAAAAGGTGAAAATAGTTCATTATCCACATTCAGTCCCTATAGTCCTTTGGATGCAGATGGCTCTCTATCAAAAGTCTATTAGAATTTCCCGGAATCATGTCACTGTTGACTACAGTGAAATTAACAGTTGATCATCACATACTTAGCATCAGTTCAGAGGCTGTCCAGATCCTCTGAAACCATCCTGCTGATCGTTTGTTATAGAACAAGCATTCCATAACAGCCATTCCTCAACTAATGGACATCCTGTTTCCAGCTCCTTGTCTGAATTGGGAATGTTAAAAAGGAAAAGGGGGTGATTGTATTTTAATTGTAATCTGCTGTGTTCAAGGATTTGCAAATTAGATACATAACAGTTGCCCTTGGGTAGATGAGTAGGGATGACTAGGAAAGGCCCTGAAGGTGGTGGAAATGAGTGTGCTTCCTGTACGTGAGGACATCCCGCACTGAGGATCTGGCCGGATGTCAAAAGTCCGGACAGCAGTAATTGTCAGCCTCTAAATCCCGGCTGGGTCTTTTCACAGGATCGCTATAAAGCGCACGGCTCGGTTTCCAGCTAAATCCACCCGGACTGGATACTTAACTCCACATTCTCCCCCAAACCGCTTCCAACGATATTTTCAGGATAAAGCACTGGCCTGGCCCCAGGCGTCTCCATTAACCTCCCAACTCTCGTTTTAGAGCCTGAGAGGGCCTGTCATCCGACTTATCGATTGTACCGAGAAACACCGAGGAGAGGCGCCCTTAACAAACTACGGAACAAATTGTGTCCCGGCCGATAGCGCCCGGGGAGGGGAGTGGGCGTGGCCGCCACGTCCTACGTCTTGAGTAAAGAGGGTTAGAAGCGGGAGGGTAAGAAGGCTTGTTGGAGACTATCTGTGGTCAGCCGTGTCAGTGGGGGGCGGAAGTGAGAAGCGCGGTAACACTATGGCCCGGTCTGTGGCCGCGCAACAAAACTACTATGCCGGCTGTGTCAGTGGAGAGCGGCAGACAGGAAGGCAGGGCTGGGGTGCGGGTGCGAAGGAGCTAGAAAGCCGGGAGCGCGGACACTGTGTGACGGGGAACAAGGCGGAAGCGCAGCAGCCACGTGGGGGGGGGCAGGGAGAAGACTCGGGGAGACCATGTCTACTGGGGGCAGATGAGGGGGAAAGACAGGTCGCAACCGCCATCTTTGTGGAGGGAACCGTAGTAAGGGCGGGGATGAAAGTCGCTGGGATGGCCTCGTTACTTTCGGACCCCGCCCGGATATGCCAGGGTCCGAGGTCTCCCGAGTCCCCTCTCTCCTGTCCCTAGCAACGTTGACGACGTTACCATCCTCACAGCCTTGGATGGGAGAGGGAGTATCCCCCCTCCCCAGCCGACCCTTTTTTGCCCACTAGAGTTCGAACCCGCTATCCACCGAGTCGCGGGGACCTCCAGCCGTCCTAGAGCGACCCCACCGAGGTCCCCTGTCACCCGTGGGGCGGGTCGGGGGTCGGGACGCGTCTCTTCCGGGTGGGCGGTTGCGGAGGCCCGCGGTCTCCGTGTGGGGGTGTCTTTTCCTTTCCCTGCGGTGGGTGAGTCCGGGCCCGAGGGAGGCGGGTGAGGGGTGGAGGCTGCGTGACCATCCCGGGATGCCCCTCCCCAGACACCTCCCTTGCTTCTCCTGGTTCCGGGGGTTATCATTCCTCCCCCACCGTCCCCTTGATTTCACGTCTCCCAGATGCCTCCTTAGTCAGCCCCCGACAGCCTTGGTCACTTGAGCTTCCTTGTGGTCTTTTGCCCCCGATACCCCATAGTAAATCTGGGGGGTTGGGTAGCGGTGCCCCCCTCTCTACTACGGCCAGGCGCTGAATCACAGTAGTAGAGCCCTAGCAGAAATGAGTCGTATGTCCGGAAAGACTTGGTGGGGCAGTATGGTGGGGTTAGGGAGGCCTCCGGCTTTTGTGTGCCCCACACCCCTGCGCAGTCTTCTTGCTAGTTTAGGAACCCCGTCTCAGTATAACGTTTTTAAATGGAACGAAATGCTAAGTTTCAGTTAGAGGTTTTGTTTTTTGTTCCAACTTTATAGACTCCTGGAAATTTACCCAAAAGTTTCCTTAGGAGTCGATGGAACCCCAGGTCAAAACCCCCTACTACTATAGAGAGAAAAGCACCGCGTTTGAAATCCAGCGAAACCTGGGTATTAATTCCATCGTTGACTTTGGTCAGCTTTCTGGTCTGTGCTCATCTGCAAAATGAGGACGGAACTTTATTTTGGGAAAGTCTGAGATAAGTATCTAAGTAGATGGCATATAGCAGTTTTTAACATTTGAAGCCATATTAAGTCGTTGAACTTCCACTAGATTGTGTGCTCCACACTTTTTCATAGACCAAGCGGGCAAGTTGGCTGTTTTAGGGAATTCAGGGCAGATGTAGGGTTGCTCCAAACCAATTACATGACCCTCTTGTCCAGAGTCATTTGGCTAGTGGGAGGTCCAGATTCCCCAGTCCATTACTGCCCTCTGGTCCAAGGGTTCTTTGTGTGTGTGTGCCCTTTGGATAGTCTGTTGAAATCAATGGACTGGCACCTCAGAATGTTTTAAATGCCAAAATAAAACAAAAGATTATAAAGGAAAACATTTATGTTGAAATGAAGCTTGAAATATGTTAAGGACACCTTGAAATCTATCCACAGACCCCTTCAAGCCTGTGAACCCCAGATTAAGAACCCTGGCCTACACCAAAACTTAAACTGCATCTCCACCCCACAGTAGAGTCACATAACTGAATTTGGGGCTAGGAAAAGTCTGGTAATAGTAAAAGGTTTCTGAATGCAGTGACCAGATTCAAAATTAAACCCATAATGAATAAAAGACATTTTTGGCCATATTTGCCTGTGGTATCAAGGGACATCCCTGCAAGCTATGTAAGCACATGCACAAAACACTGCCAGAAACACTTTGACTCAGATTCAAGACAGATTGAGGTAAAATTTTTTTTAAGGAGAAAAGAGGTCACAAGGGGAAAGAGTTTTAAGCCCTAGACTAGATCTTGAGTTCTAATCCAAATACCTTGCTTTCCACATAAGGAAATGGTCACTCAGAAAGTTTAAGGTATTAAACATGTATAAGTAGTGGCAGAGATGGGATTTAAACTTTGGCCCTGATACTAAATCCAATCACCCCCTAGATACCACCACCACAGCATACCCCTAGACATTATGGGGTAAAGTGTAAATCTGCCTAAAATTCCTTAAAGGCCTATTATATGCATGTTGTCTTGTTGGGAATTGGGAGTTTTGAAGGAAGAAAACCCAACCCAATTCCTTTCTCAAAGACAAATACAAATAAAGTAAGGACAAAAGAAAATTGAGGAAGGAGGCAGTAAGGTGTAATGAAAACACTTTGTAAAACTTTAAATTGTATAAATGAATTATTATGAAAGCTGCCTGGAACTTTACCTAGATTTAAATTTAAGAATAGACAGAATATACATAGGGAAAAAAAAGTAGGGCATTTCAGAGAAGAAAGCAAAGTTTGAGAAAGTAGGAGTAACATATTTGGGGAAGAGCTAGAAAGATATTCAGGAGTTTGATCTGAACATGGAATCACACAAAAAAATAGGTCACATTTATATAGCACTTTTACATTTACAATAGTTTCTTCAACCTTTTATTATCCCTTCACCGTAAGGAAGGCATTTCTCTTACTCTTTGCCTATTGATTTCCTATTTCACTACCCGCAAACACTAATACAAATCTTCCCAAATTGACTATATTAACACTCATATCCGATGAATTCGGCTGCCTCTGTCTAACTTCCAAGTTAAAACACAAAATTGACTTTAATTCCATCTATAACCTGGTCTCCTGCCTTTCCAGTTTTCCTACACATCACTCCTCTGCTTGCCCCTCCACGCCCCCATCCAGTCACTGTGACTTCCTTGCTGTTACTTACTTGACCTTCCAATTCATTGCCTTTTCACTGGGTGTCCCCAATGTTTGAAACTCTCTTCCTTTTTGCCGCTACCCCTGGATTCTCTCAGGCAACACTAAAAGTTTTATGTTCTGTAAGAAGCTTTTCCTAACTTCATTCATAAAAGCATCTCCAGTTTTCCTTGAATATATCTTGTTTGTACATAGACATAGCTAAGTGGGCTTCTGCCCTTAGACACTTAGATATGTAGCCCTAGGCAAATCATTAACCTCTCCTGCTTCAGTTTCTTTAACTGTAAAATAGGGATAATAGTTCCTGCCATCCATGATACTTGTGAGGATCAAATAAACATGATAGTACATTGATAGAGTAGGTGCTTACTAAGAGCTTTGAGTCTTTTCAAGCCTCCCAGACCTCTTCCACCATTTCAGCTGAGTATGTCACCTCTTAATTCCCTAAGAAACACAACATTTTTCATTAATTTCCTCCTCTCCCTTCATAGATACCCAATAATATAATTTCTTATTCTTTTCCTTTTAGTCTTTGATGAGGCAAACTTTCTGCTTTCCAAAACCAACTACATGTGCTTTTTTTAAAATTACATTTTTAAGTTCCAAATTGCCTTCCTCCTTTACCATCTCTAGACTATATATGTAATAATCTCATTCTTCATTATTTCTTGCAATTCTTTCCAGTTCATCATTTCTTTTGGTTCTTCTATTATTTGACTTCTCAGTTGTCTGAGAGTTAAAATTTGGTTTTAAAAATTCAGAACTTAAACACCAAATAGACTGAGCATTTCCATATAGAAAAAGGGAGAAGAAAAGAAATTGTGAATTTCTATTACATACAGCCTGCTTTTCCTGTTAAGCATATAATAAATTCACTGTTATTTTCAGGACTGTCCTGCTCATCTATGTTTCCTCCCAAACTTCTGTTTGCTTTGTACATTTTAAATGATTCAGTGACCCTTCTTCACCCTCCCCCTATTTTGATTGCTAGCCTCCTCCTTCCTCCAGCTTCCCAGTTGAAAACAAAGAAAAAACAAAATTATAATAAAAGTGTGACATGCAAAATAAATACAATAGCCTTGTCCTAAAATATATATTTAATCTAGCACTTTGAGACCATTACCTTTTTCAGTCAGGAAATGGACAATATATTAACAGTTTCTTAAAGTACAAGGTTTGGTCATTTCATTGTTCAAATTTCTTCCCAGTTTTCCCTGAAGCCATATATTTCATTATTTTTTACTTGTACTATTCCATCATATTCATTCCCCAATTGATAGACACCCTCTTAATTTATGGTAACGCATTTAAATGGTGCAGTTGATAGAGCACTGGGCTTTGCATCAAGAAGACCTGAGTTCAGATCTGGCCCCTTTGCCTGAGTTTTCTCATCTATTAAATGAAGGAAATGGGAGGAAAACTCCAGATGGGGTCACAAAATCAGATACAACTCTACAATAACATATAATACTTTGTTACACAAATAGATCTTCTGTGACTTTTTTATTCATAATGTTGGATAGTTTTACTGAGACAAAAAGGGTTAGTTTATTGACTTTTGGGATATAGTTCCAAATTGCTTTTAGAAAGACTGGATAAATCACAACTCTACCAACAGTATTTCCAATAAAATTCATCTTCCTGTTTTTGCCAATCTGATAAATGTGAGAAACTAGGAGGTTTTTTTTTTTATTATAGCTTTTTATTTACAAAACATGCATCGTTAATTTTTTTCAACATTGACCCTTGTACAACCTTCTGTTCTTAAATTTCTCCTTTTCCCCACCCCTTCCCCTAGATGGCAGGTAGTCCAATACATGAAACTTGGAGTTTTCATTTTTGCATCTTATTAATTTTTGGTGATTTGATGTTGAAATACATGGGAGCTATTGGAATACACAGGAGCCAGCTGACAGTGGCTTCTGGAGATCCACTCCAGACCTGCAGAATGGATCTCCTCTTGTGAGGGGATGATACAAGGAGACTGAGAGGCAGTTGCTGTTCTCTGGCCTCTTCAATGAGAGGCCTTTTCGTTGTCTCTCCTCTTTCCTCTTCCCTCTGCCTCCAATTTATCTCATTCCCAGTCTGCAACACCTGTGTCAGCAAAGGCTGCCTTACAACTCCTTCAGATGTTACAATTCACAGTTGTGGAGGCTCTTGGAGAATTGACCTGTCCCTTAACAATTCCCCATTTTTTGTTTTTTGCTATTTCCCCACACAGCATGTCTGCACACTGAAGAATACAAACAGCACTCTGGATGGTTGTAGCAGGTGTTGATCTTATCATGGAAGCAAACTTTCAAAAGGAGAAGAAGACTATGGTCAGATCAGGCATTTAAGTCTCTCATCAGTCTCCTGGCTCAGCACTTTGATGTGTTGGCCCATTTAATTACCCCAACTAAAAAAGTCTTACCTGGGCTCTTCTTCCTTTCCTTCCCGGCAGGTTACTGAAGGAACTCTGGAAGGGTCCTTCCCACAAACAGCTTGGGGAACGCTAGTGGTGGTTCTTGTAATTCTTATATTTCTTATACCCATGTTCAGGCACCATATAAGAGGAGAAAAATCAGACAATGCCTAGGCCTCTCAGTCATGGAGGTTAGAGAGCAGCAACTGCCTCACAATCTCTTGGTATCATCCTCTCACAAGAGGAGATCCATTCTGCAGGTCTGGGTTGGATCTTCAGCAGCCACTGGCTCCTGTGTCTTCCAACAGCTCCTGTGTATTCCAACAATTTGAAATATTGGTTTTATATGGGCACTATTTGTCATTAAAGAAAAGTCCATTATTCCTATACTGTTAAGCATTTTTAACAAGAATGGAATGTATTTTATAAAAAAAAAATTTTTGGCAATGTAATGTAATTTTCTTTCTAACATGATATTATTGTTCAGAGTTTCATATTAAAGCAGCCTACTTACATTTATAATATAAATCCATTCTCATGATATGAAATTTTTTTAATATGTTGTAACTCATTTGCTAATATTTGATATTATAACATCAGTATTCATTAATGGAAGCTGGGGGACACAATGGATAGAATGCTGGGTCTAGAGTCAGGAAGACATCTTTAAGAGTTCAAATTTGACCTCTTAATTAGCTGTGTGACTTTAGGTAAGTCACTTAACTTTGTTTACCCCAATCCCTAGTCTGTCAAATGAGCTAGAGAGAAGGAAATAGCAAAACCATTCAAGTATTTTTGCCAAGAAAACCCTAAATGGGGTAACAAAGTGTCAGACAAGACAAACTACTGAACAATAGCATTTGCTAGGCATATTTAGCTTTCTTTCTCTGCTCTGTTACTAGTTTAGGTATCAAAATCATATTTGTATCACAGAAGGAATTAAATAGAGCCTTTTTAAAAAAACTTTTGGAAACAGTTTACATAATATGTTTTATTTTTCAGATATTTGACAATTTATAAACTGGTTTTGGTTTTGTTTTTTTTTTTGGATTTATATATGGTTTATTTAGTTTTTATGAAATCAAGTTATTTAAATCAGTATTTTTATTTGTTAATCTGGGCATTTTAATTTGGCAAAATAATTTCTGATAATCTTTATTTCTCTTTGATTTGGTGTGAATTATCTTTATTTTTTATATCCCTGTTTTGGTTTTCTTCTTTTAAATCAGTTTAGCTAACTAGTTAGCTATTTTAGTTTTTTCCTTTTTTTAAAAAAACTTGTTTTTGGCGTTTATTGGGTAGTTTTAAAATTTTATTTTCAAGTTATTTCAATTATATTTTCATTAAGTCTCTTTACTAATGAAAATATTTAGTAATACTAATTTTCCCCTAAAGAATACTTTGGCCATATCCCTGTTATAACACATATTGCTGTGTTATCTCATCATTTTCTTTTTATTCTTTTTTCCCAGTTACATATAAATAATTTTAACATTAATAAAAAAAAAAAGTTCTATTTTTTCCCCTTCTTCCCATCTATTGAGAAGACAAGTGATTTAATATAGGCTATACATATGTAGTCATGCAGAACATTTACTAATGTTAGTTGTGTAGTAAAAGAAAAAACACATTTCTCCCCAATCATATAATTTTTAAAAGTATGCTTCAACCTGTATTCAGCTTCCATTAGTTCTTTGGAGTTAGAAAGCATTTTTAATCATGAATTCTTCAGAATTGTCTTAGCTCATTGTATTCCTGAAAATAGCTAAGTCATTCACAGATAATCATCATACAATATTGTTGTTAACGTGTACAATATTCTGATTCTGTTCCCTTCATTTTGCATTAGTCTTTATGTAAGTCTTTCTAGATTTTTTTTGAAAGCATCCTACACATCATTTCTTATAATACAATAGTATTCTATTATCTTCATATACCACAACTTGTTTAACCATTCTCCAATTGATGGGTATCCCCTCAATTTTTAGTTCTTTGCCACCACAAAAAGCTGCTATAATTATTTGTGTACATTTAGGTCCTTTTCCTTTTTTTTTTTTTTTTTTTTTTTTTAATCTCTTTAGAAGACAGACCTAGTAGTGCTATTATTGCTGGGTCAAAAGGCATGCACATAGTTTCAAATGAATTTCCAGAATGGTTGAATTAGTTCACAACTCTATTTTTCCACATCCCTCCAATATTTTTCATTTTCCTATTCTGTCATATTAGCCAATCTGATGGGTATGAGTTGTTTTCATTTGTATTTCTCTAGTCAGTAGCACATTTTCATGACTCTAGATAGCTTTGATTTCTTCTTCTAAAAACTTCCTGTTCATATCATTTGTCCATTTCTCAAGGAGAATGACTTGTAGTCTTATAAACTTGACTCAGTTCTACTCTGTAGGTTTGAGTCATGAACTTGCTGTAAAATTTCTCCCCCTAGTTTTCTGTTTTTCTTTTAATCATGGTTGTATTGGCTTTGTTTTTGCAAAAAAATTTTAATTTAATGTAATCAAAATTATCCATTTTTCATCCCACAATATTCTCTACGTTGTTTTGTCATAAATCCTTTTCTTAATCATAGATCTGACAGGTAAACTATTTTATATTTCCATTGTTTGCTTGTGGCATCACTTTTTATGTCTAAATCATGTGCCCATTTTGATTTCATCTTGGTATTTGTGAGATATTGGTCTATCCTTAGTTTCTGCCAAACTGCTTTTCAATTTTCTCAGCAGTTTTTGCCAAATAGAGAGTTCTTGTCCCAGAAGTTTGAATCCTTGTATTTATCAAACACTAGATTATCAAACTATGGTAATTTACTACTATGTATTGTGTACTTATTCATATCTAATTTGTAATTCTTCTTGTAAGATTTAGCCTAAGTCTAGAAGAGGTATACTGATATCCCCAATTATAATTTTATTATCTCTTTCCCCATGCAAATTGATTAATTTTCTTGATCCTGTCTACATATATACAAAGTATTGATACTAATTCATTTTCTATAATGCCTCTAAGCATAAATCATTTTCCCTGTTTCTCCCTTTTAATCATGCCTATTTTTACTATATTTTTGTTTGAGATCATGATGATTACCCTAAATTCTGTTCTGGCCCCTTATTTTAACTTTGTGGGTATCTATGTTTCAAGTGTATAGTGAAATATAAATTTTTCTCTAGCTTTAAAAGCTCTTTGCTAAGTGCCTTCAACCTAGAGTTCTACTTTCCTTAAAAATTATTCCCCTTCTTATACTTTACTGTCCAGCCAAACTAGCTTGTTCTCTGTTCTTTGCAAATAGCATTCTATTGCCTATCTCTGATTCTTTCTTCCTACTTTCTTTCCTACAGTAGTTTACCTTTTTTTTTTTTTTTTTTCTTCTTCCCTTGATTTTCTTCAGTTAATATCAAGACAGAATAAGACCAACCCTAGGCCCTCTTTTTGAGTATTTAACTCCCTATGTAACCTTTGAAAACATTAGGATTTCGGGGGCAGCTAGGTGGCGCAGTGAGTAGAGCTCCAACCCTGAAGTCAGAAGGACCTGAGTTCAAATTTGAATTCATACATTTAAGACTTCCTAGCTGTGTGACGCAGGGTAAATCACTTAATCCCAAATGCCTAAACAAAACCATTTAAAAAAATTAGGATTTCACTTGGGAATCCTGCTAGAATATAAAACTTCATTTTTACATTCCCTTCCAGTTGCTTTATTCCAGTTGCTATTATTGAGAAGTGGTGGTAGATCCCAAGTTCACCAGTATTTTCTGAGTATAGAGATCTGATCTCTTCAAGGCTGTCAGGGGCTGTTCAAGTCAGAGTTACAGACCTTCAGAGCCATTGATGGTTGTAGACGGTTGTAGACTGATTATGACTTCTCTGAGCTTTGCCACTTTGCTTTGGAACTTGCTTGTTTAAGCCCTTTTCTCCTTCATTTCTGGGGTATGTTGGATCTCTCATGGATTTCTTGTCTAAAGCTCCCTAAATCTTCCTCACCAGAATCCTCTGACTGGCCATCTCTTTAGCCTATATGTAGCCTTCTGGATGTGGCTCCATTAGCAACAGGCTGGATACAAGTATTTCTTTTTAAATTATCATTTGGATTTGTTCTCTTTTGTTTTATCCTTTTTGGATTACATGTGAGGAAATTTGGCTCTTCTGCTTCTTTTTATTCAGCCAACTTGATCAGAGATGTTTCTGTTTTCTTTGTCAACCCTTTATCCATATCTCTTAGCTTACTAATGGGAGGCTCTGTACTTCATCAACTTCTACCTCTTCCCTGAAATTTAGTTCTATAGCACCAAGTGCCAGTGTCTAGTAGGATATTTCAAACTGGATATCCTGGGGCCATAATGATTATACCTAGCATTTAAAAAAAATGCTTTAAGGTTTGTAAAGCACTTTACACATATAATGTCATCTTTTACAGATATCTCACACTAACTTATAAAACAAAATTCATGATCTTCTCTAAACATATCTGTCCCAGACTTCCCTAATTCTTTTAAAGATATCACCATTCATCTATCCTTTAATTTATTGTCCCCTATATCTGGAATGCCTTTCCTCTTTATATCTGCCTCATAGAATCCTCTCTCTTCCTCTAAGACTTAGCCCCTGTCTGCCATTTACTAGTACCTTTCCTCCTAACTACCTTGTATTTATTCTGCATACACATATTTATGTGTATATACATGTTTTCTCCCCTCAATATATAGGCTCCTTGAGGAGAGGGATTGTTTAATTTTTAAAAATTTTAACTCCTCAGAACTGAGCGAACTTCCGGGCACATAGTAGGGAAATAAAAAATACTAGTTAATTGGTTAATTCATAACTATCAATAGATGATCTGATAGTGTAAGTACTGTTATTTCCTTTTTACAGGTGCAGAGGTAAAGGGACTTGCCATGGTCACTCAGTAAATATCTGACAGTATTCAGACTGAGGTCTCCTGACTGCAAGTACATGTTTCTTTCACTATAGGGTATCAGGAAATAAGACTGGAAACAGGTAGGTTGGGGCCACATTTTGCACCTTTTTCATTGTTTCCCACTTATATGGAAAACCAAATCCTCTTAGAAGATACACCTCCCTTATTATTATAAAAGAAGTGGGAACCATCTTTACAGTGACCCAGGCTGACAACCTAGCAGTCTAGAGTCAGAAACTGGGTCAGAGACTGTTGAAACAACAATAGTTCCAGTGATATGGGTGCTATATTGGTACTAATGGGTTACTTTTTATGGGTACATTGGTTAAATTAAGAGACATTGCAAAGGTAGTGGCATCATTGACTCGAAAAGGAATGTCAAGGAGAGGAACTTTCTTCCTCTTCAGGGATTCCTGCTATCTTTTCTCCCTTACTCTGAACTCTTTTCTATACTGAGAAATAGGAAGGAGGAGCATAGATATGCTGCTTGATAACTTCAAAATTTAAAAGCATCTCTGCAGTATTCTAATTTCCATTATTAATGGTTTATTAATATTTCTTAAGCAAAGATCTAATTATGACAACTACTACTCAAAGCTATTAATGGCTCCACTGAAAGTGCAAATTCATTATCTAACATTGAAAGTCCTTATAGTTGAGCACCTGCCTTTCTAGACTTATTGAATAGCACTCTTCTTCATGCCATGCTTTGGCCAAATTGTACTTTGTTCCATGCCCCAAACATATCTTTACTTAAAAGCTGTTCTATATCTGATATGATCTGTCCTTTACCTGTCGCTAAGCTCAAATGTTTCTTCCTTAGAAATTTGCCTTCCCAGACCTCACAGAGGAATGTGCTTGTTACCATTCTTGGGCATATACCTTGTATGATTTTGTATTATAACTATCCCCCCACATCCTTTCTCACTATATACCCTTCATAGAGGGAAGGCCATTTTTGCACCCACCCCAATGTTCTGCCCATAATAAATATTTTATTAAATTTTCTAGACTCTCTTTGATATCATTTTGTTATTTGGACTTATACTATCTAGAGAATAAGTACCAAAAGTTTTGACTATCTACTGTAGACTTTTCCCCTCAAGTTTTTTGCAAAGATATCTTGTTCATCAATCATAGGATTGTAGATTTAAAACTAGACAAGACTTAAAAGATAATTTGTCCTAAATCTGTAGTTGAGAAAATTGGAACCCAGAGAGGTGGAGTTATTTGTTTCAGATCACACTGCCTACTCAATCATTCATACAAGTATTCTAAATGTCTTCTCTTTGTGCCAGACACTGTACTATGTAGGGGTGGGGGGTATGTGATATATCCATAGATTCTGGGGATGCAAAGACAAAAGCCAGAGAGTCCCTCGAGGAACTTTTATTCTATTGAGAAGAATATAGAACCTTTATTCAAAAGAAAATATAGTCTATAAATAAATAAGTGCAGAGTAGTTGGGAAGGGAAGTCACAACTAGAAGAATTAGGAAAAGCCTTTTGAAAGAAATGATACTTAATTTGAACATTGAAGGGAGCAGAAGAAGGTTTTAAGAAAGAGGGGTGAAAAGTGTGTTGCCGATATGATGAGCAAACTTTGTAAGGGCACAGAGGGAAGATTTTTTTATATAGGAAATAGTAAATTGGCCATTTGGCTGAAGCATGATGTGAAATAATTCTGGAAAGTAAGTTGGAGTCAGATTGCCAAGAGCTTTAAGTGTCAAAAAGGAATTTGTATTTTTCCTAGAAATAAAAGCGGCATCTTGAACAAGGTAATAGTGTGGTGAGATCTTTGCTTTGGGATCTTCCTCATATAAGCTACATAGCTAGAATATGAAGAGGTGCTCAGAGGCCAAATTGAGTGTTATCACATCACTTTTCTATCTCATGTCTCTTATTCTGGAATTTGTTCACATTGAGGAAGAATGGGAATGCAGTTAGAGTAGATTGAAGTTGATTTGGGGAGGACCTTGAATACCACATCAATTAGTATAACAATTCACACAGAGACTGTATTGTAGAAAATTGAAAGCCACTGAAGTTTTTAAGGAGGTGTCAAAATAAAGATGCTGTAATATGTTGGGATAGAATCACAAGGGACAAGAAATTGAGTTTCCTACATGACCAGAATTGATATTTTTCTCCCTATTCCATTGAAAGAGATTTCATAATTTTTTTCTAAAACATATCAACATTCTATATTAAATAAGATTCCTGAAATTGCTCAAGTAGTCTAAGTCCTATTAATATCTTGCTTGCTTCCTTTTAGAACATTTACAAAGTCAGCATATTCTCCACCCATGATGCTGATACTGAACTTGTTCTAAGTTCAGTTAGCAAATTCAATTGCCTTTTTCTGGCCTCACTCCATTGGACATCTCTGAAATATGTCATAGACACCCACTCCTCCCTTTGCTGCCATGATAACAGTGACGTTTTCTTCCCTGGTTTCTTCTTCCTTTGTGTACTTGACTGGTCCTCACTGAGAGTATTCCTTCAAGAACCTCACTTTCTTCATCAGTTCTTTGATGGAGATGATCATTATCTTTTAATGCCTTTTGTTTAATTTTTTTTTTGTTCAGGGCAGTGGAATTCAATGGTTATGGGGTCTTCTGGTTAGGAAATACTTTGTCAGAATATTATAGCAACCATTTTTCCATTTATAATTTTAAATAATTGCATGGGGCAATGAGGGGTTAAATGACTTGTCCAATGTCATATAAACTAGGAAGGCAGGATTTGTATTCAGGTCCTCTTGACATAAAGGTCAGCACCATTGTACCCCTGAATAATTTCAGTGATTCTTTTTTAGAAATCATCTGAAATTTAAATTTGTAGCCTCAAAACTATACCTGTCCAATAAACATTTCTAATTAGATGTTAATCTAATTGTACAATGCATGGTATATAGTGGGGGTTTAATAAATGTTTGTTTATTGATATAAAATATAATGGGAAGTTGTGTTTGTTAACTGACTTGAAATTGGCCTCAAAATGGGGCAGATTACTAATACATTGTTTGGTTTTTTAAAGATTCAGAAAGATGTTCACAGGCTAGAATAGAGGGCTAAAACTGACAAAATGAAATAAGGACAAAGAAAAATGAGAGGCTGTGTAACATGATAGAGACTCAGCCTTAGTCAAAAAAAACCTAGATTCATATTTTTCCTTTAATATATACTAGTTATGTGATTGACTCTAAGAAGGTCATTCACTTATCCTTTTAGTACAATCAGTCCAATTGATTTATTGATCTTTGTTGGTAAAAAGGTTTTTATTCCCTTTATCAACAAAATTACTGGTCTGGGGGGGGGGACAAAATATTTGTATATGTATGTTCATGCACACATGTAAACTTATATTCAAAATATCTATTGCATAAGTTTAAGTTGTACTTGTATTCTTGGTAGAAAACAGTTCATATCAAATACACCTGGGCCTTCTGGTGGTGTACAAGCTCAACAAGTCAGTTTTATGGTATGAAAGCCTCCAAAATGAACATGGTCTCAGACTACATTAGTAAAAGTATTATGTCCAGAGCAAGGGAAGGGGTGGATCCACTGTACTTAGCCCCAGAGAGACCTTTTCCAGAGTATTGAGCTCAATTAATAGTATCACATTTTAAAAGGGATGTTAATGGGTGAGTTCATAGGAGATAACTAAGATGATGAGAGTGTTTGAAGACCCTGCTGGTGAGAATTTTTTTAAAGCATCTTTCTCAATATTATTTAATTTTTTCAATACATGTTTTCCAAATACATAGTTTTCAACATTCTTTTTTTTAAAGCATCTGAGGCTGGATTTATTTATTTATTAAAGCTTTTTATTTTCAAAATACATGCATGGATAATTTTTCAACATTGACCCTTGTAAAACCTTGTGTTCCAATTTTTTCCTCAGCCCCCTCCCCTAGATGGCAAGTAAATATATGTTAAACATGGTTATATATCAACATTCATTTTTATAAGACTTTGTACTCTAAATTTTTCTCCTTCCCTTATCTCCCATCTCCCCAAATTAGCAAGCAATCTGATATAGGTTAAATATGTGCAATCCTTTTAAACATTTTCATATTTGTTGTGTTGTGCAAGAAAAATCAGACCAAAAGGAAAAACAAGAAAGAAAAAACAAACAAAAAAGGTGAAAATACTATGATTTGATCTACATTCAATCTCTCCATAGTTCTATTTCTTGATGCAGATGGCATTTTCCATCCCCAATCTATTGGAATTGTTTTGAATTGCCAAATTGTTAAGAAGAGCCAAGTCCATCACAGTTGATCATCCTGTAATCTTGTTATTACTATATACAGTGTTCTTCTGGTTCTTCTCACTTCACCCAGGATCCGTTCATGTAAGTCTTAACACGCTTTTCTAAAATCAGTCTGATCATCATTTTTATAGAACAGTAATATTCTGTTACATTTATATACCATAACTTATTCAGCCATTCTCCATGATGGACATCCACTCAGTGTCTAGGTCCTTGCTGCTACAAAAAGGACTGCCACAAACATTTTTGCACATGTGGATCTTCTCCCCTCTTTTATGATCTCTTTGGGATACAGACTCAGTAGTGACACTGCTGGATCAAAGAGTGTGTACAGTTTGATAGTCCTTTGGGCATAGTTTCCATATTATTCCATGTACACTTTTTAAAAAAAGAAGAGAGAAGATTTGTGGGGAAAGAGCTGTCTTAAGATTAAGATATGTAGTACACAATCATGTAGAAAAAGAATTACACTTATTTGGTATATTATTAGTCATTAGAATCTCCTCAAGTTGTTCCTCTGGTTCCTCTCCTGAAAAGTGATTTTTCCTTCCTTAGACTATCCTTAAATTTTTGCCTGGATTTCTCCTGTGCCTTTATCCTCTTGTTTCATACTACATGTGTATTTTATTTACATAAGTCACAGTATTCTTTTGTTTTGGAGGATTATAGAATTTTTAAACATTTTTAAAAATTTTAAGTTTCAGTTTTCTTTTCCTTCAGCTTCTCCCTTCATCCATTGAGAAAGTAGGCAATATGTCACAGCTTTCTTTTTTTTTATTTTATTTTTTAAAAGCTTTTTATTTTCCAAAACTTGTGCAGTTTTTCAACATTAGCCTTTGCAAAAACTTGTGTTCCAATTTCCTCCCCTTTCCCCCACACCCTCAACCTAGATAGCAATCCAATATATGTTAAACATGATAGAAATATGCATACATATTTATATAATTATTGTGCCACACAAGAAAAAAAAGAGAAACAAAATAAAATGCAAGCAAACAACAAAAAGAGTGAAAATCCTATGTTGATGTCACAACTTTCTTAAAGCAGGATTTATCTTTATAGAATCTCCTATTTCAAAGAGACCTCAGAGACCATCTTGTCCAACTTTTTCCAAAGCAGAAATCCAGTCATCCAATCTTTTTTTTTTTTTTTTTTTTTTGCTTTTATTTATTTATTTATTTTTATTATATATATATATATATTTTATAATATTATCCCTTGTATTCATTTTTCCAAATTACCCCCCCTCCCTCTATTCCCTCCCCCCGACGACAGGCAATACCATACATTTTACATGTGTTACAATATAGTCTAAGTACAATACATGTGTGTGAATATCATTTTCTTGTTGCACAATAAACATTAGAATCCGAAGGTACATGCAACCTGGGCAGACAGATATTAGTGCTAACAATTTACATTCCCCTCCCAGTGTTTCTTCTCTGGGTGTATCTACCTCTGTCCATCATTGATCAACTGGAAGTGAGTTGGATCTTCTTTATGTTGAAGATTTCCACTTCCATCAGAATACATCCTCATACAGTATTGTTGTTGAAGTATACAGTGATCTTCTGGTTCTGCTCATTTCACTCAGCATCAGTTGATTTAAGTCTCTCCAACCCTCTCTGTATTCCTCCTGCTGGTCATTTCTTACCGAGCAATAATATTCCATAACTTTCATATACCACAATTTACTCAACCATTCTCCAACTGATGGACATCCACTCATCTTCCAGTTTCTAGCTACAACAAAAAGAGCTGCCACAAACATTTTGGCACATATATGTCTCTTTCCGCTCTTTAGTATTTCTTTGGGATATAATCCCAGTAGTAGCGCCAGTCATCCAATCTTTGCTGGAATGCCTCTAATGAAATGAAATCTGAACAACCTCCTAAATAATTAACCCTTGCAGTTTTTGCATAGCTCTTATTGTTAGGAGGATTTTTTCTAAGATCAGAATCAAATGAGGATCATTTAAAAGAATCTGCCATATGTCTTCCTGAATACATGGAAACCTGGATCTTCCATTGATAAGGTTTCTCTTGGCTCCTTTTTCATATCTTCTGTCTTTTTTTTTCTTGAGAGCAGAACCAGGGAGTCTGATGGAGCTGAAACTGGAACCATGAGCTCTGCTTCCTTCTTGAAGCCAAATAGAAACAGAAATCCCCTGTTTTCTGCTTCAAACTTAACTTCTTTCCCCCTTGCTTCTTCATGTACCTAATGATCCTCAGGTTCCAGGACTATACATAGCAACAGGAGATTAAGATGACAATCCTTGGAGTAGTGTCGGAATCTCTACCATCTTTGCCTTATATCAAATCTTTGCCCCTTGGAATACAGCCTCAACATGGTCATCACAAGATTCTGTTCCCCTTCCAGAATTCCCAACAAGGTATTCTTCATCATTATAATCACTTATGCCTTAAGGCTCTAGACTGCCCTGAATCCATGCATTCATTCAAGAGGCAATTATTAAGGATTTTAGCATACTGTGTTCCATACTAGCCATTAGGAGAATAACAAAGATAATATATAATCCCTGTCTTCACAATGTAACCCAATAATTGTACTTCACAGTATTTTATAAGTATATTAGAGAAGTGCAAAACAAAAAAAATTAGTTACTGTCAGATGAAAGAAATCATCAATGAGAAGGAATGAAGGGAGGAGCTGTCAATGGTTGGGGGTAATGAGGGAAAGCATTCTGAATGGGGAAGCATTTGAGTTAAGATCTCTATGGAGGTAAGAAGATATAGGTAAGAAATATATAAATATAAATATCATATGTAATTATATATATAAACATTAATATTTAGAGGAAAAAATAGAGTATATATAGGAAAGAGTATGAGAAAAATGGTGAAGTTCAGTATTTATTTTGGAGACAGTTATCCAATTTAGCTGGAACCTATGAAGTATATAGAAAGGAGTAATATAAAATAAGGCTGAAAAGGTAAGATGGTACCAGATATTGAATGGCCTTCAACGGCAGGTGGAAGCCTTTGAACTTTATTTGGGAGGCACTTTATTTGGAAGCTTTTTGAGCAAAGTAGCAAAATTACTAGATATATAAGAGATTATTCTGGTGGCATGAGAGTGAAAAGATCTTTTAGGAAACTATTGAAATATTTTAGGCAGATAGTGCTGGTAGATCTAGAGTAGAAATGATGACAGATATGTTGTGGAGGTAGAATTGATTGAGACCTGATAGCCTACAGGATATGAGAGATGAGGAAGAGAAAGATTTTGAATGTGGAAGATGAGGTGAAATATGATATAAACAGTGAGAGCAGAATAAAGGGGTAATATAAATTCAATTTTGGAAGCATGTGGAGATGTACTATAGACATTTGGAAATGGGGATTCTGAGATCAAGGCTAAAGATACATTTTGGGAGTTAAACTTTGAGAGTCAATGGAATTACCAAAGGAGAGAATTTTGAGCAACATTCACCGTAAGATTACGTTATTAAAAAGGAAGGAGCTATGGTCAGACAGAAAGCTTTTAGAGAAATAGGGAAGAGAAAATAAGAAATAATGATTTCCCTGAAGTCAAGGGAAGTAAAAAGATCCAGAAGGAGGGGAATTTCAAGCAGTGTCAGAAGCTTTAGACTGGGGCAAAGAAGATGAAGCCTGAAAAGCATCCAGTGGATTTGAAACTGGATTGTAGATCAATTTGAAAAGAATTCAGCAGTGAAGGAAGATCTAAAAGGGTTAAAGGTTTTTCAGATTTCTTCTTAGGATGGAAAAGATGTATGCATATTTGTAGGTAGGTGAGTAGGAACTAGGAAAGGACAAGACTGAACAGATAGATTAGTTGGAGAAGATGACTTCTGGAGCAATGTCTTAGACTCGGGGAAAGGGAAAAGAATGAAGGGCCCAGGGAGAAGGTTTTAATTTTAGTTAGTAGTGAGGATATTTTTCTGTGGTTAGGCTCCGGTTTTATAAGCATTGGGCATGTAAGTTTTCAGAAAACGTTAGAAGTCCAGATCAGAGTTTTCAGACACACACACAAATGCTCAGAGCCTTTTTATCTTTTGAGCATGTCATTGTATTTTGGGTAACTCTAAATGTTAAGAAGTTTTTCTTTGCCTTTTTTTTTTTCCTTTTGGCATTTGAAGATTTTACATGTAGAATGAAGAAGTAATTTGAAACTGGGAAAAAAAATTTATAATTTTATTGACAAAAGAAAAAAAGACCATATGACCACATTATTACAAAGATTTTACATAAAACAATTTATTTGTCTTTGAAAACATTTATAAATGTCTGAATAGAAGAATCTTTCCAGAATATGATGAAAATATGTCTCTAAATCCATAACTCATATTATATGGCATGGAGAAAGACTAGAGGCATCCCCATTAAAAACCAATGTTAAACAGGATTGTCACTCTTCCTGTTTCTATTTAGCAAAGATTAAATACTAACAAGTATTCAATAATAAGTCATGAAAAAGAAATTGAATGTGTAACCATCAGCAGTGAAGATGTTATAGTATCTTTGCTTATAGATAACATGCCTTGAAAACTATAGACAACTCAATCAAAAAGTTTTGATTTTGGATATAAAATCCTCATTTGCCAGACTTCATTTCCATATACCAAGAACCAAGAGAAGCTGCTAGAGAAATTATCTTATAGAAATGACAATGGATCAAATGTTTGGGTATTTAACTCATCAAGATACACAAGACACCTTTACAAAGACAAAATGAGTTTGATAGATCAGGGAAGAACTGAAAGATAAAAGATGTACATCATCCAAACCTTACTTTGGACACCTACCGCTCAGGTATCCTTGCCATGTCACAAGTTTTTCTGTTCTTCAAATTGAATCTGCCTCTTTGTAATTTCCTCCCTCTGAGCATGAAAAAAAAATCTGTTAAGTTTTTGGCTAAAATATGTTTATAGTATTCCTTTGATCTGCCAATCTAGTAATACTCTTAAGAAGAGGACCTGTGCTTAGTCAAAAAGTATGACCTGCTTTTTGGTGAAATTATGTTACACTTTTGTGATCAGTGCTTGTTTTCTAATTGTTTGTTAATTATTTTTACAATAAGGAATTGCTTGAGCAGAAGCCATAAGCACTCACACAAATGCTCAATGATAGCTTCTAAAATTTTGCCAGAAATCAAATTCCAACTCACAGGACTATAGTTTGCAGGCTGCACTTCCATTTATTTAAAAATAAGGCCGATGATTGCCCTACTTCAGTTTTGTAGCGGTTCTCTCATTCTCTGAAATCTTTCAAAGGTCACTACAGTATCTTAGCAGTTATAACTTTTTTCAGTATATGGATTGCCACCTAGGCATTGTGAAGCAAGGTATTTAGACATTCTCTCATGTCTCCCTACTTCTCCTGAACATCAGCTATCTATTAGCAATTTTTATCCTTTTCAAACCAAAGATAATTGGTAACTAAGTGGTGAAGTAGTAAAGTGCTGGACTTGTAGTGAAAAAGGCCTGAATTCAAATCCTACCCTAAATACTTATTAGTCATATGGCTGGGCAAATCACCATTTGCCACCTTAACTTTTCAATAATATTGCTAAACAGAAGTAAGCCATTTTGACTAGTTCTGCTGCAAATTTATATTACATAACCTTAACTGGGCTCTCACTGCTTCTAGGAATTTCTAATATAACTCCCTTTTCAACTCACTATCTAACAAACTTTTTTATCCTTCCTTAAACATCTCCCATCCAAATAATATAATACCCTTACCTCATTTTACAGAAAAAATTGAGCCCACTCACTGTTTCTTTTCTTTTTTTTTTACCCTCATTCTTATCTATGCCCAGATGACTTCTGCTCTTCTCCTTTTACCCCGTCTCAATCCTCACTCTGTGGACTAACCCTCCTACCTGCTCAAGCCATCCCATCTCTTCTTGTTTCCTTTAGCAGATTGTCTCCTCTTCATCTTCACTCTATCACTTATTTTCAATCTCTATTGTCCTTTTCCCTACTACCTAAAAATCTAAATATGAAAAAATCCTAAATTGATCTTTACATCCCTGCTATCATCCTTTATCTCTTCTGCCTTTTGTGGTTTAAACTTCTTGAAAATGCCATCTACAATGAATGCTTCCACTTTCTCTCCTTTCACTTTCTTCAGTCTCTTACAGTGTAGCTTCTGATCTCATTATCCCACCAAACCTATTCTCTCCAAAATTATAAAGATCTCAGTTCAAATCCAATGGCCTTTTCTCATTCTTCATTCTCCTTCGCCTCTCTGAAGCCCTAATTGATCACTTTTTCTCTTGTTTTTTGGGATTCACCATTTCTTACTCTTCCGATTTTCCTCCTGTCAGCTTCTCAGTGGTCTTTGCTAGATTTTTCCTTCAGTAATCTTAGGTATCCTGTAGGGTTCTGTCCTGAGCCTTCTCATTTTATATTACTTAGTGAGCTCATTAACTTCCTTGGATTTTATTACCATCTTTATGCTGATGATTCTTCAATCTACTTTTTCTGCTCTGTCTTCTCTGCTAACTTTCAATTTGAGATATTCAACCATTTTTCAGATACCTCAAATTGGCTGTCCAGTAGATAGCTTAAACTCAATATGTCCAAAATGGAACTGTCTCCCCTCTCCCCAATCCTCTTCCCTACTTCTACCTTCCTTATTATTGTTGAGGGAAAAACCATCTTCCTAGTCCCTCAGGCTCACAAACCAGGAGTCATACTAAGGTTTTCACTATTTCTCAGTCCCTGAAGCCAACGTGCTGTTGGCAACTTTACCTTTGCACTGTCTCTTAATATCTGCCCCCTTCTCTCCTATGACATTGATGAGGTGTGAGAATTGAGGGTACGATATCCCATCTGGTCGATGTGGCAGATTCCTTGTGAAAGAATTCTCAAACCCAAGTTTGTGGCAAAAGGGGATTGAGTTACACTAAGAAGACAGCTTTCTTAGGGGGCAAAATCCTGTTAGGATAATTTTTCGAAATGTCTAGGCATACAGCCTAGATATATTGGAACTCCTTTGATCTTTGGCCCCGAGCTGGGGGGGGGGGGCGGCAATCTCCAGATGAATCTGAGAGACTAATTTTCAATTCAATTCAAAATTTAGATTATTTATCTTGGGAATTTCTTTTATGAACAAAAGGGTGTGCTCCCCCAGAGGTCGGGAGGATTTGAGACCCCAAATCAACTTTCCCCCAAAGATTCCTTTTGACCCTTCCCCCACAAATTAAAGGGGACACAATTTACATCAACATTGCCACCCCTCTAGTTCAGGCCCTCGTTACTTCACACTTGGATTATTACACTTGGATTATTTTTATTGTCCTTAACTTTTCTTGCATTCTAGTCTCATTCTGAGCATTAGCATTCCCAGCACTTTCTTACAGGATTATGCCAAGCAGTTGTCTTCATTTTCCGTTATCTTTCCATCTTCCATGTATGTCTGTTTTAACATCTAAATTGGTCTGTGAGTTCCCTTTGAATGCACATTACTCTCTTTAAATAATTCCCCATTTTTGTGTTCATCAGAATTTTTTCTCTGCAACTTTCAAATTTTCTTCTTGAGAGCTTCTTGTTCCTCTTAGCTTAACTTCCTGTCAATTTCTGTCAATAAGATACTATGCATCCTTTTTCTGAACCCTTTGAAATGCCCCCATAAAGGCTATATGTCACACCATTTTAAGCATTATTTTCTTTCCTGTAATGTGCTCTCCTGACAGTTACAATTACTAGTCTGTCCTAGACCCAACAGAGTACCTTTGACCACTGTCCTTTGCAGTGTGAACTCTACCTGGCTCGCCTCCTCTGAGGCCTTCAAAGGTCTCTGGCCACAATCTCTTGAATCTATAGCTTAATAACCGGTAGCACGCTCAAGAACAGCCACATGTAATCTTAAAAGCCTTTATTATACCTACTCACATAATGCCCTGACTTGATGCCCTGACTTGTTGGTTCCCAAGTGAACACCTGGTCTGAAGACCCATGTGTTCACTACCAAAATCCTTATCTCTTTTGGCTACCCATCTTGGCTTGGCCACCCAGGCTAGGGAGCCAGGGTGAAGAGCGCCAGGTTAAAGAGAGCAACTGCTGCCTGCAGTGGGTTTATAAAGGGCCTGTGAGGTCACACACACAGCCAATCAGCGAGAGAGTCACCCATTATGAAGCTATCTCAATGTGGACAGGATCCCACCTACAAGGCAGTCCTAATATCCACAGAAATTACTTCTGGGACTCAATCTCCCGATGCGCTGTGTCCCCCCATTTAAAGGGCCCTTACAATTCCCTTCTCTTGTTTTGCGGGAACCACACATCTCATCAAGCTAAACTTTCAGCACCAGCTGTAGTTCACTTGATCCATGAGATGATAGTGTTATGCCCAAGGAGGTACAAAGCAGCAGATCAGTAAACAGAAGTATGACAATGAGAACCAGGCTCAACAGTGGCCCAAGTGTTCAACCCATTCATCAAAGTCATACTCAAGATAATATGCCAAAGAGGTTGGATGCCAATGAGGTAGGATGTCAACACTGAGGTGGGAAGTCAACAAGGTAAAACATCACAATTCTAGTTAACAAATATCAGTGAGGTAGGTTGTCACAATTCTAGTTACATTTATCACAATTCTAGACCAATTCTAGTTTCTTACAATTCTCTGTTGCACTTTTCACAATCCTAGAACAATTCTAGCTTATCACAATTCTCTATTGCATTTTTCACAATCCTAGAGCAATTCTAGCTTATCACAATTCTCTATTGCACTTTTCACAATTCTAGAACAATTCTAGATTCACAGGTGCACATAAGCAAAGTCATGTCCAGTAACATTGTCTCAATAACAATGGCAGGTGGGTGTGTTGGTTTTTCACCCACTAATTTAAAAGCATAGTCCTTCAATAGAAAGCATAGGGCAAAGCCTCTTCCCAGGCCACCATATGGCAAGTAGCCACGGGGGAAGCAAGCAGGCCCATTGTCCATTTATAGTCTTTATATTGCATATCACCCAAGACAGTCCATTTCAGCTGCAACACTGGAACTGTGTCTCTCTGGTGTCACGGTCAGGAGGGACATTGCTGTCATCAGCGTCTGAAAGGCTGCGGACATCTGGCTGGTCCCTCTGGGCTGTTGTCTGGTGCTTCTCTTGGATCCCCAGGTCACAAATGTCTCTGGTGGGGATGAACTCCTCTGCTGCTGGATTTCCTAGGAAGGAATGTACCCGGGGCCCCAAACCCTGGTCCAACTTGGGCCTTTCCAAATGCCATCCAGGCCTTTCCACATCACAGTGGAAGGAAAGTTCTTGTCAAAAAGATGAACAAAAGTCAGTCTGTCACTTAGCTGCACTTTCTGTGTGTGCCCAAAGTGCATTGCTAAGGTAAAATGCAAAGAATTTAAAAATGTAAAATCAAAATAATTTAAAAGTGTAAAAACAAAATGGATTAAAAATGTAAAACAATGGGCCTGCTTGCTCCTCCCGTGGCTACTTGCCATATAGTGGCCTGGGAAGAGGCTTTGCCCTATGCTTTCTATTGAAGGACTATGCTTTTAAATTAGTGGGTGAAAAACCAATGCACCCACCTGCCATTGTTATTGAGACAATGTTACTGGACATGATTTTGCTTATGTGCACCTTTATCTGTGAAACTAGAATTGCTCTAGAATTGTGAAAAGTGCAATAGAGAATTGTGATAAGCTAGAATTGCTCTAGGATTGTGAAAAATGCAATAGAGAATTGTGATAAGCTAGAATTGTTCTAGGATTGTGAAAAGTGCAACAGAGAATTGTAAGAAACTAGAATTGGTCTAGAATTGTGATAAATGTAACTAGAATTGTGACAACCTACCTCACTGATATTTGTTAACTAGAATTGTGATGTTTTACCTTGTTGACTTCTCACCTCAGTGTTGACATCCTACCTCATTGGCATCCAACCTCTTTGGCATATTATCTCGAGTATGACTTTGATGAATGGGTTGAACACTTGGGCCACTGTTGAGCCTGGTTCTCATTGTCATACTTCTGTTTACTGATCTGCTGCTTTGTACCTCCTTGGGCATAACACTATCATCTCATGGATCAAGTGAACTACAGCTCGTGCTGAAAGTTTAGCTTGATGAGATGTGTGGTTCCCGCAAAACAAGAGAAGGGAATTGTAAGGGCCCTTTAAATGGGGGGACACAGCGCATCGGGAGATTGAGTCCCAGAAGTAATTTCTGTGGGTATTAGGACTGCCTTGTAGGTGGGATCCTGTCCACATTGAGATAGCTTCATAATGGGTGACTCTCTCGCTGATTGGCTGTGTGTGTGACCTCACAGGCCCTTTATAAACCCACTGCAGGCAGCAGTTGCTCTCTTTAACCTGGCGCTCTTCACCCTGGCTCCCTAGCCTGGGTGGCCAAGCCAAGATGGGTAGCCAAAAGAGATAAGGATTTTGGTAGTGAACACATGGGTCTTCAGACCAGGTGTTCACTTGGGAACCAACAAGTCAGGGCATCAAGTCAGGGCATTATGTGAGTAGGTATAATAAAGGCTTTTAAGATTACATGTGGCTGTTCTTGAGCGTGCTACCGGTTATTAAGTTATAGATTCAAGAGATTGTGGCCAGAGACCTTTGAAGGCCTCAGAGGAGGTGAGCCGGGTAGAGTTCACACTGCAAAGGACAGTGGTCAAAGGTACTCTGGTGGGTCTAGGACAGACTAGTAATTGTAACTGCCAGGAGAGCACTGTTACACTTTCCCATTTCTGTCCAGGGTATGACATCATTCCATTCACTCATATTCATAACCATAGTGTTAATGTCCTTGACCCCTCATTATCACTCATCTCACTTATCGTGTTAGTTGCCAAATTTTATCATTTCTAACTTCATTACTCTTCAAACGTACATCACACATACATTACCTTAGTCCAGGTTCTTGCCACCTTTCACTTGAGATATTACAAAAATCTTCTAATAGATTTTCCTTGTCATGCTTCTTCCTGTTCTACCAGTTTTCCACAAAACTGCTAAAGCACAGGTCTATTCTCTCCCTCCCTCAATTAAACTCCACATCTTTAGGATCAAATAGAAATCCTGTCTTGGACTTAGAAGGCCCTTCCTAACCTGGCCCCAGCCTGAGCATCAAGCTTTGTTACATAAGGCTCCTCCTTCCACATTCTTTGGTCCTGTCAGACTGGCTTTATAACTATTCATCACACAAAACGCTCCAGCTCCTAGTCTGTGCCTGTGCACAAACTCTCCCACACACATAGAATGCATTCCTTCCTTCCTTATTACCTTCTCTTCAAATCCTTTGTTTCCTTTGAAATTCAGCTCAAGGGCCACTTTTCATATGAAACCTTCCTGATCCTGACCCCAGCTGCTAGTGCCCAATCCTCAAAATTACATTGTATTTATTTTGTTTATATTTAGGATCATATAGACCAGTGAACCTGGCACTTTCCCCATTTTTATATGTAGAAACTGAAGCACAGAGAGGTTCAGTCCCATACCTGGTACCCATATCTAATAAGTATCTGAGACGGGATTTGAATGAGGTACAAGTTCAATGCCCTCTAGCCAGCACTCACATCTTGTAGCACTCTCTGATAGGGTAGAAGCTCCTCCAGAGCAGACACTGTATCCCTTTTGTCTTTGGAGGGCCCCACTAAGCAGAGTACTTAGGTAAGCACTTACTTAATAAATGCTTGCTGGTTAATTGATGTACACTATTTCTGCCCTCTTCAAATCTTAAAACTAGGGCAGAGGATAGAGAGGGTGTAAGCTTCTAGGTAAGAAGTGCCTCAGCTTAACCTGATGGTCTGAGCTTAAGCAGGAAGGTGCGGGGGGAGTTCTATATCCCAGTGGTTGTATGTCTTAAAGGAGGTGGCCTCTACCAGACTGTAAATTCCATGAGAAAGATGCTTTTTAAAATACTATGTAAATAAATAATCATTGTATCATGGAAGGCAGGTAATATATCTTAACTAAATATCTCTTCTCATTGTTGTTGTTAATAAGGTTTTATCTTTGACTGTTCAGACAGAAACTCTCCTTTTCATCCCCAGGCTCGCTTGGTTCTGAGAGTCATGTTTGCAGACATTCACCTTCTCAATGTCATTATACCATTTATCTCCCTTTCTCTCTCAATATCTCGTAAAAACCATTCCCACTGAAAGCTCATCTTTCCATCCTCAGCCGACTCCTATTTTTGTCTGTTTATCTTTAATATTCCTCTTTCAATTCAGTTCCATGCGTCTTCCTCTTCTCAACCTTTTCATCCTCCTTAATAAGCTCTCTCCATTTTCTGCATTGTTGCCTATTCTCTGTGCTCACCAACCTTGGCTTCCCGTTGGTGTCTTCCTTTCTCTCCTCCTCCTTCCCCTTCTTATCTTTTTTTATGGATTCCCTTTGTTATCTGTGTCCAACATTTCTTTTTATATAATCTTTTTCAGTCCCTTGGTACCCTCTACCCCATTTTCCTGAATTCCTGTCTGGACTCCCCTGGCCTGTGTGTCAGCTACCCCTCCCTCAGCTGTTTTCCCTGTTCTCTTTCATCCTCTTCCCCCAGACTGTGAGGATGATTTTGAGATCTGTCAGCACCATCTGCTCATGGGAGCAGTCTGCTTCTTTGGGAGTGTCCTGTTCTTGCCCTGGCACTTCCTCCAAGTACAAGAAACTGACATTTACATTTTGTGTCAATTGTTTCAGATTGTGAGCCAAGAACTGAAAACAAGGTGTTGACTCCAAAACAGGACATTTTTAAAGACATGCAATTAAAGGAAGTGAAATTTGAAAAACTCACAGGAGATGTCCCTCAGGGACCTGAGTTTGGAGAAGGCAGTGAATTTGAAGGCAGGCTAGAAAAACAGTTGAGAAATACTGAAATACTGGAGAAACCAAGTAAGACCTTTTCCCAAGAAAACAATTTTAGACAAGTAACAGTCATCCACAGAATTTCTGCTTTAGGAAGCAAAGCCCAAGAATATCATGAATTTGAGAAAAGCTTCAGTACTGATTCCAAACTTCTTCCACATCCAAGAATTCAAATAGGAGAAAAGTCTCATCAGGGTGATACACATGGCCAAAGCTTTGAACAGAATTCAGATTTAATTAAGCATCAGAAAATCCATGCATCAAAGAAACTTTTAAAAAGTAATGAATGTGGAAAGTCATTCAAAAAAAGCTCAGTTCTTGAATATCAAAAATCTAATGCTGTGTGGAAACCTTATGAATGTATGGAATGTGGGAAAACTTTTAGTCGGAGTGCAACTCTCCTGGAACATCACAGCATTCATACAGGAGAGAAGCCTTATGAGTGTAGTCAGTGTGGGAAAGCTTTCAGTCATAGCTCTACCCTGATTCAGCATCAGAGAATTCACACTGGAGAGAAACCTTATGAGTGTAATGAATGTGGAAAAGCTTTTAGTCGGAGTTCAAACCTTATTGAACATCATAAAACTCACACCAAAGAAAAACCTTATGAATGTATAGAATGTGGTAAAACCTTCAGCCGGAGCTCAAATCTTATAGATCATCAGAGAATTCACACTGGAGAGAAGCCACATGAATGTCATGATTGTGGGAAAGTTTTTAGTCATAGCTCAACATTAATTCAGCACCAGAGAATACACACTGGAGAGAAACCCTATAAATGTAATGAATGTGGGAAAGCTTTCAGCCGGAGCTCATCCCTTATTGAGCATCAGAGAATTCATACTGGAGAAAAACCTTATGTTTGTAATGCATGTGGGAAAGCCTTTAACCAGCGGTCAGGACTTCTTCAACATCAAAGAATTCATACAAAAAGTAACCCTGTGAAAGGAATGTGATAGAAAGTATTAGCCAGATTTGTAGTTTGTTGAATTAACGAGTTAACGCACATGAGGTCACAACTTCATCAAAATTGTAAGTCATTTGAAGACAGAATCTGTTTGTCTAAGGTATCTTGTCCATTTATAGAAGCACAAAGACCCTCAATAAATAGTTTTTGTTTGATAAATGGGATGAGTGTGTAAAGTTTTTACTTAGAATTTACCCTCTTTGTGTCTTCAAAGACATTTGTCAGAAATCTTCCCATAGAACTTAGTGCCTTACAATTTGAGGGGAGATGAGGGGAAAGAACATTATCAGCAGTATGGTCTTGAGAAAATAGTGACTAATTATTCCTAAAGACTTGGCTTCAGGATACTAAATTCTGGTCCCAAATCTGTAACCAATGTATGGCATTTTAAGCAACTTATTTTGATTTGCTTGGCCTGTTTGTGACACCATAAATTGTAATAATACTTATTTCATTCACCTTACAGGGTTTTGTTTTGAGAGGTTTTTTGTTTGTTTTAAGAGTATTTTAATGCTTAAAGGTTCTGTAATTTTTTTCAGCGTGTATCCTTCTTCACCAGAACAGATCACTGTTGCTCTACAATTGAGTAGATGATTTCTGAGACTCCTGCCCTGTGTCCCTTACCCTTTAGCAATTTGTTGAAAATGAGTCATTTCAATTTAATTTGGTCCTCAAACTAAAGACATGCAGTTTATTATGAGGACTATTCTCAAAGCCTTTTCCATTTGTTTGGCCCTATAAGAACTAAGGCTTCATCTGTTCTTCAGCCTTCATAAATGTTGGATTATTTCTTTCCTGTGAAGAGGAATCAAACTTAAATGGAGAAGAAAATGAGAAAAGATTAAAAAAATAAGAGTCAAAAACATCTTATATATTATTATGGGATTGAAGTGGGTCAGAAGAGTAAAAAGGAAAGCTTTTAGGAGAGAAGAAACATGAGAAATACTCAAAGGAATGTAAGCGGAAGTGAGAGGATAGCCAAAGTTTGAGAGTGAAACAGAATCAATATATGGCACCTGAAGCCAGCACAGAGTGTGGAACTTCTAGTACTATATTATAAATGTCATTGAATCATCCCAATAAAAATGGGGCCAGTCAGAATTGGGCATAATGATTGTGAAAAACAATCATTTTAAGGATTGTCCCCTCTCTGAAGCTATTCCTGAATCCAATATGAAAGTGACCTCCATAGATATTACTAGATGTTTGTTTTAATCTTTCCTTTATTTAGGTCACATTTTGTCATATTTATATACGTGCCATACACAGATACAAAAACGTGTGTGTGTGTGTGTGTGTGTGTGTGTGTGTGTGTGTGTGTGTATGTGTGGGTGTATCCATTAGATTGTAAGCCCCTTGAGGGCAGGTTATCAATGGAGATGAATAAATCATCTTTATATCTCCAGTTCTTAACCCAGTGCCAGTACAAAATTATGTATTAAATAAATGTTGATTGAATTGAATATTCTTTTCAAATATATAGCAGCTACATCAGGAAGGACTTCCATATGGAAACTTTCAGCTAATTAACCACTGAATAAGTTGATAGGCATTTATCTTTCAGTTTTTATTAGAGGCTTAATAATTTTTTCTGTCCCCCACCACTGTCCCATAACATTTAATGGGAGAAAATTATTTTAGATCTAGAAGAACCTTTGAGATAATTTATTTAGGCTAATCCCTTCATTTTTTTCAATAAGGAAGTGAAAGCATGTAAATGTAACAGTTTATTATGGTGAAAAGAATATTGGATTTGGAATCAGAGAACATGGATTTGAGTCCTTGTGCTACTACTTGCTACATATGTGATCTTGGATAGTTGCATTATTTCTGTGGGACTCCGTTTCCTCATCTGTAAAATGAGTATGAACTAGGCAATCTCTAAAGACTTTTCCAACTTTTACTTTATGATCCTAGATTAAGTAATTGGTTCAAGGTTAGGAAGATGATCAGAAGTCAGTTACAGAATCTCAATTATAATCCAGGGATCTTTGTCATTCCTTGACAGTGTTTTTACCAATAGGTTGGGAACAAATGTTCTGATTAAGTTAGCTAAATTAAATGTTCCAGAGCTGACACTCTGATTTATTTGGATGTATCGAAAGCCAGCATGCTTTGGAAAGAGAAATAGCCTTGAAGTCAAAGAAATGAAGATTTAAGTCCTGAGTTTAATTAATTAATGTAGCTTATTGATTAGCTACATTAATGCTATTTATGTAGTATTTCTCTGAACCTTCACTTCATCTCCAAAATGGTAATATTTGCATATGTACTACCTAAGGTTATGAGGGAAATACTTTGTAAAACTGAAATCCCAGTATAAGTATAAGCCCCCCCCCCCCTTTTTTTGAAAGGTGAACCAGAGTCAGGAGCTCAGAAACTGGGTATCCTGGGGTTTGGTGTCCAAAGATATTCATAGAGAAATACACAGACATGCTGAGCACTCACAGTTCATGCTCAGTGTAGGCCTATCTAATAACCTCATGGGATTTCTAGCAGTCATCATAGACAAAACAGAAACCAGTCCTTGAGCAGAACAGGAAAGATAAGGTAGGAATGGTTTGGGCATATACACATGGCCTTTAGGAAGTAGTTTCTGGAGCATGAAGAAAATAGTGCTCTGTCCCCAATACCAAGAAAAACACTGAAGAATTGGCTTAAAAGTTTAGTCATACCCCATAGGCCAAGGATCCTGTGTTTGACAGAAATACAATGGCTAGATCTTATAAAGTTGTAATTTAATAACAGCTGATAGTTAGCCCTTTATAGTTTGTAAAGCATTTTATACACATCTCCACATCTCTTTGTTAATAAATGCTCCAACCACATTTTAGTTCCTGAGCTCCAGCTCCTCATCACCAATCGCCTTTTGAACTGGATGTAGACATTTCAAACTCAACATGTTTAAAATAAAACTCATTTATCTTTCTCTGCAGACTGATTTTTCTTCCAGCTACCTTCTGTTGAGGACATCACCCTTATTCAATCTCCCAGGGTTGCAGTTTCATAATGATCCTTATTTTTTAACTCAACCTCATTCCACACCTTGAATCAGTTGCCAGATATTATTTCTACCTTCACAACATCTTGCATCCATCCTCTTCTCACTACTCATACAATTAAGGCTTTTATCAACTCTTTCCTGGACTACTGCAATGACCTGACTAATTGATAATTCTACATCATGTTCTCTAGTCCATCTTCCACATAGGTACTTAACATCTTTTGCCTCTTATTATAAATTATACATCAACAAATACATTTCAGTATACAAAGATAAACAGAGGGGTTATATGTAAAATTATGTCTTTTGCTAAAGCAATTGGGGTTAAGTAATTTGCCCAGAGTCACAGAGGTAGGTATTAAGGGTTTGAGGTCGAATTTGAACTTAGGTATTCCTAACTTCGGAGCTGGTATACTATCCACTGTGCCATTTAGCTGCCATATATATAAAATTAATTTCTGTTACATTTATTTTCTTCTCATGACATTTTTTCCTTCAATATTCACACTTAACATAGTAGTTCTGATGTTACCTTTCTTGTCTACATTTCCTTCATTTTGCTCTTTTAATTTTTAAAATGATTCATTGACCTTTTTTTAAAAAAATTTTTTTTATTACCCCATCTTTCTCCTGACTTCCCTTGTCACAGGAAGACAAATGAAAGCCATCCCTGGTAATAGATAAATATAATCACACAAAGTAAATATACACATCTGTCTATACATTGAGAAAATATGTCATTTAGGATTTCTATCTATTTAATTTTGGCATCTCTGTGCCAAGAAGTGGGAGACATAGTTCATTATCAGTTTTCTGAACCATATTTGATCATTGTGTTGGTCAAAGTTCTTAAGTATCAGTTTTTCTTTACAATATTGTAGCTATTATATAAATTGTTGGTTGGATTTTGCTCACTTCTCTATGTTAGCAGCTCATACAAAATCAACCCAACCTTCTTTGAAATAATTTTTTCATTATTTTTAAAGCAGAAAATACATTACATTCATATAGCTATTTTTAATAATTTAGCTATTCCCCATTTTGTACAAAGTTATTTACAACAACAAAATGTATGTTTATAAATAATTTTTGTCTAAGTATCCCTTTCCTTTCTTATTGGGTCAAATATGCAGAGTTTAGTGATTTTATGGTTGTAGTTCTAAACTACTTTCTAGAATATCAAAGTCATTTCCCTAAACCATATGTATGTAGGTAACTCCTCTATTCTCGTGGTTCTCTATTGATTCTCTAATCTAAAATAGAACTTCCTGTGTTTGATTTAAAACTTTTTACAACCTGGCACCATCCTGCTGTTCCTGCCTCCTTACACAATACTCCTCTTCCTGTATTCTATGACAGAGGTGCCAAACTCACAAGAAAACTATATTTTCATGAAGCATAAAGGAAATGGAAAATGTTTAACTAAATAAAAATATATCAATAGCATTAACTTGCAGCTTTGTACATAAACATATGGCCTGCAAGCATTCCTTTTCTATTTGAGAACCTTCTTGCTATTTCTTACATTTAGTACTTATTTTAGTACATTCTTACATTTAGCAACTTATCACCTTGTCTCCAGACCTTTATACCAGCTGTCCTCCATACCTGGAACACAGTCTTTCTACACTTCTGCCTCATAGAATCCATAACTTGTTTCAAGACTCACTTCAAATACTACCTTCTGCATTAAGCTCCTTGATCTATCCAATACCTTCCTTATACTATATTGTATTTATTTTGAATATACTTATGTATACACATATTGACTCCTCCATAGAATTCAAGCTCCTGGAAAGCAAGAACTTTTCCCCTTTGTCTTTGTAACCCTAGTGTAATCCCAATAGTAGATAATTATTAAATACTTCTTGATCATTTGATTGATTAGCCTTCCCATTCATAGGAGAAGATGAATGAGTATATGGCAATTTTAAAAAGTTAGAGAATCTTCAGAGGAGCATAACCAGGCTAGTAAAGGGCCTTATCATATATATGAGGCATGGGTGAATTTGAAGAAAAAAAGACTCAGAAGAGACATATTAAATATTTTCAAATATCTGAAGGGTTGTCCTACAGGAGAATGGTAAGACTTGTTTTCTTGGTGCCAGACAGAAGAACCAAGTAGAAGAATGAGTAGAAGTTGCAAAAAAGGGCAGATTTAAGTTTGAATATCTTAACAAATGATCTGTCTAAAAGTGGAAAGGGTTGCCTGAAGTGATGGATTCTTCCTCAGAGTCATCAAGCTGAAGCTAAGTAATCAATCCATCAAACAAAAATCACTTATTAAGCACTTACCACATGCTAGTCATTGTGTCAAAGATAAAGATTTTTTAAAAAAGTCTTTATCTTTAGAGAGCTAACATGCTAATTCAAGAGACATGTAAATAAGATAAATTAACTCTAGATAGAATGTAATCTTAGGAAGATGTTAGTAACTAAGAGGCCATCCTCTAGATGGTTAAAATGTGAGTTGAAATTAAAAAGGGGCCAGAAGAAATTTTAAGACGTTAAAAGAAGGAAAGCATTCTAAACAGAAGAGTACAAAGGCACTGAATAGCCACTTCTCAAGATTTTATAGTGCAGATTCTTTTTGAATATGGAATGGACTAGGTAGCCATTGACTGTTCTTTGACCTGGATTATACTTTCCATTATCTTTACTACATACTTCCTATCTAAGCCTATCTTTTCTCTAAGATTTCCTGTTTCTTTTGAGGACATTGCCATAGTTCTAGTCACCTCAGTTCACAACTTAATTTGTGTCTTCTCTCATTTACAATTCTATCTCTACAGTTTCTATCTTCTTTCTCTTCTCAGTTCACCTGGCCATTCTCACTGGCCATGTCCTCAAAATCTCTTGGACTATTACAATAACTTCTTAATCTTCCTTCTTCTAGCATCTCCTGCTCAATCCATTCTCCCTACAGGTGCCAAGACACAGGTCTGACCATATCACATCCCTGGTCGAAAATCTTCAACTAAAGTATCAACTCCCTCGGTTGGCATTTAATATCCTCCACAATTTGGCTCCTACCTGTCCAGACTTACTTTGTAATACTCCCTTTCATGTACTCTACATTCCAGCTAAATTGGCCAGCTCTTATCCTAAACTTCACATTCCATCTCCTTACTTTGCACAGGCTGCCTAGAATGTAACTCCCTTACCTCCTAAGGGAAGCTTTTTCCTAATCTAGTAATTAGTGTTTGTTTCTTCTCCCAAGTTTTCTTGTATATATGTATGGTGTCTCCCTTGAAGCTGCCTCAGGTTCAAGGCATAACTTTGGGTTAGCATCCATTAAAATATTCAGGAAGATGTGGTCTGATGTGACGGAAATCAATTTCTCCCTCAGAAATATTTCTCTCATTTCTTAATCTTTTATCAGAACATGAACTCTTCAGGGCAGATACTGGGTTTTTGCCTTTCTGTCTTTTCCCATTGCTTAGTACAAGGTCTGTAAATACATAGTAAATGTTTGGGAGACCAACCAGAGAATACATTAACTCAAAGCAAAAGGCATTACTTGAAAAGCAAAGTGGGTAACAAAGGGCTAAATGAAGCAAAAATGATCTTGACACCCATTTCCTTCCTATATTCAAGTATGGAAGGAGGGCATTGGTGCTGGTCTGAATTGCTATCTTGAAGTTATAGAAGGAAGAGATATGAGTCATTCCAGTGGGGTGTTTTAGGTAAGTGTTTACAGTAGCAGCAGAGGGTTCACCGAATTTCAGCTCCATTTTGGGCAATCTCATTTTGATTTTGTTGTTTTTGCTGCCCTTCTACCTTCCTCCCCCTATTGATACAAGGAGTTGGAAAACCAACTAATAAGCTGCTGCTCATATTTGCACGATTCTGCCTAGTTTAGTCCTCTTTCACTCTTGACCTGCCAGGATAGAGTACTGATCTACAGGTTTTGAGTGTCCCAAGATGCCTTCTTTGCTGGCTTCACAACCTTACTTCTTGTGTTAGGATTCAATTCACTGTATTTCAGGCTATGGCAGAGTGGGCAGCTCTTCCTTTTGCCTCTGTAACTCTATTTCTTTTTCTGTTGTCTTCTGTAGAATAGGTTGACTTGAAAAATAGTAGGTTCATCATTGGAAGTCTTCAAGCAGAGGTAGTATGACCATTTTTGAGTTCTTTCCAGAACCTAGCTGTCTTGGTTAACTGAATAGATGCAAACTAGCCTACTTAGCCCCCTGTATTTTGGTGGTTCCAGATTCCTGGATCTTTACATCTTTTTCAGCTTTCACCTGTGCCAACTCACCATCTGCCTTCCCAGCTCTCTATTCATATTCCCTCAGTCTCTTCTTTCATACTTTTGTACTTATCCCCACCTGGATTAGCATCCTAACCATCAGACCTAGACTCCTGTACTCTACACTTCCAGAATTTCTGTCATCAGACCCTGAGAAAGTTGATCTGATTATCTTTAGAATTCCTGCCTCAGAAGCCTAGACTTTTTGGTTAGGTACTATATGCCTCTTAAGTGGGCAGACTAGCATCTCATCTAACTATTCACCTAAGCTATCTCCACTTACTTGCTGACAAGGTAATTTTAGGCAAAGTAATAAAGTCAATAGTATTAATTCTGAAAAGTGTCAGCTAATTGCCCAATGGATTGCCCTGGGACTTTGCCGACCATAATTCCCTTCCTTGGACACTTTTATAAATGTATATAATATTATAGTGTAAGGTACTTAAGAGTAGACATTGTTCCCCACACTTATATCTCCAGTGCTTATGACAATCCTGACACACACTACTTATTCTTTTTCATCCAATCATCAATGTTGTAGAAGTTATTGCTCAGATATACATTGGACTAGTTGATCTCTGAGGATCCTTCCTTTAGAATCTGGTTCTGTAACTCTTAGCCTGACATTTAAGGACTTTCCCAGGAAGATCCCATCCTATCTTTCCAACCATATCTCATGACACTCCTTTGCAAACTCTTTGATTAAGCCATCCATCTTCTTGTCAGCATACTACAGACTCCAGCTTTGCAGTTTGATTCTATGCAAAATTATTTAAACTCTTGAGTACAAGTCATTATTCTTAAAAACCAACTGAACTGGGGCAGCTAGGTGGCGCAGTGGACAGAGCACCAGCCTTGAAGTCAGGAGGACCGGAGATCAAATCTGACCTCAGACACTTAACCCTTCCTAGCTGTGTGACCCTAGGCAAGTCACAACCTCAATTGCCTCAGCAGAAAAACAATAAACACAAATAAAAAACCAACTGAATCTTCTGAGGCTTATTATACATAGAATGGGATTCATTTGGCCCCATTGGCCAGCCTCTCTTCCCCAAACATTACTTCCCTCCTTACAATCTTTGGGCCAACAAACTAGCCTCTGGTGTTCCTCTCACACAAGATAAATCATCTCTTCCCAGAATGCATTTCTTTCCCTCTCTCAGAACCCCTGATTTCTATCTTCCCCAGCTGCTAGTCGCTCTCCACCAAAATCACGCTAGGGTTACTTTGGGTGTATTTTATATATACTTATGTGTCTCCCTTGCTGCGTCAGGCAGTCATTCAGTAAGCTTTATTAAGTACCTACTTGTATGACATGCACTCGGCTAACCTCTAGGAATACAAATTAAAGGAAAAAAAAAAAAAAAAAAAAAAAGCCCCTGCCCTGAAGGAGCTTATGGTCTGCTGGAGACAACTTCGCTTCCAAATACGGCTGTGAGACGGGAGACATGAGTAGGGAGGCCTTGTGATCTAAGCTCCCTTAGAACTTCGGGGGGGGGGGGGGGGCGTGCACAGTCCCTAGCAGAGGCCACAGTGCACAACACACTTGCCTTATGGACCAATTAAAATGTTTTCCCGGAAGCTTTCGGGTTCCGTTCCCTCCTGCTCTCACCAACTGATCACCCTGACACTTCTTCAGAAGCACCGTGACTCTCCGCCTCCTGAGCGGGATCCTCTCTCTTACATTTCGCGGCACTTACTCCCCGCCCCCTTCGATTCGGGGACCCCGGCCCAGCTGCTCCTGGAGCCCCGGCTGGCGCGGCCCCGGGCCTGGAGGCTTTCTCCCTCCTCAGCCGGCCCCGGTCCCTGATCTCGGATCTCTCGGAAATCCTCGCTCCCGCCCTCCCCTTGTCCCGCCCGCGCGGGGTACACAGTGTGCATGTTTTCCCCGTCCCCACCAGAGTCTGAGGTTGAGGAGGATTGTTTTCGCGCTCCCGGAGTTAGCGCAGAGCCTGCTCACGCAGGGGCGCGCGTCACTGGCTCACTGCCGCCGCGCTCGTGGGCAGCCCTCTCCGGGGTCTGTCACGCAGGACTGCCGCGGCGCCAGGCTCACTGACCGCCGGGAGCTCGCGCCGGGCCGGCCGGCCCGTCACCTCACCCGCGCACGTCGGGCGCTCAGAAAGGTCTCCCGGGGAAGGAAGGCGGCCTGCCCCCTTTGCGGTCCTTCTCACTAGCGGTCTCCTGGGCCCCCGCCGCGGGCCCTCAGCGGGTCTGGGGCTCCCGACCGGCCTCGGCCAGCAGACAGCGCGGGTCCTGCTCCTCACACTAGGTGTCGCTGCGACCCCCCCCAGAGAAGGCGTTAACATGGCATAACCGCACTCACCCCCTCTCTTCTCCTCCCTCCACACAGCCACGTGTCGAAGCAAGGGCCCGCCCACCACGCTCTGCGCAGGCCCGGCCAAGGACGGGCGGACGGACCACCGAGACTTGGAGTCCTCCCTACAGCCTATTGAGGCCCTAGGCGCATTCCGATCTAGGATTGGGCAGCACCCCCAAGGGGGGCGGGAATCTGGGGCGACACTTCCGGTCCGGGAGATCAGCCTCTCTCCGTGGGGGCGGTTCGGGGTCCAGTGGGGCCGGTCTGTGTCCACCGCCTCGGTCCCCGGCGCGGCCCCGGAGCGGAGGGTGAGTCCTGGCCGGCCCCAGACGTGGAGGGGTAAGAGGAAGAGTTCGGGAGGGTCCGGGTCCCCTCCCCTGCCTCCGTCCTCTCCAGTCCGCTTTTCCCCGCCGTCCCCCGATTTCCCTGCTGCTCCGGGTTCCCCCACCCCCTTTCGCCTCTGCAGGTTCCTTCCGCTCCCCGGGGGCTCCCCTTTCGTGTCCCCCCTTCTTTCTCCCGGCAGCCCTCTCCCTGGCCGCTGTCCCCTGTTCTCACCTTCATCGGTCTCCTCCCAGTCCAGAATGCCCCCTCCCCCTCACCCCCCCCCCCCCCGCTTCTGCCGGGGCTCTCCTCGTACTTCCTTAGGCCCCCCGTCTCTCCTCTCCCTGCCCGCGGCTTCCCCCCTCTTCCACCGGTCCTCCCCCTGTGTCCCGTCCCCTCTTCTCTCCTCCGCCAGCCCTTTCCCTGTCCAGAATCTCCCTCCCTCTGGTCCGTCCGGGCTCCCCTGCTCCCCGCCCCCATGAGCCCCCTCCCCTAGCCGCGGCCCCTCCTCATCCCGCCCGTCTCCTCCCCTGTCCTGGGCTCTCGGTTCTCTCCTCAGCCTGTGATTTCCCCGGTCCCTCGTCCTCGAAGTCTCCTCTCTTCTTGTGGGGTTTCCCTTCTTGCCCCCGCCCACCCCTCTCTACCGGCAGCCCCCCTCCCGAACTCACGGTCCTCGGGCTCCTTTCCTGGGAGGGTTCTCTCCTCGTTCCAGCTGGCCCCCTCCTTGTCCTAGGCTCCTCCCTTCTGTCCCCCACCGACTCTCTCTGCTCTCAGCCCCCACCTCTGCCCAGTGGGTCCTCTTCTTCCCCTTCCCCCACCCCCCGTGCATCGGCCCCTTTTGCTCCCCTCCCTGCCCAAGGTTCCCTCCAGCTCCTTCCCCGGTGGCCCTTCCCCCCATCGGGCACCTCTCCCCTCGGCCCCTCCCCTGCAGGGCCCCCCTTCAGTCTCTCATCTTTGCCTTTTTCCTCCTCTCTAGACCCCACTTCCCTCCGGTGCCCACAAGTTCCCTTTCCTTCAGAGGCTTTCCTCCCCCCGGCCCCCTTCTCTCCACTTTTTACTCCGCTCCTTTGTGGATTTCCTCCCTTTCCCATCTGACTTCTCCGTCCTGCCCCAGGCTTACTCCGCCTTCTGCACAGAGGTGGTCCTCCTTTACCCCTCCAAGTGTCCCTTTCTCTGAGGCAAGACAGTCCTCTCCAGTGAAAGATGTTCTTTCCTCAACTGTCCCCTTTTCTCCTTCCCTTCCCTTCCCTCCAATTCCTTTTCCCCCTTCACTGCACCAAGCATCCCCTCTCCGAGCCCCACCAACCTCCAAAGATTCATTCCCTTCCGAGTCCCTTCCTTGCCTCTTCTTTTGCCAGGTCAGCCATCCCCTCTCTCTGAGATCTGTCAGTTTCCTTCCCTCCACAATCTTTTCCCAATTAGCCTCCTCCATTGCACCGGCCTTCTCTTCCCCTGTAGTGATCTGGATCTCCTTTCCAGCACCCTTTTCTTCTCTGCCTCCTTGCTAATCCCCTCTACTTATTAGTCTTCTCCCATCACCTTTGCCAGCCCTCATCTCTGTATGGGATCCTTTGCCCTACAGTCCTCTTCTTTTCCCAGCTTCCAGAGCTTCTCCTCCTTCTACCAGTTCCCTTTCTTCCTCCTCCTCACCCCCGTCCCCTGCCCCCTTTGTCTCTTAGAATCTATCTAATTCTCTTTTGCACTATTTCCCCTCCTCTTCAGGTGTCCTCAACCTTTCCCTCCAGAGACTTCCTTCCATGAAGTTTTATCCCTCTATGTCATTCCTCTTCCATTCTTTCATCTTTCCATCCCTAAGTGTTTCTACAAGACAATCCTTAGAAGGGTGGGCTGGGGCTTGAAGGTTTAGGGTATTTTGGGCACTGCTCAAAGGGGTTTCAGAACAAGATAGACACACTCATGCATAGTTGGGTAGAGGATGGACACTTTAAGGCAGACCCACCTTGTATTCCCATAAACACAAACATACATTTGTTCCTGTCACAGACACATTTCCACACTGAACATCAGAGACAGAATCACTGCCCCAGGCACATTCAAACCTGTCCAGTCACAGCTGCACACCTTCCATATAAAGTTGCTCTATTCCGTAGCATTTAGATCACACTATTTTCCTGAGTGCCTTAGATGTTAGGCCTCATTTAAGAGCACCCAGAGGTACTTTAAATTTATGTTTTTGGGGTCAAACCTTTATAGTGGTTCTGTATAGATCTGCCTTGTGTTCAGTGTGTGAGTTAGTCTGTATTGGCTGAGCTGTGGTTTAGCAAGTGCTGTTTTTAGAGGCACAATGATGTTACTAGATGTTTGCTTAGCTGGATCTGTTTTCTCATAAAATGAAGGGTTTGTGCCAAATGATCTTCCAATTCCAATTCTTAACATTTTGCTTGATATTTGTGCAGGGAGGAAGGGCCCTGTGTTAGGTACTTGGCCAGAAAGAATTTGGACAGCAATTCTGTCCTCTTGGCACAGAACCTTGTGATTTAGTTTCCTTCTCCTGGTCTTGAGCTTCAGGTACCTTTGTGTTTGAGAAATATGATTGTGCGTATGTGGGAACCATCCAAGCTTCACATGAAATGATGGTGAAACAACTAAAGTAATTACCAGAACTTAAAATACAGGTTTTTCTATTAATGTTAACATCTCATGCATGTAAACTGTACTTTGTGCCTTTTCAACCATTTTCTATTGAGTTTTACAACAGATTTTTGAGGGAAGGGATGATTGGCCTGATTTAATAGAAGAAGAAACCAGAGAGAAAGTGTTGTGCTTAAGGTCTCATACATAGAAAGTTAGTGGCAGTCAGGAATAGAGCTCAGATTTCCTGATTCTTGGTGACTGACTCTTTCCACTTCCCTCTGTTATCTCTGTGGAAGGATTACCATAAGAGCTCAAGTCCATCAAATTTAGACTGAGGAGACAGAATTGCAATTAAATTCTTCCTTGGGCTCCATGTCACTTTTAAAAAACCATTTCTTCTCCTTCTGAAGTTGGAGGTGCTACTTTCTGAATCATTCCAGTAATAATCTGACTATGCAAAGGACTGCAGAATCTTTTTCAACTTCGAATCAGCCCATTAAAATCTGAAAGGTGAATTTGAAGGCAAACTTTAATTGATGATGAATTAAACTCCTGTTTTTGTTCTATTTGTCATCTGTGTCTATGTATTTATATTTTGTGTGTGTTTCTCCATATGTCAGATTCTCATTAATTAATCCATATCAAAATCTAATGAAGTGATTGATTTTCTCTCTCAGTGTCAATACAGATTTTAAAACAGCTATTCATGTTCCAAGGAATTTAGAAAACACATGAATGTTCTCCCTGTGCCCTATAAAGTTGCTCTGAAAAGATTGCAGATCCATTTTTGCTTCTCTTGATAAACAAGTCTGCAGAAAGTTCACTTTTCTTTGTTGATTTTAATCCTTTATTTACAATATTAAGTTGAATAGATACCAAGGATTTATTTCTGTATAAATTGAATGAGATAACCTTGAAGATGCTTCCCAACTTCATGAATTGTCTTTATTGCCTGGAAATGAAATTGGAGCTAAAAACCTTTTCTGTAGATGCTGATTGAGTTTTCTCTGTGTCCAGCATATACTAAGGTTTTGTGGGAAGGCAAAGAGGAATGACATGTGGGCCCTTCTTTGCTGGATTCTAGAGTGGAAGAATGGATTAGAGATCAGGATTTGGGGTGAATTTGAGGTGTCCTATAGACTTCAGTGGTTCCATGGTGTGCAGGTGCTCCTTTTATGGTTCAGATCCCAGCCTGTCCTGTGGCATGACTGAAGTCCTCTCTAGAACCAGTAACATGTGCTAAAGATTACTTTGTTGGAGTTTTTATATACTGTGTGGCTTTAAGCACCTTCCTTTTTTGAGCACATATTTTATGAGTGACACTTTTTTTGCCACTTCTCACAAGGACATCACCTTTGATAATATGCTACATTTCACCATATGTTCACCTTGTCCTTTGAGATCACCCCTAATTTTGGTTGTTCAGAGACTGTCATTCTATAATGTGCAGACTTATAGAGTCATTGAAAATTTTTAGGATGAGTATGTGATTTCACTATCTTCTAATAACAAAAACCCTTCTGTACATATAAAATGGCAGCTGCTTTGCAGTTCACAGGCTTAAAGAATTGTTTGGGGCACTGAAAGATTAATTAGCATGTGCAGGGTCATACAGGATTCATCAGAGGTAAGACTTGAACCCAAGTCTTCCGGACACTGTTCACTATGCCTCTCCAAAAGAATTTTTTAAAAATGTGGTTGTATGCCACAAAACTTCTTTGAGATCATTGAGTGCCATGTTGTTTCCCAAGTTTGTTGTGCATCTGAAGTATCTGCCCCATATATATGAACTCTCAGACTGATACAGTAGCCTGTTCAGGCATCTCCGCATGTCATAATCTACTCATATAAATTTTTCATCTATTTAATTTTCTCTAACTAGATTGTTCAGCTGCTCTTTTCTCAGCTGCCATGAAGAGATTCAATAATCAAGTAGGGCTTATATAATTAGTGCAATGTCATTCTGTAAACAGGAAACTTTTGGAAAACCTCACCATGTACAAAGTTTTCCCATTCTAATTGAATCATGGCTTAGAATATTTCCATAACAACGGTGAATACCAGAGCACAATTGTATCCCTGTTTGTTGTTTTAATTGATAATGCTAATCAGAAGATCTTTGAGCAAGTTACTTCCTGTTGGACCTAACAAGTAATTATGTAATTTTAACACATCTATCGAAGATACCTTTTTGGAGTTATGGGTCTGGATTCTATTATAATGGAATAATAAACATGTATCTCAAAGTGCATGTAGTGTGCTCAGGGAGTTGTCACTTATAGACAGAGGTGAGCCTGGAGAGTCTTCTTGGAGAAGTCAAGCCTTGAAAAGAGACAAGGAATGAAGTTGTTATGTATGTTTCAGAGGGGCTGTATAAACCTTTTATATTTTTGTGATTGCTAAGAGGTTGCTGGATAAACTTAAGAATCAGAGCAGGATTTGCTGAAAGAGATGACACTTAACTATGTACCTTATGGGCAGTTAACAGCAGCTAATTGGCCTTCATGGACACATTCAGTGCTCATAGTGATGATGGAGGTGGATCCAGGGGCTATTCTTATGAGAACTGGGGAATCCCAGAGTGACAGAGGGGGCACCCTAAATCAGGACTGGTCTTCCACATATGCCTTTCTCTTTTCCCAGCTCTGGCTACTCACCAGGTTCTTCTCTGACTCCCTGAGGGGAACCCAGGAGACCAGGCAATGGCAGCAGAGCTCCTGTCAGTCGGGCCCCAGGTGAGCTGTTTTTCTGGAGACCCCAATCTACAGAACTTCTTCATTCTTTTTTTTTTTTTTTAATCTACCTTTTTCTTCTGCCATGTTTAAAAAAAAAAAGGAAGTAATTATTAAGTTTTAAGAGTAGTTAGATGGCATAGTCCTGGTGTGGGAGTCAAGAAGATGTGAATTTGAATTCTGCTTCAGTCACGTAAACTAGCTGTGTGACCTCGGGTAAATCACTTAACCAGTGTCTGCCTTGGTTTCTTCAAATTTAAAATGGAGATAATAATAGTACCTATATCCTAGGGCTGTTATCAGAGTGAAATGATATAATTATAAATCACTTTGTAAACCTTAAAAGTCATATATAAACATTAGCTGTTATTACGTTTCTTCCTGCTTTTAAGTTTACAATGTATTTCCCCCATAGCTATTTTGTAAACTAATGGTGGAATCTACATTTTTAACAGCATACTGAGGCACATAGTGATAGACTGACCTGCCACATAGCTTATAGCTTTTTTAATTGGGATTTGAATCTAGTTCTCCTGATTCCCAAGAAAAGGACCATAACTTTTCCACTACAATTTGCAATTTTAAAAGATATGCTTGGAGAATTAAAAACCAGCCGTGACTTCTTGACTGACCTACCTCAGGTTCATCTCAAATTAATTAATTTTGTACAGATTACCTGGCTATTCCAGGTCCATATTGGGAGGGAAATGGGGGGAAAGCATTTTGGAAGAAAAGATACAATATCTTTTGCACCACTGTGGTCCAAATTATAAGGATTATAGGGAATGATAGAGAAATGTTAACTTGCTAGGATAGTTTAATAATTTTTTGCATGTCCTTGACTGAATTGAGTAGAATTCTTTTAGAAATCTTTTTTTATTAACTTGATTTTATTATTTCTGTCTGCTTTTTTTTCCTGTGTAAATAAATACACTAGAAAAAATACATTTATGGTGTAGAGTGACTTCCTACTTATCCTTTAAAACCCAACTGAAATGTCATTTCTTCTAGGAAACCTTCCTTGTTTCCCCTAGTTGGTAATAATCTTCCCCTACAAACTTCACATAGTATTTACCATATAATACTATGTTTTATTGTTACCTGTGTTAGTAGCTTATCTTCGGAATAGATTGTAAACCCATCAAAGGGCAAGACCATATCTTATCTAAACTTTATTCTCAGTGCCTTGCACAGTTCTTTCTACTTAGGTACTTAATAAATGTTTATTGTCTGAATCAATGAATGAATGACTAGAGTGTGAGGTAAGAGGAGCTGGGAAGGCTGGAAACCATATTTACTAAATGTGGTAGTAGTAGAAACTCTTTTGTAGGTTTAGCAACATATTCATACATAGGGTACAATACTGAACTTTATTAGATTCAACTATATTGTATCAGTTCCTAAAAAAGAAATCCATCGATTCCTTAAGCAGCTCACTAAGCAAGTAGTATCATGATGAATTAGAAATCCCAGTACAGAGAAAGTTTGACCTCATGGGTATTACTTAGACTTGGCTGGATGAGACCCTTGACTAGAATATAAAAGATGTATCTTATTCAAATGAAATATGACAAATAAAAGGGAGGATGTATATTAAAATACCTTCATTCAAGCAAATTTAACCAATAAGCTTTTGGGGGAAGAGATGGGAGAGGGGCAGTTGAAATTAAGTGACTTGGCCAGGGTCATACAACTAGTATGTATTAAATATCTGACATCAGATTTGAACTTAGGTTCTACAGACTTCAGGGCCAACAGTTTCCAGATAAACTTTTAAGTGTCTACTCTGTGCTAGGCATCGGGGGACATTAAAAAAATGAGACAGTCAGGAACTAGAGTGGACCAGCATAGAGAACATTTACATAATGAGGCATGGAAACAGAAACAGGAGTCCAATTTTTCTGATTATATTACAAACCACCTGGACAGAAAGAGGAAATGGAGGAATTCAGAAAGTATCATAAACCTAGCCTAGGTGCATGCCCTAATAGGGGAAATTCAAATGATCAGGATATCTGATGAAGTTGTCTGAAGAAAGAATAGATTATAAGTTTTTGACTTGAAATTACTGATGGTATTTGTAAAACATAGGCATGACCATGCCATTATCTTACCAGAAATTTGTCAGTAGCTCCATATTATCTATAGGATAAAATATAAAACCTTTAGCCTGCTATATAAAGCTATCCACAGACTACTCCCTGCCTTCCTTTATTTCAGATTGCTTTTCTATATGTTATCTAGATCTTCACAGGAAGAAAATCTTTTTGTGATTCTGTGATTTATTCTTTCTCCTGCTCCCCACAAAACTTTCCAAACCACAACATATCCACTCTCAACTTATGAGGTGCTCATCCTATGAGCTAAGAATCTCACTTCATTCTTTACTGAGAAAATAGAAACCTCCCCTCCTTTTCCTCCTTTATATCAAAATCTCTGAATTGTTCTCACTGACCACTTGTTCCTCTAAGATATTTTCTTTTCTCTGAGTTTTCATGCTATTGTTCTTTTTTGCCTATCTGACTACTATTCATTCTGCTTTGCTATTTCAGTCCTTTCATATGTTTTTACCAAGGGTAGGATATTCCCCAAGGCTGTGTCCTGGGTCCCTTTTCTATTCCCTCTCTCTGTGCCCTTATGATCTCTCTGCAGGTGACTTTTAAGACTATAATATATATCTAATCTTAGTCTCTCCCCTGAGAACTGATTTTGCATTTCCTATTGCCCAGTATATATTTTAAATTAGGTAGTCCATAAGTATCCCAGCTATCATTTTCTTTCCTCTTCCAAGCTTCCATTTTTTTTTTTCTGAGAGACACCGCCAATCTTCCGTTGCCCAGTTTCACAGCTTTGACATTATTCTTGACTCCTCTTATGCTACATATTCAGCGAAATGGCCAACTTGCATTTCTACTTCTACTACATACATATCTCACATCTGTTTATGGCCACCATCCAAGTTTAAGTGTTTACCACCTCTCACCTGAACTATTGCAATAACCTCCCAATTGATGTCCTTGCCTTAAGCATTATCCCTCATCATGTACATAGCCATCAAAGTGATTTTCCTCAGACGCAGGTCTGACCATGTCATTGTTCTATTTAGTAAAATCCAATTGAAAAGCTTTAAAATCCTTCAAAACCTGACCCTAATCTACCATTCCAATCTTACATATTGTTTATATGATCCACACTTAATTTGTCAATAAGTGTTTAGTAACATACCAAATACTGTCCTGAGTGATTGGAGTTCAAATTCAAGGAGAAAGAAGGAAGGTTCCTGTCCTGAAGGAGGTGGGGAAGACAAAGGGTCTGTTGTAGAGAAAATCCGGAGACTCAGGATAACAGCCTGGAGGTGACTGGCCTGAACTTTCTTCATAAATTGGAGGTTCTGAGAGAGCCAGCCAATAAATAAAAGGGAGCTGCTTCTGATGGAGAAAATCCAGAGCTGCAGTGAGCATCTAAGGTGAAGAAGTTTCTGGGCCTTGTGGAGGGAATGAAGATGTGGCTAGCCTGAGTATCCTTAAATTAGAGATTCAGACTCTGTCCCATCGCTGCCTTTAGACTAGGCACTCTCGTCACTCTGCAGTTTGTTTCTTTCAAAACTGCTCAAGTACTATCTTTGACATGAAACCTTTCCTGATTGCTGCAACTTGAATCACTCTCTTCCCAGCCCCATCAGATTGACCTTGTATTAGTTGCATTTAGTTACATTGTCTCACTCTATGGAATGTAAGCCCAGTAGTTAACAGTAGCTAACAGTTTTCACTTCTGATTCATACATACTTCACTAAGATTGACCTCCCGGTCTTTGTTCAAATGTTTCCATACTATCTTCCTTAAGCTCTGCCACCTCTTAGAGTCCCTTAATTCTCTCAAAACACAGTTCAAATGTCATCTCCAAATGAAACCTGATTCTATCTTGGTTCCCACATAGTCATTAGGGCCTTCTTTAAATTACTTTTTAAATAGGCTGTATTTTCTTGTTTTGTCAACCTCCAGAAGAATGAAAATTTGTGGGCAGGAATAGTCTTGCTCTCCTATCACTATTGCTCAATAAATGTTTGTTGAAGTTAATTTAATTCAGAATGTAGAAAAATTTAATGGGAAATTTTATATGAAATGGATGGGGAGTTCCAGGAGAAATGACCTTTCCATCTTAGCCCAACTGATTGAGGGAAGCTGAGAATGGGCTGATATTGTACCCTAGATTTGGAGACAACAGATTTTAAAGAGTTCAGAAAAAGTATAAGGAGGATCCAGTGAACTAAAGTTCTATAGAGGAAGTCAGTCCTGGAGAGGGAAGAAGCACTCAAGCATAAAATCCTGAAAACACCCAAAGAAACAGTGCTGAAGAAGAGAAAGGGGGAAATTGTCTGGTGACTGAAGCAAATACACAGAGAATTTAACCATCCAATTTCATTTTTCTAAAAGATAGAGACAATCTTTCCATTGATACTACCCAAGTATGGGGCTGTCATTTTTTTTTTTTAACCACATGCTTGTTAACCCTAAAATAGTTAAAAAAAAGAACTAAAAAGTTCACCTGATACCCAAATGGATCCACATGTCCAGCAAGGTTAAGCAAAATTCGCAGCACAGTAGTACTAAACACCTCTGAGGCATTTCCGGGGAGGGGGGGAAGGGAACTCTCTCCCAGAGCTCTCTCTTAGCCCAGGCACAGGATTGCTGCATTCAACCAGTCTGGTTAAATAAATAAATAATGATAAATAAATTTCTTATCCAAGGGCAGACCCCCCCCACAGAGTGTTAACAATGAGTAAGAAGCTGAAGAGAACGATTGACATCTTCTATACAGAGAAAGAGCCGGTATCCAACCCAGAGGAAGCTAACAGCAGAGAGTCTCCAGATAACACCCTAAAGGAGAGTGATACCTGCCCTCTATCACATAACTCTCTCCTAGAAGAGACTATTAAAAAGTTAAGAGAGTTTGAAGAAAAATGGGGAAAGGAAAGAGAAGCTATGATAGAGAACAACAAAGTCCTGAAATTTGAGTTGAAAAAAATAAAGAATTCACAGGAGGTGAAGGAAAACAAAATTTGTGAATTAGAAAAGGTTAAAAAATCACAGGAAAGTAGGATTTCTGAATTGGAAAAGATAAAAAATTCCCAAGAAAGTAGGATTTATGATTTGGAAAAAGAAAATAACTCACTAAAAAAAAAAAAAAAAATTAGTGAAATAGAAAAAAATTCAACAGAGCAAAATAATTCATTTAAAAACTCAATTGGACATATACAAAAAGGTTAAGCAAAATTTCCATAAATTAAGAAGAGGTGATGAAAGAGGCCAACTCTTAGTGCTTTGTGTTAGTTAGGGAGGCAGTAAAAGGCACAATACATGCTGTCCAGTTAATTCAGGAATTTTTGGTACACCGCATTAGAAAGCAAGAAATATTCCTCATGTGTGCAACAAATCTTACTCTGGGGAGAAATTTTTTACAATGTTTCCTCTAAGAATCATTAAGTCATTGCGAAGAAAGCAGCTTGCCTGGCCATCAGTCACTTATCCAGATACTGATTTGTACATTTTTGTTTGTGTTAAACAAAATATCAAACCACTACATGTATAAAAGATGGAAACAGGAGCAGATCAGAGAAGGGAGGACAATAGGGTGGGGTGGACAACACGGAATCACAGAATTTCAAGGGTCAGAAAGGATGTTATCATCCATTTAGTCCAACCTGTATATCACTTTCCAGACAAATAGCAACAGGTCTCTGCTTGAATGCTATAAGGAAAGGGAATCTGCCACCACTTCTAAGGGTTACTGCTTCTCCTTTTGAATGATTCTAATTGTAAGGAAGTTTTTCTTGACAGAGTCCAAATTGACCTGTCTTTACAACTTTCACCCATCACTTCTGGCTTGACCATCCATGAACCATGAACAACAACTGGCTATACTTTTGAGTCTGGTTATCCAATCAGTACTGAATTCAGCTAATTGCATTCTAACTTAATTCATATCTTTCCATCTATTCCATAAAACTAATATGAGGTGATATAAAAATTTTTGGGAAAATCTAAGTATTTTTTTTCCCATTTACTCCACAGTAATAGCATGAGATATTATATTGACTCTGTTCTATAGGAGAGCCCTTAAAATACTTGAAGGCTGATTTCTTGTTCCTCTTTCTTTATGCTAAACACTTCCAATTCTTTTTAATTCATAGCCCCAAGAAATAAACCCAGTACTCCAGATTAGGTTTTATTCCCCTTAATTCTAGTGTCTTTGGTGACCATGTCAAGTTTATCCTTTATATATTTTATTTAAGTTACATATTTAAGATGCAGATTGTTTACATATTATCTCCCTCTTTAAACATAGAACTCCATAAAAGTGAGAATTGTCTTTTAGTTTTCCTTTGTATTCTTTATGCTTAGCACAGGTTCTCACAAATAGTAGAGCTTAATAAATGTTTCTTGAATGACTAAATATGCCTTCTTCTTGTACTTGTGAAGTTTATTTTTTTTTGTATGTGTGTGCCCAAGTATAGAACTTTACATTGCCTTTTTAAAAAATTTCATCTTATTAGATTCAGTCCCTTGCTCTGCCATCCTCTGTGTTAGTCATCCTTCCCATTTTTGTGTCATTTGCATATTTGGTAATCATACAATCTTGTCTTTATCCAAGCCATTGATAAAAATGTTAAAACAGCACAGAATCAAGCACAGATTCCTAAGGTACTTGACTCTATGTTAGCATTTAACTCTTAACAACTATGTTTTGAGTCTGGTCATTCAAGAGTTCTGATTCCATCTAACTGGATCCTCTTCTAATCCATTTCTCTCCATCTACTTCACAAGAATAATATGAGATATTACATTTTTACTAAAAATTTTGGTAAAATCTAGTTGTACTATATCCATAGCATTCCCTTCATCTCCAAGTTTAGCAATCTTCTTTAAAAAAAAAAAAAGGCAGTTATATTAGTCTACCATGTTCTGTTCTTGATAAAGCCACATTGGCTTTGTAATCACTGCTTCCTTTTCCAAATGTCCCCTAACATCTTCTTATAATCATGCATTCTAGAATTTTTCCATGAATCAAAGTCAAGCTCACTGGTCTGTAGTTTGCAGTTATTCTCTTTTTTTTTTTTTTTTTTTTTTTTTCATATTTGGAAATTGGAACATGTCTTTTCTGTTCTTGTGTATATCTCCTACTTTCTGTGATTTTTCAAAATCACAGTGGCTCACTAATCACATCTACCAGATGTAATTCATCTGGTCTAAGTAACTTGAATTCATTAAGAAAAAGGTAGAAGTCTTACCTGTTTTGAATGCCAATCCCCTATGAGTAATTTTTGTTCTATTGTTGGTAGTGCAAAGATCATTCTTTTTTTTTTTTTTTTTTTTTTGGTAGAGAAAACAGAAGCAAAATAAGCATTACTAGTTCTGCTTTCTCTCATTTGTCAATTATTATTGTCACATCTGCCCTGAATAAAGGTACTCTTCATTCTGGGTCTCTCCTTAGCTGTAATCTGATCTAATTTCTAGATTTTAGAATCTAGATTGGAAAAGATCTTGGAGTTTTAGTCAATTGTGATCTCAATGGAATGAAATGGAAGGGCATTTATTAAGCACTTATTAAGTGCCTCGTACTATGTTAAGTACTGGAATTCAATACAAGTTCATGTTCTAATTTGAATTCATAGTACATAAACGAGGGCTGGTATTCCTCTTCATTTCATAGCTGATGGAAAGGCCAGCAACTCTTTAGACTCTGGCAGGGAAAGTAGCAGGACACATGGCAAGACATGGAAGATCTTGGGAAGTAGTGGCAGCCGAGCCATGTCAAGTCATGAAGTCATTACCTGTTGTGTTCCAGCATTGTGCTAAGTACTGTGGATGACAACATAGACAATAAATAGTCCCTCATCCCAAAAAAACTCACAATCTAATAAGGGGAGATAACATGCAAACAACTGTGTAAAGCTATCTAAAAGATAAATTGGAGATAATCATGAGAAGGAAGGCACTAGTTTTATAGGGGATTGGGAAAGGCTTCTTGTAGATAGCGAGATTGTAGCGGGGATTTGAAGGAAGCTTTGGAGGCTGAGATGAAGGAGTGCATTTCAGGAATAGAGGTAAGCTAGTAAAATGCGTGGGAAAAGAGTTAATTGTTTTAAGAAATGGCAAGGAGACCAGCATTACTGTATCAGATCACAGCGTACTAGAATGGGGGGAAGAGCAGAGTAAGGTTAAGAAGGGTGGAAAAGTAGGAAGGGACCAGATTAGGAAGAGTTTTGAACACCCCCCCCAAAAAAAAAGAATTTTTTTATTTGCTCCTGGAGATGATAGGTAACCACTAGGATTTGTTGAAGAGTGGGTCGCATGTTTAGAATTATACTTTAATAAGATCATTTTGATAGATGAGTGATGATAGTCTGGATTCCTATTGAAATAGTCCAGGCATAGGGAGCATATGCAAGAGATGTTACCAAAGTAGAATTGATTGGAGTTGACAACAAATTGGATATAGGGGATGACTGATCAAGAAGTCCTATAGGCATTTTATTGTTGTTAAACAGTGATCAGCAGCCTCCTTGCAAAGATAAAGTAAAGTTTGTGGTGGGGGTGTGCAGCAGGATTGGCTTTCCCCATTTCAAGAATGTCAGCTTTTAGATAGGGAATAGAGATACCTGCCCTAAAGTCTATGGAATCTGAGCAGGATCCAGACCCCAGAAATATTAAATGACCCAGACTCAAGTTTTCTCTCTCACAAATAGTAACTCTTCCAGAAATCTCTTCTGAAAGAACATTTCCTTTTCTGTTTTTAGAGTAAGTCAGTGAGGAAACATTAGAGACCTGGAAGATTATAGAAGTACCTATAGGTACCAACTCTGTTTGTTCTTTCCCCTTTTGAAATAATTGAAGAGCAGTGTAAAAGAATGCTGGAGCTATGATCAGAGTCTCACTCTTTAAATCCAGCTCTGGTACTCAGCAGCTGTGCAACTTCATCTTGTAACCTCAGTTTCCTCATCTATAAAATGGGAATAATTTTTGTACATTATGGAGATGACGGTAAGGAAAGCACTTTTCAAACTTGTCCTCTAGAAATGTGAGTTACTCTTATTATCATCATCATCATTAGCACCATCATACTTTTGCCACCCTCAGCAAGGCTCTAAACATATTGTTCTTGTTACCTGTAAAAAACATGATAGAACCAATCACAAACTGTGTGATTGGCCCACCCAAACACATTTGCTAGATAAGTTGACAGTTGTGTTGTGTGACTCTATTTCAGCATTCATTCATCCTCTCTCCCCAGCTAGGATACTGTGAAAAATCTAAGGTATTAATGGTTCCTTCCAGCCTTGCTTCCCATGCCACCTCTTTTAGGGGAGTTTTCCTGATCTCTTAAGTTATTAATATTCTTCCCTCCATTCCTAAAAAGAAATTACTTTGTATGGATTTTGTATTTACTTTTGTGATCATGCTATTTTCCCCTTCCCTTCTTTTTCCCTACATCTACTAGGCAAATATAAAATCCTTGAGGCAGGGGTAGTTTTAACTTTCTCTTTGTAGCCCCAGTGTCTGACATGCTTAGGAATTGTTTGATACCTGAGATGGACCTTGATAGACCAAAAAGATTCACCCCACCCAGGTTGGAGGAGGGCAAGCAAAGCCTGAAGACCTGGAGGTCAGAAAGGGTGGGGACAAGTTTGGGGAATGATAAGTGGTCCTGTTTGACTGGAATGCAGAGTGTAAAGTGGAGAACTGTGAGATAAGGGCTGCTAGCAAGGCAGGTTGAAGCTAAGATTGCTGAGGCTCTGGAATGCTGAGGAATTTGGGGATTTAACTGTTTTTTTTTTTTTTTTTTTTTTTTTTTTTAACAGGAGAGGGATAAGATCAGAACTGTTCTTAGGAAGACATATCTGGCATCTGTGTTTAGGCTGGGTTAGGTAGGGCAGGAACATTAATTTGATAGCCATCCTCCTGGAGAGAGGTAATGAAGATCTGAACTAGGGTAATAGCAAAGTAATGAATAAATGGATGTGGAAGGGGCAAAACTGACCAGACTTGGCAAGGAATTGGATGTGGAGAGAGGTGATGTAATTGGCATGTCAGGAGGAAAAGCAAAGTATAGAAGGAAGATGTGTCTCATTTGGCCCAAAGTGCTAGTGAGATATAGATTGATGCCAGATTTAGGATAATATGATTTAGAGACAGAAGAGACCTTATGTATTCTCCAAGACAATCCTTCCCCCCAATCATTTTATAATTAAGAGACATGAGGACCATAGAGATCAGGATTTTTACTCCTAGTCACCCAGATAGTAATTGGCATTTGAATTTGTATCCAAGTCCTTACTCCAGATCAGATTCTTTCCTTTATGCAGTAATCCCTGTAAAGAGGTTAGAGGTAGATAGCACAAATGAGACCAGGGCCCAAAATACAGATTTAGATTCACCTACATAGAGATAATATTGAAGTCATGATAATGAATGAGAGCACAGAGAAAGAGAATACTGAGAAAGCAAAGCAGCCCTGAAGTCAGGAGGACGAGTTCAAATGTGGCCTCAGATACTTAATATTTGATGTGTGACCCTGAGCAAGTCATTTAACCCTAGTCGCCTCAGCAAAAAGAAAAAGAGAGAAAGCGCATCCTAGTTGAAGGAGAGGATGAATGAATACTGAAATCAAGTCACACAACACAACTGTTAACTGGTCTAGCAGGTGTGTTTGGGTGGGCCAATCACACAGTTTGTGATTGGCTCCATCATGTTTTTGTACAGGTAACAAGAGCAATATTTTTAGAGCCAGATATCTAGCTGAGGGCAGCAAAAGTATGATGGTACTAATGATGATGATGATAAGAGTAACTCACATTTCTAGGGGAAAAATTTGAAAAGTGCTTTCCTTACCGTCATCTCCATAATCATCTCTCTTTAGAACTATGGAAGAACTGAAAACAGAGCCAGAGTTTGATTTATTTGAAGCTATAATCCTAATCACAAGTTTTATTTGATTTCTTATGGGAGCCTACACCACTGGCACAGACATAAAATGGCATGTGGGCTAGTTACAATCTTCTGTGCCTCCCTGCCCCCACCCTGCCTCAGCCCACAAGAAGCACTGCTTGTTCTTTCCAGAGCTGGCAACCCACATCTAGTTGCCTCCCTGCTCAGGAGAGGGAGTAGCAGGCGTGGGTTCTCTTCCTCCCCAACTCTGAGTTCTCATTTTCCATTTCTTATTCTTCCCTAACCATCATCTTCCCCCAGGGTACCTGAAGGAAATAAATAAATTTTATTATGGCACCTTTGCCTTAGTAATACTGCCCCCAAATTATCTGGACAGAATGAATTTTAAAAATTATTATTTTAAACATTCTTTTATTTTTAAATTTTGAGTTCCAAATTCACTCCCTCTCTCTCCTCCCCAACCCACCAAAAAGGTAAGCAAAATTATATCAGTTATACTTGTGAATTCATATAAAACACATTTCCATATTAGCCATTTCTTACCTCCTCCCTACTTTCTCCCACCTCCCTCCCCATCCCCCCCTTTTCCCCTTCTCCCGATGTCTCCCCTCTCCCCCTTACATACATATACACACACACAAATCCATCAAGAAAGCAAGAAATTTAGACTTCAGTTTGTACTCAGAGTTTATCAGTACTCTATCTCGAGATAAATAACATTTTTTCATCACAAATCCTTTGGAATTATATTGGATCATGGTATTGATTAGAGTAGCTAAATCTTTCAGAGTTGTTCATCATTACAGTGTTGCTGTTACTTTGCACAATGATCTCCCAGTTGTTTTCATTTCACTTTGCATCAGTTTATTTAGATCTCGAAAGCCATGCTATTTTTAAAAAGTGAAACTACTCTCCTCATTTCTTACAGCTCAGTAGAACCTCATTATAATCATATGCCACAATTTATTCACCCATTTCCCAAATGATAAGCATGAAGGGTCAGTATTTTATATTTTCATTCCTGGGGACAAGCGTGTGCTATCCTTAAGGCTGAATTGTTATTACCACAAAAAGTGTTTTCTCTACAAAGGTTTTTAACCTGCCCCTCCCACCTTCAAATTCACTTAGCTTTAATTCTAGCCTTCTTATGGACTCTTCCCATAGTTTTGCACCAGTGTCCTTCTAATCATTGTTTCCCCAACTGAGCTGAGAAGCATATCTTCTCTTTGGGGTCTTGGTTGAAGACAGAACCTTAATTAAGTCACTTAGTTAGCAGCAAGTTATATCACACCAAAGATAAAAAGGGATTCCTTACCAGGATAGACCTTACTCTTGGAGCGGAAATAGTCTTTAGGGTCGATGCCAGAACTCAGTGAGCTCTGGACCTTGCTGAGCTAGTTTCCTCAGTAAAAACCATCCAAGCTTTTGACCTAACAGTTATTTAAGACCAATGCTGGAGGTTTATTTTGTCAGCATTTCTTATAGGCTACCAGAATACTTGACATTACAGGGTTACTCACTGTTATGCTTTCGGACATGTTGTCATTAACAAGATCTTAACTTGTCTTAATAAATTATGCAGATTGGTGTCTCCTTAGCATGTTACATAAGAAGACCGACTGTTCCACAGACCTCTATATAAAGTGATTTTTACATAATTTTCAAATTTGTCTGTGGATAAGGGGAAAGAAGAGAGGAAGGTAAACAAAGAAACAGGGTGTCTACAGAAGGAGGGGCCTCATGCACAGTTCCAGAACACATGGGGGCCTGACACAGACAGATAGGGAAGCATGGGAGATACAAAGGAAAGACAAATGAGGTACCAGACAGGCAAGTGGGAGTGGGATAGTGGGGAGGCTTAAGGAACAGGGCAAAAGTCTCTTCTCTGGGAGCAGTGGATGGTCTCTCAGAGTCCACTCAACTGCTTTCACTTAGAGGGGTTTGGGGCAGGAAAGGAAGAATAGGGTGGGGGAGGACAAGGGGCAGAAAGAGAGAGAGTACAGTACTGTGCAGTAAAATTAACATAAGTATTATTTTGGAATGTGGATTTCTTTCAGAATTCTTTATGTAAAGTCTGATTTTCATAATATGAATTTATATAAGGTAAGAACTATGTTTACAAATAAGCATGGTGACATATCTTTGTAAGGTTTTCCACTTATAGCTAAGCTTATATCTGTTGTGTGTAAACAGGTGTGTGCCTTTCCTTGAAGTCCTCCTTTTCCCACTAGGCCTGATTTGCTCTGAAGGTGATGGGGCACACAGCAGGGATCAAGATGGGGAAGGGGGAGAAGGCTGGGATGTCATAGTTCTAGATGAATCTAGATTCCCTTACTTGGATACTTTTTCAAAACTCTTATGAGTTGGTTCTTTCTCTTGTGATAGCAAAGATACAATACATGCTATGTTGTCAGGTCCATATACTTGAGGCTTTCCAGTTCTGTAAGATCTGCCAGTGCTGGTGTACCTTTGCATGACCTTTTAAAGTTCAGAGTTAGCTCCGTGGCACAATGTGGCTTTGGGAGAAGACTTTAGTCAAATCAGATCCCCTCTTCTTCATATAAAAGTATTTTAACTGCCCTTGATGGCAATTATATGATGTAGCCGATCAGATCCCCTCTTCTTCATATAAAAGTATTTTAACTGCCCTTGATGGCAATTATATGATGTAGCGGACCAAATGACCTTTGAAGGAGTTTGGGGATCTTGTGTAGAGGTTTAGCTAAGCCATTTGTCTATGTCTGCAGTTGTCTCTCCCTTTGTGCAGATAAACACTTCCCAAGTGTGGCATCCCATCCTCTCTATCAGCTCAAATGCCATTCTTTTAGGAATTTTTCTCTTCTGGGAGTTAGACCAGTAGTCTTCTCCTCTTGCCCCTACCCTACCCTCTTCCTTCTACATTTCTCCTGGAGCTGCTCTTCAGGGATGGGCAGTATTACCAGCATTCCTTCAGCTTGCCAGCATATTAACAACATTCATAGGGTAGCAGATTTCCATTTATTTCATTCTCTCATGTCTTTCTACAGAACTTGTTTCTCCTTTGGGGCATATAAAACAGATTTATTTCTGGGGACAAATTGCAGAGAAGCCAAAATCAGTCATAAAATCTTGAAGTTTGAAAGGTCAGAGTGAATAAGAACCTTTTCTACAGAATCCCCCATAGAAGTGATTTGCTCTTTTGCTGAAGACCTCTAAAAATAGAGATTCCACCTCCCTCCACCATGCTCAAGCTACCAGTTTTACTTTTGGATGACTTGAATTTTTAAAATAGTTTTTCCCTATATCAAGCTGAATTCCACCTCTATGTTGCCATTTTCCCCTTATTTTTATTTGATGTTTTTTCTCCAAATTGCAAATAAAAAGTTTTAAAGATTCATTTTTTAAAATGTTGTGTTCTAAATCTTCTCCTTCCCTCTCTCCCTTATCCCCTTGTTGAGAAAACAAGCAATTTGACATGTGTAGTCATTAGACTGCTATTTTACATTGTCCTAGTTCTACCCAGTCAGACCAGCCAGGAGTCTTAAGTCCTCATCTCTCACTTTGAGGTATTTGAAGAAAGCTATGATATTCTCCCTGAGACTTTTCTTTTTCAGGTTTTAACCCCCACTCATTAAAATCTCCATAGTTGATAGGGCTTTCAGAGGTCATTTGGCTTAAGCTATGCCTACACAAGAGATCTCCTTTTAGCATTTCTGCCTAGTGCTTAGCCTCTGCTCCAAGACTGCTAGTTCCTAAGGCAATCCTGTCCATTCTTTTCAATGCCCTATGCATTTTCCTATTAAGGACTAACAATCCTAGTGGTCTACATCCAGGCTTGATTGGCCCTGACATCCCTGTTACCAAGGTTCAGTCTTTCTGTACCTTGTTGCTGGAGGAATCCCATTCAAGCTGAAGCATGTATATGAGAATGCTTTGTAAATCTCTACAAATGTGCAGCAAGATTATTTATACTTTGTTCTGAATAGTGACATTGCTTCCTCTCTTTAGGACAATGCTTCCTGCCTTCAGGTGACAAGGAATTTACAATATTCCCATTGATAGCACACTCATAGATATGACTGAGGGTCACCCAGCCATGTTATTTCTTCAGACATTCTACTGCAGGACTTATGTTTTATTCTCTATTCTCTTCAGGTCTTCCTCTGTGTTCTGGGTTATAAGAAATCACTGTTTGTTTTTTCTTTATTGCTGTATTTTGTTTATAGCTGGGGACAGTTGAGTAGGATCTTTGTAGGTCAGGCAAGGCAGTTAGCTCATTTGGGGCTCTTCCATATAAAGTCACTCAACAAGAGGGAATATTTTCCATGTTTGCCCATCTCCTATTAGGTAGCATATTTTTATAGAAAATTCTCATAACTAAAAACACCGACCCTGTCTCCTGTTATTACTGTGACCTAGATACAGTCAAGTGCAGATCTGCCTAACATTTCCCCTGCCACCAGTTATTGGACTTGGTTCAGAAAGCAATGACAGTTTTCCTACCTGCCTGCTCTCACAGTCTTCTAATTGGTCTCTCTCCAATGCAATTCAATCTTACACAAAGCTGCTAACATGATTATCCCAGAGTACTGATCTGATCCTGTTATCCCCCTAGCCATTAAACTTCAATGCCTCCCTTTTGCCTGGAGGCCAGAGTAAAAGTTCCTGTTAGGCTATGAAAGCCTTGCAAGAACTTGGGGGCCAGCCTATGTTTCCAGCCTTTCCATTACCCATTATCACCCTTTCCATACAATTCTCACAATGACTCTCCAGCTGCCATCTCGGCCATTGCATGGAATATCTTCCCTCTTCACCTCAGCCACCACTCCTTGTTTCTTTTACAATTGCTCAAGTGGCACCTCTTCCTTGGAGTCTTTCCTTTTCTTCCCAGCTGATAGTGCCCTTCCTGCAAAAATTTATTAGAAATTTTTGGTATCTATTTTGTGTTTGCTTTTTCTTAAACATGTTGTTTCTATAAGCTTCTGTAAGAAAGACTGTTCCATTTTTGCCTTTGTATACCCACTACCCAGCACACTGTAGCAGATTAATAAATGCTTGTTGATTGATTGAAGGTAAGTAGACATCAGAAAGGTGCTGGCTTTCAATATTACTTGTCATTTTCCAACCGCTCCAGTTCAGCAGGGGGCCCATTTCATTTTAGGATTATCATTAGGACCTAGATACTACCCTTGTCATGTGCCTTTGGGATTTGCAAATCTCTTTCATTGTCAGCACTCCTGCTATGAAGCTTATAAACTGGTCAAATAAGGGGCCATTTAAGATAATAGCTGTTCCTCCTCATCTAGCCTGCTCTGTCACTGGTGAATAGTTAATTTGGTTAGATCCTGAGTAGTCAGATAGGCAGATGGATTGACGACCAGGTACAAAGGCTGAGAAGCCTGGTAGAAAAAGCATCAACATACTCTGTTCCTCTATCTCCTGCTGCTGCTTGTCTTGGTGAAACCAGCCAGGCTTAAATCCTTTACACAATGTGAAGGTTGTGCCAGAGGAATTCAGAGAGCCCTTCTAGCTTTAACAGTCAGCAAGTCTCTGAAGGGTGCAAGGTAAGATACCTAGGCTACTATACTTGGAACCAGGAATATCTAGGCTTCAGCATATGCAGCTATCTGACCCAGGACTAGTCACTTCATATCTCAGAACCTTGGTTTTTCATCTGTAAAATGGGGATAATACTCATAATACCTATTTATAGTTATTGTGAGGATCAAGTGAAGTTATCTGGGATGTAAAGCAGACTTTAAACATTTTGAAAAGGTCCAATGGTAACCTAAGTAAGAATTACTGGGGTGTAGTGAAGGAGTATGAACCAGGTAGGCCACAGGTTTGCAACATTCCTGAATAAGACTGTTAGATAAAAATAACTGGGAAATGTAGAACAAAACCAATAAAAATGTAGTGAAACACAGGCAATGCTAATAAAGGGTTTTAAAAAGCAATATGGGCTGCAAGAAACCTGTAGACACGTCAGTAGCCTCCATTTTTTTTTTTTTTTTTTTTAGTTGTGACTGGTTTTTTTTTTTTTTAATTTTTTTAATAATAGCTTTTAAATTTTTCAAATACATGCCAAGATAGTTTTCAACTAGTTTGCAAAACCTTGTGTTCCAAATTTTTTTCTCTTCCTCCCTTGGACAGTGAGCAATACAATATAAGTTAAACATATGCACTTCTAAACACATTTTCATATTCATCATGCTGTGCAAGAAAATCCAGATCTAAAGAGAAATGAGAAAGAAAAAACCAAGCAAATAAACAACAGCAGCAAAAGGTGAAAACACTATACTTTGATCCACATTTAGTTTTTATAGTTTTCTCTCTGGATGCGGATGGCTCTTTCCATCACAAGTCTGTCAGAATTGCTTTGAATCACCTCATTGTTGAAAAGAGCCAAGTCCATCACAGTTGATCATCACATAATCTCCTTGCTGTGTATAATGTTCTCCTGATTCTGCTCATTTCAGTCAGCATTAGTTCATCTATGTCTTTCCAGGATTTTCTAAAATCAGCCTCTTCATCATTTTTTGTAGAACAATAAATATTCCATAACATCCATATGCCACAGCTTATTCAACCATTCCCCAATTGATGGACATCCACTCAGTTTCCAGGTTCTTGCCTCTACAAAAAGAGTTGTGTTGTGTTCTTTCCCCTTTTTTATGATCTCTTTGGAAATACAGACCCAGTAGTGGCACAGTTGGATCAAAGGGTAGGCACAGTTTGATAGCCTTTTGGGGATGTTCCAAATTGCTTTCCAGAATGATTGGAACAGTTCACAAATCCATCAATAATGCATTAGTGTTCAAATTTTCCCACATTCCCTCCATATTTATCATTATCTCTTCCTGTCATCTTAGACAATCTGAAAAGTAAGAAATGATTCCTCAGAATTGTCTTAATTTGCATTTCTTTAATCAATAGTGATTTATAGCATTTTTTAATGAGTAGAAATGGTTTTAATTTCTTCATCTGAAAGTTGTTCACATCCTTTTACACCATTTATCAATTGGGGAATGACATATTCTTATAAATTTGAGTCTTATAAATTCTCTCTCTAGTTTAAAAATGAGGCCTTTATCAGAAACACTGAATTTAAATATTTTTTTTTCCAGCTTTGTGCTTCCCTTCTAATCTTGGTTGCATTGGTTTTGTTTGTACAAAAACTTTTAAACTTAATATAATCAAAATTATCTCTTTTACATTTCATAATCTTCTCTAGTTCTTTTTACTGGCCTCCATTTCTATTTGATTTTGACCCCACTAGGAAACAGAGAGAGAGAGTCTCAGCACTAGAAAAACCTGAGTATGAGATCCAATCTTGCAGCTGGGTGACGCTGAGCAGGGTCCTTAACTTCTCAGTATTGTAGGCAGTATCTTAGACTGAATAGCAGTTGTGTTGCAGAGAGGTGCTGATCTGCACTAGTACAGGAAGTTTCCTCATCTGGGAGTTCCCTACACTAGTGGAATCACAGTCCAAATCCCAAATAACCAGCACCCCTGCTGTAGCCTGACACATACTTATATTTGTTTTTCGTGCTTACATTTAAACATACTAATGGGAGCAACTCACATTTTTATAATACTTTATATTTATTAACTCATTAGATCTTAACAGTATCTCAGGAAAATGGTCCTTGGAAAGATTACTATTCCTATTTTACAAATGATGGAGAAGTTAAGTGATTTGGCCATAGTCACATGACTAATAAGTGTCTGGGCTGGGCCTCAAAGCTATTTTTGCATGTAAGCTATAGTAAATGCATAATAAATGTTCATTAATTGATTGATGCTGGCCTTTATACTGATTTGTCTGATTTTACTATCTGTTTTCCATGGGATTTACTTCCTTGTTTAATTCTTCTACCTTACGCTGACCATCTTTCACTATAGTCCTGTAATTGCAGCCTGGAGAGGAACAGCTTTGAGTAGAGACTTAATTCAAATCTGTAATCTGTCACCAGAGTTTTATTATGGCTAATTGTAGAGGAGAGAGAGAGAGAGAGAGAGAGAGGAGAGAGAGAGAGAGAGAGAGAGAGAGAGAGAGAGAGAGAGAGAGAGAGAGAGAGAGAGAGAGAGAGAGAGAGAGAGAGAGAGAGAGAGAAAGAGAGAAAACACACACTTCTATTTGTGCCACAAGAGAGAGGAAAAAGATCATTAGAATCAAGGAAGCCTTTATAGAGGAAGTGGTACCTTATGAAAATCCCTAAGGAGTGGTTGGATTTCAGTAGTAGAGAATAGGGGAGAGTACATAGCAGGTGTAGGCAACTGAGTAAGAAAGATTAGAACTATTGAATGTAAAATATTAGCACTACTGTCTATCTACCCAGGTTACTTATACCTTCGGAATCCAATACTTAACGTGTGACAAGAAAATTGGATTTACACACATATATTGTATCTAGGTTATACTGTAACATATGTAAAATGTATGGGATTTCCTATCATCTAGGGGAAGGAGTAGAGGGAGGGAGGGGAAAATTTGGAAAAATGAATACAGGGGATAATGTTATAAAAAATTACTCATGCATATAAACTGTCAAAAAATTTATAATTATAAAATTAATTAAAAAAAAAGAAAGAGAACTTCTGTGGAAAACAGTGCAGAGTTTACTTTAACTGGGGCTTAAAGTTATGTGCAGAGGTGTGAGACTGCTAGAAGGTTGTACAAATTGTAAAGGTTTTTGAGTACTGCGCTGAGGATTTTGAACTTCATTGAAGGTTTTTATGTGATATAATCAACTCTGACCTAGGAGAATTATGATGTCACCTGTTGGGAACTTCTTTCCTGCCCTCAAGAAGACCTTGATTCTTCTTGCCCAAGGTTCACCTTTTTCTTATGTCTTTGATCCCATTCTTTCCTAGAAGTTTGTCTCTTCAATCGTCCTCTCCTTTCATAGTCTTTGATCTCTTACAAACTACTAATTCCTTTTCTTCTGCCCATAAATAAGTCCAAATTTCTACCATATTTGATTCTATTTTCCATTAAGCTTTCATCTTATACCCCTCTTTTCTTTCATGACCAAACTCCTAGAAAAAGCTGACTCTGCTTGTTGACTCTCCTTCCTGTATTCCCACTCAACTTTTTGTAATGTAGTTTTTTTAACTCTACTCCACAGAAACTGCTCTCTCTGCAGTTGCCAATGATTTCAATTGCTAAGGCCAGTCAGTGACTTCTTCTTAGTCTTTGTCCTTCTAGTCCTCTTTGTAGCTCCTTACACTGGTGACTGCCTTTTTTTCCTAAATATTTTCTCCTCCTTGGGTTTTCAGGATACCACTCACTCTTGGTTCTCCCCATACCTTTCTGATAGCTTTTTCTTGGTCCTTTGGCTAGGTCATCATCCATAATTATAGCTCATATCCAAATTATCTGCAAATTCTTATCAATTCTACCTCCATCAAATCTCCTTTGTTAGTCCCTTTCTTTCTACTCATATAACCACTCTCTGGCTCAGCAGCTTCCTAATTGGACTCTGCCATCCGTACAGCTCCCCAAAAAACTCTTTCTAAAGCACAGGTCTGGTCATTCTACTCTTAGTAAGTCTTAGCTCTCTACTGCCTCAGAAATGGAATTCACCAAACATTTCTTATAAAATACACATTTCTCAGCTTGACAGTTAAAGCCCTTTACAGTTTGGCTCCATTATCTTTTTTTTCAGGCTCATTTCCCATCATTCTCCTTCATGCTCTTTCTGCAGCAGCCAAATTTGCTGTTCTCCAAACTCAGCATTCCATCTGCTGCCTCACTCCTTCTGCACATGCCCCTTCCGGACTTTGTTCAAGATTTAGCCCTTGTGCCACTTCTCATGGCAAGGCTTTCCTCATCCCCCCTAGCCATTCGGGCTCTCTGCTTATCTATCCCTTGATATGTTGTATCACCCCACTCCCAGTAGAATGTAAGCTCCTTGAGGTCAGACTCATTTTAATTTTGCTTTATATCCTTTGTGCCTTGCACATAGTAGATATTTAATAAATGCCCGTTAGTTTGGATTGATGACCAGTGTAAAGGGTGGCTGGTTGGTATGGAATCTAAAGGCAAGAGCTAGCTACAAGGCTGTTACAACATCCAGGTCAGATGTAATGAGAAATTGGTAAACTAGGGTCATGGTTATGGGGAGAGAAAGGAGGGAAGCAAGGTGATATGATTTCAAATTTTAATCCTCAGGAACTGGGAATGTGGTGTTGCCTATTAGAGAGACAGGGAAATTAGGTGGAGACATGCTTGTGGTGAGGAATCAGCAACATCTGAGTAAAGATTTCCACCAAGCAATGAGTAATTGGGATCTGGATCTAATTCTAATCACAGCAATGCCACGTATTTGCATATTCATACTTAATGCTTGTTAAAAGTACTGTGACTCACTTATACCCACCTTGTCTCCCCTGTATGATGCCCATCTCCATGAAAAACATGATGCTCAGAAATGTTCAGCATCTTAACCAGCACCCTCCTTGACAGAAGGGAGGGCTGCTCACAGATGGAATTGCCTAGATTGTCAGATTTCTAAATGTATTGATTGGTTTTACTGATTTTTAAAATATTCTTTATATTTTTCTTCCCTCCTTAAAAAAAAATCTTATTACATGAGATAGCCCCTTGGAAATGGGGATGAGGAAGAATATGCTGGTTGGGGAGGAGTATAGATTTAGATGATGTAAAAATGAAAGCTAGCAAAAAAAACCAAACCAAACCAAACCAAAAAAACAATTGTTTTAATGTCTTGTCCAGTACAACAGATGAGGGTGGTGGAACTTGGACTCTAAGTTCAGAGTGTTTTTCTCCATCTGTGCCAATTTGGGAATCATCTGCATAGAGGGATTAGGTACCATGGCAGTGAAGGAAGGTTGAAGACAGAGTTAGGCTTGAAGAACACCCACATTTCAGGGACCAGAGGAGAAAGATGAGTCACAAAAGAAGCAAATGGCCAGGCAGGAGGAGAGCTTGGAGAGAGCTGTGTTAAAGGAAGAAGCCAAGGGAGAAGAGCGTGGAGAAGCAAAGGAATGCTCATCTACGGGCAACGCGTTAGCATGGTAACTACAGGAATCCAGGGGAGCTTCCCACCAGAGGTGAGTCGCTAAAAAGCCCAGTGAGTAATTAGTGAGTGCTTTGTACTGGCATGCCGAAGCAAGGGTTTGCTGGAGTTGGTGAAGGGAAGAGAGAAGAGCTACTATTGCTTCTCCAGTGTTGACCAGCTGCATCCCTGCTGCCTTTGGGAAGAAGGGTCTTGGCAGCAGAAAGGAGCTGACTGAAGTCCGTGTGTGTGAGGAGACACATAGCTGTGACTAGGTGAACAGGCTGGGTCTGAGGGCTTCCTTTTTTGTGGGGGAGCAAGTGAGGGAAGCTAAGGATTTGAGGACAGCCCCCGCCAGGTGTCTAGGTCTGTCCCCTGCATAGGATCTCTTGGTTCATACTGGGCTTAGTATCTGTTCCAGAATAGGGTTCTTTGTGTCAGAAGGGGAAGTCTTGCGATGAAGCTTAGGCTGTACATCTGCAAAAATGAGCTGAGGCTCCAGCCTGTCCAACCTTCACAAGTATGTTTGAGAAATCAGACATTGCATTGAGCTCTGCAGTGGTCACAGAGGAGAACTGAAAAGGGACTGTTAGATTTGACTGGAAAGAAGTGAGCACAGAATGTTGAGTTCAGTTTAGCTCACATCTGGAAACTGATGTCCAAGTGAGCAATGGAAAATGGAGGCAGTTGCCTTGCTAGAAGGTTAGCAGTGAAAGAAGGCATAGCAAGGAAGCAGGATGGGACAGGTTTGAATGAGAAGGAGCCAGTGTAGAGGAAAAGGAATTGGGAGGCAGGACTGAAGGAATAGTCTTTTGGGAGGAGAAGGAAGATTATCTCATCACCTGAGGCAAGGGGAGTGCAGATCTAGAATTTAAGTCTGATGGTCTCAATTAATAAAATAGGAGACGAGGTGACTTTCTTGGGTAGAATGTAGAGAAATGAAGACAGTTTTCTTGAGAAGGATCTTAGAATTATAGATTGAGAGTCAAAAGGAACCTTAGAGATCACCAAGTCTCACCCTCCTAACTTGATAGATGGGGAAACCGAGGAACCTCTGTTCCTCAGTTGAAATGACTTGTCCAATATCACAAAGCTAGGAAATAACTTTGAAGCTAGATCTCAGTTGCTCTGAGCCCATACCCTTCTCCAGTGGTAGTGAGGTCAGGCAGCAGGTTGATTAGGTAGCACAATATGTAACATTCTTGGTGGCTTATGAGGGGATTGTAGATATTGGAGATTATAAACTTGGCTAGCCAGCTGTGCTAAAGGGGATGAGGGGGAAGAAGAGGGGAGGGATGTTAGAGGGAGGGGAGATCTTTGGTTAGTAGCTCTTTAAATCCCTGACTGTGACTACTGGATTTGTAGGGGAAGTGAATAGGTCTGAAATTGGGCTGGTGGATTAAGAGAATGAGAAGGGTCCAGGGAGCATAAGGCACAATGAGAGTAGAGGTGAGGTTCAAAAGGAATGAAAGAAAGAAATATAACTTTTTTGTGGGATACTATGATGGATGTGATGGTACTTGTAGGAGGTCTGACTGACCCTGGGGAGCCCTGGTTCGAGGATCACAGACCTTGGCCTGAGGGAACTCTCTTCTACCTTCATGAGATAACTAGAAGAGCTTCCTTTTCTGTAGATGTGAAAAATGTGAGATGTTTTCATGACAAAACTGTCAGATATTGCTCTGAGATGGCATAAATACTGTCATCCTCATTTTGCAAGAGGAACCTCAGGCTTAGAAATACTAAATGAGTGATTTAAATCTTAGTGACAAACTGAAGCCATTGTTCTTGATTGGCTGGCCTGTTTGCAGATTGATTGGTAAGGACCCTTTCATTTCCATTTTTAAAGAGTCAACTTACCTGTTTCAATGAAAAAAAGGAAAGTTCAGTTGACAGATTTTTTTTCCTTTTAACATTGTATTCTTTTAGTGATGGCTTTAATGATGGCTGATTAGATGGAATGTACAAATGTTTTTTATTTAAAATATAGTCAATAGTTCACATTAGCATAATTTTTTTAATTTAAAAAAATTTAATCCTATTTCTTAATGAACAAAATTTAGATTTTTTTTTCCCTCTTCCCAGTGGAAAAAAGGAAAAAGAAACCAAAAACCCTTGTGATCAACATGCATATTTAAACAAAACTTCCATCTTGGTCATGTCCAGTCTGCATCGTAAATCTATTAACCTCTATCAGGAGCAGGGAACATGTTTCATCCTGGGTCCTCTGAAATCATAACAGAACTGAATATTAATGTGTATAATACCAGGTGACTGCTGTCTGACTTTAAAGCTTTTCTGATGAGAGTACACTAGATTTGGAGTCAGAGGACTTGGGTTTAGATTCTGGCTCTGCTATTTTAACCATTATGTGGCACTGGCCATGTCAGTTCCTTCTGTGGGTTTAGTTTCCTTGTCTTTAAAACAAAAAGGTTAGTTAGGATGAGTCCCTTGAGTTGTTGGCCAAAGATCAATAGAGGAGACTATTTTACTGAGGGAGGGGTCAATTTACAGGCAATTCTTAAGTGCCCACAATGTGCCAGGCACTCTTCTAGGCACTAGTAATGTCTTCTCTGTGAGTCTTTAGGCTTTCTTGTCACTTTCTTCATTATAGCCCCGAGACAGGTAGTACACAGGTTACCCAGATGTTACTGTACAAGAGACCGAGGCTCATTCTAGAAGTGAAATGATTTGTGATTTATCCAATCATATAGTGAGTAAGTGGCAGTGTCTGTATTCTTATCCCTCTGTGACTTCATTAGAGTTGGCAAAAACAGCCTATCTGGGTTTTCTGCATTTCCCCATTACACAATACAATATGTTAAAATGTCCACTCAGCAGCAGAAAGCAGCTTTCTATCATTACTCCCTGGTGAGTTCTCCAAGTGGGTAGTCCAGGGTGTCCACCAGAGATCAGGCAAGTGTGGCTACCTGTCTTTTCTCCACCTTCTGTCCTTTTTAAAGACTGTCAGACTAAGAGATGGAATTGGTAATTGTGCCAGGGAAATGAATCCCAAGCTGGGTTGGCATCAGTTGAAGAGATTTAGCTGTAGGCAGCTGGGATTAGATTTGTCCTTCTTAGCCCCTGGGAGCAAAACTAGAACCAATGGTGAGAAATTAGGTGAGAGGCAGATTTTAGCCTCTTATGAAGAGAAATTTCCCGGTGGTCAGTGCTATCTTAAAATGGAATGAGCCAATTCAAAAAGTAGTGAGCTCCCCATCACCAGAGCTCTGCAAGTAGAGTTTGCACAAACTTTATCATAGAAAGGACTATTGACCATAGAAAGAATTCAATGATCTCTTAAGTCCCTAATAGTGGTAAAATCCTGGGATTCTTGCAAGTCTTAAGTGCCTCTTGCCTTTCTACCTGCTTTTCTCACTCACTTCAAAGGAAAAAAAAAGGAGAGAGTGAGCTTTCTTTTAATGGGGAAGTAGGTTTTGTTTTAGTTTATTTTGTTTATTGAACTTTCCTTATTTTTTTTTTTTTCAAGTTTAACTTTGTCAGGATTTGAAGGTCCTTATCCATATCAAGAGCCTCAGAGTAGAAAATTGTTTGGACCTGAAGTCAGGAGCCTAAAGGCCAAGTTCTGATATTCTGTGCTTGGGGTTGGTAGGTGCCAGTCCTTAGTCAGCCTGAGAAGACAGCGGCATCCTGATCACTGTCCTTTACCTTCAGTGCTCAGACTTTCTTTCTTTTTTTTAATTAAAGCTTTTTATTTACAAAACATATGCATGGGTAATTTTCCAACACTGACCCTTGCAAAGCCTTCTGTTCCCAATTATGTCCTCCTTCCCCCACCCTCTCCCCTAGATGGTAAGTAGTTTAATATATGTTAAATCATACACACACACACATATACACACATACATATTTGTACAGTTATTTTGTTTCACAAGAAAAATTGGATCTAAAAAGAAAAGAAAAAACTTGAGAAGGAAAACAAAAATGCTAACAGAAAGAATGAAAATGCTTTGTTGTGTTCCACCCAGTTCACATAGTCTTCTCTCTGGGTGTAGATGCTCTCTTCATTATTGAACAATTGGAACTGATCTGAATCAACTCATTTTTGAAGCGAGCCACGTCCATCAGAATTGATCATTGTTTAGTCTTATTGTTGCTGTTTATAATGATCTCCCAGTTCTGCACATCTCACTTCGCATCAGTTCATGTAAGTCTCTCCAGGCTTTTCGGAAATCAACCTGCTAGTTGTTTCTTACAGAACAATAATATTCCATATTTCATATTCACATACCACAATTTATTCAGCTATTCTCCAATTGATGGGCATCCATTCAATTTCCAATTTCTTGTCACTATAAAAAGGGCTGCCACAAACATTTTTAGTACTTAAACTTTCTGGGCTCAGGGTCCTGGTTGTACTTTAAACCTGAAGAGAATATGGAAAGCAAGTGGAACTTATTCCTAAATGCTAAATCTGTACTTTCAGGGAAGACTCCTCTCCTAAATAAGTTTGTAACAGAAAATCTTTAGTCTTTTGGATAAAATTATCCATATGTGAGGGAACCAGTCTCCTGCAGTGGGAAGCCTCTAGCCCCCAAACAGTTTGTTAATGTCCAGCTAGAACAGGGTACAAGGTCATTACCAGTCACTCACTTTTTTTTCTAGTTCACTCTAGAGATAAGCTTTTATTATTTGATAAAGTACTGTCTAATAAGCAGCATAGTACAATGGAAAGAACATTGCACTAGGGGACTAGAAGTCAGCGTGTCTGAGTTTGAAGTCTGCCTCTGAATAAAGAATCCCTATACTTCAGCTGCAGCAGCAACTGACAGTTCAATCGAATCTTAAGTTCCTTGATTCTGTGTATTCTTGATTCTGTGTAACCTCAACATTTAGCCTAGTGCCTAAGCCTCTACTCTTAGCATCCTTTAGCAGTCTTATCACCATCAATCAGTGTCTTCATTTATCCACGAGCTCTGTGTAGACTCTGACCTGGAAAAGGTTTCTAGTCTGAGATGACATGCATTAGAGGTTGGGCCAGGTAAGCATATGGACACCAGAATACAGTCCAAACAAAAGCAGAAGTTCATGATAGAGTCCAGTATGGTTAATGGGTAAGAGGTAAATGTCAGGAGAGGAGCTGGACAACCTGCCCTTTGTCACTTTGTTATAGGATCATAGCTGAATGAATTTAGAACTGGAAGGGCCCCTAGCAGCCTTCTAATCCAACTTTACAGATAAGAAAACTGAAGCCTAGAAACGTTGAGCATTTTGCCTATGATCTCATGGATTGTGAAAACAGAGTCAGGATTCAAATCCAGATCTTCTAAGTCGCTATCCAGCATCTTTCCACAGTCCCCCTTATAGTTTAGACATGCCATTGTAATTAAATAATAAATGACCCTTTTTAATAATTAACAAAAGGAGATTTACTAAACTAGAGCAAGGGGAAGATAAACCTAATAAGGGCATTCACGGATTCATATGAGTGCATCTGAATGCCTCTGCATTGTCCCTTCCAGGACCCAGCTAGAGCTTTTCATGGATTTTGTACTCAGGACTAGAAAACCACATCAAGAGCCTGAGCCTCTGAGCCAGTTAATTAAATCTTGGGCTTTCACTGCCTTTTAAGGAAAAACTAGTCTAACCTGCATGAGGCCAGATATTAGATTATTACTTCCACTACAAATACTGAACAGAGGAGTTTGAACATTATACAGTAGTCAGTGAAGTACAATGGAAGAGTTTTGGCAGGAGTCCCTCCTAGAGAGTATAAACTCCTTGAGGTCAGGGACCACATTGACTTTTGTGTCTCTGGCTCCTAGCCTAGTGCCTTTGTACTGTTTAATGTAAATATGTAATATTTATTGATTGCGGTTGTTAATTATCAATATAACCAAACCTATGTGCAAAGGAGATTATTCTTACAGCTCATAGCAGATGAAATAGAGAGTGTGGGCAAGCAGATCTGTTAAGAGATTCTGGGAAAACACAATTCCTAAGGCTGAGAGAGCACCATGGGCCAGGCTTGGGACATCAGCCAGAAAGACTTCCTATAGTACATATGGAGCAGCTAGGCCTGTGCTAGGGAAGAAGAAAGGAAAGGACTGGTTAATCCTGTAACTGGAACTCTGCTGAATCCCTGAGCCCTTGCCTTTGTAGTCTGGCTTAGAACTGCTTAGCAGTGAGCTTGGGAAGGATCTAAGTTGTTATAGAAATGGTTATTTGACGTTGGGAGTTCCCATGTACTGGATAGAGTTTATCACTTTGCTCAGTGCAGCATCTTAGGATCAATTAGCTATTGACCACCCAACATACAGCTACATTGCCCCAGGATTAGTAGCCTGTGTCCTAGAAAGCATGACTTCCTTCACCTTCAGCACTTGTTCTGTGGAAATTTAAGGGTCCATAACTCTTCAGCACCCATTATATCAGGATTTGGCAAAGGATAAACAGAAGTTTATTTTATTAACCAATTACCACGCCTTTTCCACCATATTTGGAATTCAAATTTTTCTTTTCATGTTCCAGAATTTCTTTAGTGATAATGGAGTAAAGTAAAGGAGTGTAATGACTGCATCCTCTGATTAGAAGATCTAAGTTTGAATTCTATTACTATGTAACTCAGGACAAGTGAACTTCATGCCTGTTTCTGTGTAAAACTGGTATAGCAATATTTGTACCATTTTATAGGATGACCATACAATAGATTTAAAATTTTAAAACCCGTAGATGTAAATTACTATTATTCATTGACTTTAAAGTGTCCAATCATTTTTCCCATTAGGCTTGCTTCTGCATTAGATTAGCTCACATATTTTTAGTGGAGTGCTTCTAAAATATCTGCTTTGTTAATTAAATTATTCAGACTAATTTTTAATTAACATATTGACTGCATAGTATTTTAATATACTTGAAAACAGTGTCCTCTTAATCACTTCTTTTACTATAATTTAATTATCTTCCCTGAAATATAATTTACATTGTTAATTTGTTTGTCAATTCTTTTCTGCATAGACTTGCAGGGAGAAGTTAAATCCAGCATGATCCCTCTCCAAATTCCAAATTATTGGAGTCCTTACTATCTTTAAAGGATGCATTACTTCATATTCATCACACATAAAAATCTTAAGAATGTGGCCGATGAAAATAAAGATGTTTTTAAAAGTAGCAATAAAATTAAGAAAAAAAGAATGTAGCTGATTTCAGAAGCTCTCAAAAGAAAACTGTTTTTAAATATATCTGAGATTAATGTGTTAATCATAGCAACACAAAAAATGATTTTTGTTTGACACACAATGGTCTAAAAGTATATAGGAAAACCATACATATCAGCATCACTAAATAAAGGAAGTCTTTGCATTTGAATCTCTGATGCTCTCTTTCCAAGCTTTCAAATTTTATGCAGCAGAGAACAGATGAGTTGCTCAGTCTTGTATTGCCAATTTTCTGGAAAAGAAATTTGCTTTTAGAAAGGAACAGGTTGATCTGTGCTGAAAGAGAAAACAGATACAGCAGAGGAAATAAACTGAAGTGCTAAATGAACAAATTGAGGAACACATGATTGACTGAAAATCTTGTTAAGCAAATGTTCAGATACCACACAATTCATTATTTAATAGAAATTTGGGCTATTGTGAAGAGGTAGGTTAGGAGACTGGATAAGGGAGGCTGTGGTTATGAGAAAAGAGAATGGGACAAAAGGGGGTAGTCCAGGAAAGAAGCACTAACAGGAACAGCCAACAGGAGAGGGGATAAAGCCAGAGGAACAGAGTTAAAATTGTGGTAAGTATAAATTAAGGTCAGGGCAATTAGAGACTACATTGTAGATAGATACATAGATATGGGCAATGAGAGACTTTATAGACATAGAGACAAACATATAGACATATGTGTGACTATATATGTAAATACACATTTGCGATTTCATCTTAATTTAATTTAAAACAGCTACTTTAGGTTATTAGGTGCCTATTAGATGCTGAGGCTCCAATGATGAAAAATCATAGTTTCTGTTCTCTGGATTATCCAACAGCTTTGCAGAGCAGGGCTGGGGAACTATGATATGAATATAAGTTAATTTGAGGGAACTAGGAACTGAGGAGAATTAGGCAAAAAGATTTTTAAAAGTTTAAAGAGAAAAAAGATACCTTTACCTGGAGTTGGGAAGGATGGGATAAGAATTTTTAAAAAGGCTTTATAGTTATGCTACCATTGTCTTGAAGGATGGAATAAATGGGGTCTTCCAGGAGATACCAAGTACGAGAATAGAAGTGAATATGAATATCAAATTTGCTAGGCCAGACACAATATCCAGTTCAAGCATTTATTGAGTACCTACTAAGTGCAAGATATTGTGATATTTAAAGAATGAATAATGTACAGTTTCTGTCCTCTTGGAGAAAGAAGGAAGATGTCTACAAATAATTATGAAATATAATAAGAGTGGACAAGGTTTGTTTCTTTTTGTCTCTATATCTACGTTACTTGGCACATTGTAAATAGGAAAAAGAGAGTAGGTATTTACATAGCACTTACCACATCCAGATACTCATACTAAATGCTTTACAAATATTAACTTATTTGATCCTCACAATAACCTTGGGAGGCAGGTGCTATTATTATCCCCATTTTACAGTTGATGAAACTAAGATAGATAAAAATTAAGTGACTTGCCCAGCATCACACAATAAGTATCTGATTCTAGATTTGAACTTATCTTCCTGTCATCAGGCTGGGAGCCCTTTTCATAGAACCACCTAACTGCCTAGGTGCTTGCTTGATAGGTGACTCCCTTCTCTTTCTTTGACGATGTCAGTGACATCAATAAAAATTGAGGTTACAAAAAAGAGAAGGGTCTTAGATTTTGAGGAGAAATCTAATCAAGTCAGTTTTGAACACAGAGTTTGAGACAATTGGATATTTATGCTTAGTCGTCCAGGAAGCAACTGAAGATGTGAAGTTTGAAGGTTGAGAAATCATCCACACACAGATCAATATAAAGTATCGTATAATATATGGGATAACTATAGGTTCTTGTATACAGATAAAAGATGGTCCCAGATAGAGGCTAGAAGGACACCCTCATGTGGGCAGTTGGGGATGGAGAGGAAGAGGAATCGGCTAACAAGACAAAGAGTTACCTGAGTTGGAGGAAAAGAACCAGGAGAATGTCATAGTACAGAATCCAGAGGACTAACAAGAAGCAGGGATTGGTTTGCAAAATCAAAATGAACTTTAAAAGGGGGGGGGGAAAGATTCAGTGTGACCTTTGGTGACCTTTGAGAGAGAGTGATCCAGGTTGCCGGGAGTTGAGTGAGTAGGTGAAGACAGAGTGGAAACAGCTAAAAGAGATAGCTTTGTAGAAATCTGGCAATTAAAGGAGAGATAGGGACAGTCTATAAATGGGTTAGAAAGGTCATGGGAAAGTTTCATTTAAAACTAAGGAGATTTGAAGATATTAGAGAATGGGGATAACTGCTAGAGCAAGACCCTAGAGGGGAAGGGGCAGAAGTGTAAGCTTCTATTGTACAATGGTCTTAAGGTTTTCCAGTTTGTATTGTACTAGCAAGGAGTCCTAGAACGCATTGGCATAAGGAGGAAGATGAAGTGGAAAGGGGAAAGGATGGGGCAGAGATAGAAACTTTGGGCAAGAATGCACTGTATAAAAGTAATTTATTGTTGTTTGTTAGCCTTGTTGGAGATGGAGTTTTCTGCTATGAATATGGGAAATAGAGATGAGGTTTCATTTGGAGGAATATAGAAAAGGTGTGGAATGTTCCCTGTAGGGAATTTTTTAGAGTGGAATAAAAGGATTGCTCAGCAGTTTATGTTAAGTAATCCTCAAATCCTTAGTTTAGAGATAAATTTTTTCTCATTTCAATAAAAGCCTCATAAAATTTAAATATGCTTAGATTTAGAAAATCTAACAACATTTAGATTCCATAGAGGATTGATCCATTATGAAGTAAAATTGGAGAATTGCATCTCCGAGCCTTTTTTTTGTTGTTGCTCTAAAAAGGTTTCTTTTGTTAGCATGCTTTATTTTTTTCCTGAGCCAGATTAATTCATTTGCAGACCACTATTAATCATTGAGACCTTGACATTCTCACAAGGGTATAACTAGATCTACTGCCATCCCACTCTCTTCCTCTTCCTTCCACTGATTTCTGACCATTAAAACTTGCTTCCCCAGATGTCACAACACGATAGACTCCTCTGTCTTATTTTGGGCCTGGCTCTACTACCAGAGGTCTTGGATCAAAGCAGCCTTATAAATATTCTCTTCATTCCAGCAGGGTAGTTGATCTGACCCAGAACAGGCAACGGATTTAGCCCCACTGTGCTCCATCTCTGCTCTGAGAGGCTCCAGAACTGAGCTTTGTTCCTTGTTATTATTAGAGTGGATGAACTTTCCTAGGCATTCCAGAGGGTCCTGGACCAGACCTCTGAACCAGGGCCACTCTGTGACTTCAAAAGAAACTTTCTTTCTTCCTTTTTTCCATTCATCCCATTAGTTATCAGAAACTTAATTGCCACAAATGGAGGTGATTGGTCATATGTCCTGCTTCTAATAATTTTGGCTATGGATTGTTGCTGTGCATCCTGTTCTGCAACACCACTTATGGTTCACACTTACATAGTACTTTAAGATTTACTTCCTACTTTCTTCCTAATAGTCCTATGAGTATATGCATTTATAAATGTATATATAAATATGCTTAGATTTAGAGTGGAATAAAAAGATTGCTCAGCAGCTTATATTAAATAATCCTCAAATCATTTTTTTTTTAAAGATGAAGACATTGCTGTGGAAAGTGCAATTATTTGCTTAAAAGATCCCACTGGTAGTAAGTATCCAAGCTATATCTTAAGCCAGCATCACACCTACCTCCACTTTTCCTTCTACTGTTCCATAATGCCTCTTCAAAGGCTTTTGCCTAATTCTTTTTCTGAGACTCTTAGATCATGGCCGTAAACCCTTACCTTCTTGGCTTTCCATGGTGTTGGCCATGCCAATTACTATTCCTAAATCATTCCATCCATCTGCTTTCTCAGTTTCTGCTTCTGGCTGTAGAGCATTTCTGGAGAATGTCCCAGAATTGTACAACCCAGAATATGACAAATCTGAGCCATCTAACCCCAGCTGGGCCCACATTGTTGCTTGGCAGCTTCTTTATTAATCTCTTGTTAACTGCCCGGCTCATTACTTACTGAAGTTGTTCCAGACCTTGTTTTTAAATACCCCACTTTCATCTTCCCCTCCAAAACTCTCAACAGATAACTTTGCCTTTTACTAAGAAAGATCATAAAAGGGCATCAGATATAAGCTTTCTCCACCTTAAAATCTCTTTCCTGGTGCCTTCTATCTTGTCATCCTTCCCCCTTATCTTAGAAAATTGGAGTCTTAGGGATATAAATAGGTTGGGGGACTAGAATGCAGGACTAGTTCTAGAGTGATCCACAAGAGTAGACTGAGCCCCATCCATGTGTTCACTCCATCTCAACCCTTCTCTGTTCTTCCAGGGATTTTGTTCCTATCCCTATTCTCCCCATCCTACTTGTAGGATCTGTGTTTTCTTCTGTTGTTCTTGTTAGCCTATTAAACAGGTCAGAATTTTCTCCACTTGAAAAAAATTGTGGTTTTATTAATTTGATTGCCTCTTCAAATTGCCATCTTATTTGCTTTGCTTTCGTTACTAGTTTTTAATAAAAATAATGATAATGCCAACAATTGATGTATCTAATACTTTAAAATTTGCAAATATTTGAGTGAGGTCAGCAAATTAAGTTACATGCTTTTGGTCACCCATCTCATTAGTATTAGAGGCAGGATTTGAGCCCTACTCAGCCCAATTCAAAGACTAGTATATTTATTCCGTGGAGACATCCTTGACAGCTCCCTCTTCCTTTTCCTGCCTTCTTCCTGGAGGCATTCTCTGAGCAAGAGTCCTTGACTCTCTCTGTTCATCTTTCTTGTCAGTCTGCTACAGAAAATTTCTTTTCTCAAAAGTTCAACCCTAAACTTTATGTAAATGACTAATCTATACCCTCAGCCCCCCAAACCAGATTGTTAACTTTTTGTGCATCATAGACCCCTTTGGGAGCCTAATGAAGCTTGAAAACTACTTCTCAGAATCATGTTTTGAAATAATTGAAGGAAATGCTAAATCTCAACTAGAAAATTATTTGTCTATCTAAATTCACAGACTCCCTGAAATCTATAAATAGGTCCCTTGAGAGGCCCATGCTAAGAAATACTGCACTAGATCTATATTTCTGATTGTCTTGTTGATGTCTCCATCTGGAAACCCTGCCTGTACCTAAAATTCAATGTGTCCAAACAAAAACTCATCAGTTGTACAGTTAACAAAACTCTTTGCATAAGTATTGTTACTTAATCATTTGCTGGAATCATCTTTTGTGCCCAAAATTATGTCATAAGCTTCTTAAGATATTAAAATTCTTTTGCATTCTGCAACTTCTACTTTTGTTTATTCCAAAAATAAAATAATTTAAAATTAAATCCAATTAATAAGTACATAATATGTGAATCAATGATAGTCTAGATTTAATATATGAGGTGAGATCATTTTAGGACCAAACTAAATATTATATATAAAATTTAATATTTCTAAATTTAGCAAACCATAAAGAGCACAGAATAATAAATATTCCTGAGATTTTAATCTTCTCTGAAAGTCTCCTCCCTTAGGTAATTTTTTTTTGATAGAGAAGCATTTTCTTTCTTTTTTTGTTTTGTATCTACCTTTTTACACAAATAGTAAGCATTTATTAAGTACCTTCATACTAATGAAGCTAAACACTGGGAATATAAAGAAAGGCAAAAGACAGGCTTTGCCCTTGAAGAGTCTAACTGGGTAAACAATATGCAAGCAACTATGTACAAACCAATAATGTAAGGATAAATTAAAGATAATCAACAGAGGGAAGGCAGTAGCATTAAGGGGGAGCAGGAAAAGCTTCTTATGAATGGGGTTTTAGCTAAGATTTGAAAGAAACCAGGTAGTGGAGATGAGAAAGAACAGGATTGTGATGGTCATGGAATATGTCACTGAATATTAATCACAGCACAGTTATTGAAAATGTCTGGAATCTTGCTTGAGGAACTATATAAGAAGGCCAGTTCATGGGATTATGGAGTATGTGGTAAAGAAGTAGAGTAAAATGTAAGTAGGAAAAGTAGGAAAGGGTCAAATTGTGAAGGGCTTTATTTTTCTTATTCAGCATTTTTATTCTCTAGTTTAAACACACAGTGAATAAAAGTCAATCATTAGACAAGACTGTCATTAATCACATACATTCTTGGAGTTTCTTCTTTCACAGATTATATGACCTTGCAAGTGTGAAGAGTTCCCAAAGAACTTGTCAGACAGTGAGAATTTACAAGATATTTTGTTTGTTCCCCAAATATAGATGATCATTATTATTTATCTTAAAGAAAAATATGCTCAATTAAATACTTAAGACCATTTTTAAAAATTCATAATGATAAAAGGATTACTCAAATTCAGAATTTGTGAAGGGGTTTAAAAACCAGAGTATTTTCTGTTTGATCTTGGAGGTGATAAAACCTCCATGATATGTTTAGAACTGTGCTTTAGGAAGCTCACTTTTATACCTAAGTGGATAAACTAGAATGAAGAGAGATTTGTGACTTATTGCAGTAGTCCAAGTGTGAGGTGATGAGGGCCTGCCTCAATTTGGTGGCAGTGTCAGAGAGAAGGGGATATGTATGTGAGTGTTACAAAAATAAATTCAATAAATCTTGGCACCAGATGGAGGGAGTGAGAAAGTAGTTGAGGATGACACTAAGGTTGAGAGCTTTAGTGACTAGGATTATGGTGCTGCCTTCAATAGTAATAGCAAGATTCAGAAGGAAAGGATCTTTGAGGATAATGAATGTGTTGTGTCTAAGATGTCTGCAGGACATCCAGTTAGATGATATGCAATAAGAGTTGGAAATGTGGGGCTTGGAGGTTATGGGAAGATTAGGACTAGATGATTAGATCTGAGAATTATCAGTATAAAGCTATTCATAGAGTTCATGGGAACTGATAAGTTCACCAAGTGAAAGAGTATATAGGGAGAAGGGAAGAGGACCCAGGACAGAGCCCTGGGGGAAACTCACCTTCACTGAGCATTACCTGGATAAAGATCTAGCAAAAAAGGCTTGAGATGGAAGTCAGACAGGTAGGAGGAGAACTAGGATAGGGTAGTGTCATGGAAACCTAGAAAGAAGATGATTACAAGGGGAAAAAATGTGATTAGCAGTGTCATAGGCTGCACAAAAAGGCAATTGAAGTCATTAAATATTTTAGAGAGAGCCGTTTCAGTTGAATGTTAGTCTGAATTCAAAAGGTAGGATTAAAAAGAGTAAGAGTGAGAGGAAAGTAAGTGGAGGCAGTTGTGGCACAGTGGGTAGAAAGCTGGGCCTGTTCAAATTCTGCTCTACTGACTTACTAGTTATATGACTCTGAGCAAGTCACTTGAATTACTGTCTGCCTCAGTTCCCCAAACTGTAAAATGAGAATAATCTATCAGGGTTGTTTGGGGATCAAATAAGTTAATATTTGTTAAAAAGCACTTAGCATAGTCCCTGGCACATAGTAGGTGCTATATAAATGCTTATTTCCTTTCCTCCCCTCCCCTACCTCCCTAGGAGGCGTTAATTATAGACACCATTCTCAAGAGAATAGCTGCCAGAGGGAGAAGCTGTGAAATGATAGCTAGCAGAGATGAACAGACCAAGTGAGGATTTTTAAAGGATGGGGGAAGACATAAGCATGTCTTTAGACTATAGAGAAGCAGCCAAACACAGAGAGATTGCAGATAAGCCAGAGGGCAGGGATGATGGCTGGGGCAATCTGCTGGAGAAGCTGGGATAAAATGGAATCACTTGTGCAGACAAAAGGGTTTGCTGTGGCAAGAAGAAGGGCTGCCTCAATGTGTGAGATAGAGGTGAAGTAGGAGACAGTGGTAGAAGGCATCTGAGTGATATGAGGTGAAAAGAGGAAGAGAAGAGGAAGCTCATGGCAACAGTTTTGTTCCCTCCTTTCCATTATCAGGGCATTTCTCCTGGTTTAGGCCCTCATAATTTTATGGACTAGCCCAGTGGTCCTCAAATTTTTTAAATAGGGAGCCAGTTCATTGTCCCTCAGACTGTTGGAGGGCTGGAATATAGTAAAAACAAAAACCCACATTCTCTCCTCCCCTCAACCCATTTGCCATAGCCCTGGGGGCTGCATAAATGTCCTCAGAGGGCCACATGTGGCCTAGTGGCCGAAGGTTGAGAACTCCTGGACTAATGTAATGGCCCCTGATGGGCATCCTAACTCAAGCCCAATCCACCCCCCATTTATCTTGCCTTGGCTTCCAAATGAATCTTTCTAATGCACAATTCTGAGCACATGTTTCTTCTAATGTGAAAACTTCAGCAAGTCCTCAGTCCCTAGCACATGAAGTCTAAACTCATTCTGATGTGCAAAGACTTTCATAGTCTTCTTTTAATCTCCTGGGCTGAACTTGGTCTTCCTTCCCTCTCCTCCTTCTCTCTTTTCCCTTCCTTCTTCCCTCCCTTCTTCCTTCCCCCTCCTCCCCTTCTTCCTTCTCCTTCCCCCCTGTCTCTTGTATCTCTGTCTCTTGTGTCTGTCTCTCTCTCTCTCTCTCTCTCTCTCTCTCTCTCTCTCTCTCTCTCTCTCTCTCTCTCTCTCTCTTTCTCTCTCTCTCTCTCTCTCTCTCTTCTCTCTCTCTCTCTCTCTCTCTCTCTCTCTCTCTCTCTCTCTCTCTCTCACTCTCTCTCTCTCTCTTTTCCCCACATACACACCCACGTGTTCTGTGCAGTTCTGCTTCCATACTTTTTTGTTCACTGTTTTTGCACAGGGGAGTGATGTAATCAGAGCTATGCTTTAGGAAGATTAATCTGAATTGGAAGGGAGACAGCAGAAGCAGAAAGACCAGTTAGGTAACTATTACAGTCGTCTGAGAAAGAACTAATGATACCTGAATTAAGGCAGTTGTATTGCATTGATAGACTAGATAACTGGGGGAAGCAGATGGGAGATGAGTCCCCAGTTTTTTAGCCTGGGTATCTTGGAAGTTAGCAGTGCTATGAAGAGAAATAATGCGGTCAAGCTACCATTCCTATAGTATTTAAAGGTTTGCAGAGCATTTTGAAAATATTTCATTGTATTCCTTACAACCTTAGAAAGTTGATGCTATTATTATCTCCATTTTATATTTGAGGAAACTGAGGCACAAATGGTTAAGCACCTTACTTAAGAATCTACCTGAGACCAGGTACATACATACATACAAAGCTACAAGGGATCTTGTGGCCATTTGACCCAACCACCTAATTTTACCATTAAGGAACTAATTTGTTCTGAGGAGATAAGTACTACTAATATACTCATTTTAGAGATGAGGAAACTTTGGCTCAGGTGGGTTGAATGACTTACCTGTGATCATATCACTAATAAGCACAAGAAGTGCCATTTGAACCCACTTTGATCCTCTTGCCATTGAACTCTCATATTGATCCAAATAACAGTTTTGAAAATTCTTCAGCTGACTAGATAATACAGTAGAACAGGTAACATAATAACTGAAGCAATGGAAATTGTTATGATTAACCAGAAACAAGAGGAGAGAAGAGGATCAAGGACAGAGTCTCGGAAAATAACTGCATTAGAGGGGTAGGAAATGGACCTAATAAAGGAAAATGGGGAACAAGCCATCAGAGAAGTATGAGGGCTCAGATATCAGTCTTCCAGAGTTGGGAGTGGGAATAACTAAGAATGTAACTTCCAGTGGGAATGAGGTTTACCAGTGTTAGGTACTTCTAAAACCTGAATTAGAATTGAGTCAGTACCTTTGGATTTGATAGTGCTGGAGGACATAGTCAACTTTTCAGAAAACAATTTCAGTGGAAGGGTGGAGGTGGAAACCAGATTGTAAAAGGTTCAGAAGGCAGTGGGTGGGAAGGCAGAGAGCCTGGATTTTTAGGTAGTTTGTCAACTAAGGAATAGTAGGATCAAGGAAGGCTGATTTTGGATTGGAGAAATGTCAGCATGTTTGTAGACAGAAGGGAAGGAAGAGAAGATATTGAAGAAGCATGAAAGGATGCTTTTGGACATACTTTAACCCTGTACCTTGAACACTATTCATCTCCCCACATCCTGCTATACCTTTCTAAAAACCAACAACTCTCCTCCCTGGACCTATTTTATCATAATCGGTCTTTCCTTCTGTGCACTGGGGCCAAAGCCAAGGATAAAATTCTAATCTCAGTGCTATATCCTGCCCTTTTTAGGCCTCACTCCTGCAGCCCTCTGGGAATAAAGGTCCTGTGTCCCCTTTACTGTGTCCTGGAGGATGGATCCTGTGCTATGTGCTGTAAGGTTGGGGTCTTCATCCTCACCTGTAATATTCCTGCTCTTTCTAGGTCCCAGACTCTGCACAGCAACAGAGAGCCCTCGCTGAAGAAACAAAGATGGAGATGGCATCCCTGGACACGGGGCTGGAGTCACCACCTGCTCTGCCCTGCAGCAGTGACTCCTCACTGGGGACCCAGGCTGGCTCTCTGAACTCTGAGTCCCTGCTTCCATTCCATGATCTCCAACCAGGTATTCAACTCCTCTGCCTCCCCACTCCCCCAGCCAGTGTGACCAAATGAGTTTCCATCTTCCATGTTTGTCTTTCTCCAGATTCTTAATTGTTAATGTTACTATTTTCAAGGACTCCCTGTATGTAAAAAATATGACTGGGATCTGCAGGACTATTTGCTTACTGAATGAAATCCCAGCTGTCCAGGACTGACTTCAGGGCCTTTCACCTACTTCTCCCCAACTCACTACTTACAATTCTGGTTTTCCTGAACCTGCCCATAAGACCAAGCTTCATTGGTTCCCCATGGCATCTAGGATAAAAGGCAAATTCTTGTTTTGACATCTGAAGCCTTTATGATCTGACTCCAACCTGTCTTTCTAGATTGATTTACCATTAATCTCTCCCCGGTCCTGTCTCCTAGTACTGGCACTCACTGTGCATTCCAGCCAAGCCCGCCTCCTTGCTTTCCCTTCCATGTCTTCATGACCCCCATCTCTCTCAGCCTTGCTGAGAAGACTTTCCCTCCTCCCTGCTGCTACTCAGAATTCCTTGCTCTTTGCCATGGCTTCATTCAGTTGTCACCTTTTACAACTCATCCTTCTTGATGCTTTCCCTAACCATTCAAAAATCACACTGTATATACTTTGAATGTCCTCTGTATTTATTTCCATGTACTCATTGCTTTTTCTCAGTAGAATGTTAGCTCCTTGAGGACAGGGATTGTTTCACTTTTTTTCTGTCTACTATCAGTGCCTGGCACATAGTGGGCACTTCACAAATGCTTTTGAGTTACCTATCTTGCTCTTTTCTGACTCCTGTACTTGCCTCTCCCTGGGCATTCTTGTTGCCATAGGCCTCCCTTTGCCAAATCACCAATTCACACCCCTCTCTTTCAGTGAATAAATGAAAAAGCATGTATTAAGTATTTACAATTTTCAAAGCATTGTGTTAAGCATCACAAATACAAAAAGAAAAACCAGACAGCTTGTTGTCAAGGAGCTCCCATTCTGATGGGAAAATACTTCAGCTGCATGTTAGCTGGGAAGACTCAGTAGTTCTTAGGGTGCTTTTCTTCAGTCTTCTCCAGAAGTTCTTTCCTCCAAGGAATATTGCCTGATTATTCCTCCCTAGCCCAAAATACTTAAATATTTCTATTGCTTTCTTTACTTTTTACTTTTATTTTTTTCTATTGCTCTCTTTAACAAACACATAATTCATTTGTACCATATTGATTTGATCACATCTCTTAAGTGTTTCTCAAATCTCCTGACAGACAGTTCTGTTAGAGAGAACTTCCAAAAAACTGAATTCAGCTTGGCCTCTTCAGCAAAAGATATTTGTGAAGCACCCGAGTAGAAATGAGTTATTTTCACAGCTGAGCCAGGTGGGCAGAAGAGGGGCAGGTCAAGGCAGGAAATAAATATACAGAATTTTCTATGCAATTGAAAGCAAGAGTAGGTGAGGTTTAAAAGGTACAACATAAAGAGAAAAGAATAAAGGGTCCTGCAGGTCAGAGATATAGATGGCCCCCACTCTGAGAAAGAGAAAGGAGAGTCACCAAATGAAATGAAGAAATAGAAAGAGAACCAGGAGGCACGAGCTTCTTGTAATCTGAGAACCTTAGAGTTACCAGGGTTCTCAGAGACCCTTACCTGAGGAGGAATATTACAACAACGTCTCTGTCAAAATAAGTCATCCAGCCATCCAGCTTCTGTTTAAAAATCCTCTTAGAGCATGTCTTGCCTCCCATGATACTTTATTACTTTTCTTATCTCATGGGATACCCCTTTATATTTTTCTATGACTCAATTGTTCCTTCATCTGAACCAATCTACCTCTCTCCACCTTCTGTCTCATTACTTGTTTTTCTACCTGGGTAGGACAAGTGTCATATCTTTTCCCCAGAACTGCCTTCACATACTTGAATACAACAAGTGAGATAACTGGAAAACATGCCATACAAGTATCTATTGAAGGGACTAAGAACTAGAAAAGACTTAAGAAAAACATGATATCATCTTCAGATAGTTGCAGAAAATGTGTAACAATGATTAGTTTTTTAATGATGTTTAACTCTTTTTCAGTGAACAAAAATCTATTTTTTCTTCTTCCTATCATTTCTCCCTCTTCCACCCCACTTTGGGAAAGAAAAGAAAAACAAAAGCAAAGTCCTTGTAACAAATATACATAATCAAGCATCGCAAATATGCCTAGTCAAGCAAAACAAACTCCACATTGATCATCTTCAATATACATATCTGCATCTTATATCCATCACATCTTTTAATGGGTAGTTCTACTTTTCTTGGCCCCAGAGGACAGGACTGGATGCAATAAGTAGAAGTAATAGAGATGTTGATTTCAGCTCAATTAAAGGAAAAACTTCTCAACAGCTAGAACCATGCATAAATGAACTAGGTTACTTAAAGAGGTGGTATGTCCTCTTTCAGAGGGAGGCTATTCATCAGAGGCAGAATTATAATTTGTGAATAGTATAGAAGGAATGCCTGGTCTAATAATGATTATACTAAATGGTTTCTGAGAACCCCTTTTACTCTTAAACTTTGGGTTTTTCATAATTGTAGATGATCAGTTGTTCACCAAAAATAAAATTCAAGAAGAGAGACAGTATTAACGCTGGCCTCAGCATACAAACATACAGAATAAAAGATAAACTAGAGTTGTTAGCACAAGATAATAAGTACTATCTTTTGAGGCTGAATTTGATATAATTCTTATTCGAATCTGGCAATAGATTTGTATCCATTAATTCTAAAGGAAATTATTAAATAAATTCTACTACTGAGTTGCATTGTATATCACAAAGATGTACTCATGGGAAGAAATTGTTGAACCATGGAACAGAAGCATGATGAATATTTGGGTGAGTATCAGTGGAGGGAGAAACAAACAATATGTGAAAGAGTAGCATATAGACATCCTGGCCACAAGAAGGGAATGAACAATGGATTCCTGAAATTATTTCACAAAGCTGCAGGGAGATGATAAAGTAATGGTGGGGGGACTTCAACTATCTAGGTACCTACTGAAATAGTGTTAAAAGAGTATCTATCTCTAAATTCTTAACTTTCTATAATGAGAATTTCATTCTTCAAAAGGTAGAAGAAATGATATGGGGAAGTGGACCTACTTCTGAGGAATAGAGAAAAAATGAGTTGCCAAAGTAGACATGATGGTGCCTTCTGGAGAAAGTGACCACTCCATCACAGATTTCATGATAGAGAGTTGGGGGAAGATGAGCGTAATCTATTCATACTTCAAGATTTGGCGGGAGGAGAGTAGATTTCAAAGATTCCCACCAGAATTCTACAAGGAGAGATGGCTTGAGAGAATGCCATGTTCTAAAGAAATAAATCCTGGGTACACAAGCTGTTCTACTGGGGGAAAAAGAAGCTTTCAAGTGAGACCTGTATGGATACACAGGGAACTTGTTGGCCAGCTTAATTTTTTTTTAAATTTACATAGGTTTCATGTGCATTCCACCAAGATGCCTCCTTGCTTTCCCTTCCATATCCTTGTGACCCCCATCTCTCAGCCTTGCTGAGAAAACTTTCCCTCCTCCCCTCTGCTGCTCAAAATTCCCATATAGAAAAATACCCATTTAAAAATTGGAATGAATAGCTGAGAATGAAAAGAGTAGCACAGTCCTGTTAAGAACTGTCAGGATGCTTAGAATAAATGGAAGTTGGCAAAGATTGCTAAAACCAACAAGCAGGACTCCTTTAGTCACATTGGGGGACAGATTAAGGGAAGGATTATATTACTTGGGGTAGATGATACAAAAAGAGGAAAAGGCAGAAAAGAAAAATACTCCTTTTCCCATTTTCTCTCTTAAAAAGTATAATCTTCAAATAGGATTAAAGGAGAGGAATTGTACTTGTAGTTTTATTCACATAGAGACTTCTGAGATGAGGAAGATCCTTCTACTGATTCAAGCTGGCCCCTTCTCTGCAACTCAGTGTTAGAAAGTTGTCTAAAACAGAGAAGCTCAATAACTTGCCCAAGTCATGCATTCAATATGCATAAAAGGTAGGTCTTGAACCCAGGCCTTCTTGACTCCAAGATAAACTCTCCACTAATATGCTGCCTAAAATAAAATTGGCTATCAAGGAACTGAAACCAAGGAGGTTCAGGTCCAGAAGCCCAGACAAATTATATTGAAGTCCTTGATTTGCTATGTGATTTCTAAGCATTTTCAATGATCTTTGAAAGGTCCTGGAGAGCCAGGCAAGGTTGTACATTCAGCCACTGAAGTAAAGGATCTCTTGAGCTAAGGAATTTTGAACTGCAATGAGCTAATCGAGTTGGCTATTCATACTAAGTTTGGTCATAATGGTGAGCCACTGAGATTATTTTTTCTTTTTAAAAAGATTCTTTATTAAAAGGGATGACTCTGGGAGAAACAAATGATGTAGGGGAAAATTTAGGCCTTGTAAAAACAAAAATATCAGTTAAAAGTTTTAAAGCAAAACAAAGGTGTTTATATTTTACACTTGAGACAACAATAAGCCTGTGGAGTTGATAGAGTGAGAGAATGATATGGTCAAATCTACACTTAGAAAAAATTAATTTGGGAGAAGCATGGAGGATAGACTGATATAGAGAGAGACAGAGAAAACAGTTATGAATTGTAATAATCTAAGCAAGAAATGAAGAGGATCTGGATGAAGGTGGTAAGTATATAAGGAAAGAGAAGGGGTTGGAGATATGGAGGAGGTAGAAATGGAAGATTCAGCAATTGATTGGTTATGTGGGATGAGAGAGTGAGAGAAATATAGGATCATGCTAAGATTACAAACTTAGAAGACTTGGAAGCAAGGTGTCTGACAGAAATAGATTTTGGAAGAGGGGACAGATGTGGGGGGTGGAATAATGATTTTGATTTTGGACATGTGGAGTTTGAAGTGTATCTGGAATGCTCAGTTTGAAATGTCTAATAGGCCATTGGTAATACAACACTGAAGTCCTGGAGAAAGACTAGAGCTATATATTTGAATATTGGAGTCAGCTGCAAAGAGATGATAGTTAAACCCATGAAAGAGAATGATGTTATGAAAAAGGAGTATATAGAGAAAAGATCTAGAACAGAAACTTGGAGAAGCAAAAGAGATTGAGAAGATGCAGTCAGACAGTGAGATGAGAACTAGGAGAGACTATCCCAAAACCCAGAAGGGAGAGATTACAAGTGATTTAGGAGCTCAACAGTGTCAAATGCAGAAAATAGATTGAGAAGGATGAGTGAGAAAGGAGAAAGTGCAGTTAGGGGAAGAATTTGTCCAGAGTAGGGACATAGAAGTACATGAAGAATGAAAGGAACTAGTGAAGGGAAGGACATGGCATGAGTGTGGGACATTGTAGAATTAGGGACATTGGCCATTTGGAAAAGGATAATATTTCTTCTATACTAAAATTCTACTCCAGTGCTTCACTTGCTATAGAGTGGACATGACCATTCTGAAGATGATGCTATTGGAAAGCAAGCCCTGCATGTACTTGCCTACCAAAGAGCAGAAGTTCTAAGGGCAACATGATATTGTGGTCAAAGTGCTAGAGTCAGAGTCAGGTAGAACTGGATTCAAATTCTGTATCCGACACTTCCTATCTATGTGATCCTAGGTTGCTAACAACCTATCTGAATCTCTGAATCTGAACATTTGTTAAGGGGAATAATAATTAAGTACCAAGTTATGAGGCAGCTAGGTGGTACAGTGGATGGAATGCTGAGTCTGAAATCAGGAAGATCTGAATTTAAATCCTGTCTCAGACACTTAGTAGCTATGTGATCCTGGCAAATCACTTAACCTCTCAGCTTCAATTTCTTCATCTGTAAAATATGTAATAGTACCCACCTCCCAGGGTTGTTGTGAGGATGATCAAATAGAATAATATTTGTAAAGCACTTTGCAAACCTTAAAGCACTATGTAAATGCTAGCCATTATTTTTAAAAGATAATGTATGAATTATATTTTGAAAGCTTAAGTACTATATAAATATCAGCTTTTATTATCATCATCATTATTATTAATAAAGGATTGAGTACAGGTCTATTGGTTGACTTTGCATCTGTTGTCTGAGGATCAGACCATCTAACTTCAGAGACACCTATCAAAAGTTGGTTACAGCAATTCATTAAATTGTCCCCAAGGTATACTGTCTCCTTTGGTGGTAGGAGTGTTCTCATTTGTGAGGGTAGAGATTCTTGAAGTAATGAAGTGTTAACAGTTCCATCTGTGCATATGGTTTGGTGGTTAAAAGTGTTTTATCTGTGTAATTACTTATCATTCTCATACTAGTTCCGTAAAATAGCAAGTCGTGAGAGATTTCCACTTTATCTGTGGGGAAATTGAGGATCAGAGTTTCAGTGATTTGCCCATGATCATATTGAAAGTTAATAAGATTTTAGCTATAATTGTAGACCCTAGGCTTTCTAACTTCAGAGATGACTCCTTTTCACTGAACATTCATGTACTCATGTAGAAGAATTAGCTGCTGTTAGATAATAGTCATGAAGATGTAAGAAAGTATGCATGATGAGTAAAAGAGTTTTGTAAAAGAGTTATTGATAAGGAAAAGTGGGCATAGGAAGCCTTTGATGATTTATTAATGAGAGCTGACATTATTTGAACCCACCTTCATGGGTCACTGGAATCTAATTAATCCTCCTTTATTAGTTCTTCTTATCAGGTTCCCTTTGCTTTCTCTGAGTACAACTCAGGCCTTTTATTCACTTCTCTCTACTTCCATCTTGTTCCCCACCTTTCCTCAGCCCCAAATGTTCAATAGCATGACCAGAATAGGTAGGACTATTCAGTTAAATCCATGAACCTGAAGTGATCCAGGTCTGCTCATTTCAGGGACTTCCTCCGGTAGCCCTTTTGGGCATAGAAGCCAAAGGCTATATGGTGAAGCTGAGCCAGAGTGGGCCAGGATAGGGGACAACGAAATTTGGGTCACTGAATAAGCATTTTAAAAAGTGTATTTAGAGAATTGAAGGGAGTTTCATCTTCTAGGTAACATTTCCAGTCTGTCACCTTTATTCTGATCTCTTATCATAGTCTCTGAAGCTCTTCCCACCTACATTTCAGTCACTTACTACTCCCATTGTCCTTACACTTCCAAGGAACTCATTTCCCCCATTTACACCTTTACACATTCATTATGGCTTTTCTTTTCATCTGACCTCCTCTATACTTCTCATGTTCTTCAGATCAGCCACCATTCCTATTCTGTGCATTCTCCTCTGGGGGTCTCTCCATCCTCTATGACCACTCCATTTCCCTCATTCTTCCCTAACCATGATGGTGGCATATTGACATATTGATGTCCCATAGGATTGTCCTTTCCTTCCCAACCAGTTTCTTTTCTTGCATAGTAAACAAGGGGTAATATTTTCATTTTCATTCATTTTTTCAGATTGTGACACCAACACTGATTTCAAGTTGTTGACAGTTAAAGAAGAAATTTTTGAAGAAGAGGACTCACAGGTGGTAATATTAGAAAGACTCATAGGGGATGTTCCCCAGGCACCTGAATTTGGAGAAGGGTGTGAACATGAGGAAGGGTTGGAACAACACTGGGGAATTCCAGAAGGAGATGGGCTAATCAAATCACTTTCCCAGGAGAGGAGTTTTAGACCAGTGACAGTGGTCCACAAGAGTTCTCCCAAGGAGATTAGCCCAGAATGTTATGAGTTTGGCAGAAGCTTTAGTCTGAATTCAGACCCTGTTATGTATCAAAGAATTTCATCAGAAGAGTGGTCTCATCAGCTTGATAATTGTGACCAAAGCTTTAAACAGAATTCTGATTTAATCAATTACCCAACCATCCATGTATCTGAAACATCCTGTCAATTTAATGAATATGGGAAAATCTTTAGTCAGAGCCCAACCCTTAATGAACATCTGGGAGTACAAACTGAGGAGAAACCCTATGAGTGCAATGAGTGTGGCAAGTCCTTCAGGGGAAGTTCAGATCTTATTCGACATCAAAGTGTTCATACTGGAGAGAAGCCCTACATATGTAATGAGTGTGGGAAAGCCTTCAGCCAGAATGCAATCCTCAAAAAACATCAGCGATCTCATGTCAGCGAGAAACCCTATGAATGTAACGAATGTGGGAAAACCTTCAGTGTGCGCTCCAACCTTACACGCCATCAAATAAATCACACTGGAGAGAAGCCCTACATATGTAATGAATGTGGGAAAGCTTTCAACCAGAACTCAAGCCTTAAGAAACATCAAAGAATTCACAACAGTGAGAAACCCTATATATGCAATGAATGTGGGAAGGCCTTTAGGCGGAGTTCAAATCTTATTCAGCATGAGAGAATTCATTCTGGAGAGAAGCCCTATGGATGTCACGAATGTGGGAAAGCCTTTAGACGAAGCTCAAACCTAATTAAACATCATCGTATTCACACAGGAGAGAAACCTTTTGAGTGCCATGAATGTGGCAAAGCTTTCAGCCAGAGTGCACACCTGAGAAAACACCAGAGAGTTCACACTGGAGAAAAACCCTATCAATGTAATGAATGTGGGAAACCCTTCAGTCGAATCTCCAATCTTATAAAACACCATAGAGTTCATACTGGAGAGAAACCCTATAAGTGTAATGATTGTGGGAAAGCTTTCAGTCAGAGTTCAAGCCTCATCCAGCATCGGAGGATTCATACTGGAGAAAAACCACATAAATGCAATGAGTGTGGCAAAGCCTTTAGTTATAGCTCAGTCCTGAGGAAACATCAGATAATCCACACTGGAGAGAAACCCTATGAATGTAATGTGTGTGGCAAAGCCTTTAGCCATAGCTCAGCTCTAATTCAGCATCAGGGAATCCATACTGGAGATAAACCCTATGAATGCAATGAATGTGGGAAAACCTTTGGTCGGAGCTCCAACCTCATTCTTCATCAGCGAGTTCATACGGGTGAGAAACCCTATGAATGTAATGAATGTGGTAAGACCTTCAGCCAGAGCTCAACTCTCATTCAGCATCAAAGGATTCATAATGGCTTAAAGCCCCATGAATGTAATGAATGTGGCAAAGCCTTCAATCGAAGCTCAAATCTCATCCACCATCAGAAGATCCACACTGGAGAGAAACCTTATACATGTACCGAATGTGGCAAAGCTTTCAGCCAAAGCTCACATCTTATTCAGCATCAGATTATCCATACTGGAGAGAGACCCTATAAATGTAACGAATGTGGGAAATCCTTCAGTCAGCGTTCAGTCTTGATCCAGCACCAGAGAATTCACACTGGAGTGAAACCTTATGAGTGCAGCGACTGTGGGAAAGCCTTCAGCCAGCGCTCAAAACTCCTTAAACACCAGATAATTCACACCAGGGTGTGATCTTTTGAGTGAAATGGGCATGTAAAATACTTAATAACCAAGGGATCCAGAGTGGTTCTCTTTTCTGACTTTCCTATCTTCTTCTCTGTCAGTGGCACCACCATTCTCCCCATCATCTAGACTCAAAACCCTGGAATTATTACCTTACCCCCCCCCTCCTTTATCCCTCTATACTACTTAGTCATTAAGTCCTGTTTATTCTTTCTTTGACGTGTCTCATGTCTGTACCTTTATTTCTCTTCCACCACCAACCAAGCCCTTCTCTGGTGTCCAGTATTACCTCTAATGTTTTTATGTTGTGAGCAGACAACCATGCTATGTGGGCAACAAGTGATGAAATGGAATATATAAAGAGCTTACTATTGTAATGAAATAAAACCTACCAAAATTTAATCTGACATATTTAATGATATACATTATTATTGTTATTATTATTATTATTCTGCATGGTAACTAGACAAGCATTTATACATGGATGTAATTAGTATTACTCTTACTCAACTAAACCAAGTTTTTACAGTTTTTCTCTTGTTTTGTTCATTCTTTCAGCCTTTTTTAAAACATCAAGTTTCCCTTATGACACATATTGCTTAATCATGATCTCTCACACATTAAAAGAAAAAATTCACTTTTCAATGCTGTTCACAGCCAGCAGGAAATCTCTTAACTCCCATCTCCTCAAGGCCTGGAATGATGACCTCTTGAGCTTGTCCATAGGCAGCACATTCAAATTCTCCCATCTTTCCATGGTCACATTATTTCCAAATGATAAATCATTTTAAAGCAGCGAGGCCCTGGAATGCCAAGTTATAGTTGGGAAACCTGGGTCTGGTGCCACTCTAGACACTCTTCTGCTTGCTTAACCACTAGGTAACCTTGTGAAGGTACTGGGCATAGTGACAATTATCTCTGTCCTTGAGATTCTGGGTATGAGGGAGGAGGAAGGTAGACCTGGGATCAAGGTAGAAGTTCTTTCTCGCACTCCCACCCTTGATAACTTCCAGGCTCTGTCAAGCCAGACCCTAAGTCATCCTGTGAGGCAAGTAGAGAGCAGGGTTCATCCCCTATGACATCATCCCTCCCCCCTTTTTCACCTATGACACCTTGATCAACCATAACTAGCAATTTTTTCACCTTAAATGGCAGCAAAGACCTCAGGTGGTGTCACACCAGAGCTAGAGGCTGCCTAACTATTTCCTTTCCCCCTCACCCAGGAATTGAGAGAAAGACTTGGAGGCCAAGTTACTGTAAATCAACCTTTGCCCGGGGTCATTAGAGCCCTGATGCTAAAAGTGCTTCAGGAGTTTCATTCATTCTCAATCCTAGTAGTTGATTCTTTAAAGAAGACAGAATTTGCATTATTTCACAACAGAGAGAATAAAGATGAGGATATTCCTGGGAAAGGAGCTCTGTGACATTCTCGCTCTTTGTGAAGGTGTGGACAAGAAGATGTAAAATCAGTGACCACGGGCAGTGGGATAAGATTTAACCGCAGCCAGTTTCTCAACTTTGGCCACAGTGTAAGAGAGGTGACCGCTTCCTCTCACGTGGTAGGAAAGGTATTGGTTTAGAAATGAGGAAATATCGAGAGTTACAAAAATTGCTGTTCTAATACTGAAGCCAAGTAGCAAGTAGCTACCTTGTGAGGTACTGAATTCCCTGTTGCTGGAGTTGTTGGGAGGGCCTGGACTCCTGTCCTGGGAGCTTGGGACCTTTGTCCTTGATTGGCTTTAGTTTCCTCACCCACGAAAATATGTTTGGACCAGTAGTGTCCAAGGTCTCATCCAGTTCTATGCAAATTACTGAGATGGGGAGGGGGGAGGGGAGGCAGAAAGAGCTCAAAGAATCAAGAGTACAACAAAACAGGAAGTGCTCCTAAAGAGCATCCAGTGAAAATACATCATTCCCACAGTCAAAAACTGAAGCCCTTCCTCCACCTCAAAGCACAAAAGTTGGTAAGTAGGAGAGCACAAAGTTAAACTCATCTTCTGACTAGCGAGAGGTTCAGGGCAGTTTTCATTGTACTGCATCAGACATTTAGTATAACCCCGTGTCCTCATGAGCAAAAGCTGCTTTCTTCATCCTTGTTCCAGCCATCACTCAATGATAAGTTTAGCCATCTGGGGCTAATATAAAGTATCAGATGAGGGTGGAGTCCTAAACTGCATATACATATATGAATATATATAATTATACACATGATTAGGCAACTATTTTATTGAATTAATAAGCCATTTGGCAAAGAAGTGTTTGCTGTTTATGGCTAGAGCTGCTATTTTGATGTTTAACCTTCCATCACTGGGATCCACTCTGACCTTATATAACATTACTTATTTCTGTCTATTTGATACAAAAAATAATTCACTTTGCTGTACTGATGTAAGAAATGGACATGTTTTACTTATTACCACAAATTCTCAGAGTTGGATCTTTTCAGAAGGGGACTCAGAGGTCCAAATAGCACCTTTAGCATGCTTCCATTTTTAGAAGACAGACGTAACATTGAAGAAATTCAGGTGTGTGTATTGGGGGCGGGGGGGGGGGGGGGAAGAAGGATAATAGACTTGTCAGGCTAAGAACAAACAGCATTTTCCCTTCACTTGGAATTAATTTTGAGTTTGGATCCCATAGAATACCAGTGCACTTAGGAAAAAGAGATTGCTTCAGAATATAGTAATATCAGTGAAATTTGACAATAATTTTGAATACTGACTAGTGCAGTGACAAATAGAATTGCAGTGATAAAAGCAGAGATTGCTTTTGACTTTTTCTATTTCCAATCAAGTGGAAAAAAATAGAATGGATTTTTCAAAATAGGATTACTCAATCTAAATTGGGGAGATATTAGATTCCCATGGGCTGACCCAGAGAGAGAGAGAAGAGAGAGAGTGTGAGGGTGAGAGTGTCAAAGGCTTCTAAAACTTAAGCATATATAGGAAGCTGCTCAGTTCATGGAAAGAATTGAAATATTTGAAGGGCTGACAAGTGGAAGGGGAATTAAATTTGTTCTCGGTTTTAGGCAGATTTCAGCTTAATTTACTGGGCAATACCTTTTCCAAATGAAAACTCTAGGAAAGTAAACTTCTGGGAGAATTGGGGCTGCTCACCAGATTTTTTTAGGCAGAGGCTAGTTGGATAACCCCTTAAGGATACTGTAGATTAGGAGAATACACAATTCTTAATCAGATATAGATTGGATTATAATACCTCTGAGGCCACTCAACTCTGATTCTAAAACTTCTAAAATGTTTCTTTTAATTCAAACTATGGTATCAGTGGAAATTCTGAAGTCTCTGAGAGGCTACTGGTTGGCTGATTTCAGAAGTTTCTTCTCTTATGGTCAGACCTGTGACTTCCAAAGCCTCACCTCTTAATGCCTGAAGGGCCTCCTCCTACAAGATGTGGTGAGGAATTAACGAATAAAATCCAGACACATGACTTCTGTAGTCATCAGTGATCACAAACTCCAGCACCGTGCTTCTTTCCTTTCAACTAACATTGATTACTATATACAAGTTACATAGGGCTCTGTACAAGCATCCTGCGTCCCCTAGGAGCTTACAAAATAATGGACAGGGGAACAGGAGAAGGGTTGGTATGATATATCTATATCTATCTATCTATCTATCTATCTATCTATAGATAGATAGATATATGATATGATATATGATATATATGATATATAGATATATGTATGTCTCATATAAGTTAAATGAATCCAGAACTGGCTAAACAGAACAGAAGAACAGAAGTGGTCACCGGCTCAATGTCAGCTCAAAGGAAGATCCTTAGGAGAATGTCTAAGGCATCTATTCTTGCCCCTCACTGCTAAACATTTTTGGCCATGACTCAGATAAACACATAGATATTCTTACTAAGTTTGCAGATGGTGACAAACTAAAAGGGGCAGCTAACTTGTCAGGATTTCCCGAAATTTCAGATTATAATGATGGGGCAAATCTAATAAGATTTATAAATAAATTTATAAATAAAATTTAATATAAACAAATATTGGAAAAATTAAATGACATAGGCATGAAGCATAACTAGACAGTACTTGGAAAGAGATCTTGGAACTTTAGGGTGACAGGGCTACCCCCATAATTAAAACCAGCAGTCTGAGGCTACATTCAAAGAGTAATGGCTTTCAGAAGTAGTGAGATGATAGTCTGCCATGTCTGGTCTACTGAGATGTTCTGGGGTCCACATTTTAGTGTATCATTCTATTAAAATAATTAGCTCATTTCAAGCCTAAAGGGCAATATAATGGCCATGAAATGAATGAATGAAAAGTTATTTAATAAGTGCTTAGTATTTACAAAAAGCATTGTGCTAAGCCCTGAGAATTCAAACCGAAAGAACTCTCAAGGAGTTTACCTTTCAATAGAGGAGATAACATATATTTAAAGGTTTTTAGCTGCAAGTTATATAGAAGGATCCTGTAGTCCTTAAATTGCAGCAGCAAAGTAATTTGTTAATGTATCATCTTTAAAGTCATTTTCCATACATAAAATCATGTTAATGAAAATGATTGGATAAAAATCCATCTGGTAGATAAAATCATTATCACAAACCAGTTGATAATGTCAAGGATTTTGTTGGCAAGAATTTCTCTTCAGTAATTTCAGCACCTACTGGGTCAGTTGCCAAGCCACTTCTCCAAGGGAGTTGCTTCCCAGGATGATGGCTACATGAACCATCTGGAAACAGAAGTCTGGAGAGTGGTTTTGGTCAAAAGTTCTGGGGTTTAACCTGCCCATTAGTAACAACTGGTCAGCAGTTGGTGGGGGTGATCATGTTGAAAATGGCCCCCCTTTTTACAGTGATATCCAGTTCCCCTCCATCTTCATCAATGACAGCTATGGGGGTAGAACTAGAAGCTGGACAAGTGGTTTGGAGAGCACTGCTATTCCCAAAGTTCTTCAGTTAGGTCCTGGCCTCTATCCATCTGAATCTAATGGAAAATAATGGTTATGATCTAACTTACTCGAATAAGCTGGTTCCTGGTTTAATGTTCCACTTTAGAGAGGATATTTTAGACAAAAATTATAAGTTTAGTCACAATCACTCTGGGCCCCCAGCTAGGAATATCCTTAACATCTTGGCAGAGTTTGAGCTATCTGTCTAACTTTACATTTCTATTTCTAAGTTAGCTCTAGTAATTGAAACAAAAATCAATTTATTAGGAACATTTGGATAAAAGAATGGTAGATTATATTATGGTATTAGGAGATAAGGAGGTTGTGAAAAGAGCTAATCTTTTCTCAGAACTTCCTTCAGCCTGGGTACTCTGCTCTGAGATACCTTTAGAGCCATATCTCACTTCCCTACCACAGTTCAATCCTACTTTTGCTTCTTAGGGGTGTGCTGCAATGCCATGTGTAGATAACTTCTTGGACATGGCTGTGTTTCCTCAGCCTGTCAAAACACAATTCTTGTGCAACATCATCCCATTTGAAGGACTTTTCACTTAAAACCCATAATTAAAACAGAGTGATTGGGTGCCTTATTATTTCATTTGAGTGGGATTGAGTAAATCAATCACCCCATTTTTATATTGCCAAGGAAATTAACAAATTGAAAAGTGTAGAAGATGAAGAGGTTGGTGAAAAGCATCCAAATTAATGTCATAGAAGAAATAATTACAGTATTGGGGATGTTTTACCTGGTAAAGAGAAATCTTGTGGAGGTAAGCAATAAGATTGTAAGACATGCTAGTTTTCTTCAAATACTTAAAGGGCTATGAAGGAACAGGGATTGATTATATCTCTTTTGATTATGTTGATTATACTGCTTGGTCTCAGATGAGAATGAGGACCAATGATGACAAATATAATAGTGGATTTCAGGAGAACTCTTGATCTGTCAGAGCGCCTCATGAAATTGAGGGAAATGTACTTTGGGTTCTTTTTTTTTAAACCAATTATTTATTATAAACCCACAAACATAATCTTGAACAGAATTTCACATTAGAGACATTTGTAAGGATGGATTTTCTTGGCACAGAGGATAGAGCATTAGCCCTGGGTAGAACACTCAGGAGGACTTGAATTCAAATGTGACTTCAGACACCTACTACCTGTATGACCCTGGACAAGGCATTTTACCCTGATTTCTCAAAAAAAAATGGATTTGCTCTGAGTAAAAATTCAATTTCCATAAAACTGTATATCTTACAATCTATTAATTCAGATAATGACTGTACCTGTGATTTCATCAGTGTAAGCATAAGGCTCAGTTTTTTAAACTGTGGTTCATGACCCCATGGGGAGGTCTCATAATTGAATGTGGGAGTTGCAAAATTATGATTTATTATAAGAAAATGTTGGCTTTGTATACCTTTTTAAAATACCTATATATCCAGGGTTATGTAAAAATTTCTCAGGTGAAAAAGGGTCATAAGCAAAAAAAGTCTAAGACATCCTGACTTCTGGATGAGAAAACTCCCTTTACTAATCCAGGTCAGCCCCTTCTTAGCAATTTATAGAGAAATGTATATGGAGGAATGAGAGATTAAATAACTTGAGCTGTTCCCTAGTTCTGGGAGTTCTGGGAGTGGGAATTATGGGTGTTGAACCCAGGCCTTCATTGGTTTGAAACTCACTCTTAAGGATCACCATGTTATACTTCCTTTCAAGGACATGCTCTTCATTGGGATGACATAGCAACTCCTGCTCAAGCCTTATGACTCCCCATGACTGGTGACTAGTAACTGAGCAGTGAGTGTCAAGGGTAGTGGAATCTCCCTCTTGCACATGTGGAAACAAATCTTGGTTCTTTTTGACCTCCTCACCAGTCTTTCTTCTCCATCTGACTTCCAGGAAGGAAGGGAAGAAGATATCTTTCTCCTTCCTGTAATGGCAATAAGCCAGGGGCAGTGGGAACATATGCTGGCTTAGGTGAATCTAAGATGCTGTCCGGCTTCTTCTGTCTTTCTGTTTGCTTTTCTGAGTGTAGGTCAGGAAATATCAACTTTGAGAAATGGGCATTTCCAGGGCCCAGCTGCCCAGTGTTGCTTCTTGAAGATGAGTAACACTGCCAAGAGGATTCTGAAACACCAAACAAAGCCAAGGGTTGACGGGCCAGGAGATCTGGACCTTTTGAGTTGCCCAGCAGATCTGCCAAAGTGGATGTGAAAGAGCTGTCCAGAAAACCCACGAGGAGCCATGAGCCTTACACTAATGGGGGAAGGGATGCTGTGTGTATTAATATACATCTTTTGATATTATTTAATTCTTTGGCATTTTTGGTGGGGAAGAAAATGAATCACTTTCTTATACCTAGAAAGCATATGATTTCTTTCCTATCTTCCTTGTCACAGATAGAGTAATACTAGCAACTGGTCCTAGAAATCAAATAGAGAAAACAAAATAGGGGTATGGAAATATTCTACAAGGGGGAGAAAAAGAGATGTATTTAAGCAGAGGTAAATTGCCTACCACAAATGAGCCTTACTGACAGGGAGGCCCCCAAAACCACAGAGCCCAGTATGTGGACATGGGAACATATGCTTACTGGATGAGCTTGTGTCCCTGGCTGTCTTCTGATTTCCTCTTTCCTTCACTAAGCCATTAATTTTTCTGAGGCAGCTTGGAAAATTGGGAAATAATTGGATTTTGGAGGAATTTCAAAATTCCAGAGGGGTTTTAAAAAATTGACTTAAAGGAAAAACTAGGTCAGGAGACAGATTAGAGCAATCTTTTTTTTTTTTTAATGGAAATGGTGACTTACTATTATGCCATTGGCAGAGCTGGTCAGCTTGTTTCTCATTCTCTGCTCTTCTAATGCTTCTAGTACCTTCTTGAGTTTTATTGAGGCTTAAAGACAATTTTCACGGCTTAAATATTCATTTTGGGGGATATCATTTCAGACATTGAAAGGACAAATGAAAGGCGGATGCAGGAATTATCCTTAGCCTCAGAAACACTCAAGAGAGATAATTGTGAATGGGGAGGAGTGAGTCAATCAAGTCTTGACCTACCTTTTTCTGGTTAGCAGAAAACAAAAGGACAAATTATTATCAGTGGAGCTAAAGGTGGGTTGGCTCAGTACTTTTTACTATCAAGGGAGAAAAGCCCTAATGGCAACAGAAGCAGAAGTAAAATTAAACCTCAATTTGTAAAGCTCTGAGTTTATAGTTAAAAGTTAATTTCATCTCCATGGATAGGAAAGTATTATGGAAAGAGATGTCAGAGTGAATGATGAGCTGTCCCCATAAGGGTAGTTAAATGGAAGGATAATGGGCAGTGTTACCTTAGAGATATGTAATCTCTTTCCAAGTTCCCAGTATTCCTAGAAAATGCTGTGTTGGCAATGTGAATGGCAAGCTTTGAAAGTGGAGCTACAAATAGAAGAGATACTTTTTGACTGCAAATGATAGGATACTAAAGGAAGAGAGCCAGGAACAGCTGGTTCCCTGGTTTGGTTAGAATTTGTGAATAAAAGAGAGCATTGTGAAGATTAAAATTGTTCCATGTACAATAAAAGAGTCTGAGGCAGACTGGACAAGTCACTTAACCCCAGCCTCAGGGAAAAAAAAATAGTATACTAGCGCCTTAAAGGATGAATTTAGTTTGTCTTTGCATCCCCAGTGCCTGACATAGTGCCCAGGGTCACACAGCCAGGAAGTATTAAGTTTATTAAGTGTCTGAGACCAGATTTGAACTCGGGTCCTCCTGAATTCAAGGCTGGTGCTCTATCCACTGCACCACCTAGCTGCCCCAGTGCTAGCATACTATTGGGAATTCTGTGGGTAGCACAGTGGTTAAGGTTCAGGGCTAGCAATCAGGATTGTCTGAACGTCCTGTCTCATCATTTACCAGCTGTATAAAGCTATGCAAGTCACAAAATCTCTCTTGGCCCCAGTTTCCACAACCATGTTCCACTTTGTTCCATTGTTGTTGTAAATATCAAATGAGAGAAATATGCAAAATAAATGTACTTTGCAAACTTAGCAAACTTTATTCTTTGTGACCCCATATGGGGTTTTCTTGGATGAGATACTGAAGTGATTTGCCATTCCCTTCTCTAGCTCATTTTACTGATGAGGAAACTGAACAAACAGGGCAAAGTGACTTGCCCAGGGTCACTCAAATAGTAAGTGTCTGAAACTGGATTTGAACTCAGGTCCATCCTGACTCTAGCCCCACTATTCTATCCATTGTGCCACTTAGCTAGAGATGTAAAATGAGGCAAAAGAAAGTCCTGACCCACAGGAGTTTATAATCTTTGGGGGTTATAGTAAGAGTTAAAAGGAGAGAAGAGTCACTTAAATTCAATAGGCATTTATTAAACACTTGCTCTGTGCAAAGCATCATGTGAGGTACTAGAGACAAAAGTGAAAAAACAAAAACCGTTTTTTGCCCTCAAGGATTTTACATCCACTCTTCTCCTTGTGATGACAGAGCTTTTGTATCCAGAGTAAGGGAAGCAATCTCTCCTCTAAGTCTTGACTCTGACAAACCCCACAGAATACCCCAAGATTGTGAGAGGACTTGGAATTAGAGGAAGTATAGAGTCAAGGAAGGAGATTCCAATTCAAGTGTATACTTGTGGTGTGACCATGAGGAAGTAACCTAACTTCTCAACTGTAAAATGGGGATTTGTAACAACAGCCTGAATGTCAAAAAGCTGTTGTGAGGAGCAGATAAGCAGGTTAATGGATGAAAAGTGTTTTAAGTTTGTATGTAATATATGTAAACTTTAAAGTGCCTTATGAGCATCAGTTATTATTATTAATTATAGTTATAATTATGTACTGATTGCCTCAGGCAGTGCCTGATAGTCTTGGTCAAACTGCACAGACACACCTACCTGCTTCTGCAAGAGCTGGGCTATTTGTTGTATTTCTGTCATTGCCACAGAAAGGGGCTCCAGAGACCACAGAGTTATAATAACAGTTAACTAAGAATCTGGAAAAGGTAGCCATGCTACAGAGGAATGCTTTGGACACTAAAGATTGAAAATTCCTGGTTAAGACAGCACTTAGTAGCAGCATTCTGGCCCCCAGACTTTTGCAGTGGAAAAGTTGGGGACTTCCTTGGTTTTCTGATTCAGTACAAATTATTTATGTAATTGGAGGACTGGTCAGTGATGGCCCAGGGACTGCTAGATAAGAGAAGGGCTTCCTCATCCAGTTGGAGATAGAATGGCCAAATGGATTGCAACTATTTGAACTTTGAAGAATTGGAAGAGCCACTATAGGTCAAGCAACTGTAACTGCCAAAACAGCTGATATTGTTAAGGAACCAATACCAAGAAGAGATTTGACCTAAACCAGCAGGGAATAAGCCCAGCAACCAAAATACTGTATCCTGTAAGCAAGGGAGCAATCGTGTCCATTGGCTATGTCATCCCTAAAAGTGAATTTGGGCAAGAATGATGATAGTAAACACTTTCTGCTTGAGCCTACTCTCTCCAGAGAAGAGAAGACTCTCAGTATCAAAGGTTTTTATGTTTCTGTTCTAACTATATCTCCTCAGTAAATATCCCCTTCTAAACACTAATAAATGTCAGTTGATCAAGTGACATTGAGCAGAAATCAACTACTGGGCAGCTGGGTGGCGTAGTAGATAGAGCACCAATCTTGGAATCAGGAACACCTGAAGTTCAAATAAGGCTTCAGACACTATTAATTGATCCTGGATAAATCATTTAACCTTCTTTGCCTCAGATTTCCATATTTATAGAAATGAGCAGGTCAAAGAAATAGAATTCCAGTATTCTTTCCAAAAACCCCATTGAGGACATGAAGAATAGGGCCACTAAAATGATTGAACAACAATAAAGATCAAAATGGGGAAATAATAATTGATTATTAGGGGAGCATCCTAGATGGGAGCTCATGTATGATAATACTAGAGAAACTTTCTAATCCCTCAGGGTTAAACTCTAAATTCTGTGGAAAACAGCTGCACTCTGAGAAACCGATCAGATCATCTAAATATGGGTTGGAAGTATGAACCCTTGAGCATAGATGTTATATTTATGAACTTTTATCCATGAATAGTCCCACAGATTGGGCAAAGGCCTTTGCACTGTCTTGCCTTTCAAGGCAAGCTGCCCACTAGAGTACTTCCTGCCTTATGGATACTTAATGAACAATGTTGGAGAGATTTCCCAGGGACCTCTGGGAAACTTTTGACATTCTCTTGAAGTAAATTGGTTAAGCAGAAAAACTTCTGGCTCCAACTAGGGAAAGAGTCCACTGTTAAAAATGTTATCCAGACTGAGTCAAGATTGACCATGGAATATCCAAACTCTGGTAAAGCAATATTTGGAAGGTTTAGTTACATCTATTTGAAATGAATTAGTCCAAGCCGCCAAAGCTACCAATTGTCTGCATTTATCTGGTGATATGTGTACTTTAGGTCCCATCTCTATTCATGGCCAGTCTTGTAATGGTCTAGCACTAGCCTCTCCCATTTCCTATGAAAAGGGAATACACAATAGAATCAAATCCAATTCAACTCAGAGGGCATACATACTATCTCGCTAACCTTTTCTATTAAGTCATTGATTTTCATCCAGACAGGAAGTCAACTATGAATCACCTGTCTGCTACCACAAGTTAGAAGCTATTCCTCTGATCACCTGACTTTCCCAGGCTAATGTTTACTTACTAGTCATCTCATAACCCATTTATTTCTGAGTCTAAGGATTGAACCACCAGTTGTGGGTCCCATCTATAGTGGATTTAGCAGCCTCTGAAAACTTTTTGACTTAATCCTAGCCAATGAAATGGTGAATGTCTTAGTGATCCTGTGCCATCTCAGTGTTTGCCATTAAGGTTTTTTGGACCTGTGGTTTAATTAATGTTGAGCAGTAATGTTAAACTTAAATAGAAATAGGACCACTAATCCACACATAAGGATTCATTTGAGCTACATATTGACTTAGTTTTTTTTTTTTTTTTTTTCTTTTTTTTTTTTTTTTATTTTAAATTTTTTATTTTATTTTATAATTATAACATTTTTTGATAGTACATATGCATGGGTAATTTTTTACAACATTATCCCTTGCACTTACTTCTATTCAGATTTTTTCCCTTCCTCCCCCAACCCCCTCCCCCAGATGGCAAGCAGTCTTATTATATATGTTAAATATATTACAGTATAATTTAGATACAATATATGTGTGTAGAACCGAATTTTTTGTTGCACAGGTAGAATTGGATTCAGAAGGTAAAAATAACAGTTTACATTCATTTCCCAGTGTTCCTTTTCTGGATGTAGCTGGTTCTGTCCATCATTAATCAATTGGAATTGGATTAGCTCTTCTCTATGTTGAAGAAATCCACTTCCATCAGCATACATCCTCGAACAGTATCATTGTTGAAGTGTATAATGATCTTCTGGTTCTGCTCGTTTCACTCAGCATCAGTTGATGTAAGTCTCTCCAAGCCTCTCTGTATTTCTCCTGTTGGTCATTTCTTATAGAACAATAATATTCCATAACATTCATATACCATAGTTTACCCAACCATTCTCCAATTGATGGACATCCATTCATCTTCCAGCTTCTAGCCACCATGAAAAGGGCTGCCACAAACATTTTGGCACATACAGGACCCTTTCCCTTCTCTAGTAGTTCCTTGGGGTATAAGCCCAGTAGTAGTATGGCTGGGTCAAAGGGTATGCACATTTTGATAACTTTTTGGGCATAATTCCAGATTGCTCTCCAGAATGGTTGGATTCTTTCACAACTCCACCAACAATGCATCAGTGTCCCAGTTTTCCCACAGCCCCTCCAACATTCATCGTTATTTGTTCCTGTCATCTTAGCCAATCTGACAGGTGTGTAATGATACCTCAGAGTTGTCTTAATTTGCATTTCTCTGATCAATAGTGATTTGGAACACTCTTTCATATGAGTGGAAATAGTTTTAATTTCATCATCTGAAAATTGTCTGTTCATATCCTTTGACCATTTATCAATTGGAGAATGGCTTGATTTCTTATAAATTAAAGTCAATTCTCTGTATATTTTGGAGATGAGGCCTTTATCAGAACCTTTAACTGTAAAAATTTTTTCCCAATTTGTTACTTCCCTTCTAATCTTGTTTGCATTAGTTTTGTTTGTGCAGAAACTTTTTAATTTGGTGTAATCAAAATGTTCTATTTTGTGATCAATAATGGTCTCTAGTTCTCCCTTGGACACAAACTCCTTCCTCCTCCACAAGTCTGAGAGGTAAACCATCCCCTGTTCCTCCAATTTATTTATGATTTCGTTCTTTATGCCTAAATCTTGGACCCATTTTGATCTAATCTTAGTATGTGGTGTTAAATGTGGGTCCATGCCTAGTTTCTGCCATACTAATTTCCAGTTTTCCCAGCAGTTTTTGTCAAATAATGAATTCTTATCCCAAAATTTTGGATCTTTGGGTTTGTCAAAGATTAGATTGCTATTTTTATTCACTATCTTGTCCTGGGAACCTAACCTATGCCACTGATCAACTAGTCTATTTCTTAGCCAATACCAAATGGTTTTGGTGACGGTTGCTTTATAATACAGCTTTAAATCAGGTACACTTAGACCACCTTCCTCTGACTTTTTTTTCATTAGTTCCCTTGCAATTCTCGACCTTTTATTCTTCCATATGAATTTTGTTGTTATTTTTTCTAGGTCATTAAAATAGTTTCTTGGGAGTCTGATTGGTATAGCACTAAATAAATAGATTAGTTTGGGGAGTATTGTCATCTTTATTATATTCGCTCGGCCTATCCAAGAACATTGAATGTCTTTCCAATTATTTAAATCTGACTTTATTTTTGTGGCAAGTGTTTTGTAATTTTGCTCATATAATTCCTGACTCTCCTTTGGTAGATATATTCCCAAATATTTGATACTATCGACTGTTATTTTGAATGGAATTTCTCTTTGTATCTCTTGCTGTTGGATTGTGTTGTTAATGTATAAAAATGCTGAGGATTTATGTGGATTTATTTTGTATCCTGCGACTTTGCTAAAATTCTGAATTATTTCTAATAGCTTTTTAGCAGAGTCTTTGGGGTTCTCTAAGTATACCATCATGTCATCTGCGAAAAGTGACAATTTGATTTCTTCATTTCCTACTCTAATTCCTTGGATCTCTTTCTCGGCTCTTATTGCCAAGGCTAGAGTTTCTAGTACTATATTGAATAGTAATGGTGATAGTGGGCAACCTTGTTTCACTCCTGATCTTACAGGGAAAGGTTCTAGTTTATCACCATTACATATGATGTTTACTGATGACTTAGTTTTAAAATATAATATTGTCTATGTTTTTAATGGTCTTGTTTAATTCATTAAATATTTCCCAATTACATTCTAATCTTCTTCAATGCATTGGGAGTGTTGCTGCATAAGGTCCACAGGACATGTTTAACATCTCTTATGTAGGGGATTCCTGATTTTGGGCAACTTTTCTATAATTTACAGTCTTAGAACTAGGGCACTAGTAAATTATGTGACTTCCTCTGTCTCCCAACCAGTATATTCCATTAGGCAGGACTTGAACCTAGGTCTTCCTAATTGCAAGGCTGCCTATCCACTATATAATGGAATGACATGCCTCTTATCCTATTGGTAGTTGCAGCAATGGACAGGTATTAACTCTAGTCTGAACCAATAACCCAAAGGACTAAGTCTTTATGGGTATGTGAGGAGAATACTGAGAAATTTAGTCTGAATAGGAGGAATTACCCATTCTTCCCTGTAGTCCTGGGGATGGGTGGACTTATAGAGAGAAATCCAGTTATTGTACGGGCTCTAGGAAGGCTATCACTTTCCACTTCCCACATTTCCAAACTGTATATTGTTCCCAGTCATAGTTTTCAGCCTGTTTCTCTTCAGAACCAAGATTACAAGGAACTACTTGTCATGGTCAAGGCCATTTGTCCCATAAATGTTTTTGATTTCACAATTATGTTAATCCTGAGCAGCTGGAACTACTCACTGACTGGGTCAGAGAGGGTGGACCTGTGAGAATGCATGGAGAACTTGAACAATGAATTTAGCCCTCCATCCCCCCATCAGAGTGCTGGAACCACTCATGAGAAAGAAAACTGAGTGTTGTAAATATCAACATCTAAAATCAGTATCCTCAACTCTTTTTTTTTTTTTTAATTATAGCTTTTTATTTACAAGATATATGTATGGGTAATTTTACAGCACTGACAATTGCCAAACCTTTTGTTCCAATTTTTCCCTTCCTTCCCCCAACCCCTTTCCCCAGATGGCAGGTTGACAAATACATGTTAAATATGTTAAAGTATAAATTAAAAACAATGTATGTATACATATCTAAACAATTATTTTGCTGTACAAAAAGAATAGGACTTTGAAATAGCGTACAATTAGCCTGTGAAGGAAATAAAAAATGCAGACGGACAAAAATAGAGGGATTGGGAATTCTATGTAGTGGTTCATAGTCATCTCCAGAGTTCTTTCGCTGGGTGTAGCTGGTTCAGTTTATTACTGCTCTATTGGAACTTATTTGATTCATCTCATTGTTGAAGATGGCCACGTCCATCAGAATTGATCATCATATAATATTGTTGTTGAAGTATACAGCAATCTCCTGGTCCTGCTCATTTCACTCAGCATCAGTTCATGTAAGTCTCTCCCACCCTCTCTGAAATCCTCCTGCTGGTCATTTCTTACAGAACAATAATGTTCCATAACATTCATATACCACAATTTATTCAGCCATTCTCCAATTGATGGGCATCCACTCAGTTTCTAGTCTCTGGCCACTACAAAGAGGGCTGCCACAAACATTCTTGCACATACAGGTCCCTTTCCCTTCTTTAAAATCTTTTTGGTAGTAGTAACACTGCTGAGTATCCTCAACTCTTAATACCTGATGTCATTGACTAGCATGGTAGTGATGGTGATAATCTATGTGGCTCAGTGGATAGAGGGCTAGACCTTGGGGTTAGGGAGACATAAAATTTGGCCTCAGATATTTAAAGAACTGTTTGACCTTGGACAAATCACATAACCTATATTGACTACAGTTTTCTCAATTGTAAAATGGAGATAATTATAGCACTGACTTTCCAGGGTTATTATAAGGATACAATCAGATAATATTAATAAAGTTCTTAGAACATAATAAGAGCTAGATAAATGCTAGCTATAATCATTGACTTTTCCTCCCAGAGGATTTTTTATCTTTTTTCCCCACTTAATAGTACGTTATTTTTTTCCAATTACATGTAAAAATACTTTTTAACATTGGGTTTTATAAGATTTAAGTTCTAATTTTTTTTCTCCCTCTCTCCTTCCTCTCTCTTTTTCCCAAGATGGCAAGCAATCTAATATAGGTTATACATATATAATCATATTAAACATATTTACACATTAATCATGTTGTGAAAGAGGAATCATAACAAAAGGGAAAAAAACCACAAAAAAAAAAGGTGAAAATGGTATCCTTTGATTTGCTTTCTAGTTCTTTCCCTGGATATAGATAGCATTTTCCATCATGAATCTTTTGGAATTGTAGCAGATCATTGTATTATTAAGAGCTAAGCCTCTCAAAGTTAAGTCTGTAAAGTTGATCATTGCACAATGTTACTCTTACAGTATACAATGTTCTGGTTCTTTTCACTTCACTTAGCATCAGTTATGATGATTATATTCACCATACTGATTTTCCAATGGAAAAAATCTGTTGGGCATTGAAAGGGGGGATATATGGAAGATGGCCACTGTGAGGCCAGTATAGTATATATGCATAATTCTGCCTTGCTATTTGGGCTATACAATATCCTAGCAATTTTTTAGAGGCTCATAAATCTGGTTTTTTCATAACTGGTTATTTATCTCACATAATACTTTCCTCTTTGCTTACTTCCCCAACTCGCATTGATATTGGCAGGTTAGGTCTTTGTAAAGGCAAAGGCATCCTAGAGTTCTTAGGGGTAATCTCCTAAGTGAGTATTCTTAACGTTGTAGCTCATGAGCCCACATCATGTGCTTCTTAATAACAATCAGCTTAGTAGACAGTTCTTAGCAAAGATATCTATTCAAATATGAATAGTAATTTATAAAACATTTCCTCCCAAAACCTGGGGTGCATACTCCCACAGATGCATAGAGTTCATTGGATAAAAAGTGGGCAGCAACAGTAAAATGATGGTAAAGCAAATATGTAGGGAACCCACATAGATAAGGCGTCCATGTCCTTTGTACAAAGTTCTCAGAGTTCTTTTTCAATGTGAATATCTCAGAAGTTGGCAAAGACTGGAATTATTATTTTGTGGTTTAACTGATTTTAAAAAATGATGGAGAAAATGTCAATAATGCAAAGTAAACTTAAAAGGATGGAGGGAGTGCATTTTGAGGGAACATGTGCTCAGTTAAACATTTATCAGCACATCTTTGAGTAGATTACATTCTACCTCAATGAAACACTTAATCATGCTCTCTATGCTCTCCACCCTCAAAGTCCCTCTTAGTAAGCGGGATGGATTTCCTCTGGGAACACTGGCTCTGAAGATCTTCTGAATCTGGATGGAAGTCAGCAAGTTGTAGAAGGATTCATTCTTTAGTAGGTATATGACCAGATGAACTAAGGTTCCTTCTTATTTATTTATTGTTTTATTTCTTTCTGGTTTTATTTATATACACATATATATATATATATACATTAATTTTTAAAAATTCTTATTTCTATATGAATCATTTTGGGAGATAAAAATCAGAACAAAAGGGAAAAAACTATGAGCGGGGGAAAAAAAACAGAAGAAAAAAGGGGAGGGGGAGGTGAACATAACATAGTTCTCTTTCTGGATGAAGATGGCATTTTCTATCCAAAGTTTATTGGAGTTGCCTTGGATCACTGAACTTCTGAGAAGACTCAAGTCTTTCATAGTTGATTGTTGCACAATCTTGCTATTATTATGTGCAATGTATTCCTGGTTCTGTTTGTTTTGCTCAGCAACAATTCGTGTAAATCCTATTAGGCCTTTCTAAAATCAGATTGCTCATCATTTTTTATAGAACAATAATATGTCATTACTTTCACATACCTTAACTTACTTAGCCAATCCCCAATTGATGAGCTTCTCATTTTCCATTTCTTTGCCACCACAAAAAGAGCTGCTACAAACGTTTTCTTGCACATGTGGGTCCTTCCCCCTCTTTTATGATTTCTTTGGGATACAGACTCAGTAGTGACAATGCTGGATCAAAGGGCATACCGTTTTATAGCCTGGCATAATTCCAAATGCTCTTCAGAATAGTTGGATCATTTCATAACTCCACCAACAATGCATTAGTGTACTAAGGTCCTTTCTATGTTTATAAATTTGTGATTATATGTTAATAGGCCATTATAAACTTTAATTCTTTGTAGTATTTGCACTTTTCCCCCTGCTACTATCTCTGTGGAAGTGGTAGCACAAGATTCAAGGGATTCCCCCTCCCAATTCATGAATTGCTTTGGCCAAAGAATTCATCACCAGGTAGCCTTCCTGGGTGTCACGAGCTTCTCCATGCTTAGCTAGGTGAGACCTTGGGAAGTAGACTGTCATTTAGACCAAATTTGAAGTCTTTTCAATATAATATAGCAGGTTTTATTTCTGTTATAACTGTTATTCAGTCAGGTGTAGCTCTTCATTATTCTCTGGAATTTTTTTGGCAAAGATGCTGGAGTGGTTTGGCATTTTTTTTTTCCTTTCAGTGGATTAAGAGAAACAGGTTAAATGACTTGCCCATGATCATACAGTTAGTAAGTGTCTGAGGACAGATTTGAACTCAAGTCTTCTTGTGCTCTGGACCAACTGCTTTACCCACTAAACCATCTAATCTTTGATTACTCAAGGTCAAATGCTACCACAATAAAGCATCATAAAAAGTCTTTGTAGAAGTACCTAAATCTAAAATTCAATTAAATGTAATGATTTAAAAATTTTTTTTATCAAAATATTTTAAAATTTTTATTATAGTTTTTTATTTACAAAACATATGCATGGATAAATTTTTCATCATTGACCCTTGCAAAACCTTCTGTTCCAAATTTTCCCTTCCTTCCCCCCACCCACTCCCCTAAATGGAAGATAGTCCAATACCTGTTAAATATGTTAAAATATATGTTAAATCCAATATACGTATTTCTTACTGCACAAGAAAAACCAGATTTAGAAAGAAAAAAAAAACTTGAGAAGGAAAACAAAATGCAAGCAAACAACAGAAAGAGTGAAAATGCTATGTTGTGGTCCACACTCAATTCACATAGTCCTCTCCCTGGGTGTAGATGGGTCTCTTCATTACTGAATAATTGGAACTGGTCTGAATCAACTCTTTGTTGAAGAGAGCCATGTCCATCAGAATTGATCATCTTATAGTCTTCTTGTTGCCGTTTATAATGATCTCCTGGTTCTGCACATTTCATTTAGCATCAGTTCATGCAAATCTCTCCCGGCTTTTCTGAAATCAACCTGCTCATCATTTCTTACAGAACAATAATATTCCATAGCATTCATATAACTTATTCAACCATTCTCTAATTGATGGGCATCCACACAGTTACCAGTTTCTTGCCTCTACAAACAGGGCTGCCATAAACATTTTTGCACATGTGGGTCCCTTTTCCTCCTTTAAGATCTCTCTGGGATGTAAGCCCAGTAGTAACACTGCTGGGTCAAAGGGTATGCACAGGTTCATAACTTTTTGAACATAGTTCCAAATCGCTCTCCAGAATGGTTGGATGCATTCACAATTCCACCAACAATGTATCAGTGTCTCAGTTTTCCCACATCCCCTCCAACATTCGTGATTATCTTTTCCTATCATTTTAGCCAATCTGAGAGGTGTATAGTGGTAGTTAAAGTTGTCTTAATTTGCATTTCTTTGATCAATAGTGATTTGGAGCAATATATCTAGAAATATTTATTTTTTAAAATTAAGTGCTGAGAACTGTGCCAGATTCAAAACAAAACAAAGACTAGTCTATGTCCCCAAGAAAATTAGTTTCTTTTGAAGGGAACAACATGACTCCAAATCAATACAAAATAATTTCGGAGGATGAGGAGATCACTAAAAGGAAGGCCTCCTGAAGAAGGAGAAAACTTCAGCCGAGCTTTACAGGGAGGTAGGGTTTTCAAGGAAGATGTGGACGGAGAACATTATAGGCCTCGGGACAACCTGAGCAAAGGGACGCAAGAGAGAGACAGAATGTCTGGGGTGGGGATTGGAAACTGTAGGATTACGAGAGAGGAGTGAAGTGTAATCAGGCGGAAAAGATAGGTTGGAGCCAGATTAAATGCCGGAGGAATCTAAAAATCTCACTACTGAGAAAGCGTTTCCGGAAGGGAAAATACTAAACACCTGGAGGGGAAGTTAAAGAGGAGGCTAGTGTCCCCGCACCTGAAAGAAAGAGAGCCTCTCTCTTCCCAGGGACCCTTTCAAGTGACCGACAATGTAAAGCTTCAGAAACACTTTAAATCTCTGAAATTCCGAGGGGGAGGGATCCTAAGAGGGCGGCGCGTGCCGAGACCGGATCTCCTAGGGGTGCAAACCAAACTACCATTTTAGCCAATCTGAGAGGTGTGTAGTGGTAGGTGTGTGACCCTGGGCAAATTGTAGGAAAGCTGGGACTAGGATGAGGCGGAACTGGGGCGGGGTGGAGAGGAGAGCAGTGGGATTGCACCTGAGACTGAGGAGCTGAGAGGTTTGGGGGCTGGGAACTGGAGGGCGGAGTTGGGGTTAGACTGAGGAAGGGAAATTGAATTGGGACAGAGCTGGGGGGTGAGATTGGGGGTGGGAGTAGGTTTTTACCAGGTGGGGAGTTGGTGCTGGAACTGAGACTGAGGGGTGGGGCTGAAGGAAGGTTTAGAGCTTTTAGCGCCTAGATTATGGTCCCAGTTTTGGCATCCAGTGACATTTGGGGCTTGAATGTGTGTCCAATCCTTCCTAAATTTCAGTTTTCTTTGTAGCCCCCCGGGAATCGGGGGTCTAGGTAAAATCCTGGAGAGCGAGGCTTGCAGGAATGACCTGTAAGCCTTCACAGTCACTCGAACTGTCGCTCCAGCTTGGGGAAGTTCTGGCCTTTAATCAACTTGGCAGTTTCCCAAACCAGTGTTGCCCTTGGAGCGGCCCCTCCTCAGAGAAGTGCTGCCCACCCCCAGGGACCCAAGTGCACATGGGGTCTCGGTTTGTTGGAGGATCTGTTCTCTCAATGCTGAGGCATTTATTCTTCTCCGGTACTTATTAGGTGCTTACTATGTGCCAGAGCTCTAGATACAACCTGAAAAAAAAAAGTCCCTGTCTTCAAGAAGTTTACAGTTTAATGGAGTAAGACTGCATATAAAAGGAAACTGAAAATAATGTGTGTATATTGGGATGAGGATGAGGCCAAAAAGAACAGGGAAAGGGGCAGCTAGTTGGTGTAGTAAATAGAGTGCCAGCCCTAAAGTCAGGAGGACCTGAGTTCAAATTTGACCTCAGACACTTATCACTTCCTGGCTGTGTGACCCTGGGCAAGTCACTTAACCCCAATTGCCTCAGCAAAAAAGCACAAACAAAAAAGAACGGGATAAAAGTGCCAGAGCATGTTCTGTGGAGTTGAGACCAAGATGAGCTGCAGATAGATATGGAAAATTACCGTAAAGTTCTGAGCCCTCAATCAATCAGCATATATTAACTGCCTACTAAGAATGAAAAAGGCAAAAGACAGTTCCTGTCTTCAAGGACGTTACACTCTAACGGGGGAAATAATATGCTGCAAATATACAAAGAAGTTATAAACAGAATAAGTAGGACATAAATAGGAATGGGAAGGTACTGGGATTTAGAAAAGCTTTCTGTGGGAGGTAGAATTTTAAATTAAAGTTTAAAGGAAGCCTGCGAGGTCGGTAGTTGGAATGGAGGAGGGGAATTATTGCAGATATGGAGTTCAGCCAATAAAATGTCTGGAGTCTGGAGCTAATGTCTTGTTCAGGGAATAACTAGGAAGCCAGTGTCATTGTTGCTGGTGTTGGGGAGTTAGGAAAGAGGCTGGCTTTGCGTGCAGAGAAGAACATTGTATATTTAATCCTGGAGCTGATAAGGTGCCTCCCTGGAGTTCATTGAGTAGGGAGAGACTTAGATCTAAACTTTAAGAAAACACTTTGGTGGCAAAATGGGAGGTGGATTGGAATGGGGAGAGATATGAGGCTGACAGTCTCCTGCAATAATCCAGGTGTAAAGTGAGCAGTAACAGTGTCAGGGGAGAGGCGGGGGCGTAGGAGAGATGCTGCAAAGGTGAAATTGACAAGTCTAGACAACAAATTGGGCAAAGAGGAGGGGCGGGGGCGGGGGCGGGAATGAAGAGAGGAGGATAAATTCGAGCCCGAAATTCCGGCCGATTGACAGATTTGTGTTGCCCTCTACAGTAGAAGAGGTGGGAGAGGCGCAGGGTTTGAGGCAGGCTTGGGGAGCAGTTTGTCGCTCCACCCTCCAGATTTCCAAACAGAAGGGGGAGGCACCTGACGGCGCTGGGAAGGTGGGGTATCCGAAAAGGAATCCGTCCGTTTGGTAGTGAGATTTCCGGTGATCCCCTTATCCTGAGGGATGAACGTTAGAACTGAAAATTAGCTGAGCTGCTGCTCTATCAACAAGCATTCATGAACTGCACAATCTATCAACAAGCATTTAAGCTCCTCACGCCACATTTATTAAGCGCATATTGTATACTGTGGGAATTAGAGGAAAAACAATCCCATCTCCCTCCTCTCTCCATTTCTCGGCTCTGAGTTTCCATATATTTATTTTGTCTGTACTCATTAGAATATAAGCGCCTTGAGGACACGGTTGTCCTGGTTTGGTATACAGCGCCTAGTAGGAGGATCTTAATGAATACATATTGGCTGAGCTATACCTCGGCGATCCGCGAGGGAAGTGAGACTAGCTGCTGCTGGGGGAGTGGAGCAAAGCCTATGAAAGAATTGTAGCCGAAGGTCGCTCGGGAGTCCAAAAAATCTGAGCCACTGAGTGCTCCTCGTAGCCTAGAGCGGCCGGAGAGAAACCTCGGATTTACTGGAGTGACTTCTGGGGGGAGCTGAGGTCCGGCAGCGCTTCCGTCCGAGGCTGGCTCCCTCCTTTTGTGAGGGCGGCCCGATTTGACCAGTCGATCCCGCGCCCTGGAGCTAAGGGTGAGTCCGGTGTGTACCGGATAGCTAGCGGCTATCATCATCGTCATCACCATAACTATTATTAATAGTATCCTAGAGGTAATAGGGAGCAATTGAAGGTTTTGAGTAAGAGAGTAGTGCTATATTCAAACTTGAGCTTTGGAAAGATCAGTTTACCAACATCTTGGAGGATGCATGAGGAGATCGAGGAGAGATTAGATTTGGGGAGACTACTTAGGTCTAAAATCCCGACAAGTGATGACCAGGGCAGGAACTTTGGCTGCAGTCATTTTAAGTAAAGAAAAAGGAACAATGTTTGAGTCCTTATGGAGGTAGTTGGCAAGACTTTACAACTGACTAATTGGGGGTGGGGAGGGAGTGTCTTGGAGATACTTCATTTACACAGTTAAATAATATAATTTGAGGAGTGAGAAGGCACTTTATAACTATGGAAACCAGGAACGGCTTCTAATAGGAAGAAGCACCTGAGATGAGCCTTGAAGGATGCTTAGGGTTCCAAGACACAGGACTAGTCAGTGAGCATCAATTTTTTTGCTGCCCTACAGGGCCATATTTTCCCCTGCCTCGTAGCTGCTTGCTGCAGCTGGATCTAAGGGAAGGTAAATTTTCCATCAGCCACCAGAGACAACGCTACTGTCATGATCTCAGAGCTATGACTTGTCTCAAAGAGCCAGACGCCACCTGACCCGAAGGAAATCAACTTTTCCCTCACATTTGTCATAATTGTTTTTTTCTCTGGTTTTAAAAAAAATGTTTATTAGTTTTCAACATTTACTTTTATATTTTGATTTCCACTTTTCTTGCTCCCTCCCTTCCCAGCAGGGCAGCCAGTCTAATATAGGTTATACATGGACAATCATATTAAACATATTTCTGCATTAGTCACAAAACCATCTGTTCTTAAGTAAATTAGCTCCCAGGTACTGCTTTCAGGTGGAATAAGTGCTAATGGAGGTAAGAAGAAAGGGGAAAGTCTGGGGGAGAGATTGGAGTTCAGTCATGTTTGACTCCTTGTGATCCCTTTTGGGGTTTTCTTGACAAAGATACAGGAATAGTTTGTTATTTTTTTCTCCAGCTCATTTTACAGATGAGGAAACTGAGGCAAATAGGGTTAAGTGACATGCCCAGCATGTCACAGCTAGTAAGTGTCTAAATCCAGATTAGAGCTCAAGAAATTGAATCCTCCTGACTCTAGGCCCTGCATTCTATCCACTTTGCCTCCTGACTGTCCCAGTTGATGAGCAGTGATAAGCAAAGGAAGAGGAAGAGAGAAAAGAGCATTAATAAAACACCAAAAATTATAGCAAAGAGAGCAAAAGCAAGTTCAGAAGGTGATCCAAGCAGATAATCTTGTTATTACAGTGTTAAATTTAATGCATTAAGGAAACAAACATATGAAAATTCACAATTTTATATATAAACTTTTCCTCTTTTTTGTATGTTGAAACATTAATTTTTGTTGATATTTATTAAGTCAATAATAAAAAAAATTATTTTTTAAAAAAAAAGTTCCAACACCTAAACTAAGATTTAATTTGGCTGTGCGCTTCTTGAGAACCTAAGGACCCCAAAAGAATTGCCTTGCCTTGTACCATTTGGAAATTTAACAGATAGTTGATACCCCTTAGGCAATAAAATGTATAGCAAGCAGCACAGGTCCCTCAGGTATTCAAATCACAGATCGGTCCTCAACATATATGTAGACCAACCTTTAAAGTAGCAGTTGGGAATTAAATAATTAAGCATTTATTAAGCAAGCATTTTATTAAGTGCTGAGAATACCTAGAAAGGTAGAGAGACACCTTGTGGTTCAGAGAGCTCACAGTCTACCAGAGGAGACAGTGCAAATAACTCTGTATAAATATGTTGTACATATAGGATAAATTGGAGATGGCAAAGCGAAGGTGCTGAAATTAAAGAATACAGGAAAGGTATTTTATAGGAGGAAAGCTTTTAGTTGAGACTTGAAGAAAGTCAGAAGTTGAAATAGGAATGGAGAGCCCTCCTTACCTCACCTGACTTATTACAATAATCTGCCTGCTAGTACTCTTGCCTCAAGTCTCTCTCCACTTGACCCATCCTACACTCAGCTATATCTACCTATGGATATGGTAGAATTTCATGGGATATGAGGAATATAAAGAATTCCAGGAAGACTTATATGATTTGATGCCAAATGAAATTAATTGGATCAGGAGAAAAATAGACATAAAGAACACAAGTATGCAAATAAAAGCACTTTAAGGCAGCTGAACTCATGAATTGCAGTGGCTAATATTGGCTCCAGAGAACAAACCATGAGTGAAATAATCTCTTAGGTGAGAAGTCCTGAATTTTTCCTTTGTTTACAAGGGAGGGTTTGATGAGGGTTTAGGTAGAAAGTAAATGATATAAAAAGTTTAAAAAAAGAGTTTTTTTTTTTTTTTAAAGAAAAAGATTAAACTTGTGATGTACAATTAAGAGAAAACTCTTTGCATCAATCTTTGGATCTGATTGTGTGATAATCTAGGTCCTTGGGTAAGGGTCTCTAAATAGTAGGGAGAACTGATCCAGCTTCCCAGCTGTGCAGGGCTAGGTTCAAGCAAAGCAATGAAATTTTCTCCCAATTCTCACAATTGAATAAAATTTTCTCATAAGATATAATTTGAACCAGACCCATAATTGAATAAGCTAGCTCCAGAATTGAATCACAAGATAGAGCCAGTGTGGTATTTAATTCCCCCTTCTGCTAATCCCCTCAATTCCTTAAGAAATCTGAGGCCATCTAGTCCAACATCCTCATTTTTTCTAGATAAAGAAATGAAAAATCACTCAGATGGGGTGACCTCAAGGTCACCCAGCTAATAAATAGGAGTGGGGGAATATTTGAATCTAAGTCCTCTGCCTTTCGAGGTTGTTGTCAGGTCCATTGCTCTTTAAACAGTACCATAAAACCTTCCATATTACAATTCTTTACAAATTGTTCTTGGGGAAAAGATGGAAGAGAGATGAGTTCACAACAGTATAAATTTCAAGCCAGATTTTTCATTATTAGCTTTTTTTTTTTTCCCCTGAGGCTAGGGTTAAGTGACTTGCCCAGGGTCACATCAGGAGGTGTTAAGTGTCTGAGACCACATTTGAACTCAGTCCTCCTGAATTCAGGGCTGGTGCTCTATCCACTGCGTCACCTAACTGCCCCTTCATTATTAGTTTGATGTCAAATTATAAGTTTCTTTGCATAAAGCAGTAGTAATTCCTTAAAACTCTGTCCTTCAGACTACATCTAGAATTCACTGTGTTCAATTCAGAGGATGTTTAGTCTAGAAAAGAAGACTTGGTGAGGATATATTAGCTTTCTTCTTATAAATCTCAGGAATCTTCATGTGGAAGAGGAATTATATTTGTTCTATTTGATCCCAGAAAGCAGGATTAGGAGTGATGAGTAGAAATTGCAGAGGCAGATTTAGATTTGTTGTCAGGAAGAACGTAAAATAATTTGATTTTTCTTAAATTCAGAATGAGTTGCTTCGAGAGGTAGTGGATTTCCTTCATTGGTGAGCTACAGGAAGAGGCTGAATAAAGACTTGTTGGTTATGATATAGTGGAAATTATACTTTTGTAACATCTCTGTTATATCCTCCCTTCTTTCCTTTTGTACTTTCATCTTCCTGGTCATGCTCACAGTTATGTTCTTAGTCTGAGGGTTTGTTATGATAGTTTTTAAAAATTGTACTATGTTATATTTCACAAATTATAAATACGATTAAAAAAAAAAAGGAACCTATGACAGGTAACTGGGAATGCCCTGGCATATGATTCTGGGTTGGCTGAAAACATGGTTGATTTTAGTTAGTATTTTCTTCCTTCAGTTTTACCTATTGTTCAGGTTTTTGCTGCTCCACTAAAGGAAACTCAAGAGACAACGGGATGGAAACCAAACTCCTATCATCTGAGCTTCAGGTGAGCTTTTCTTTCAGAGATCCTCTTTGGGTTTCTAATCTTAGTGTGACCTCAGAATCTTTTTCTTCAACATGAGCTTCTCTGACTGGAAACCCTTTTCCCTTCTTGGTAGAAATTTAAAAGCCCAATCCTAAGCAACAAAAAGTTGACTCAAAATGGGGCAAAGGGCTTCCATTTGGACAGTTCCCTGATGGGCAAGGGCAATGTTAGAGAGTTTGTGGGCTTAGGTCCTGTGGTTTTCCCTTAATGATTGTGCTCAAGATGGGGATTTCCAGATTTCCAGCTGCTTTTGATTCCATTTCAGGTTTAGAAGTATGCTCTTGTCATTTTGTTGAGGGTGGTAGCCCCTTGGTATTCTTTGTTTGATTTCCAACTCCATTTGGGACTTGGACCTTTGATACAAGATGTGGTCAAACTAGTTTGGGCTATCTGAGATGGCCAGGGTTTTACAGCCTCCATTCTAATTTGCTCAGATAGACCAAATGACATCAGGAAATTCCTTTTGGGGAAGAGACTTCTGTCTGTCCCCAAAAGATAACAAGAGAATCCTTATCTTAATTTACATCACTCTCAGGAACCTCCTTACATCACTGCATAAAAGAGAGAACGGGAATCTTCTCTTTGCAAATGGCCTTGTACCATGCAGCCATTTTGCCCACCGGCTCTCCGGTGTTTCCATTCTAATCAATAAAGACTATGTTTCTATACAGCTTTAAGTAGCAAATTCCTTTGCTGCCGAACCCGCCATTGGTTACTTTGGGAAGGAAGGAGAGAGAGAAAGGAACTGATCCATCTTTGTTTAGACCATAATTTACTACTCATCATTTATTACTCATCAATTTCATCTAGTACAATAATATTCCATTGCATTGATATACCACAATTTATTTAACTGGTTCTTCATGTATTGACCTTATTATATGTTGTTGCCAACATTCCTTCCCACTCTAAAATTCTATGATTCTATGGAAATAAATGACAGCTGAGTTATACCTCTGTTGTCTTTTAAATCTATATTGAATTTTAGGGGAAAGGTTTATTAGCTATTTTAGTTTCTTGAATAAGGGAATTACTTCACCTCCTTTGTAAGTCAGCCTCATAGTCTCCAGCCAGAAGTTCTTAAATATGAGTTTTAAATTGCTTTATTTCTGTCTCAATTACATCTTTTTGAATTTAGTTCATTCTTTGTATTGTTTTAAATTCCTTTCCATTTTCATCGTGCTATGGGTCACTACCTGAATCATTACCTGGGTCTACTTAAATGGGAATTTAATCCAATAAGACTTGAAGGTGAAACTAGCAGTTTTTCCCCTTGCCTACAAAAGAACTGTTGCTGTCCCTAAATTCCTAATTTTTTGCCAATTTGCCAGATATGTAGTGAGGATCAGGCAAGATCCTTTGGGATCTCTACCCAGATAGTTGTAGGGAGCAAGAAAGCAAGAAGGTAATATATAAACTGAATCCTGAAGGGAGAGAGATTTTGGGAGGCAAGGGGAAAAGAACAATTGGGATTGCTGTTTCAGGCTTGGGGCTGGCTCTGCCCAGAGGCAAGAGATGGGGTCTTGTGGGTGGGACCAATTTAGATGGATTACACTATGTGGTAAGGAAAATAATAACATCTAGTGAAACTGAAGAGAGAATTTGGGGACAGATTATGGAAGGTTTTTTTTTCCCCCTACACTTAATAGTATTTTATTTTTTCCAATTACACGTAAAGATAGTTTTCAACATTCATTTTTATAATATTTTGAGTTCCAATTTTTTCTCCTTCCCTTCATCCCTAAGACTACATTCTGCTATAGATTATACATGTACAGTCATGTTAAACATATTTTTACATTAGTCATGTTGTGAAAGCAGAATCAAAACAAAAGCAAAAAAACCACAAGAAAGAAAAAAGCTAAAAATAGTATATTTGGATCTGTATTCAGACTCCATAGCTCTTTCTCTAGATGTTGATGGCATTTTCCATCATGAGTCTTTTGCAAATTGTCTTTGATCACTGTTTTGCTAAGAGGAGTTAAGTTTATTATAAATGATAATCATACAGTGTTGATGCTATTAGTTCTAGTTCTGCTCATTTCACTTAGCAGTTCATGGAAGTCTTTCCAGGTTTTTGTGAAGAGTTTTCAAAAGTAGATAAAGGAGTTTATATTTTATCACAGGGAAGGGGAAGGCATTGGAATTGATTAAGTGCAATAGTTATGGAGTCAAATTTGCTCTTAAAGATCATGTTGATAGCAGAGTTGGATGGACTAGAAAGGGTTAAAATTTGAGATAAGAAGATCAATTAGGGAGACTATTAATAATAATATAAGCAAGTGATATTAAGAGCCTAAGCTACAATGGTAGGTGTATGAGTAGATAGAAGAGAAAGGAAGTCAGAGATGTGGCAAAATGTGGTAATAGATGGGTATATGAGATGAAAGCATTTTCCTTCTCAAATCTATTGGAATTGTCTTAGATCATTGCATTGCTGAGAAGAGCTAAGTCTATCATAGTTGATCATCACATAACCTTGCTGTTAGTGTGCACAATGTTCTTTTAGTTCTGCTCATTTCACTTAGTATCAGTTCATATACATCTTTCCAGGCTTTTCTGAAATCAGTGTGCTCCTCATTTGTTATAGATCAATAATATTCTATCACATTCATATACTACAACTTATTCCCCAACTGATGATTCCCCAATTTTCAATTCTTTGCCACTGCAAAAAGGGCTGATACAAACCCTTTTGTACAGGTGGGTCATTTCCCCTCTTTTATGATCTCTTTGGGATACAGACCCAGCAGTGGCACTGTTGAATCAAAGGATGTGCAGAGTTTTATAGCCTTTTGGACATAGTTCCAAATTGCTCTCCAGAACAGCTGGATCATTTCACAACTCCATCAACAATGCATTAATGTCCCCAATTTTCCTATATTCCCTACAACATTTATCATTATCTTCTCTTGTCATCTTAGCCAGTCTGAGAGGTGTAAAAGTGGTACTTCAGAGTTATCTTAATTTGCATTTCTTTAATCAATAGTGATTTTAGAGCATTTTCATGATGCCATAGGGGTTTAAAATGAAGAAAATAGGAGAAGAAACTTGTCTAAAAGCCTCAATTTCCTCAGGAAAGTAAGAGGTCAGATTTTTAGCTGAGAGAAGAGGAGAGGGGCTTGAGGAGGGAAGAGATTTCAAATAGCTTATGTGAAAAGTGAAATAGGAAATCCATTAGATTTCCTTGTTGCAATGACAGCCCAGTGAATTTAAAATGGACCCAGTCATTCCCAGTTATGTGACATCTTCCAAGTCCTTTCAATGGCCCATGAGTGTGGGCAGAGGAGATAAATGGTGGGAATAGCCCAAGTTGAGATTTGGCAAAAAAGATGGGCAGTGATAAGACAAAGGGTGAGAGATTTGAGAGCAGAGGATAGTGTAAAATTGACTAACTCTTAATCAATATAGTTGGCTAATTATAGAGTCAGGATTGGAAAGGGAGGAAAATAAAATCTGAGTAGAGCTAATGACCCAAGATTCTGTTAGAATCACTAAGTTTCTAAGGAGACACTGGAGATTTTAATAATGGTTAAGAATAGGTTTCATAGGAATGAGACATAGAGATAGATAGAACCATAGGAGGTAATGGTAAGATAGAGGAATTAGGAGGAGAATTGCCCACTTTGTGGAAACCTGGGCCTCCCTGAGTTCATTTAACTTTATTAGTCATAGATCAGGTTACTTTTGGATTTAAATTAGCTTTAAGTTTAAAAATACATTAGATTTTTAGAATCCTTATCCCTGTTTTTTGCTTCTCTCTTTTGGTGCCATTTTAAAATACTTCTCTCCCTACCATTTTGAAATTCTAAACTCCCCTTGAATCCTTGCTATCTGAAAATCCTCCAATGAGTTCTGGTGCTTTTAAGACTCCCCAACAATTATCAGCTGCCGAGTCTCTCAGATGAGAAGTGAATAAAGGAGCTTAGTGACCTTTATGTTCTGAGCTCAATTTCAACTCTTCTTCCTTAGGCTGTCTGACACTTTTGGTTTGCCAAATCTACAGTTTCAGTGCCACAAAAGCTCACAGAGTTTTTTCCAGATGTATTTGTGGATAAAACTAAACTTTTTTTTTAATTTTCAAAGACTTGTAAAAGGCTTCTTCTTTTTTTTTTTTTTTTTTTTGGGGGGGGGGAGGAAGCCCTGAACAGAGAGTTTGTTAGAAACTTTATGTGCTGTTTGGAGCTTTTCCACAATCTCTTGTCAGTTCTGATGAGGATAATAGAGATTTGTATCTTCTGAGTTTGGGACAGATATTCTTTGGGGTAATTCTTCCAAATTTTTGTAATCTAACTGCCATTTTGTCTGAGCTCCTTTTTATCCTATTCTTCATTTCTTTGGAGGACCTTCTGTTTTAGCCATAATTCCCTTTATTTGAATGTAAGTTATTTTTTGATCAGGATAAATAATACTGAGAAAAACTTTCTAACTCTTAGTGTATCCCAAAGTAGAAAAAGTGGTTGATTCCCCTTTGTTGGAGATCTCCAAGCCTAGGTCCCCAAGGCTGCCATTGATCCCAGGGCTGAGGATGTTAATTCTCCCTGGACCTACAGCAGTAACATGTTGTTTCAGGAATCAGTGGTGTTTGAGGACAGGGCTGTGTACCTCATTCAGGAGGAGTGGGAATGTCTGAACCCTGCTCAGAGGCTTCTCTACAGAGAAGTGATGCTGGAGAATTAAGAGAACATTATCTCACTAGGTAATTCCTCTCCCTGGAATTTAAGAACTCCCTGAGTGTATTAGCTGTCTGATTAATGAATAATAGTGGAGTCCAAAGGATTTGGGTGACTTAGGGCTTAGTCTTTAGGTATTAAGGATTCTTCATTTTATATTGGCACAGAAAAAGTATTTCTCCCCCCTGTTCCTTGACCATAGCCTATTTTATCCAGAGCTAGAAAAGGATTGCTTCCTTGACTTCTTTGTGAATCTGCAGATTTCCTATCCTCTAAATTCTCTCTTTGGTCCAGGACTGTCATCAAGATCCAATTTGGACATCCTCAGAGGTGAGAGTTTACACTTCTAATAAGTTGAAGATGTGACCTAATAGTTTCCAAGTCTAGGTCATCTTGACCTCCCTCATCCTATGGATAGTATGATCCTGGAATTCTTCCAATGGGCACATACGTTTTTCCAGGATTTGCTGTTGAAGTCACTCTAACAGTTCTTTTCTTCTCCCACCTGGTTTCTATAAGTCCAAGGGCTGGACCTAAGTTTGGGTTAACCAGGACAAACCACCAGGCCCTGTTTTCTTTGTCATAAGCAGGACTTCCTGTGGTCAAATCTGATGTGATTTTCTGGCTGGAGCAAGAAGAGCCCTGGGTTCTGGACATGCAAGGAGCCACCGGAGAGAGGCCTTGAGAGACAATTGCTCAGGTGAGTTAGTAACTGGAAAACCTCTCCTTCCCCTAATCTTGTGCATTATGTCATCATTTTACAGATGAGGAAACCAGAGCAAACAGGGCAAAGTGACTTGCCTAGGGTCACACAGCTAGGAAGTGTTTGAGTCTGGATTTGAATTCAGGAAGATAGGTCTTCCTTCCTCCAGGCTGGGCACTAATTTACCACACACTTATTCTGTATTCCTTAGTATAGTAGGTGGTTTTAGAGACACAAAGAATAAAAAACATAATCCTGGTCTTGGGGAGAGTTCATTTTTAGATTGAGTAAATGGAAACAGTTACTGATATCATATGGGAACAATGGCAGAGCAAGACACTAGCAGTACACAGAAGTGCCAAGGAGATGCAGGGCTACTCAGGGCAGGCTGATTGAGGGAGGTGACAAGTGAGTTTTGCTTTATCATTGGACATGAATTGACAGTAGAGGAGGAAGAATATTTTAGCTGGAAAGAACAAGAAAGATGAATGGTTTAGAAACAGGAAGGAGGAAGGTTGGGGTAGGGGAAAGAAATTGACTTAATTGAAGTAGAGTGTGCAAGGTGGGAAATAATCAGACATAAAATAATTACCAAACATTGAGGGAGGAACCTGAGGACTTAGATAGTCCAGGAGTTTAATTGGATAGTAAAATGCATCAGGAAATTCCCTTTGTAGCACTGGGAACTACAGCTATATTGGCTAAAACTGTGTTTTAATAATTAATAGCATAAAGTTTAGTTTAGTTGAGTTGTCAGTAAGCATATATTAAAACATCTACAATGTGCCAGGTACTGTCCTAAACAGTGGGGATATAGAAAAATAAAAGAGAATCTTACAATCTTAAGGCGGAGATAACAAACACATTGACACAAATGAGATTATTCTGACAGCTCTGATTAGTTCGTCTCATGCAGTGTTTTATGAAGGAAGGACTTGATTGTGTGTGATGCTGTGACAGGAACTACACAGAGTATTTTAAAACATCTGTGCCACTTGTAACTAGACTCATTGTTTGTCCAGCCCAGGATCCTGGCTTTTATAGTGGTCTCTAGAGTCAAGTTATGGATATCTTCTATTAATTGTCATCATCATCATTTTTTTTAATTTTTTATTTTATTTTATAATTATAACATTTTTTGACAGTACATATGCATGGGTAATTTTTTACAACATTATCCCTTGCACTTACTTCTATTCAGAGTTTTTCCCTTCCTCCCCCAACCCCCTCCCCCAGATGGCAAGCAGTCTTATACATGTTAAATATATTACAGTATAATTTAGATACAATATATGTGTGTAGAACCGAATTTTTTGTTGAACAGGAAGAATTGGATTCAGAAGGTAAAAATAACAGTTTACATTCATTTCCCAGTGTTCCTTTTCTGGATGTAGCTGGTTCTGTCCATCATTAATCAATTGGAATTGGATTAGTTCTTCTCTATGTTGAAGAAATCCACTTCCATCAGCATACATCCTCGTACAGTATCATTGTTGAAGTGTATAATGATCTTCTGGTTCTGCTCGTTTCACTCAGCATCAGTTGATGTAAGTCTCTCCAAGCCTCTCTGTATTTCTCCTGTTGGTCATTTCTTATAGAACAATAATATTCCATAACATTCATATACCATAGTTTACCCAACCATTCTCCAATTGATGGACATCCATTCATCTTCCAGCTTCTGGCCACTATGAAAAGGGCTGCCACAAACATTTTGGCACATACAGGACCCTTTCCCTTCTCTAGTAGTTCCTTGGGGTATAAGCCCAGTAGTAGTATGGCTGGGTCAAAGGGTATGCACATTTTGATAACTTTTTGGGCATAATTCCAGATTGCTCTCCAGAATGGCTGGATTCTTTCACAACTCCACCAACAATGCATCAGTGTCCCACAGCCCCTCCAACATTCATCGTTATTTGTTCCTGTCATCTTAGCCAATCTGACAGGTGTGTAATGATACCTCAGAGTTGTCTTAATTTGCATTTCTCTGATCAATAGTGATTTGGAACACTCTTTCATATGAGTGGAAATAGTTTTAAGTTCATCATCTGAAAATTGTCTGTTCATATCCTTTGACCATTTATCAATTGGAGAATGGCTTGATTTCTTATAAATTAAAGTCAATTCTCTGTATATTTTGGAGATGAGGCCTTTATCAGAACCTTTAACTGTAAAAATGTTTTCCCAATTTGTTACTTCCCTTCTAATCTTGTTTGCATTAGTTTTGTTTGTGCAGAAACTTTTTAATTTGGTGTAATCAAAATGTTCTATTTTGTGATCAATAATGGTCTCTAGTTCTCCCTTGGACACAAACTCCTTCCTCCTCCACAAGTCCGAGAGGTAAACCATCCCATGTTCCTCCAATTTATTTATGATTTCGTTCTTTATGCCTAAATCTTGGACCCATTTTGATCTTATCTTAGTATGTGGTGTTAAATGTGGGTCCATGCCTAGTTTCTGCCATACTAATTTCCAGTTTTCCCAGCAGTTTTTGTCAAATAATGAATTCTTATCCCAAAATTTGGGATCTTTGGCTTTGTCAAACACTAGATTGCTATTTTTATTCACTATCTTGCCCTGTGAACCCAACCTATGCCACTGATCAACTAGTCTATTTCTTAGCCAGTACCAAATGGTTTTGGTGACTGTTGCTTTATAATATAGCTTTAAATCAGGTACACTTAGACCACCTTCCTCTGACTTTTTTTTCATTAGTTCCCTTGCAATTCTCGACCTTTTATTCTTCCATATGAATTTTGTTGTTATTTTTTCTAGGTCATTAAAATAGTTTCTTGGGAATCTGATTGGCATAGCACTAAATAAATAGATTAGTTTGGGGAGTATTGTCATCTTTATTATATTCGCTGGGCCTATCCAAGAACATTGAATGTCTTTCCAATTATTTAAATCTGACTTTATTTTTGTGGCAAGTGTTTTGTAATTTTGCTCATATAATTCCTGACTCTCCTTTGGTAGATATATTCCCAAATATTTGATACTATCGACTGTTATTTTGAATGGAATTTCTCTTTGTATCTCTTGCTGTTGGATTGTGTTGGTAATGTATAAAAATCCTGAGGATTTATGTGGATTTATTTTGTATCCTGCGACTTTGCTAAAATTCTGAATTATTTCTAATAGCTTTTTAGCAGAGTCTTTGGGGTTCTCTAAGTATACCATCATGTCATCATCATCATCATCATTTTAAGTACATACGCCTATAACATTCTAAATCTGCCTATTAAATTACTCTTTAGGATTTTTTTTCTCTCTTTAGATTCTGATTACAGTAATGGTGATGAATCAGCTTAATAAACTCTGGGTGGTAGACTTTGGCCAATCAGATAGGGGCAAAAGGGTGTAGCTATGGAGATAGAATTCCCCATTTGGCTAAATTGAATGTCTGATTTTTACAAACACCTGAGACTGGAACATAAATGGTAAATATTGAGTAATATAACACAGAACCAATTAGTTTTTCAGCCCAATAATGCATTTTTAAAGAGTTCTCCTAGATTCATTAGACTTGGATTCTTACCATGTAGCTCTTACCCCAGTAGAATTTATATTCATAAGTTTTCAATGATCTTATTCTGTATTATAGATGCTTTTACTGGTTGACATAGAAATATAATTCACAGGTTTGTAATTTCCCAGCTTCCCTTTTGAATGGATCAAAGCACTGGCAATTCACTGGTCTTGCATATGATGATAATTTGTAAGGACTGATGGCATATTCTATATAGTTCTGATTCTATAGTTCCACCTTCAAAAACTTTCTGTTGCCTAATATTTGATTTACATTGAATTATCTAGTTCTGACGACATTAAATCTGGAACATGTTGTATATGTGTATTTGCCTTTAATTGAACTTAGAATCCTGAATTTTCTATTCCAAAAGTTTGTGAGTAGGAATCTTTCTGGTGATTCTCCCACAAAATAGCAAAGCAAATATACTTTTTCATTCCTGTCCTCTTTTCATCTCTGATCACATTTATTGCACTGTAACCACCAGGTGGCCCTATATATGCTCTTTGTCTTCTTAAAGGGCCTGTTAGGAGTTTTTTCAAGTATTTGCAAAGTATTCCTTGAATTCTTTTACTCAATTCATGTTTTGTTTACTCATGCCCTGGTGTATTCTGCAGCTTCCCCATTCTCCTTGCTTGGGCAGCCTTCCCAATTTAAAAAAGTTTGAATGGATGCTTTCTCCATTACTAATTAACCATATTTGGTTTCTGTTAAACATTTGCAATCTTTAGAATTTAATAATAACCACTAAATTTATGTTGCCATACAAGATTGCAGTTAGTTGCTTAAATAGTTCAAGGTGAATTTGTTTCAGTTGTATCCTTTTTCTCAGGCTTCTTGATTTTTACTAATTATGAACTTAGTTCTACTGATGTCTTTTTGATACAGACAGCCTTTTAAGGAGACATTCACATAAGTAATATATCTTCTATCTGCCAAGATTTGGTGTGTGATAGGTGCTTGCTATGCACAGCACTTACTGGTTTTTTTTTTCTCAGAGTAGGTGTTCATTCTATAAAGCATGAGGTTTCTGTGAAATCCTCTAGCTTCCCTCATTTCTTCTTCCCAAAGCATGCTGTCTTATAGCAGAATGTATATTTACTTAATTTGGAAAGTCATGATAAATTTTTTTGTAGAATTTCTCATTTACTTCAATGTCAGTAACTGATGTTGGTGCATTAAGTTGTAATTATTCTCATGATGGCAAATATAATGACCTATGAAATATTGTTTGTTATTGCTCATAGCATCATGATAAAACTTACTCTTCCATTTCCTTTATTTGCTTCTCCAAGGAGTCCACGTGAGCCATCCTTGCATCATTGCAACTTCTCTTTTTCTTTTGATTTATTTTATAGCAAGAAAGTCAAGATTAATGCAGTTCACCTCTCTAACAATATTCCCGTTCATTGGCCATTGGCCAAGAGTGTCACATTTAGAGAACTAACAGTCAAACCAACTGATTCTTAACATCCTTTCTCCTGATCATGCCAGCATCATTGAAGAAACAGAAACATGTTTTTCTTTGTTTCATGAATTTTTGTGGCCAGAAAAATTTATTAGCTGGGTAGCCAATTACTGGTGATGGATTTCTCCATAATTAATGAGATTACCCACAATTGGGAGGTGTGATATAGATGAAGAACTAAAAAAGGAAACTGAAAAATTGATAGGTAAGAAGAAAACAAAAAAAAGCAGTCCCAAAAATCCAGAGAGAAAATTGCAGGAAGAGAAAGTAGTCAGCAGGGTCAAATAATGTAGAAAGATCAAGAAAAGTAAGGCCTGAGAAAAGAAGGACATTCAATTGGCAATTAAGGGAACTTTTTAAAGCTATTTACACTGCTACTTCCCTGGTTCAAGACCTCTGTCTTGGACTATTTCAATATCCAATTTGGCCTCCTGCCTCATTTCTCCCAACTCTAACTTCCATACAGTTTTCAGAGTCTCTTTCCAGATACATAGGTCGTTATCCTCCTCTCTCCAAAGACTTCAATGGCTCTTTATTAGCTCTAGTATAAAACTTAAAATCTATGGGCATGGCTTCTTTCTGTGTTTATATGGTCTTCTTTATATTCTGTGGCAGAATCAGCAGTTCACAGGACAAACAGAAACAGGTGGTGGGTCAGATTTGGCCCTTGGGCCATAGTTTGCTGATCTCTGCTCTACAGACTAATCATACCAGTGCCTTTGCCTTCTTTATACACAGCCATAAGATGTGCTATTTCTATGTCTTCTCATTAGCTGTACCACATGGCTGAATGATTTCCCTTCTCTTTTCCAACTCTTAGAAATTATGACTTCTTTCCAGATCCAAGATCTTGCCTAGTCCCCTTTAGCTACTAGTATCTTTACCTCTAAAGTTACCTTCTATCTATTCAGTATGTATTTTGCATATGCCTATTTCTATGATGTATTATGCAGGTTGCATGGGGTGTCTGCCTATTTTTTATAGTATGAGTACTTTATATCACTTTCATCTATGTGTATGGATATCTGCTCACTCTCTGAGCTGGCATATTCTCAGCAACCTGTCATCACCTTGGCAGTTCAATGCTAATTTTCTTTGGGATATAGCCATTGCATTCTAGCAACTTTCTTTCTGCCAGAATAAACATCAGGTGAAATTTTATATTTTGTGCTTATTTTTTCAGATTGTGATAATGGAAATGAGGGCAAAGAATTAAATCCAAAGGAAGAAATTCCTGAAGAGGTGGAATCACAGTGGATATCAGATAAGAATCTCCCAGGATGTTTCCTGAGGCCCTGAGTTTAGTAAACCTGATGGGTGTGAAGGAAGTTTAGTGAGACAACTGAAAAAGACATAAAGGAAAATCTAAAGAATTTTCTTTCTCAGGAGAATGGTTTCAAGCCAGTGGTAATGAGAACACCCACTGAGGAAAAAAATCATGAATACACTGAATTTGGGAAAAATTTCAGCCTAAGTTTAAATCAGAGAATTCCTACAGAAGAGAAATCCTTTCAATGTGATACATATAGCCAGTGCTTTAAATGGAATTCACAGCTTAGCAACCATGAAACTACCAACTCATCTAAAATTACTTATGAGCATAATGAATCTGAGAAAGGCTTCAGTCAGAGCTCAATCCTTAATGAAAATCAAGCAGTTTTCATTGGAGGAAGGTCTTATGAATGTATCAATTATGGGAAAACCTCCTGTCACAATTCCAATCCCATTCAGTACCATATGATTCATGCTGAAGAAAAACTCTATAAGCAAATTGATTTCAGTCAGATCTCTAACCTTATTGGACATCAGAAAAACAATCAAAGAGAAAAGCCCTATGAATGTGAGGAAGGTGGGAAAGTCTTTAACCAAAATGCACATCTTAACCTACATCAGAGAATTCATAATGGAGAGAAGCCATATAAATGTAGTGAATTACAGTCTTATTCATTATCAACGAACACATAATGTAAAGAAACCTTTACCTGTAATGAATGTGGGAAAACTTTTAGTACAAGTCCTTCCCTTAGTCAACATCAAAGAATTCATAAAGGAGAGAAGCCTTATGCATGTAATAAATGTGGGAAAACCTTCAATCATGTCTCCTGCCTTATCTGCCATCAAATAACTCATACTGGAGAAAAACCCCATGAGTGCAATATACGTGGGAAAGCCTTTAGTGACTGTCCAGTCCTTATTCAACACTGAAGAGTTCATACTAGAGAAAAACCCTATGAGTGTAAGGAATGTGGGAAAACTTTCAGCCAGATGTCAGCGCTTATTAAACATCAGAAAACACACAGTGGTAAGAGATCATATTAATGCAATATTTAGGAGAAAAACCTTTAGTGATCATTCAGATTTATTAAACATGATAGAATTTATGTGAGAAAATCCCAGTGAATGTGACAAATGTAGGAAAAATTTTAGCTTTTATAATCTTATTCAACATCAAAGAATTCACACTGTAGAGACATTTAGGAATGTAATTTAGCTAGAGAGGGGAAGGGACATCATATTGGAATGAAATCCTGTAAAAAGTAATGAATGTAGCAAAGTTTTTAACCAGAAAGCACATATAACATATAACATCAAAGAATTCACGCTGGAGAGAAATTATATATATATACATATATATGTGATGAATATATGAAAGTTTTTGTCAGAGTTCTAATCTTATTTTTATCAAAGATATATAATAGTAACAAATCCGTTAATACAATGAATGTGGGAAAGTCTTTAGAGTACAGTCACACTTCATTCAGCATATGAAGATTCATCCTGGAGAGAAACCTTATGAATGTATGAAAATATTCAGGAGAAAAATACAGCTGTGTATCTCAAAAGTCATACTAGAGAGAAGCCCTACAAATTTAGTGAATGTGGAAAAGCCTTTAATCTTAGCTTCCCCCTCTTTCAACACCATAAGTTAACATCAAATAATAGCCTTGTCAATTCATCTATTGGCAAAATACCAACAAAGCCATTTGACTTTATCCCATAAATAAATGCAAACTCTTTCAAGTTGTGGTCACTTTCAAATTGTAGTTTTCTATATCTCAGTGCTATGTAAAAATTAGTTTTTAAATAAATGTTTTTGCCATGTTTGAAAAGAATGATAAATGTGGGAAAGGTTACTCTTAGAATTCCCCTGTTGCATCACTGGGGATCAGAAAGTCCAAAATGAAGAAAAGGCTCTAAAATAAAATAAATGAGATAGTAACATCTGAATTAAGATTATTCATTAGAGAATGGGGTGGATAAAGTGGAGAAATTCGACCTCTGGCAAATCTTATATGGTACATCTCAATCACAACAAGCAGTATATCTCATGTATCAAGAAAAATATATCCATAAAATTCTTAGAAAAAATCCATTTAAAGCAAGGGGGCTTAAGTTAGGGTTCATGGGAGACTCAGGATGTCTCTAAATTTGGATGAGAACCATTCTGGAGAGCAATCTGGAATTATGCCCAAAAAGTTATCAAACTGTGCATACCCTTTGATCCAGCAGTGCTACTCCTAGGCTTATATCCCAAGGAAATACTAAAGAAGGGAAAGGGACCCACATGTGCCAAAATGTTTGTGGCAGCCCTTTTTGTAGTGGCTAGAAACTGGAAGATGAATGGATGTCCATCAATTGGAGAATGGTTGGGTAAATTATGGTATATGAATGTTATGGAATATTTTTGTTCTGTAAGAAATGACCAGCAGAATGAATACAGAGAGGCTTGGAGAGACATCAACTGATGCTGAGTGAAATGAGCAGAACTAGGGGATCATTATACACTTCAACAATGATACTGTAGGAGGATGTATTCTGATAGAGAAGATCTAATCCAGTTCCAATTGATCAATGATGGACAAAATCAGCTACACCCAGAGAAGGAACACTGGGAATTGAATGTAAACTGTTTGCATTTTTTGTTTTTCTTCCCAGGTTATTTTTACCTTCTGAATCCAATTCTTCCTTTGCAACAACAACAGCAACAAAATTCGGTTCTGCACATATATATTGTATCTAGGATATACTATAATATATTTAATATGTATGGGAATGCCTGCCATATAGGGGAGGGGGTGGAGGGAAGGAGGGGAAAATTCGGAACAGAAGGGAGTACAAGGGATAATGTTGTAAAAAATTACCTATGCATATGTACTGTCAAAAAATGTTATAATTATAAAATTAATTTTAAAAATAAAAAAAAATAAACTTGGATGAGAAAAAAATTTGCATCATTATTTGTACTAACTGAAATTTAGTATATCTTTCATTTGTGAATTTTACAGAATTATTTTGAGAAGGCATCCATGGGATTTACCAGACTTCCAGATAGGTTTGTGACAAAAAAAAAAAAAAAAAAAAGCTAAGAACCTCTGATGATTTAGGACAAGGACAAAGAAAAAACTTCTGGATCTAGTTTTCTCATTTCTAAAACAAAGAAACTGAATTAGATAGCTTCCTATCTTTGATCCTATGCTCTTAGTATAGATTTATTGTTAATATTTAGCAATGGAATATGTACAGCAACTTATATTTATTTTGTTAATTACTTCTCTCATGATTGTGGCAAGATTTGGATCTTTAGTTATAGATTGCTTTCTGAGAAGATGCCAAAAGCTTTTAAGTCTATTAGAGTTTTGGTGTGAACCATAGATCTTCAAAACTTATTTTTAAGCCATTTAGAAGGGCATTTCCACACAATCTGTCTACATTTTTGATTTGGCCAGATGAAATCTTCTTTCTGAAAATCTTTAGACTCAAATTACAACTCATTCCTGCTTTTTGTTTGAGGCCATCTTAGCACCTCAGCTAAATTTTCTGATTCCTTAGTTGACTTTCTTTGTACCTCATGACCTGCTATTAGCTTTAGGAACTTAAATACTTATACTGATGATTTCTTTAACTTGGTCTCATTGCTCATTTCTTCCCAGATTGCACAACCTCCTATCTCAATCCCTATGATCTCTTATCTCTACTCTGCCTTGATTACCTTTGGTCAATTTACAGTGACCAAGACAATCTTATGTTTCACTTCTCCTAGTGCCTCACTCCTACTGGATCTCTTTTTTGCCTTTATCATGACTTTTCATTCAATCCCACCCCATCGAATCCCAAAGTTCATTGGCCATAAGTAAATAAATTTCTCTCTTTAGTCCCCAGTTTCCATTTTTACTTTCTTAATAAAAGTACTTCCTCTCCTTAACATAAGTATTTCCCAAAGGTATTTCCTTGCCCCCTTTTCTCTTGACTCTCATATGGCAGTCATTTGTTCCCACAGATACAACCTCTTTAAAGATTTATTCCACCTCTATGTCCATTTCCTGACTACTTTCCAAATTCTAGGCATACATCTTTAACGTATCATTGAAAATTCAATTCATTGAAGAACCATTTCTTCCCCTGAAAGATGATGCTCACTCTTGCTGGGTAGTTAATTCTTGGTTGTAACCCCAGTTCCTTTGCCTTCCAGAATATGGTATTCCCAGCACTCTGATCCTTTATTATAGAAGCTGCCAGATCCTGGGTAATCCTGACTGTTGTTCTTTGATACTTGAATTATTTTTGTCTGATAGCTTGCAATATTTTTTCCTTGAGATTACAGTTCTGGAGTTTTACAACAATGCTCCTGGGGGTTTTCCTTGTGGGATCTTTTCCCAAACAATTATTTTTCAATGACTAATTTAGCATATCAGGGCAGTTTTCCTTGATAGTCTCTTGAAGAATGGTACCCAGACCCTTTTTTGGTCATGGCCTTCAGGCAGACCAATAATTTTTAAAATGTCTCTTCTGGATCTTTTTTTCCATGTTGGTTGTTTTTCCAATGTGTATTTTACATTTTCTTCCATTTTTCATTCTTGTTTGATTCTTGATGTCTCATAGAGTCATTAGCTTCCATTTGCCCTGTTCTAGTTTTCTTAGTTTTAATGATTTTCTTCAGTTAACTTTTGCGTCTCTTTTTTTATTTGATTAATTCTACTTTTCAAGGTATTGTTTTCTTCAGTGGATTATTTATTTATTTAGTTAGTTATTGCATTTGGGCAATTGTATTTTTAAATGAAGTGCCTTTCTTTGCCAGGCTGTTGACTCTCTCTTACATATCTCTCATTTCTTTTCTCATTTTTTCTTCTAACTTATTTGCCTTTTAAAATCTTTAATGAGCACTTCCAAAAGCTTCTTTGAGTTTGAGACCAATTCATATCACTCTTTGAGATTTCTTCTGTGGACATTTTGTTCTCATCTGAATAGGTGTTTTGGTCTTCTCTGTCACCATAGTAGATTTCTGTGGTAAAGATCCTTTTCTGTTTCTTGCCTATTTTTTTCCTTTTCTTTTTGTATTTCTTCTTTTTTTACTTTTACAGTTGCGCTCTGCTCCTAGGTGAAAAACAGGTTTATTATATACTTCAGCCTAGGCCCAGAGTTCTTAATTAACTCTCATGTATGAACAAAGATTTATTAAAACTTATATAGTCTCCACTTACATCAGAGAAAGAAAAAAAATTCTGTATTTATAGCTTCTGGAAGGAGAAAGGAATTTGCAACTGCCAGAAAGAAAAAATAAAAATTTATTCCTTACAGATACACTTGTAAAATTTACACTTCAAAGATATTTTTAAGATTTATATGTCAAAGATATGTTGGTGGAATTTACATTTCAAAGATATTCAAAGAAGAAAAATTACATAAGATGTAATTTATCAAAAAACACTATGAAGTAGTCAGGGGAAATACTTTTGCCCAGTCCAGTTTAAAATAACTAGGAGTCTCAGCTAAATTAGCACATCCTAAGGAAAACTTCAGTCAGTTATGTGATTTTTCTCATGATTAAAGTAGTTATTCTTGACTCAAATAATAAAAGAAAAAAAGGAATCAAAAACTTTCCCAATAATTTGTTGAATTTGAGGCGAGGGTGAAAGAAAAGGATGAGGAAGAAATTAAAGATGATTACACAGGTTTGAGTTTGGGTGACTGGTGGTATCAACAGAAACAGGAAGTTGGGAAAAGAGTAGGCTTTGAGAGGAACGTGATAATTTCAGTTTTAATTCCTAGTTTATTAGATTGTGAACTCCATAAATGTAGGAAATGTGTCTTATTTAGTTTTGTTATCTTCTCAAGCATATAACAGTGTTGAATAATTGTTTGTTAGAATTTGAGGTGAAAGCCAGATATGAAGGCGGTGAAGCTTTGTAAACCAGTAGTGTCAAAATTAATAAGAATCCCTGCTATAGTTGAATATTGACTCCGGAAACCACATATTAACATTATTTGTGCTTTTCATTTTGTTAAATATTTCCCAATTACCTTTAAATAGGCATTCTGGCCCTGGGTTTGACACCTCTGCCCTCAGCAGTAGGGATTATGAGATTGGAGCAGGGGAGAGGAGGAGTTTGGAGGTAGAGTTACATTTGGTAGCCTTCTGTATTGTTATCATTCAAGTAAATTAATGTGGAGATAAGAGGATCCAAGGAAAATGTTTTGGGAATCACATTTAGGGAACAAAAGGAGTAAGAAGCCAGTGAATGAAGCAAAAGATGACTAAAAAGTTAGGAAGAGAGCCATGAGGAAGTAATGTCATAAAAGTCAAGAGAGGAGAGTGACAAAAAGGAAGGAGTAGTCAACATTATCAATGTTTAACATAAAGAAGAAAAGAATGGGGTGGGGGATGGAGTCCTTCTCCTGGACACTCTCCAAGGTTATTGATACCCTTTTTAAAATGTGATGCCTATAGCTACTCCAGATGTGATTCCTTCCAGGACAGAACAGTTAGAATGACTATACTACCTGAAGGGAAGAAATGTCCTCTCTACTACCAAATAATAACAAAATATTAACCATTAGTTACCATTTCCATTTTGTCACACTCCCAAATGAAGTATGTTATTGTTCTGCAAGATAGATAATTAGTAAACACTTTTTATCAATAATACGGTATAATATTAAAGTCTTCATACTATGCAAGAGAAAACACAGTACACAGAGCATGTACAATGTTTTAAAGGTGTGTTTAGTCTTGATTTAATCCTTCCTTCATGGGAGTGGAGAAGCAGAGTGATAATTGTGGTAGTTTTGAAAGAGGATAGTAATAAGACAAGCTTTCCCAGTCATTAAGTAGTCTAATATCTGTTTGATCAATAGGGTTGTAATTCGCTATACCTGTAAAGATCTATATTATTGAAATCTATTTTTGGATAGTGTTCTTTACCTACTTGTGTCTCAATGGAGAAAGCAATGTAAAAATTATTTCTCACACCAACCTGGATATTCTAGGATCTATGCAAAATAGGGGCAGGGACAGGACTTCTCAGAATTTCCTGGAAAGCTTTTCTTTGGTTCTTTTAATATTAATGGAGATGTCAGTATAACACTTGGACTGTCTCTTCTTTCTAATCTGCTTAAAGGCCACTGGATCCCTTCCAGCTGCATTACCATTGCTCATGGAAACTGTTCCATTTGGCTTTAATTCAGACATATAATGAATGGTTTCCTAGTTTTTGAAATGTAATGCCCAACATTTTTACAACCCTATTCTGTAACATTACCAAAGCCTTTAAGAAATAGATGCTAATTTCCGCTATCCCTAACTACTTTAGACTTCAGCTGGGAAGTTTTCATTTATGGGATCATGAAGCGATCAGTAGGAAGGTAACTATTTTGGATATATCACTGACCATAACAAGAATCTGTAAATGTTGATTCAGATTGTCCCTTGCTCATTTTTGGAGCCTGAGTATTCTCCCAAATGACACCATTTGGTTGGAATAATCCTCTAGGGCCCTTCGTATTTTCTACAATTTTGGAGTCAAAGAAAAGATCTCATTTTCTTCCCCTAAGGTCTTTATGTGAGTGGTGGAAGGACTATAAATTTTCCTTATCCTGACATCCTGTGCATATAGAGCTCTAGCTGATGTTTTTGTGATCAGTTTCTCTTCTATCCCTAAACTGAGAATTCAGTTTCAAATTAGGTTAATATAACCAAGAAGTTTTGACCATTTACCGAAGATTCCAGTTTCCTAATCCTTGAAATTGCAGGAATTGCAATTATGCAATACAATTAAGTTTGACATTGCAATAAAGCAATGTAATGAAGATGGAAATCGGAAAGAGTTCCTTATTGATTTTCTAACAATTAAGAATAATATGACAAAATCTAACACTCAAAAGATAATGAAAAAGAAAGGCCTTGCAAAGCTACAAAACTGACATTAGACTTTTCTCAGTTAAGTAAATTGAGCCTTGTTTGTATATGAAGTCAGAGCTAAGAAGAGCAGATGGGGAGAGAATGGGAATAATCTTAAAATAAAACATTAAAAATAGCTCCTCCTAATTGGGTAGCTGTCTCCAGAATTTATGCTCCAAATACCAGCTTTTGCTTTTTTTTTGCCTCATATTGGGAAGGCAAGATGAATCTTGGAACAAAAAACTAAAGAAAAAGGACACGGAGACCCTTAGTATTCCCATTCTTGGCAGTTCTAATAACTGTGGGCAAGCCTAACTAGAAACTTGCAAGTGAGAATAAAGCTCCTAGGGCTTTGAATGAAGCCAGATTAAGTTGGTTGGACTTTTGGACACCTTAAGTAAATGTCATTTAAGTGGATGCTCCTGTGCTTTAGGTATACTGATGCTGGAATCTGTTAATACCATGGCCATCCCAGTCTGAGTAACAGAGCAAAAACCATTGGAATGGTTGAAAAACCTCCTCCCCTTTTAAATAATCTTTTAAAAAACATTTAAATTGGAACAGCTTTTTCCTTGTTCTGCTTGGCCCTGAGGTGTAGGAATAGAAGGAATACATAGAAGCTACAGTGGGGGCATTGTTTCAATCTAAGGAAAAGTTTCCTAATGGAGTACCGGAGTCCCCAAATGAAATGAACTGCCTGAGAATATAGAGCTTTCCACCCCCTGAAGGATTCCAGTTCAAGAAGTTCTGAGAAGTTATAACTAGTAATTTTTGTGTCTGACATGAGATCAGTGACCTAGAAAATAAGATGGTGCAGAAACATCAAAGAATTCACTGGGAATGTGGCCACTGGCCAGCTATCTGGCAGTTTCCTATTTTAATCATTCTTACTAACCAATTGTTAAGTTCAGGTTTTTTTCCTACATTACTGAAGGATTGTGTTGCCAATGCCCTCAATTTTTGTGCTTGATTTTAGGGCTCTGCCTCTGAAAACTTTTGAACTCTTGAAATTATGAGTTTAACCAGTAAAGCAAATGCTTTAGTATGATGTTTTGTCAGGCTGAAACAAATGGACACCTTTTTGGAAATGTTTTTACATGCATAAAATAGACCATATAGGATAATAAATAAAACCAATTATACTGTCATCTAAAATTTTTTTACAAAACTCTGTAAGAACTCTCGCTTTAGAGCAATTTTCTAATGAAAGGATTTACCTAAGCTATATTGGGTATATTTTAAGGTATGCAAAATATAAAAATGGAACCTTCCAGAAATCATGAAATCCAACCCCATTCCTTTTGCAAATTAGAAAACTAAGGCTGGAGTAAATGACTTGCTGATTTAGCACCTCGTAAGAACCTAATATCTCATTATCTCAATAGCACTTAGTAAGAACCTAACACAAAGTCATGTAGATGACTCAGTGCTGTAGTGGAAAATGTACAGGATATAGAATCAGAAAGACCTGTATTCAAATCCTAATTATCAAAATCACAGTCTCCATAAACCTCAATATCCTCATATATAATGTCAGTGAGGTGCCAGTGAATAGAATGCTGGTCTGAGAGACCTGATTTCAAATCCAGCTTCAGATATTTACTAGTTATGTGACCCTGAGGAGGTCATTTAACCTGCCTGTCTTGGTTTCCTCCCCTATAAAATGGAGATAATAAAAGTACTTAACTTCCAGGGTTGTTGTGAAGATCAAATATTTGTGTAAAATGCTTTACAATCCTTAAAGTGCTATATAAATGCTATTTGAATATTGTTATTAATACTTAAAATACTTAGCTCACATGGTTGTTTTGAGAACTAATGGATTTGTCCTTTGTTCTTGGGCTTCCAAGACTTAGGGCATCAAAATCCCTGGAGTTTCTTTTAGATGCCCTAATCTCAGGATTAGGTAATCATTTATCACTTCCTTATTTTACAACTTGCTACTTCAGTTCTACCTTCTTTCATCTATCTTGGGCTGTAAGCTTTTTTTTCTTCCAAAAGTATGTGACAGTTATGTAGTAATTGTTATAGATTATGACCTATATAATGGATGCAAATTATTGTGCCTATAATGAATGAATAAAAGACAACTGCCTAAAGCCATTATGAGCTCTAGGACAAATACTTTAAGGATACAGTTGCAAGAAAATAGAATTGAAGGTAGATATGCCAAGAACTATTAAGGCCCTCAGAATATTGATACCTATAGCTTCAGAAGAAATGAAAATTACCTGTTGAACAGCTCCTTTATCAGCAAAATGGTGGCTTGCATTTATGTAGCCCTTTAAGGTCTGCAAAACACATTATATATATATCATCTTACTGGATGGTAACCCACAAAATTGAAGTACCACATAGGATTTAAGGCCACATATACCTGGGGAAGTAGTAGCAGAGAAGGAACCTAAATGGGGACTTCTAGACAGGAGTACTTTTAGCAGTGAGTGAAGAAAAGTAAAATCAGTGTGCTGGGGATGGGGGTAGAGAGAGAGGGCTGTCTCCACCATCAGTTTCAGGAGTATCATGCTAAATCACCAGAACCATACCCACATGGTAGGTTTGCATCCTGTTCAATGAGAAAAACTGTGGTGTTGGCCAGTCTTTGTTTCTCTATGTTTAAGGTACTAATGTATGTGTGCGTTTAATTTAATTTTCATAGTCCTTTGGGCTCATGAAGCACTTTGCTTATAACCATGCAATTTAAGTGACACCTATGTATCACATATGAATAAACAAATCAGAGGGTGAAGTGACTCTCCCTTATAGAGGTAAGAAGTGTGAGAGTCAAGCTTTGAATTTAAATCTACCAGTTCTAAGCCCAGTGCTCTTTCTACCATGTCATATTGCTGCATGGATGCTGCAGTCATTACAATTTCTTTCTTCCACTTGCTACTCAAAACATAGTGAACCAATTTCCAATATAAAAACTATGTGTTAATGCCAGTTTGTGCAACATGCTATCTTTGTGTTGAGTATATAGAAGTTCCCATGTCTCTTCCCACCTCCACATATGAAATGAGATTTTCTCATCTAACTTTTCAGATTACCCATAGAACCAACCAATATCAAAAAACAAATTTCCTTTATAATATCTGTACCAAGTGGCTATCCAGCTTTCATATGGAGAACCTATTATTTCTTGGGACAGAATTTTTTCTAATTGGAAGGAAATTACTCCTTGTGCTGACATCTGCTCTGTAACATCCAACTACTGATATTAGTTGGGCTTTCCAGGGCCAAGAATAATTTCTTTTACATAATAGCTCTTCAAATATTTTAAAACAGTGATATTTTCTTCTCATATCCTATATTTCCCCAGCCTAAACATTCTCTGTTCACAGGTGGAGGTTGTGTAGATGAAAGAAGGTTGGATCTAAAGAGCATAACTTGGGTTCAAATACCAGCCTTGTCCTGTGTGACCCTGAACGTATCATTTCCCATCTGCAGACCTATTTCTAGTTATATGAACTGTGGAGGGGGGGTGTTGAACTGTGTGACCTTAGATTTAGTTCTAAATCTAAGATTCCTTATTAGATAACATGGTTTCAAGTCACTGTGGCTATCCTCTTCTTAACATAATGCAATTTAAAAAATAGTTTAGGAACACTATATTCTAGGTGTTGTCTGATGATGAACAGAAAACAGAGGTGCCATCATTCTTTTTTCTGGCCATAATGCCAAATTAATATAGTTTAAGATTATATTTGCTTTTTCTGGCTACTGTAACACAATAGTGATTCATATTGAAAGGTCTTTCACTGCACCCAGGGCCATCTCTAGTCTTCCTGATCTACATCTGGTCACTGGATTCAGAGGAGGCACTGAGGCTGGTGACCTTGGACAGCTGTCCCTCACTCAAATCTAATTCACTTGCATGTCATGTTAATGATAATAAAGAACAAACATCAACAATGGCAGCAGCAACAGTGCAATAAGACACTCAAGTATTTTTCCATAAACTGCTGTTAAAGCCAGATTTCATTCACTCTGTGCTCATACAGTTGAATTTTTGAACCTATATGCGGGGTTTTTAATTAATCTCTATTTAATTTCATCTTTAGAGTTAACTCATAGTTTTGGCTATTGGGATCTTTCTGAATCCTGATTCTTTCACCCAATGTTACCTACAGATTTGATAAGTACATCAACTGCTATGATGTCTGGTAGAACTTGAATCTACATAAAACATTCTCATATTTTATGGAATTATTTAAGCAAACTGAACTAAACAAAAAAGAATTAAGTTGGTTTCAACAAATATTTGAGTGAAAGAAGTCCAGTACTTTTTCTTTAAAGATAAGTTCAATGGTAAAAGAAGGGGAAATTAGTTATAACAATGAATGGAATATAGATATTTGTATTAAAGAATGTCCCAAAAATTTGCTGTATTCTCTTTAAATACTATTTGTCTAAAGTTGCATATTTTTTTGATTTCCATAATTAGACTCTGTTTCTATAAGTGATAGATTAATTTATGGTTAAATCTGTGAGGCCTTTGAGCCAAAGGCCACTTTTTGAATCATAGGGAAGGCACATACCTTGGAATTCAGAATACATAATTTAGACACCCCATTGCCACCAGGTGGCAGTGTACACAAGTTCTATGATTAACTTATTGAAGGGTGTGAAAAAAAATTTGAGTGCTACAGTGCTACAATGCTAAATTTGTAGAAAAAGTCATGAAGTGAGTTTTTTCACAGTATTTTTCTCCACTGTAAGCTTTATAATGCAAAATTTTGTGTAAGTGCAAAGAAAATTTTCTCAAATTACATTCACAATGTGACTTCCTAGTGTGAATTTTGTGATGTTGAATTTAAAATGAGTGCATACTAAATATTTCTTCATGTGTGCTACATTCATAAAATTATTCTCTGTTGTGAATCTTTTCATGACTAATAAGAGTTATTCTCTGACTGAAAGTTTTTCCACATTCATCACATGTAAAGGGTCGCTCTCCACTGTGAATCCTCTGATGTCGAATAAGATGAGAGCTTTGCCGGAATGATTTCCCACATTCACTGCATTCATAGGGTTTTTCTCCAGTGTGAATTCTTTTGTGTTGGATAAGTGATAAGCGTGCACTGAAAGATTTATCACATTCATTACAAACATAAGGTTTCTCCCCAGTGTGAATTCTCTGGTGCTGAATAAACTGTGAGTGCTGACTAAAGGCTTTTCCACATTCATTACACTCATAAGGTTTCTCTCCTGTGTGTATTCTCTGGTGTTGAATAAGTGATGAGCGTACATTGAAGGCTTTCCCACAGTCATTACACTCATAGGGATTTTCGCCAGTGTGAATTCTCCTGTGTCGAATAAGGTGTGCACTTTGGCTGAAGGCTTTTCCACATTCATTACACTCATAAGGTTTCTCACCATTATGTGTCCTCTCATGTTTAATAAGGGTTGAAATCTGGCCAAAGGTTTTCCCACATTCATTACACTCATAAGGTTTCTCTCCAGTGTGACTTCTTTGATGTTGAATAAGGTGTGAACCCTGACTAAAAGCTTTCCCACATTTATTACATTCATAGGGTTTCTCTCCATTATGTACTCTCTGATGTTGAACAAGGGAAGAAAGCACACTGAATGCTTTATCACATTCATTACATTCATAGGGTTTCTCTCCATTATGTGTTCTCTGATGATGAATAAGATTAAAGCTCTGACTAAAGGCCTTGCCACATTCATTACACTCATAGGGTTTCTCTCCTGTGTGAATTCTCTGATGCTGAATAAGGTGACCTTTCTGGCTAAAGGTTTTTCCACATTCATTACATTCATATGGTTTCTCTCCAGTATGAATTCTTTGATGTTGAATAAGAGATAGACGTGCACTAAAGGATTTCCCACATTCACTACATACATATGGTTTCTCTCCAGTATGAACTCTCTTGTGTTGGATAACTTGTGAGAGTTGGCTGAAGGATTTCCCACATTCATTACACTCATAGGGCTTCTCTCCAGTGTGAATCCTTTGGTGCACAATCAGAGTTCGGTTTAAGCTGAATGTTTTTCCACATTCATTACACTCATATGGTTTCTCTCCAGTATGAATTCTTTGATGCTGAATAAGGGATAAACGTGCACTGAAGGCTTTCCCACAGTCATTACATTCATATGGTTTTTCTCCAGTGTGAATCCTCTGATGCTGAATAAGATGTGAGTGCCTACTGAAGGCTTTCTCACATTCTTTACATTGATAGGGTTTTTCTCCAGTATGAATCCTCTGATGATGAATAAGGTTAGAACTATGACTAAAGGCTTTCCCACACTGATGGCATTCATGAGGTTTCTTTCCAGTATGAATTTTACCATGTTGAATAAAGGATGATCTAGTACTGAAGGCCTTGCCACAGTCATTACACTTATAGGGTTTCTCTCCAGTATGAATTTTATGATGTTGAAAAAAGTATGAACGGGCACTAAAAGCTTTCCCACATTCATTACATTTGTAGGGTTTTTCACCAGTGTGAATCCTCTGATGCTTAGTAAGGATAGAATTACGACTAAAAGTTTTTCCGCATTCATCACATTCATAGGGTTTCTCTCTGGAATGAATTCTCTCATGCTGGATAAGTGTTCTGTTCTGGCTGAAAGCTTTTCCACATTCATTACACTCATAGGATTCCTCTGTGTTATGAAGTCGCTGATGTTCAATACTAATTGAATTCTGACTGGGCATTTTCCCATACATATTAAGTTCACAAGCTTTCTCTCTTGTATGGACACTCTGATGTTTAATAAGATCTGAATTCTTTTTGAAAGTTTGGCTACAAGTTGCACATTGATGTTTTTTTTCACCTCTGGGAACCATTTGATGTCTACCATGTTTTAAAGTCAGATGTGAGTACCTTCCATACTCATTACATTCCTGATCTCTTATTCTGGCAGATGTTTTCAAGATCACTGTCACTGGTTTGCAATTTCTGTCCAGAGAAAGGGATTTCCTTACAGCTCCCATAACAGGTTTTCCCCAATGCTTTTCTAATTGATTCTCTATTTTATAGGACTCTTCAAATTCAGGTCTCTTAAATCTTCCCAGTATTATTCCCTGTAAGTCCATTTTTTCAGGTATTTTATGCCTTGGAGATAATTCCTTTTTATTTTTGGTCTCACAATCTGAAACATTGAACACAAAACAAAAAAATAAATGTCATTAAAAAAAATTCTGGCTGAAGAAAAATGACTGGGGCAGGAAGATGAAAACCTTAATGAAATACTATCTCCTAGTATGGTGCTGACTGATTTTAATACTAGTCTTATAACCTGCAGAAAGAATGAGAAAAGGTAGCTTTTGGGGGGAGCACTTTCTAATGGGGCACAGAATAAGGAAAGCCTATACAGCAAAGGTGCAAGAGTGTTCAAGGAAACAAGCCAAGTGAAGAAGCAAGGAAATAACATGAGTTCTTGGGAGTATGGAAGTGATTATCATAAAAGTGATTAAGAAAGAATAAGAAATAAAGCAGCCTCACTATATACATCTTTCTTAAATATTCTGTAAACAAGAAATAACTTTTATGTGCAAGAAATGACCTATTATGTAATCATGGAAATATTTATTGAACAAATTATGTTATTAACATATAAGCAAGTCATTTAACTTATTTATATGTTACTTGAAACTTTGACAGCAAGTACTCAATAAATTATTTGTTTAACTGAAATAACCTAAAGTGTTAAAGAAAAAAAATGAGTTTAATACCTTTACTAAAGTTCTCTCCTAGTGTCACTATAATGGTGTAGAAGTGATTTCAATTTTTTCAAAGTGAGTACAGTACAAGTACAAGTTCTGTTAAGTCCTATCAAGCTAGAAATGCTTCTAAATGCCCTCAAAGAGTTCAGGTCACAAAATGAGGACAAACTGTTGAAAGAACTTATGGAAGTGATTATTGAGTTCTTGTTAGTAATCTTTGATGACCTAGAAAATGAGAGAGGTATTGCAGGAGTAGTACAAAAACATTTCCCCATTTTTTTTTTAAAGCAAAGGGAAAAGGCCAATATTTCAAATTTTACCCTTGTAAGCTTAGCACAAAATCCCATCAAATCCAGGAACTGGGGGGAGGAACATAGAAGAACTTATCTGAAAGAAGCATGAAAAAAAGCTGAATATCTACAGAGACAGAAACAGACTCAATATTATCATAGGATCATAACTTTAAAATCAGGCGAGACTGTCAAAACCATTTGGTTACACCCACATTTTAGTGATGGGGAAACAGATCTAGAGGGATTAAGTGATTTACCTAAGGTCATATAGGTTGAATGGGGCAAAACTGGGATTCAAATCCTTCAGAAGAGTAAAAGAAAGAAACTATAGATGATTTTCCATTTAGGGTTACTTAGATTTATTGATTTAGGGCAGAGAAGTCTGTTTTTCTTGCCTGTGTATCTAAGACACAAGAGAAAAACTCCCAAGAAGCATTAAAATGGATACCTACCTAGGTAATAAAGAGAATAGAAAGCTGCACCTGGAATCAGGAAAACCTGAATTTATACATGGCCCTAGACACTTACTAACTGTATAATACTGGGCAAATCTCTTAACTTCTGTCTGCCTCAGTTTTCTCATTTAAAAATGGGAATAACAATAGCACCTATATCACAGGGTTTTTGTCAGGATCAAATGAGGTAATATTTGTAAAGCATTCTGAAAAATTTTAAGTGTGATATAAATGCTATTATTGTTGTTATTATCATTACAGTGGCAAGAATAATACTATCAAAAGGAACTTTAAAAGTATTATGAAAGATTACTAAATTCAAGTCAAGAAACTGAAGACTATTGGAACACAGTATTTTCTCACTGTTATCCACTGAAAGCAAAGGATACAAAAGAGAAAAATAATCTGGAAAGTGAGCAGATATTTAAGAAGGGGATGAGCAACTCCTGCCTAGAGATAGAATACACTTTTCAAAGACTGATAAGAATGTATTTCCCCATAGTCTTGCAAATTGAATCAAAAGGGCTTTAAATTTTAAAAGGACAGAGAAGGGGAGAAGAGGGGGGAACCAGTGCTGGAACCAGAATGGGAAACATTTAACAAAATAAATAAAAATAATAAAACACAGATCATGTTAAAAATGTGATTTTTAAAAAAGGCAACATATAGGTAGAGGCCCCTGTTTCTATTTTCATTTGATTCCATTGATCTAGATAATATAGAAAAGATGCCCTTAAGTTCAGAGGATATGAAATGTAACAAAGGAGCCTAGTAGTAAAACCCCTGGTTTCATGATATCTATTCATACTTGCCTAACATCTTGGCAACAAGTGAAGGAAATAAGAGTGCTAATGCAAGAAGGGAAATTTAACACTAAGTATTATTGAAATTTAAGCCCAATTCTGGGGATGAGTATACTTTATTCGGGAGAAACAGGATAGATAAAAGGGAACTTGGAAATCAGGGAGCATTGTATATTAAGAAAGTACACTTGTGTGAAGAAATAAAGGGCCCAAAGGAAAAGAGTATTTGGGTAAAAATCAATGTAAGGAAAAAAGAAAACAATTTTGTCATTGGAGTATATTACAAAATACTGGGACAGAGGAAATAGATGATGATGATTTTGGAAAACAGGTCACAAGTCTGGCCCAGAAGTGTGATATAATAGTGATGAAGGACTTCATTTGCTTTCTGTCAAAATAGAGAGGCAGCTAATAACTTTTTTTACATGTTTTAATAATAAATCAATTTTTCAAAAGGTAGAGAAATCAACAAGGGGAAATTTTATTCCAAATAGCTAACATGCTATATGACAGAGTCAGAATAAAAAAAGATCTTGACAGGTTAAGAGCATTGGGTTGAATCTAAGAAGATGAAATTCAAGAGATTAATGTTATCTTATACTTGGGTAAAAAAAATCAATTACACTTGTACAAGATGGAAAAGACATAATTTGATTATAGCGATTCTAAAAAAAAAATCTGAGTAGTTTTAATGGATTTCAAGCTCAACGTGAGTTATCAGTATGATGTGGCAATCAAAAAAGCTAATGTAATTTTAGGTTGCATTAAGATGAACACAGCTATCAGGATGAGAAAGATGATAGCCCCACTGTACTCTGCATTGTCAGACTTCACCCTTGGCACTGTGTTCATTTTGAGAACCATAATTTAAGAAAGACATTGATAAGCTGAAGAGTATTCCTGAGGAAAGCAACCAGCATGGTAAAAGTCTTATGAGAAATGACTGAAGGAACATAGAGGCATTTAGTCAAGAAAACAGACTAAGAGGTACATGACAGCTATGGGATAAAAGCAAAAGATATCAATAAAAAAGACATGATTTTTTTTAAATAAAAAAGTCAAAGATGATCTTTGAGAGAAAAATATTAATAGACTTGGGTGGGAAGCCAGATTACAGGGTTTTTGCCAAATGGATGAGTGGTAAAGAGATGGAAGCAAAAGATAACTTCTTTGAGCTTTTTCACAATAACTAGAAAATGGGAGTAACTTAAGCAAGTAGCATGGTTTAAAGGTTTACTTATCATTGGATAGATAAGTTAGTTCAAACAACCATGTCTAGTATCCTGATGAGTACACAGGAAATGTTCAGTAATAGAAGAAAGGAAGTAGTGCTCATTTACTCACCTAAATAATCACTTTTCAGGATCTCTCTCCTTCCAGCTCCCTGTGAGTCCAGGACCCATGGCTCTTCCCCTTTTTCCAGCTGGGAAATCACATCAGGTTTAGATACTGAGAATCCTGTTTGTGAGGAAAAAAATAACTCCAGGTAGTATTTCACAGACAACCACCATTGTCCTAAACTCAGTCCCAACCCTTAGGGTCTGTATGGGGCAAATAAGAAGAAAAGATTGTCATAAGATAATTTAAAATTATACATTAATGTATAATTAATATTATACACACATGTCCCACAAGGCCATGATAAAAATAAAGGAGCCTTAGGACTGTAATCCCTTTGGGGAGGTGGGCCAGGGAGTTGGTGATCTGGGGACAAACAATCATAACCTCTATGTTCTTTCTACATTAGGAGGGTGAGAAACTTCCATTTCTAGGCCATGTCCAAACTGGACTCTTGGAAAAGAATTCTGGGACTAGGAGAAAACCCAGATGATAAGGAAAGAATAAACTTAGGGAGAAGTCAAGAGAACTAGTCATTTACTGCTCTGAACAGATAGACCTGTGGCTTGGCATTAGGAAACAGAAAGACACTGTATTTAAACCTGGATAGCTCCAGGAATCTCTGATTGCTGAACCTTAAGCCCAAATCCAAATACACCTTTTTATTCCTAGGCTATTTACAAAGCAAGAATCCAAGAAATTTAGATTTGTATCTCAGGGAGAAGCCTTACCCAATGAGACGAGATTTCCATAATTCTCCAGCATCACATCCCTATAGAGAACCCTCTGGGCAGGGCCAAGGCAGCCCCACTCCTCTTGGGTGAGGTACACAGCCACATCCTTGAACATCAGAGATGCCTGAAACAGCAGAGTTCAGAAGACTATTAGTGCTTGACTCTTAGGCAAAGGGAAAGCCAGTGTCTAAAAACCACTTACTGGGGAAAGGAGCAGGCTAGCATGAGATATGCAACAAAGAAAAAAGGTAAATATATCCACACAGAGAAAAGAGCCCAGACTACTAGGGAGTAGTATATAGAAAAGTCCTCATCCCAGAGCCACCTAGCAAAGAGAATGTAGTGAGTAGCTTCTCTATGCTCACCAGTGTGTCATCAATATCAGTAAACCATTTGGTAAGTGCATAGATGAAAAGGGGATGATGGACGTATGCAGATACTCCCTTCTAACACAAAGAAAGTACCAGAGCAGCAGGGGGATTTCAGGAAGCATAGCTCACCTGGAGTTTGGCCGGCAAAGCTTCTGCTACTATTGCCTGGTCTCCAAGGCTCCACTCAGGAAGACAGGTAGGAACAGGATGGTCAATGGCACCTGGGAGAAGAAAAAAGAATCATGAGAGGAGGAAGAGGGGAAGGTTCCAGTCTTTTTTGTCACTCCTACTATTTCACTTTCAGATTCCCCAATTGTCCTCTTACTGTCATTGCATGCCTGCTGTGTATCATAATCTTAACCCTTGCAACTGTGTGTGCAAGAAAGCTTCGTGATACCATGAAGATACTCGAAGTCAAGGTCTCTGAGAAAAGCTTTTGTTAAATGAAAATTGAGATGGATGAAAACACAGAGCCTTTGCTTATCATGCCCACTCTCTTTTTGAAAATCACCTCTAGGGAGTCTTACTCAACAAAGCTTCACCTCCCCTACTCCCTTACTTTTCTCCAGTTTCCCCCCAACAATCATGAAATCTACTGTTGATTATGTGAGCCACTAGTATCTGAATCCCACATACTCAGCTGTACATCTCATTTCTTCCCTTCTCTGTCCCCAGCAGTCCCTTCACCTAGGTCAAGCCTGTATCTGTGGCTTCTGAAGAAAGGCTCAGAAAAAGCCAGGACATTCTCAGAATCCTAGCAAAAGCTACTCAAGTTCTTGTGTGGCCTTTCCTAGAGACACCCCCTACTAACAGAGAATCATGTATAATCACAGGAAATCACAATTATAAGTCTCTTCTTGGGTGAAGAATTGAGGTCTATAGGAGAAGGCTGAAAACCCCAGAAGACAGAGTATGTGTGGAGAAGCTGGGACCCTTTTTCTACAGTCACACTATCCTGAGAATAGCCCATCACACTAAAGCAAAACACACAAATTTGCTTTGGTCCAAGGCTTTGTCTATGAAGCAAGAAGGGAGAATATATTCTGTTGTGATGATACCATGGAGAAAGGAAGCTACTCATCTCCACTTTGTACTCCTTCCTTTAGCATTTCTGGGACAACATTATGGTATACCTTGTTTTCTAAATGGCTTATATATCTATTTCCTATCTCCCCAACTTTCTTGTGAGAACCTAGAAAGAGACAATTTGTCCTATTTTCTCATGGTCCTCAAAACCTATAGTACATTCTGTTTTTATAATAGGCTCAGCAATACTTATCAAATGACCACTTTTAGGTAGATCTTTGGAATTTAGTAATTAAACATAGGAATGCTTCATGGCATACATTCAGCCATCCCAGAAATTCAAGAAGCTGGAAAAAGTAAAGTCTTCTTATGTACTTGGTTTGTAAAAAACCAAACAAAATCAAACCAACTTTTGCAGAGAAACCATGGATAGTTAATGCAATTCCTCCACAGCCTGTGCTTGAGGTATCTTGAATGCAAGATTTTTAGGAGACATGCACTCTAGGTAATATTGGGCTCTGAATCTATTCTCCACACCAATCATCCTTGACCAGAACAGAATGTCTCCTCATTTCTCTTCACACATGAAGTGTCTGTGAAGCCCCAAGACAGCTGACCTGAGAGTAGGTACTTGTGTTAAGTACTGGAATGATTAGACTTGTGCTTTTATGAAAGTCACTTTGGCAGCTGTGTGGAAGATGGATTAGAGAGGAAAAAAAGAGAGACCTATTAGGAAGCTGAACCAACAGCACTGGCCAAATGTATTGAACAGAGAAATTTTTTATTTATTAACTCAGAAGTCATATGGAAACAGTAGCCCAGGCTATAACTCTGAAGACTATCCTCCTTACCCCATGCCTGGAATGCTCTCTGCTCAATTCCACCTCTTTCCAGGTGGACAAACATGCCTGATTTATTTAGATCACTGTAAAGTAGGTTTAGCAGTGAGAGATGGAAGGCTGACAAGTTGGTAGGAGAGGAGAATTTTATTGCTCTGTATTATGGATGCAGAATAATTATGAGAGATAGTGAGGTCAAATGTGAACAAAACCGTGTGTGGCAGACTAGAGTGAAGGTGCACATCACCAGAGCTTGGAGGACAGGGAAGCCAGGACGTTCAGGGGATATCAACATGTGTCTTATAGTTCAGAAGCTGTAGATCAAAAGCTGATAAGGAGAAGAAGGAGGTGAAATAGGTATTCACTTCCACGAGAAAGGGGGCAGCATAGCCTGGGGGCCAGTAGATAACTGTGAATGGGTGCCTAGAGGGGGACGCAGATGGATGGAGCAAAGCACAAAGGAGGAAATGTTGCTGAGTGATGTTGGCAGAGGGAAAGAGTCAGTAAAGAAAAAAAGAGTTTGCATACTCCTCTTCTTGGCCTATGTGTCCAGGGACATGAGAAAAAGACATCCAGTACTGTAGAAGGTGGCCAGGGATGCAAGTCTTCTGGAAGAGAAGCCAGGTTCTGTGAGTGCAACAAGTTGGAGAAGCATGCCAGGAAAAGCTCTAAAATGAAGCAAAATGTATTCATGATAGAATAGGGGAAAGAAGAAGGTGAAAGGATGAATGAATGAATGAATGAATGAATGAATGAATGGAAAGGGAGCATAGAGTAGAACAGGGCCTCAGGAAGGATAGTGATGAAGAATATGAGCAGTAAGAGGAAAAAGGAATTTTCACCTAGGCAGCCTTTGACTCTAAATCAGATTAGGAGAAGAGGACAGGAAATATTCTACCTGCGGGATAAGGAAATACCATTTGACTTTTTAGGACCTTGACCTGGGACCCATTGGTGGCTAATCAATGAAAATCAGAATGATTTTGGTTAAAGACAATGTCTTTAAGAAAGAAATCTGTCCAGGAGACCCCAAGACCTCCTGGGAGGGTTCAGAGATCTAATAGGAAAAAAAAGCTTTTAAGAACATCTATAGGTAAGGGTGTACCTTATGTGGATAGAGAGAGAGAAAGGAAGGAAGGAAAGAGAGAAGGAGGGAGAGAGAAAGAGAGGAAGGAGAGGAGGAAAGGAAGAAAGGAAGGAAGTAAGCAGGAAGGAAGGAGTTTTCCAAATGACTAATTCCGGTTTGTGGACCAGTGCTATTAAATCCAACTAACTTGTATGTCATGACATCACCTCCCTCATGTCATGGTCCTCTTCAAGAATGAAGGACAAATAACAACAGTAATGATAAGAATATTAAAATCAAAAGACTTGGGTTTGAGTCCTAGGGTCAACATGTACCAAGGTTTCGGACCCTAATCAAGCTCCTTTACTACTCTAAGCTTTAGTTTCCACATTTGTAAACCAGGCCTCACAGAATTGTTTTGAGAAAAGTACTTTGAAAATATTAAACTGCTAGAGAAATGTGCAATGATTAATACAACCATAATTGAGCTCTTAAATAACCATAAGCTTTAATGTAATTAACTTTGAATACTTATTATCCTCTATGGGCTTGCAAAAATCACTTCTAGTACTTTTCATTTGTCTGTCAGAGTATCACGACAGAAAGGAAGCACCCAATAGCACATGAATCAAATATAAGAGTATTAAACAACCAAATGGGGTTATTGGACTGTGCATTCCATGACTGGGGAATAGCTAGTCAAATGGCAGCATACAAATGGAATGGATTATTACTGTGCCATAAGAAAAGATAAAAATGAAATTTGGGAAGACTTGCATGAAATGATAGATAGCAAAAATAAAGGTGAGCAGGTGATAGACACAGTTACTATAACTATGTAAATAAAGTCAACTTGATATGTCAACAAAACTCAGAACAAAACTGTTGGACAATAGCATTACTATTGCACATACTGTACTTCCCATAAGCTATAAACCAAGGCTACACACAGTTGCAATTACTCTTTTATGCTATTTTGCTGAATTCTTTTAAGGTATTATATGTTATGGAGGATTGAATAACAAATATACTGGAGTTTTGCATGATGTGTGAAAACAAAATTTAATAATTAAAAAAAGAAAAACAATACAAAGGAGTTATTCTATAATTACTGAATTACAGAATTTTTCTTTTAAGTGATGTTACTCATAGAATTGGCAAAGTTATTCTAAAGGGTGATAATAGACTTTTCACACCGGCTTGAATGGATCCAACAAGTACAAGAGTATCAAAAAAGAGTGATACATTTACTGACTAGAATTTGGAGAACAGAAGTACAGATAGTATGGAAGCTTATTTCTGAATGGACTTAAGTCATTCAAGATTACTTTTATTATTAGCCTATTCTGGCAGACATGGGGTGATATCAAAGAGATATTCAGGAGCTTAATAGGATAAACCTAGCTCTTGATAGCATTTGAACAAGGCTGGAACAAATAACAGCAGGGTTATCATAGGACCCATAGGTGAGAATAAGGAAAATAAACTGTAGTGTCTTTAACTGTCTTTGGATGATTTAATATTAATTACAATTTTATGAAATCAAATATTCTTGAAGGAGCATAAGAACTTAAAGGGAGAGAAATCGATTTTTCTATTGAATTCACTGGGTAACAGGAGATAATCTTGCTAGGGATAATGGGGTCAGACCATACCAAGTTATAAACACAACCATGCAGGCTGTCAGTAGAAGTCCTCTAAGAGTGATTTTCTGATATAAGAAGAATCTACAATGTAATTGTATAATTCGTGATCCTGAATTAAAGGACAAGTCTCTATCTACATCTACCTCCTTTTAGCATCTACTATTATGAGAACTCCTCTCTTTGCTTCCATATTCACTGACCTCAAATTCACTTAGAAGACCATCACTTAGATGCCTAAGATAGGTCAGGAACCAATCCCAATTTTACCATAAAACAGAACTATTTTCACCCTAACCCTTGTGAAGCTGTTCCTGCTGCTAAAATGTTATTCTTTTTTAGTTACTAAGAATCAGACTGTAACATTTGCAAAGAATGTTAGAGCTTTATGCTGCTAAAATGTTATTCCTATTTAATTACTAAGAATCAGACTGTAACATTTATAAAGAATGTTAGCGCTTTGTGCTGCTAAAATGTTATTCCTATTTAATTACTAAGAGTCTGACTGTAACATTTATAAAGAATGTTAGCGCTTTGTGCTGCTAAAATGTTATTCCTATTTAATTACTAAGAATCAGACTGTAACATTTATAAAGAATGTTAGCGCTTTGTGCTGCTAAAATGTTATTCCTATTTAATTACTAAGAGTCTGACTGTAACATTTGTAAAGAATGTTAGAGCTCATTTGCTTGAGTTCTTATTATTTCAGAGATGAAAAAAAAGGAGATCCACCCAGAGGGAAGCTATTTCTTGACTACTTCAGAGTTAGCGTCTATTGAGCCTTCCCTTAAAAGCTCTTGTGACTAGGAAGAATCCACTCTAATATCCACAGTGGTCATTACAGTCCTTTCCCCTCAGATGTGATCAGAAATGGAAACTTGCTCTAGCTGGGTTTACTCAATTTCTCTTCTGGACAAGCTTTAAGGCATAACATTTCTAGGATCAGGGGAAAGCCTAAATTCAGAGGGAAAATGAGGGTATGCTATCTCGAGTGCAGACCCCCCATAGAGAGTACCTTGGTGGGGATGGTCTTGGAGCGGGAGCCGAGTCTCCTGACACAGAGGTTTGGGTCGGGCGCTCAGGGAACAGCTGACTTGAGTTGGCGCAGTAGGTAACTTGGGTCCTGCTCCCAGTGCGGCCATCTCCATGTCCTTTGAGAGCGCAGCCTGGGACCACTGGGACACAGAAAGGGAGATTAGGGCAGTGTGGGAGCGTCAGGGCAGGGGTCGCTGGAGATCTGGCCAGGGAGGCGGGGGGAGGGAGGGCAACGTCGAATAATAAAAATAATAATAGCTAGGATTTTTGGTGTGCTTTTAAGGTTGCAAATATGATCTCACTTTATCCTAATTTAAGGTTTAGATATCGCTTACTGTGTGCCAGGCGCTGTGCTGAGCACTTTGCATATATTTTGATCTCTCGGAGACGGGAAATGTTATTTTTCCAGTTTGGCAATTATATTGGGAGTTCGACTTTTTAAAGGGCAGGTATTAGCCCCATTCTGCAGATGAGGGAACTGAGGTCCGGAGACGGGCTGACTCGGCCAAGATCACACATTGATCCTGAGTCGGGATTTGAACCCAGGTCTCCTCCGTCCAGTCTCTGGAGAACTGTTCTTGACATCCCCTTCTTCCTCCGGCCTCAGTTTCCTCCACTGTAAAAAGTGACAGGCGGGCGAAAGTCCCTCAGATGCACCCTCCCTCGCTAGACCGGGCACGAGCGGGACTCACCCTCCGCGCCGGGCCCCGACTACAGAGACAGAACCGGACCAGACCCGCAGCCCCCAAATCGCTTTCCCGCGGGGGGCCAGACAGCACGGACCGGAAGTATAGCCCTCACCTCCAGTGCCCAATCCGGCAGCGCCGCTCTAGGCTTTCGGGAGGACTCGCCGTCTCGGTAGCGGTCCGGCAGGAGGCCTCGACCTGGTCCGGCGACCGCACCGACTCTGGGACTGCGGAGGCCCGGGTCTGACGCCGCGGTCCGCATGAGAGTTGCGGGGATTCTCCGGGATGAGGGCCTGTTGGGCTGCGGGGACTGGATCTTACTCTGATGAGCAGCAGAGGCTGTTGCAGGGGCAGGGGGCGGGGCAGGGTCGCCACGAGGTCACTGCCTCGTGGCCCCGCCTCCAGACACCTCGCTGAGCAGGTTGACCTGTTCTGAGAGACACGGAGACCACAGAGAGACAGAGGAAGAGACACACACAGAGAAAGAGACAGAATTTTCCATTGTCAACGACCCCCCGGAAATTAATCTCCGACCTAATCTCCCTCCCAGCGTGTGAGCTCTATGAAGTACCCAAAATACATGCCAAGATAGTTTTCAACATTCACCCTTGCAGACCCTTGCATTCCAAATATTTCTCATTCTCCTTCCCTTAGACAGCAAGCTATTTGATATAGGTTAAATATGTGCAATTCTTCTAAACATTTCCACATTTCTCATGCTGCACAAGAAAAATCAGACAAAAGGGAAAAAAAATGAGAAAGAAAAAAACAAGCAAACAAAACAACAACAAAGGTCCTCATAATCTTCTCTGTGGATGCAGATGGCTCTCTCCATCACAGGACTATTAGAATTACCCTGAATCACCTCATTGTTGAAAAGAGCCACATCTATCACAGATGATCATCACATAATTTTGTTGTTGCTGTGTACAATGTTCTCTTGGTTCCATTCACTTCACTTATTCTCTCCAGAACTTTCTGAAATCAATCTGCTGATCATTTCTCATTGAACAATAATATTCCATTAAATTAATATATCATAACTTATTCAGCCATTCCCCAATTGATGGGAATCCATCAGTTTCCAGTTCCTTGCCACTACAAAAAGGGATACTACAAACATTTTTTGCAAATGTGGGTCTCTTTCCTTTTTTATGATCTCTCTGGAATAGAGACATTGGTGAATCAAAGGGTATGCACAGCCCTTGGGGCATAGTTCTAAATTGCTATCCAGAATGGTTGGATCAGTTAAAAGATGAAATTTGTATCTAAAGCTAGACATTGGAGGAGATTCAAAGAAATACACCCTAATTGCCCAGATCTGACCTCTCTGGCCCTGGGACAGAAAAAATTCAATCATTCATATAATGGAAGATCTTGAGGACCAAGGAAACATGAAGAAGAATAAAAGGCTGGAAGCAGCAATTTAGGAAGATCCAGGAAGAGTAGATGGGAGCAAGGAAATTGGAGTTGGCAGGAAGTGAGGAGATGGAACAGTAAGACAGAAAAAAAAAAAAAAAAAAGAAGAAGAGGACAGATGCTATCTTCATCAGGAGGCCTGGGTTTGAACTCTGGCTTTGCATCCTTTGACCATTTAGCCTCTTTGACAAGCCCATTTAGTTTTAGAATTCCACTTAGAATTTAGTTTGATAAATCCATAATCAGTCTCAGAGAAGTTACACATAAATGTTGCAGCTGAACAAGACTCAGTACATGGAACCCTGTTCCTGGTGTCATGAAAGACGTGAGTCCAAATTCAGAATCAGATACTCACTAGTTGGGTGACCTTAGTCAAATTCATTGACTTTTATTGGCTTCAATTTCCTTATTTGCAAAATGGATATGATAACACCTACCTCTCAGGGTTATTGTAGGGAATCAAATGAGATAATATTTACAAAGCACTTTGCAAACCTTAAAGCATTATATAAATACTAACTATTAATAAAATCACCCAGAATTTATATGTCTTTTCAGTGGTACTATACAAGAGCAGAGGTCAACTAAACAGACATATTAATCTTTTGGAATTCAGCCCATTTTAATTGGCATTACAATTATAATAAACTTTGTTCCTTGACTTGGAGATGGGTCTGAGCCTGCAAATTCTTTTGAGACACCTCACAACACCAGGCTGGAACCCAAACATTTTAGAGTTCCCCTTGAATCCCAACAAGAGGACTAAAATTATAGAATTGGACATTGGTTTTGTTTTTAATGATTGAAGATGTTTTAAAAATGATCACTGAAAGACTAACCTAAAGAAAGATTTGGTTCTGACTTTGTTCACAGGTTCAGTATATTAATTAAAATTCCCTCCCTGAGAAAGCAATTTGATATATACATATATCCCAAACCAAGAGAAATAAAGTAAAAAAAAATGTATGTTTTGTTTCACAATATGACTGATATGGAAATGTTTTCCATCTTTGAACACATAAAATCTATTTAAAATTCTTGCCTTTTTTAAGAAAGGAGAGGGGAGGGAGAACATTTGGAATGCATTTGTTTTTTTTAGTGAATACAATTGCCTTTACATATAATTGAAAGGAATATTGTTTTGTGGTTGTTGTTGTTGTTGTTTTTAAGTATGTTTTGATCTACATTCATGCTTCACCAATTCTTTCTCTGGAAGTGAATAACATTTTTCATTATGAGTCCTTTGAAATTGTTTTAATCATTGTATTGCTCAGTGGAACTAAGCCATACACAATGGATCATTGCACAGTATTGCTGTTACTGTACACAGAGTTACCCTGGTTCTGCTTATTTTACTCTGCATCAGTTCATATGAGTCTTTCCAGGTTTTTCTGAAACCATACTGCCTGTCATTTCTTATTGAATAATAGTTTTCCATCACAATTATATTCTACTACAATTTGTTCAGTCATTCTCCAATTGATGGACATTCCCAGTTTTATTTGATACCACAAGAAGAGTTGCTATAAATATTTTTGTACATATTCCTTTTCCTTATTCCTTTGTTCCTTAATTCTTTGGTTCATTTGTTCATCCCTCTGTTCGTTCCTTCCTTCTCCCCTCATTTCCTTCCTCCCTTCCTTCTTTCCTTCCTCCCTTTTTTCGTTCCTTCTTTTTTGGTCATAAATTTTTCCTTTATCCCATAGACTGACAGGTTAGATTTTCCATGCTATCCTAATTTGCTTATGATATCACCTTTATATTTGAATCATGCACCTATTTTGACCTTATTTTATATGATGTGAGATACTGATCTATACCTAGTTTCTGCCAAACTACTTTCCAGTATTTCCAGAAATATTTGAAATTTTGTGTTTATCAGGAATTAGATTACTATGCTCATTTACTACTGTGATTGTGTACCTAATCTATTCCACTGCTTTACTTTCCTATTTCTTGATTTTTGATAATTTCTGCTTTGTAATACACTTTGAGATATGGTACTACAAGGCTATCTTCCCCTTCCCCCATCTATTCCCTTGATATTCTTGATCTTTTGTTTTTCCAATTGAATATTATTATTTTTTCTAACTATATTAAATACTTTTTTGATAGTTTGGTATGGCACAAAATAAAGAAATTAACTTATATAGAACTGTCATTTTTATTATATTAGCTCAGTCTACCCATGATCATTTATACTTTCTCCAATTCTTTAGATCTGACTTTATTTGTGTGGAAAGTATTTTGTGAGTTCCTGGATTTATTTTGCTAGATAGAGTCCCAAGTATTTTATATTTTTTACAGTTATTTTAAGTGGAATTTCTCTTTCTATCTTTTGTTGTGGACTTTGTTAGTAATAAAATATAGAGATTCTGATGATTTATGTGAGTTTATTTTATAATCTGCAACTTTGCTGAAGTTATTAAATATTTCAAGTAGTTCTTAGTTGATTCTCTGGTGTACCAGTATACTAAATATAACATCCTATCATTTGCAGAGAGTGATAGTTTTGTTTTCTCATTGTCTATTTTAATTCCTTTAATTTCCTTCTATTCTATAAATGCTATAGCTAGCATTTCTCTTTGGACCTTACTGAGGGGGGCCTCTACAGAATATGATAATGGATAATTATGGCAACATGGTATCTGACTTTCTTGTCTTCCACTTTTGTAAGCAGCTGGTAAGGGGGTCTAAGGATTGGGAATTAAGAATCAGGAATGAGTGAGTCTTAATTCTGTCAGGGTTTAGACCCAGGGTACTTCTGCTCCCTGATCCTAGTTTACAGGCTAGTATTATCTAGTATTACAAATGAACAGCTCCTTGAATTCCCCCTGAATTTCAGTCATCCTTTTGTAGGAAGTTTGGCCTTATTGCTCCATGCCCAGGATTCTCTTTCAAGGACAAGTATGGATTTTCCCAAAAGTGGGAGTTTCTTTCTTCCCCCAGGGATAGAATCCCATGAATTTACTATTCCTTATGCCCAGGTCACCAATACTTCAACTATTTTTGCCATCAATCTAAGGAGTGGAGGAGAGGAACAGACCTGAATTCCTCCAGAGGACGCACAGAGAGTTCCTAGGCCTTCACTATCTCACTCTCACTGCATATAGTCTTTGTCTTCCTGTTAGCCCTCTGCAACCTTAGGGGCAGGGAGTGAGCCCAGTGTGTCTAGAACATTCCATTTCCTTTCCCATTTACATTATTTCCAGTCTCCAGACCTGATGTGATCTCCCAATTGGACCAAAAGGAAGAACCATGAGTTACAGACATGCAGGGAGCTGAAGAGAGAGATATTTTGCTTAGGTAAGCAAATGAGGACCTTTCATTCCTTCAGTCACTGATCACACATTCATTTAATGTGTATGCAGATATAGAATATATTTGTATTTAGAAGGGTGCTAAGTGAGCCTCATAGACAGTCACTATTTTAGAGCTAGACTGGGTCCTTGAATTCTACTAGTCTAACCTATTTGTTTTACTAATGAAAAAACTGAGGCCTGGAAAGAAGGGACTTAGCCAGATTGTACCATAAGTACATGGCAGAACTGAAATTTGAATATACATTTAAAAAACAAACTTAAAAAATAAAGCCCACAACACTTAGCCGCACAGTCCAGAAAAATAAATTCCTACGTTGGCTGTGTCCAAAACTGGACTTCTCTTTTTGCATTTTAAATTCCCTTCTCTAACTGTTAGATGAGAAAGCAGCATGTTCTATGATTACTCTTTTGGACTCATGGTTTACCAAAGGCTGAATGACTATTTGTTGGAAATGATGTAGAAGGAATTTGTTTTCATGTATGCTTATTAGGGAAAAAAGCATTAATACTCCAATCTATAATTTTAGGTACATATATGGCAGAAACTTTATTAATCTAAATACACGCATTTCAGTTTAGAAAGACAAATTCAAACAGGCACAGTCACTTGGTGAACTTGGATATGATAAGTCTGATCAGCTAACTTTTCCATCTTTTTTCTGTTCTGAGTAAATTGGAAACATCAAGACTGATACGATTCAGTTTCTCTAGCAGTATGCCTAGTCATTGATAATTGCATAGTGTAACAATGATCAAATTTAAGCTTACTGACAGTAGTCTTATCTATCTCTTTTTTACCTAATTCTGCTACTATCACTGCAGAAATCATAGAGGACTACCCAGTTCTGTCATCCATTTGAAATTTTTATTTTATGGTTTCCAGGGCCAAAAATTTCATCCTCAAATGACCATTCTATTTTAGATTTACCTCAGAAAACATACTCAGTCTATTTGCCAGGATCATATTTCAAACATTTTAGAAATTTCCACAGCTTACACTGTCATAGCCTTTAAGAATCCAATGTTACCTTCCCACAATGAAGCATTAGACAAGGACTTGGTGGAGGTTTCTCCTTACTTATAAGATAAAATATGATCTTCTTATTGGGCATTCAAGCTCCCACAATCTTATTCAAACTATCTTTCTAATCTCATTTCACATGAGATTGTAAATGGTGCTTTCCTTCAAATACTCCATATTCTAGCCAAATTAAACTACTAGCTATTCTTTGAGATTAATCTGCATTCTTGTACATCCATGTCCATAGGCTATCTCCCATGCTTGGAGATATCTCCCATGCATTTCTTCTTTATATTGAATTCAAAAGAATTCAAAGACAGGAGCTTTGAAGTGACAGATCCTGAGTTAAAAAAATCTTTCTTTAGTAATTACTACCTATGTGACTTTGGAAAAGTCACTTAACTTCCCTGAGCCTCAGTTTCATCATCTGTAAAATGAAATGAATGTGGACTAGATATGGCTTCCAAACTTCCTTTTTACTCCAGATTTTCAACTTTCTCTAAGGCTGTTAAAAATGGATTTTTAAGATCCAAGAGAAATATGTTAAGAATTGACAAATTGAAATGACTCAAAGAATATGAACAATTTTCAGACAAAGAAATTAAAGCCATTTCTAGTAATATGAAGAAATTTCCTAAAATTGATTAGAAAAATGCAAATTAAGACAAATCTGAGGTACCACCTCACACCTCTCAGATTGGCTAAGATTACAGGAAGAGGGGGGAGGTAAGAGAAGGAGGGAGAAAAATTTGGAATGTAAATTCTTGCAGAAATTAATGTTGTAAGCTATTTTTGCATATGCTCGAAAAAATACTATTGAAAAAATGTAAAAGAATTAACAATAAAAAAGGAATTAACATAAATTGCTTCATTTTGTTCTGTATTGGTCATATTGTTATGGATGATCCCCTATATGAACTTCAGGATCAGCTTATAACAGCTGGCTTCCTTCAGTGTCTTCTTTCCTCCCTTAATTATTACAGAAGACACAAATGCTACAAAGGAAGAACTCAACAGCTTATCCTTTATCTTATCTTACAAGTGATAGATGTTTCCTTTGACAGTGCAACTTGCTATATTTACTAGGGCACATTCCTTCTTTATCTTTTGTGACTAGCATTTTCCTTAACAAGCATACTGCTTTTCCCCAGGCATAACCAGTTGCATGGCCATTTCCCCTTCTCTTTTGTCTCATGTAAATTATAAATATTATTTAGGGACACACATATCTAGCAACTGCTGGTGGGGCATATCTCACTCTGAGTGAATAAAAACTTCCCTGTTGCTGTTCTCTTGGGCTGGCTTATTGGCAGAAGCCTGGCCATATTCAGAATCCATCTCATCCATGAAGTCTTTGCTGACTTTTCTAGCTCAGTGTAATTTCTCTTTCTTCAACTTTTTGAAGAGATATTTGTATCTCTTTTGCTTTCACCATATTTTGTGTTCAATTTTTATCTTTCTATTACCAGGTTCTTGAGGACAGAATGTATACTAGTTTTCTTTTTATCCTCAGCATCTTGCAATATCTTCTACTGAACACAATTAATATATTTTTTGATGAATTTTCATCCTCCTTTTAATTGTTGAATTCATACTCATTTAAAATCCAACTAAAATCCAACACCTCCAGGAATCCTTCCCTGGGTGTCCCCAGTTGGTAATGATATTTTTAGACCTCTCTTAGAATTATTATTTTCACCTCTCTAATATAATAGTAGACATTGTAGTTATCTTTATTATAGTATCATATCTTCTGGCTAGATGGAAGGCTCCTTAGAGACAGACACTCTTTATTATTTCAGGACCTAGGTTCAAAGTAATGATATGGCTCTGACAAAAGGCTTTCCAGGTTCAAATCCTGGCTCCATTATGCAGGAGACATGTGACCTTGGTTAATTCTCCAAGTTTCAATTTCTTTATCTATAAATGAAGAGGTTACCTTAGATCAGTGGTTGTCAACCACTCAGGTTGTCTGAAAACTTTCCAGAGGATCTACAAATACAAAATGAGTTTTTATTTCTAATATGTTAAATAACTATAAATATAACCCACATAAACAAAAACTCTTTGGACAGAGCCTCAAATTTTTTTTAATAATTATAAAGATATTGAGAAGAAAAGTTTGAAAAATAACAGTCTAGATGATCTCTAACATGCCTTGTAGCTCTGAATCTCTGATCATATAATTTAAGTAGTTATTACCTTGAATCATGCCTTACAAACAATATGTGCTTAATAAAAGGTTTTTGAGTGAATCAATGACTAATATAAAATACAATATTAGTGCAAAAGATGACATAGTGGAGAGAGCACTGGACAGGAAGTCTGGACACTGGATTCTAATAATCTTAATTATGTTACAAACCCACTGTATTAGAGTAAATAAGTTAATTTATTTCTTTTGATCTCACTTTTCTGATCTGTAAAAGGAAGGGTTCAATTAAACAAAACACTTCCAGGTGTTATGTCTTTAAATAAAATGTGTGTGGGGGGAATGAAAATTAGAATATATCATAGGTACATAGAAGAGGTCCAGAAAAGTGCTGTGAGTGATTTGAGAAGAGAGACAGAATTTCAAGCAGGGGTATCAGGCAAGCTTCATGGAAGAGGAGGTATCTAAGCTTCCCTTTGAAAGATGAGTTTAACAGATAGAGATAGGGGAAAACTCTTGTTATGGTAGATAGTATGAATAAAGACTCAGAGGAAGTGTGGAAAGATAAGGACCCAAGAGTGGCTAGAACATAGAGTATACAGAGGTGCATAAAGTACTGTAGAAGAGGTGACATTTGTATTGTCTTTTTACTTATTATTTCAGTTTGTGAGATGAGGATTGAGAATAAGAAACTATCTTCAAAAAAGGATATTTCTAGAGAAGAGTAATTACAGAATATGATATCTTTTTAATATTTTCTGAATTTCTTGATGCCTGTGAGTATATGGGCAGATTAGAAACATATGAAGAGAAACAGGTGAAATATTGAGAAAATATAGGTGAAAAATTGATTAAGTCTCTTTTCCAAAAAAAAAAAAAAAAGAGGCTTTAGACCAATTACAAAGATTCACAAAACAACAACAACAACAAAAATTACCCAAGGGAAGAAAAGTCAGAGATGTAATGATCTGGAGAGAAGTGTTGTATAAGCTTAACCCTTTCTATTCAACAAAAACTAAACAAGAGAAAACCCCAGCTATGACTTGGCTCTTCTCAGCTGTGAGGTGGTGGTTCAAGACAACTCCAATAGACTAGGGATGGAAAATGTTATCTGCATACAGAGAAAATTATAGAAACTGAATGTGGATCAAAGCATAGTACTTCTACCTTTGTTTTTTCTTTCTCATGGCTTTTTCTCTTTTGTTCTGATTTTTCTTGAACAAGATGACAAATATGAGAGGGAGCCCTATGAATATAATAATTATGGGAAATAAAAGGAATGTTCACCCTATTAAACATTGCATGATTCACACAGGAGGGAAACCATAGGAATGCAAAAAAATGTGGGAAAGCCTTTACCCAGAATATTACCATTATTGAACACCAGCAAATTCATTCAGGAACAAAATCTTATGATTATAAGGATTGCGGGGAGCTTTTAGTGAGGCTTATACATTATTCATTATTGTAAAATTCATATAGGAGAGAAAAGTCTATAAATGTAATAGATGTGAAAAATCCTTTAGTATAAAATCATCACTTATTCAACATCAAAGAATTAAGATAGGAAAGAAACCTTATATATGTAATAAATGTGAAGAATCATTCAGCTGGCATTTAGGTCCCAATAAACATCAGAAAAATCCTCATTGGGGGTAAACTCTTTGATTGTAATGAATGTGGGAAAGCTTTCACCCACAAATTAACCTTATTGAACATAAAAGAATTTACATTAGAGAGAAATCTTGAGTGTAATTAATGTGGGAAAGCATTCAACCAAACTTCAGCCTTCTGTCAACATAAAAGAACTCATACTAGAGATAAACCTTGTGAGTATCATGATTGTGGGAAAACATTCCATGAGCACTCCTCCTTTATTATCAGAGGAGTCATGCTGGAGAGAAACCCTATCAATGCTCAGAATGTGAGAAAGCCTTTTGTCAGAGCCATACCCTTACTTTACACCAGAGAATTCACACTGGACAGAAACCTTATGAATTCAGTGAATGTTGAAAAGCTTTCCATCACAACTTTTGCCTTGTTATTCACTAGAGATTTTATATTGGAGAAAAACCCTGTGAATGTAATGAATTTAATAAAACCTTTCATAGGAAGTCATGTTATTAACCACCAGAGAATTCACACTGGAGAAAGATCTTATAGTGTAATAAATGTTAGGAAACCTTCCTTCAGACCTCTCACCTTATAAAATAAGGTCATCAAAGAATTCATATTGGAGAGAGATCTCAGATCCCTTAGTAAAGCTCATGATTTCTGTTTCACAATTTCCATTTTCAGAGGAATTTAATTAGTTCTCTAACAGAGTATAGATGAAGTATTATCTCTATTGTTCTGGACAGAATGTTTCTATGAATGTCACCTAAGATTCCATTAGTTTTTTTTTATCATTCTCTCTATACTATTGATTCATGCTGAACTTGCAGTCAGCTAAAGTTTTTTTTGCAGGATCTGTTTTTAAGCCAACTCTCTTATATTTTGTATGTTTACAATAGACTTTAAAAAACTAAATGCAAGACTTTTTTTATCCCTTTGAAATTAAATTTTATTTTTAGTCCATTATTTTAATTACTAGATTTAAAAATTCTGATACTATTATTTGAAGTGTTAGTTACTGTATTCAGCCTTATTCCCTTTCTATATTTGATAAGCATGTTTTCCTTTATCTCAAAGGTTAAAATTTTGGTTCAGCGTTAAGGATAGATACCTCTTCTAGAAATTTCTCTACACAATAATTTCACTTTTAAAATCTACTTTTTACATATAGTTGATGTTTAACCAGTTCAAAATGCATTCAATTATACTCTCTATAGAGGACTGCAGATATTGGGAAACTCTGAGAAAAGTATACTTGAGGCAAAGGTACTTAGGGCAGGATGTTAACTCAGTGTGATTAATGAGATGATGGTTATCTAGTTCACACTTAGTGTGCTGTAATGATGTAATCATACTGAGGTATTTAAAGACTGAGAGGACTGGAAATTTCATCTTTGACCATCCTCTTGGTGGCTCTCCTGCCTACTGCACTCCTCCACTAAAATCAAGGCTGATCCGAGATCCTCCAGAGAGCTAGTCTGGACACTACACTCTCAATCAGCCTATCTCACTCCTTTTTGCTCACAAATCAGCATTACCCCCCCCCCCCAAAAAAAAATCTACCGTTACTACAATTTGGCACTTTCTGCTTGAATTAAAGATATTGTTAATTTCAGAAAGGTCACCTTTAGAATAATATAAGCAGGGTGGCCAAGACTTGACCATCTCTGTCTCTCTCGAATTCTTGAATGGAATTTTACTTTAGTTGGAAAGAGAGAAGAGATGTTCTTTTATCTTCTATTCAAGACAGTGAAGTGTAGAGAGATGTTTGGAAAGACTAGTAGGATATATCAAGCAGAGGTCAACCCAGCAGCAATCTGAAGCCTTGGGAAGGACATTAAATTTTCCAATGATCTTGATCTCATCTATCAGCTATTTCCAGGATTGCTCTTTGGTGCCCTGACATAGAGTGGGGAATCAGCAGAGGAGTCATGGGTTAGATGAAGCACAAGACATCCCTACTAAGTGGTCATAAGATGATCATAAAATAGAGACCTGTTCAGGTTGGACAAGAGAGGGTAATCCAGAAGTTGGGGCTTTTCCCAAAGAACCAAAGCATCCCACCCACAATAGGTATGAATGTGGAATCTGAGCAAAAAATGATGGAGATAGCTTTGTCAGAATTCTTAATGGTTATGCAAGTGAGCTGCTTAAGTATGATGGCTAAGTGGCAAGTGTTAGATTAAAGTCTGAGGTCTACAATAAAGATCTACCTTAAGAACCTATCTTATCTAATTGTCTCTATATGATTGTTGTAAAATAGCAAACTTATTGATACTAATTGAAATAGAGAAGGGGTCCAAATGAACTATTTCTCACAGATGCTAGTCCTTGAATACCCCATATATACCAACATGGAAATCCATAAACCTGCTGGGAAAACTATAGAACATTTGGTTAAGGACAAAAAGGAAAAAGAAGTAGTGGTAATAATTTACTATCTACTTCATAGCATTGTTGTAAGGAAAGTATTTTGCAAATTGTAAAGTACTAGATAGACGAATTTTTGCTACTATTATCTTTACTGCTGCTGCATCTTTCTTTCTCTTCTCATCTTTATCTTTCTCCTCCTTTTCCTCTTTCTTCTTTTTTCTTCTTCCAACTACTTGACCATCTGAAAGAAATTGATTAAGAGTTTTTGATATAGATGATCAAATTCAACAGGATGAAATATCATGAATAGGGAACAGCAAGGAAGGCAGTCTGTTCAGAACATACAGAACTCAAAGGATGGTGATGTTCAATAAATCTGGCAAAGTAGGCTGGAACCAGTCATTTTAATGATAATTTCATCTTTCAGAAGATAGAAGAAATATAAATGAGAGCTGCTATGTTGAATCTGGTTTTGACCAATTAAGAAGGAACTGGATGAAAGAAGAATGAAGTGACTATGTCCTTCTCAGGTTTACTAGAAAATGCCAAGTGTGCCCTGGACAAAGTCTGATTGGATGTTTTCAAGAAAAGAATCTTAGTCATGGAGTCTTAAAGGATTTGAAGTAAGAGTTAGAGTCATAGAATTTTAGAAATGAAAGGGATTTCCAAGGCTGCCTAGTCCAACCTATATCTGGATCAGAATCCTTTTATGTTATGCAATATTCCTCTAGTAATTTGATGTAAACTGCAGAAAGGAGAGAGGCATCTAATAATCTTAAAAGAGTCAAAAGGAAATTATGGACACAAAACCAAGAATGAACATAAAAGTGTTCTGTATTTCTGTAAAATGTATCTGAATGTTCATTCAGCATTTCAAAAAATTGAAAACAAAATATATTCATTGATTGTGAAGTGGATGAAAAAAACTATTGCATATGATAATTATGGAAGACTAATATACACTTCTACAGCAAAAACGATGAATATAAAAAAATTCAGAGTGATATGGGAAGTTCTACAAGAAATGATATGGAATGAAGATGTAGAAGAAAAATATTTATAATTCCTGGCGCATGTTGTGCTTAAGAAATGCTTGTTGATTGATATTGTGTTTAGCTACAATAATGTAAATGAAAACAGATGAAGAGGAAAAGAAAACCTACTTAATTCCTGTTTATCTTCTCTCTATTTAGCAAGGAGAATGACCTTTAAACTACATAAGACAGAAGAAAAAGAATTTGAAGCTAAATGAAACTTAAATTAAAGGATGGGAGGAGAATTGTCTTAAGTAAATTTAAGGCAATTGACCCAGATAAATTACATCTCATAAAATTTAAACAACTTTCTCAAGTGATTCTTAAGTTGTTATTGCTGATCTATGAGGAATCATAGTTAAACAAGATATATATATATATATGGAATTCAGAGCAATATGGAAAGTTCCACATGAACTGAAGCATAATGAAGAAGAATGAGAAGAAAAATACTTATAATGGCTGATACATAATAGGTGCTTAAGAAATGCTTGATGATTGATATTGTTTTAGGCTACAATAATGTAAAAGAAAAATCACTAAAAGAAAGATAGACTTTGACAATTTGACAGGGTGGCTACTCCATGAGGTGGCTGGCAGATTCACAAATACTCCTCCAATCAATAAGAAAGCTACAGGAGCAACAGACCTACTTCATGTCTTTTCCAGAGAAAGATAAAAGACAAAACATATACATAAATATGTACAAAATACACACAAATTAATTTTGGAGGTGAGACCTTAGTGGCTGGTGAGAATAAGGAAAGACTTTGTGTAAAAGGCAAAATTTGAGCAAAACTCTAAAGAAACTAGAGATTTTAGGAGGCAGAAGTCAGGAGGAAGCAAATTCCAGCAGGGTGGATAGCTAGTAAAAAAGACAAAGGCACAGAGATGATAGGATAGACTGTTTTGTGTGATGAAAGGCCAGTTTGGCAGGGCTGATGAATACCTAAAAGCATAAGAAATCACAAATATAATTATCGCAGATGATGTCTTTTATTTCTCCAATCTTTGCCCATGAATCATAAAGGCTTTGTCTCATTTCTACCTCTTCACCTACACAGTGATCTCTCCAGTCTTCTTCTTTGAACTTTGTCTGAGGGACCTCTGTCTAGTGACCACCCAAGCCCTAATAGATATTAAAGAAATATGGGTTTAATGACTGAGAAAAAAGTTCTCAGTAACTCACCTATAATGTTGCCTTTACAAATTTCTTTCTCTAAGTCAGGAGGAACTGAGTTCAAATCTGATCTCAGACGCAACGCTTTCTGTGTGACCTTAGACAAATCACTTAACCCCAATTGCCTCAGCAAAAAAAAAAAAAAAAAAAAAAATTCTCCTCAGTGGCCTCCTCATCCAGGACCCACAGTTCTTCTTTTCACTCCATCTGAAAAATCCTATCAGGTTTAGGTGCTAAAAATACTACTCATGAGGAAGCAAACAGGACCTGATATTTGTATAGGACATATAGAACTGTGCTGAGTTTAGTCCCATCCCTTTGTTAGGCTAGATATGCTTACAGAGTATTTGAGTATTTAAATACTCTGTATTTAATCTAAAGGATTAAACTTAATCTAGAGGAGCAGCCCACATTTTCTAACTATTATTATTAGATCAGAAAGCATGGAGTCTGTAGGACTAGGATGAAGAATCTGAAACCAATTTCCTTTACTTATGGCTGTTTTTTCTGCTGATCTAGATCTGGACAGGGACACTCCTGTGTATCAAAATATATGTTTTGTCAATTACTTCTAATGTGACCTGATTTCAACTTCTGTCTTCTCCCCCCAACCCTGTAAAATTGAAAATCATTGATTTTAACTTTTTCCATTTGAGTAATGTGCTATCTGCCATGCCCTCTCTGGTTTCCAAGCCTGTTTGAAGTTATCATTATGTCTGTAGGATGCAGGTAAGAAAAGAAAGAAAGATAGTATCTAGAAAAGTATGGAAAGAACCAGGGACTTGTTAGAAGGGCCCCAAGTTTGAATTCTCTGAAGAGGGAGAAGGATGCTATGAGGCATTTGGCCATCTGGACACAAGGGGAAAATTCATTCAAGTGTGCTCATCCCACTGGTCAGATGAAAAGTTTCTACTTGTAAATCCAGAATAGATTTTCTAATGACATCTGGCCCGTTGGGAAGAGAATACCTTATTTTAGAGTAGAATAACATTGTGTTAGATTTTTAAAGCTGATTGTTGTTTGTTGCTTAGTCGTTTTTCAGTCATGTCTGATTTTTCATGATTCATTTTGGGGTTTTTGTGGCAATGATACTTGAGTGGTTTACCATTTCTTTCTTCATCTAATTTTACAGATGAGTAATTTGAGGCAAAAATTTGAGGTTAAGTTGCCCAGAGTCACAGAGCACACAAAGAGTTGCACAGGGTCTGAGAACAGATTTGAATTTTTGCTGATTCTAAGGCCAACATTCTATCCACTGCACCATCTAGCTGTTATTTTAAAGCTGGATCTTAAAGATTTTATAGATGAGGAAAGTGAGGCACAGAGAAGTTTGTGCGTAGTCTTTATATTTTGGATAGGGATCGAAAGAGATGGCCTAATACTTTTACAAATTCACTCCAAATCAGAGATTCCATAATTTTAAAGATTCTTGAGATCTATTCTGATCCACTTGGAGGGAAAGTGCCTCATCCAAGATCACACTTTATGTTAGCAGATTTAGAATTCGAACTTAGGTTTGACTCTGAGATCAGTGCTCTGTAACTTGCCTGAAGTTACCTTTAATAAGTTGCTGGGAGAATTTGGGACTAGAATCACAAGATCATAGATTTAAAGCTGGAATGTATCTCAGAGCTCTAGTCCATCATGTGACTTTTATAGATGATGTAATTGTGGTTCATGATTTACCCAAGGTCAAGTAAGTATTATATGTTAGAGATAAGATATGAATCTAGGGAACTCCTCTGACTCTAAATTCTATGTACTTTTCATGATGCTACTCTGAATCCAGATCTTCTGGCTCTTGGCCCAGCATTCTTTAAACACAATAAGCTACTTCTTATCAATCAGAGATAAATTTAGGTTAATAAGTTCTCCTATTAGAATGTAAATACTTCTTTAGAAATATAAACTATTTACATATTAATATGCTGTAGATTAATATAAATGAAATAGAATACAACTGAAAAGAATGGAAGAGAACTGAGAGACTGATGTAAGTGATAAAAAGTGGATAATGTTAAAATATGTGGCTCCTGAGATGTATGCCTGAGATACATACCCTGTACTTTGAATAGGATTAGTAATCTCTGAATTCTGATCTAAACCCTGATCTCAAAATCTGATCTGACAGTCAAAGGAGAAGCCATCCCTAGAGAAATCTTATTCTCATAATTCTCCAGCATCATTTCCCTGCATTCCTCCTAGGTAAGGTATATAGCCATGTTTTCAAGTATCATTGAATCCTGAAACAAGATATTTCTGCTTCAGCACCATGGATGGTATCTGGAGGGGGCAAAAGGAACTGATAGTTTCAAGTTCTGAGTATGTACATTTATGTGAATATCAGTATATGGTAAAAGGAATTGTCTTTTGTTAGCTTTGGATGAAGGGAGAAAATAGATGTCAAGTAGAATTATATTTCACTTGATTAAAAACTAAAAATATAATGCTATCTTTTTGAGAATTTCTCGTTTTCTCCTTGGAAATGAGTATTAACATAAGCCTGCTAGAAATCAAGTATCCTTATTGATTGAGAATGAATGAAGTCTGTGAATACTCTCAGTCCCGGTCCAGAGTCCTCATTAAGACAGACCACAAAGTATCAGGTGGTATGGAATGAAGGCACCTAAAGACTAGGGAGCTTTAGCTAAAGTAGAAGTGTCAAATATCACACAACTCACAATACTTCTCAGTGAAACTAGAACTAGATTAAAATGTTTTTTTTTATTAATTTTAAAATTATAAATTTTTTTGACAGTATATATGCATGAGTAATTTTTTTATAACATTATCCCTTGTATTCATTTTTCCAGATTTTCCCCTCCCTCCCTCTACTCTCTCCCCTAGATGATGGCAATCTCATACATTTTACATGTGTTACAGTATGTAAATCCAATTTTCTTGTTGCACGTTAAGTATTGGATTCCGAAGGTATAAGTAACCTGGGTAGATAGGCAGTACTGCTAATATTTTACATTCAATTCCCAGTGTTCCTTCTCTGGGTGTAGTTGTTTCTGTCCATCATTGATCAGCTGGAAGTGAGTTGGATCTTCTTTATGTTGAAGATATCCACTTCCATCAGAATACATCTTCATACAGCATTGTTGTTGAAGTGTATAATGATCTTCTGGTTCTGCTCATTTCACTCAGCATCAGTTGATGTAAGTCTCTCCAAGCCTTTCTGAATTCATCCTGCTGGTCATTTCTTTTTTTTATTTTTATTTTTATTTTATTTTATAATTATAACATTTTTTTGACAGTACATATGCATGGGTAATTTTTTACAACATTATCCCTTGCACTTACTTCTATTCAGATTTTTTCCCTTCCTCCCCCAACCCCCTCCCCCATATGGCAAGCAGTCTTATATATGTTAAATATATTACAGTATATTCTAGATACAATATATGTGTGTAGAACCAAATTTTTTGTTGCACAGGAAGAATTGGATTCAGAAGGTAAAAATAACAGTTTACATTCATTTCCCAGTGTTCCTTTTCTGGATGTAGCTGGTTCTGTCCATCATTAATCAATTGGAATTGGATTAGCTCTTCTCTATGTTGAAGAAATCCACTTCCATCCTGCTGGTCATTTCTTACAGAGCAATAATATTCCATAACCTTCATATACCATAATTTACCTAACTATTCTCCAATTGATGGACATCCATTCATCTTCCAGTTTCTAGCCACTACGAAAAGAGCTGCCACAAACATTTTGGCACACACAGGTCCCTTTCCCCTCTTTAGTATTTCTTTGGGATATAAGCCCAGTAGTAGCACTGCTGGATCAAAGGGTTTGCACATTTTGATAACTTTTGGGGCATAATTCCAGATTGCTCTCCAGAATGGCCGGATTCTTTCACAACTCCACCAACAATGCATCAGTGTCCCAGTTTTCCCACATTCCCTCCAACATTCATTATTATTTGTTCCTGTCATCTTAGCCAAACTAGATTAAAATGTAATTGAGAAGCACCAGTCCTGAAATCTGGAGGACCTGAGTTCAAATTTGACCTCAGACACTTAACACTTCCTAGTTGTGTGACCCTGGGCAAGTCACTTAACTCCAATTGCCTCAGCAAAAAAAAAATGTAATTGAGAAATATTTAACAAAAATAAAACATAGATAATATTAATTACAAAAACTAAGTCAATATGAAGATTGCAGGGATCCTTATGCATGTAGTATAGTGGCCCCATTTCTATTTGACATCACTGAGCTAAAGAATGTCAAATAAGCTAGGAGCACCCATTTGGTGGACTGGAAAAAATCTTTTGTAATTTTCAATTATTTGCATTCCTGTTCTTGATATCTTTTCATTCTATTCTTTTCTCGAGTAAATAAATCCTAGAAGATATTTGGTTATGGTCTAAAATATGTGGTGACTGGAAGTAGAAGGGAAACAGACAGACAGCAGGTGCCACAATTAAACATCAAGATACAGTGGGAGCATCGACAGAAGAGGACAAGTAATCCAGGCTCAAGTGTGATCAATCCCTAACTCAGAAGCCAAGGTTAAAAAGACTAGTTCAGGAACTTAAGCAATGGTCAAACCTCACGAGAATGGTTCAGAAGTCCTAATGAGAAGCAAAGCTGGATTAGGCAGGATCATTCATAGAGCACATTTGATTGTGTATACATGAGAGTATATGTGTGGAAGCATATATGTATATGAGCAGTATGTAAATGTGTCCCAGGAATAAACAGCCAAGAAGACAAATTGATGACAGTAATATAAAGTGGAACAACATTGAAAGACTTCAGAACTTTGATCAATGCAATGATTTACTGTGACTTCAGAGGATTCATGGCAGAAAAATGATGAGCCCTAGGTGCAGAATGACACATACATTTGCAGATGTAGCCAACATTTTGATTTGTTTCACTTTTCTATATTTATCAAAAGGGAGGGTTCTATTGTAGAGAGGGAGTAACATTTTGAAATGACAATGTTGGTTTTTTAAAGAGCATAAATAAAACATTTTTCTTCCTCAATAGTATTTTATCCCTCCAAATATACATAAACATAGTTTTTAACATTCACTCCTATAACATTTTGTGCTCCAAACTTCTTTGTCTCTCTTCCCCAAGATAGCAAGCAACCTGATATAGATTAAACATGTATAATCCTCCTAAACATATTTCCAAGTTTGTCATGTGGTACAAGAAAAATCAGAACAAAAGGGAAAAAAAAACATGAGAAAGAACAAACAAACAAACAAGAAAAGGTGAAAACATTATGCTTTGGAATTTGTTTTTTCAGTGGATTGGTTTTGCATTGGGCCAATTTTATTTTTTAAGGAATTGTTTTCTTCAGTCATTTTTTATTTCCTTTTTCAAGCTGTTGACTCTCTCTTGCATATCTCTCCTTTCTTTTCTCATTTTTTGTCTACCTCTCTTATTTGCCTTTAAAGTCCTTTATGAACACTTCCAAAAAGCCTCTTTGGGCTTGAGACCAATTCATATCATTCTTTGAGATTTCCTCTGTAGAACTTTTGTCGTTGTCTGAATTGGTGTTTTGGTCTTTCCTGGCACAATAGTAGCTTTCTGTGGTTAAGGTTCTTCTCTGGTTTTGCTCATTTTCTTTCCTACTCTTTTTTATTTCCTCTTTTGTGCCTTTTATGGTTGCACTCTGTTCCCAGGGTAAAAGGGGTGCTGAGCAAACCTTCCTATGCAGCTCTGAGCCTTGGCTTTGAGCACAGGGGCCCTTGTGTTTGGTGTCTTGTTCACAGCAAAGGGTAGGCCTACCTGCTTTCTCTAGGAAACATTCTGGTTTTTCGTTGCTGGCAATTTACCTTCTGAGCTGGGACTAGAGGCTACCCTGCTGGTCTATTCCACTACTGAGCCAGGACTAAGGGTAATAATTTGCTGTGATAAGACCCTCTCACTGGCTTTCTGGGACACCATCTGAGCTGGGCTGAACACTCCTTTCACCCCAATGAGACTGACCTTTTTTGAAATCCTTCCAATCTATCTTGTGCTGGATAATGGTTTTATTCCATCAGACTCTGTTCAGAGGTTTCATTTGGTTTTCAAGGGAAACTAGGAGACTTAAAGTAGCTTCCTGACTTCACTCAGCCATATTGGCTCCGCTCCTGAAACTCTAAAAATAGCATGCTTTGATCCACATCCAGTTTCCATTGTTCTCTCTCTGGATGCAGATTAGATGCTCTATCCCCCAAGTCTATTGGAATTGTCTTGAACCACCACATTGCTAAGAAGAGCCAAGTTGATCACAATTGATGATCAAATAATTTTGCTGTTACTGTGTACAATATTCTCTTGGTTCTGCTTACTTCACTTAATACCAGTTCATATAAGTCTTTCCAGGCTTTTCTGAAATCAGCCTGCTCATCATGTCTTTTCTTTTTTCTTTTGTTTTGTTTTTGCTGAGGCATTTGGGGTTAAGTGACTTGCCCAGGGTCACACAGCTAGGAAGTATTAAGTGATTGAGATCAAATTTGAACTCGGGTCCTCCTGAATTCAGGGCTGATGCTCTATCCACTGCACCACCTAGCTCATCATTTCTTATAAAACAATGGTATTTCATTATATTCATATACCACAATTTGTTCAGCCATTCCCCTATTGATGGGCATCCTCTCAATTTCTAATTTCTTGTCTCTATAAAAAGAGCTGATACAAACATTTTTTGCAATTCCCTTTTTTATGATCTCTTTGGGATACAGACCCAATAGTGACTGCTGGAGTATGCACAATTTCAATAAAACATTTTAAAAGATAAACATGTGTCAGGAATTCATGCTGATGGGGAATGGAAAAGAGAGGGAAATTTCATTTCCCAGGCGAAATCAATAGAGCTAAAATTCTACCAACACTCCCATGGCAAAGAATATGATCTTAGGAAAGGAAGAACAAGAGAAGCCAGAGGGAACAGACAGTTCATAAATGAATCAGAGAACAAGGAATGAGATTATTGGGCCAAGAAGCTTCCAGCCAAGAGCAGAAGCCAAGCCAAATGAAACCACAGCAACAATGACATCTTAGAAAGGTCAGTTTACCTGAGACTTGGCTGGCAGAAACTTGATTGCTATTAGTTGTTCTTCAATCGTGGGAACTGGCAGGAATTCGGAGATATGGAGCTGAGGAGAAGAGAAAGAAATATAGAAACTAGGCCTTTCTATCGTTCTCTTCCTATTTTACTCTGGGATTTCCCAGTCTTACTCCAGGAGCATTAAGGAGAACCAGGAATAGCACACTCTGGTTTTCATTGTTGCTATATCAGGCTCATAACAAATTATCTTCCTCTCTGGATATGTATGAGTGTCTGCCAGAGGTACTACAAGGGCAGAAGAAGCAAAATTCTTTTTTAAAAAATTACACCAATCTAATTGCAGAATATGTGAATAAATATATTTAACTTATATGGACTATCTTTTTTTTTGCTTGGAGATGCATACTTGACAAAAATATGTATTTATTATAAAGGTTTTTTTTGTGGGGGATGAGAAAGACAAAGAAAAAATAAATGGTTGAAATTAAAGAAAAAGAAGAAAAGCTATCTTCAAAACAACACAAAAAATAAAAATAAACAAACAAAACAAAATACTTGGCCTCTGTGCTTGCTATATTCAGATCATGTAGAAAAACCTGCATTTATTTCTTCGTTAAACACTCTTGTGCCTTCTAAAATGGATACTCATCATATTCAGGAAGCTTTCTTCAATAAAACAGCTGCACTTATATAACACTTTATAGCCACAAAATACTTTCATGTAAGTATATACATTATATATATATATATATATATATATATATATATATATATATATGTATATATATTGTATATACAAATAAATATATTATTCCCAAAGCAATTGAAGTGCTATGTCCCACAGATCTTCAGGTTTATTTCCAGCCCAGGCCTACCCCCTGGTGGTCATCATCTGCACCAAATTATTCAGCTATTCCCTTATTTGATATTTTGCCTTCCTCTCATACAGCTTGGTTCATTGCTTCAGCTCCTTCTTAGTTCTATTATCCTCTATTATTTGTGTCAATAACTGGAGGACTCCACAAGAAGAAGCTGTGCTCTTACAGGACTAGGGTCCAAGACCTATTCAGAAGGGCTTTTCAGGGCAGGAGTCCCAACTAAACATCCTTTTATACAAAGTGTCACAGTTAATAACCATAAGAAATGATAAAAAGATATCTTTTGCTATCATAGATATAGACCTTAGAGTTCCTTTCTCTTCATTTTATAGATGAGAAAAATGAGGCCCTTTTAGATATTAATTAACTTATGCAAAGTCACATAGGTAGAAAGTGGCAGAGCTGGGATTTGGACTCATGTCTTGTGATTACATGTTTACATGTTCAACACTTACTCCCCCAATTTGAAAGAAAAAGAAAGGGAAGGAAGGGGAGAAAAAAATAATTTTATATATATATATATATATATATATATATATATATATATATATATGTGTGTGTGTGTGTGTGTGTGTGTGTGTGTGTGTGTATGTATATATGTTTTAGTTGCATATCAGATAGAAAATCCTAGCTATCCTTACAGAAGAGTAGCAGGGAAGAAGGTAATAAATTTTCTCTTATTTCCCCTGAGAAAACCATATCAAATGATTCACTATTTGAAAGTACCAGGTCTTTGGCAATGAGACTTTGTTTTCTGGTTCTTTAGTTATTGTGACTACTGAGAGAAAAGACAAAGCCTATAGCATCTGGAGAAGTTCTGTACAGTTAACAGATTAAATCTCCACAAAGGTGGAGTCCTATGGACTATGGCTGCAGTAGGGCAGGATAGAACAGGACTGGTAGCTTGGGACTGGGGTTTCCATTCTGCAGTGCACTAGAGTCAGGAAGATCTGATAATCTAATAATTTCTTGTCACTGTTAAATAAAGAAGTTGGCTTTTTTATATTTCGGTAAGTTCTCTGAAAGCCATTTCCAAAGCAGGGACCTGGAAATGTTGACAGGTGTGGTAGCAATCCTGGAATAACAGCAGTTTCCCAAAATGAGTTGTGCTTTGCACAAAACACACCATTTTTATAAACAACCTCCTTTTGGATATAAAGTCTCATACGTTTGTGAAAATACATTGGCATGGGGGCAGCTAGGTGGGGCAGTGGATAGAGCACCAGCCCTGAATTCAGGAGGACCAGAGTTCAAATTTGGTCTCAGACACTTAACACTTCCTAGCTGTGTGTCACTTAACCCCAGCCTCAGGGGGGGAAAAAAAAGAAAGAAAATACATTGGCTTCATTGCCCTAAAAAGACAAGCTACCCATAAAAGAATGATAAGGCATCAGGAATAAGAGATGGGCAGTTTAATTGATATAGCGATACCATTAAGATATTTTAAAATAAACAAACAAAAAACAAAAGAAGGAAGACTTCAGTAAGATTATATCACTAATTATAACTCTAATCTTGTCATTTCTCAAGGTCAAGAATCATTTGACTTCTTACTCCATTCTGAATAGAGTCCAAACTCCTTTGCTCAATAATCAAAGCTCTCCATAGTTTTCCTGTTTAGGGTTAGGACCAAGCCTTAAAACCAAATCACTCTTTCATTGATTGGCTAACAATAGCTACCTGCCTAACCACCACTTGGTCATTGTTTGGGCCCTGACTGGCTCAGAATTAATGTAAATAGCAATTATTTCTATTTTTTGCCAGAAATTCTGAGGGTCTTCTCTCAGATTGATTTTGTTGACTAGGTAAGAATCCATTCTCTGCCTTTAATCACTGATTGGGCATTCCCTTCCTTAGTCAAACTGAGACCTGTTAAAAACCTTAGTTTAAAAGGCCAAGATCTCTCACTGAATTCAAGGGGATCCTGTCATCCTACTGATATCTTACCACTGGACCTAGGTGGCTCCAGAAAAGCAAGTAAGCTGGTAACTTTGCACAGCCCTTCCTCACTTAAATCCAACTCACTTCTATATCATGATCTCATCTTCCTAACATCATGGTTCTCTTTGAGAATGAAGGACAAATAACGACACTATCTAATATTTTCCTCTACCTATTAATTGCACCCCAGTCAAAGTAGATTACTTCAATTCTCTCTAAACTTGTCCTGCCTTTTCTGTCCATTTGCTCATATTTTATTTTCCACACCTGAAATGCTATTCCAACATCTGTCTGATAAAAGTCTTTACTATGTACCTACTTCATTTATAGGCATCAGTGTCAGCTATGCAAGGCACTAGATACCTGAAGATGGATTGTGGCTCTGATAATGAACAGCTTTATGATTATAGTAGGCAAGTCATTTAACTTCATTGAATCTTAGTGTCGTATTTTACCAAAAAGAGAATAATAATACTTAACTTACTTACCCCATAGCTATAGAGTAAAGAAATCTTCAAACACTTTGTATATCCTAGAAAAGATAATGGATGAGAGGACTATTAATGCAGAGAGAAAAGCAAGCAAACTACAATAAAACCTTCAGCCTCAGAAATCTATACATAAATTCACTAAGTATGAATCATAAATAGGATGAACTGGAAGTCCTATAGAAAGGAGAAAATGTGACTTCAAAGATAGCAGTAAAGATTTAGAGGGATGGGATTTGTGATTGTAATGACTATGGGAGGGCTCTTTTTATGGAGTAGCATTTGTGTATTAAGAAGATATATTTACTTATAACTGATATAAAATGAAGTAAACAGAATTAGGAAAACAATTCCTAAAATGACAAAAATGTAAATGGAAAGATCTACAAACAAAAAATTGAAACCGAATGCTGAGAAATTATAATAACTAAAGAAAAGAATTGAAAAAGCCTCTTCTTCTTTCTTTGAAAAGATGGGGGATTGTGGGTATGAAATGCTGCATATGGTATCAGACTTTTTCCATGCCTTTGTTTTGCTTAATTTTTTTTTTCCCTTTTACTTTCTTCTTTATTGTAAGATGGATCTTTGAGAGTGGCAAGATACATTGGGGAAAGAGTGCAAAAACATACATAAGTTGTCAATGGAATTTTTTTTTTAAAGAGCAAACAACAAAATAAATTTATATATTTTTTGAGCCCAAGGTGTGGGAATGACATAACTGAAAGTATTTGAATGAGCACAGAAACAGAAAGAGACAGAAGTAACATTTTCATGGGTATATATGCCACAGACCACTTGGACAGAAGGAGGAATTAGATGAAGAGTTCAAGGAACAGAACACAAATCCAGCATGGTGGCATGATATAGTAGTAATGAGGGACTCAAACTATCTCAATATCTACAAGTATTCTCTACCAAAAACAGAGTAAATGAGAACTTTCATGACTTGGCAATAATAACTTCATCCTTCAAAAAGGTGGTAGAATCAACAACAAAAAAGTTTCTATTTTGAACTGTAAGGAGAAACTGGTTGCTAAAGGAGAAATGATGGAACCATTGGAAGTATCTGAATCTTCATATAATTTATGATAAAAGATAGGAAAATCAAATATCTGACCCTAGATTTTAGAAAAGCAGGTTGCCAGGAACTCAGTAGAGAATAAGAAAATTAAGGAGTTACAAAAACAGGAGATTTGATTTAATTCAACATTTATTAATCACCTACTGTGTTCCAGGAGCTACTGTGACCAAAAAAGTCCTGATCTCAAGAAGCTTATATTCTACAGGGTAGCAAAGAGAAAACAAATGATAAAAACAGGATTTTTGAAGGCTTTAGGTTAGAAGCAGGTTGTATGTTCCCACCAGAGAAGATGACATGACCTCTTCAAGAATTCAGCCAACATTAAATAATTCCTACTGTGTGGAATGCATTTGGAAAACAAAAACAAAAGCCTTCTAGAGCATGTAGAATCATCTCTATTTCACATTTTGCATTCCAGGTACTTTAAAAACTGCTATTATTTGCTAAGTCTTCTTTTATCTAAGGTAAGGTTCCCCAGTTCTTTCCACTATTTCGCCTCTAACTATTCTGATAATACTCCTCTGGATGTTTATCTAGTACCTTCTCTAAACCCTTTAGTTTATCAATATCCTCCATAAAATGTGGCATTCAGAACTTACCACAGTATTCCAAACACAATATGAAATATGGAGTCCATGGTAATTTTTGGACAGAAGCGGTATCATGGTTTTAAAGCAAGTTAATGGTTTTAAAATGATATCTTTTTGACTTTTTTTTTCCAAGATAGTTGTTAATACTAGGAAATATTTTACATTTTATTCTATTTTTTTCAATCTAGTGATTTTGTTCTTGTATTTCTTATTATCTCATTGAACCCACTGATTTATTTGGTCCATTCTCATTTTCAGATACTTTGCTATTTAGGTAGAGTTTAACATCTTCTGTATAGAGCTACTTAGTCTCTTATGCATTCTTTCCTCTACAAGAATATATATCTCTAAAGATATATAAATATAACCCTATTTGTGTGTGTATATATATAGATAGATAGATAGATAGATAGATAGATAGATAGATATACACATGTATATGTTTGTATATATGTTTGTATACATACACACAAAAATAATCTGAGACTCTATTTGTAATTGTTGAATAGTTATTTTCTTCCAGGTTAGTGTCTTTGACTGGGCCTTATAGGACAAAGAAATGTCTTTAACCAGCTCTCTAACCTTATTCAGCATCAGAGAATCCGTACTTGAGAGAAATTGTGTAGTGATTGTCAGAAAGCTTTCAGCTAGAATTCCAACTTGTTTAAACATCAAAGAATTCATGCTGTAGAGAAATTCTGTAACAAAGCAATCACTTCATGATTTTTTAGAAATTCAGTCTTCAAGGTGATTTGCTTGCTTTTCTTTTTTGATTATTATATTCCTGTCCTAGATGTCTCCCTAAATTGAGATGTGATATGAATTTTGCATTTTTTTTTGTTGTTTAGATGATGAAACAAGATTAAGAAACAAAGAACTTCCTCCAAATCAAGGAATTTATGAAAAAGTAGAATCTGAGTACATGACCTTAGAAATACTCAGAGGGGATATTACTTGATATCTCAAGTTCAGAGAAGTTTATAAATATGAGTGCAGGATAAAGTAACACCAAGGAGAAACTATTGAAGAGAAACAAAGAAAATCATGTTTTTTGGTAAGAAATTTTAAACCAGTGACAATAATTCAAAATGAAAAATTTCTTAGAGCAAAGAGCATAAACAAATACCAAATTTGGGAGAAGCTTAAATTTGTACTCAAACTCTAATGAACATCTGAAAGTTCTTGTTGAAGAAATACCTTATAAATGTGATACATGTGGTCAATACTTCAAACAGAATTCAGGTGTAATTAAAAATCAAAGAATCCATATGGGAAAGAGATTTTGCAAAGCTAATGTATTTAGGAATTCAATTCTTCCTGGAAAACAGAAAACTTACAATGGCAAGAAATTCTCTAAATGTAATGAATTTTGGAAAACCTCAGTCAAAGATTAACTCTTATTAAGCACATAAGATTATTTGCTAGAAACAAACCCTATGAATGAAATTAATATGGCAAAGCTTTTAGCCAGAATACATATCTTATCTAACATTGGAGAATTCATACCTTCTGAATGAAATGAACATGAAAAAATTTTCAGTCAGAAACCCTTATTACTTTAATTATCAATTAATTTATTAAATATTAATTAATATTATTTAATAATGGAGAGAAACCCTATAATATAATAAATATGTGAAAGCACTTAGTGCCTCTTTTTTAGTAAAAACTCTAAATTTATTCAATATCAGAAAATACATAAAGAAGAGAAACATCAAGAAAAATGTTATAAATGTATTATATGTGAGAAAGTCTTTAGCAGATAAGTCATCTTTTTATTCAACATCAAAAAGTTCATATTGAAGAGAAACTATATCAGTATGGCCAGTGTATGAAAGCTTTCCATCAAAGAACTCACCTTATTACATAACAGAGAATTCAGACTGGAGAGAAACCCTAGAGCTGTAATGAAAGTGAAAATGAGGGTAAAGAAAGTGTGGCACTGGAAAAGAATATTCCAGTAGACAGAGGCCCTTGGCATAGCAAGCATGACATGTTTAGAACCTCTGCAAAGAGAGGACTTTAGTTTGGCTCTTTTATAATAGGAGCCTTGTGGGTGGAGTTCTACGATCTGGGATTCAGCGTGAGCTAAATTTGAATAGAATTCAAATGAGTTTTAGGATTGAGCCCACCCCCACCTAGTTAACCGGAATGAAACTGTTTGTCCCTCAGGTGGGGTCCCTCACTGAGGCAGAGTTGAAGGAGATCTTCTCCTTCAAGGATTTTTAGAGTTTCGGGGCCTCCTCTTCATAATGAATGTTGGAAAACCTTCTTTGTTCATTCTTAACTTTATATGACATCAGAGAATTCATATGGAAAGAAATCTTATGAAAGTAGTGAATGTGGGAAAACTTTTAGTCAGAGGATAATCTTGACTAGTAAGTACATGAGAAAATTCACACAAGAGAACAACCTTATGAATCTGAAACATGTGGAAAATCCTTAAGTGCGCAATTATCTTTTATTCAACATTATAAAATTCATGAATGTGGCAAAATCTGACCAAGCTCTGAACTTATTACACATAAGAGAATTCACACTGGAGAGAAAGCTTATGAGTATAATGAATATGGAAAAGCTTTCAGTGCATGATTGTGTTGAGGGATGAGAAATGAGGGTTGAGAGATCCCCTAAGAGCAATTGAGTTCCCTTGGCCAGTCACAAGCTTTGCAAAAGAATTCATAAACCCCATTGAATACAGGCACAAGGTTTGTGGCAAAAAGTGGGTTTATTACACTAAGAAAATAACTTTCTTGTGAGCAAAATCCTGTTAGGATTATTTGCAAAAGTCTGGGCACACAGAATTTGATTTTAATGGTTTTGGGTTTTTTTGCTGCCCTGAGCAAGGGACCTTTCAATAGAGGGTGATGATTATGTCCCAGACCAAGATTTCCAATTGAGTAGTAGGAGGAGATTACTTATCAGGAAGTTTCTCCTATATACTGGACGATGGGGCCTCTCCCAAAGGCTGGGAGGGGTTTCCATGCCTTTCCAACTCTTCCCTCCCAAAGATTAGGGAGACAGTTTATATCAATTGTATATTATTTAGCAACAGAGAATTCATACTAGAGGGAAATTCCTTCAATGTAAGATATGTAGAAAAGCTGCCGTAAACACTCCTATCTTATTTTACATTGTGAAATACATACTAGAAAGAAACCCTATGAGTGTAATGAATTTGGTAAAGCTTTCAATATGTGTTAAGATCTGATTCCACATCAGAGAATTCATACTGGAAAGAAGTTCTATAAATGTAATGAATGTGGGAAAGCATTCAGTCAGCACTCTTATTCTCTATGTTCTCAGTGAGAGTCTGGGACAGCCTTTAACCAGCACTCTAGCCTTATTCAGCATCAGAGAATTGGTACTTGAGAGAAATTGTATAGTGATTGTTGGAAAGCTTTCGGCCAGAGTTCCAACTTGCTTAAACATCAAAGAATTCATGCTGCAGAAAAATTCTGCAACAAAGCAATCACTTCATAATTTTTTTTTAATTCAGTCCTCAAAGTGCCGTGTTTGCTTTTCAAATGTCTTCCCTTACAATTTATTTACAGTAGATTGCGCATTTGGTTATTGGGTGTCATGTCATGTTGATGAAGATCTCCTTCAGGTGATTCAGATATTTCTCACCAACTATCATTCATATACATACACACATATATTATATATAAACCTTCTTTGCTAGAACAGCAGAACCATATTTTAAAATGTGATGCTTTAGGACTAACAACAAACACTAAAATATAATCTGGCATCTTCATTCTCAAGTTTAAATCACAGGAAAGGCAAAATTATCAGTAATAATCAGTGCAAAACTTCTTAAACTGTGGGTTGCAACCCCTATGGCCTTGCATAACTGAATGTGAGGTCACTAAAAACTTGGCAACTGTAAAAGACTTCTGAATGTACAAATACAAATCAAACATGTAATGAATCTGAAATGTTTCTGGCAGTGCTTATGTTGTATTGCATGACTTCACTGCAGCCTTGGTTCTGAACATACAACATATGCACTTTACAGTGTGCATGCCTGAACATTGCTAGATTCTAGATGTGGTTGCATAAAAAGTACCTAGCCCAGTCTTTCCACACTTGCACACCAACACATAAGCAAAATATATACTAAGGACTTCAGTATTCATGCATTCAAACACTCTAGTTTTCAACTTCCTCAACATAATCATTTCCTATGATTTACCCCCTTCATCCCACTTCAGAAACAAGAAAGATGATCTACACTTGATCATTTATAAATGTACCACTTCTTTGTTCAGAAACTCTAAAGTTTCCTTATCTGATCATAGTCTATTGACCTTCCACCTCTGCCTCTGCAGATGTCTAACTATTCTAGGTATAGAGCATGATTTTCAGTCCTCTGACTCTTTGTCTCCTAGGATATTACCTCTCTTTTCCTTATCTTGACTCAGTGAACCAGTTCAATTCTACACTGTACTTTTGAGTTCCTTGACCCCTTGTCATATCACCTGTTGGACCTTACCAAGTTTCAGCCTTGAGTCATTCCCACTTCTACAGAACAAAACTAAAGAAAACTCACACAATTGTCCTGACTGTTTGCACTACAAATTTATATTACACAACCTCAACTGGGCCCTCCCTGCTGCTAGGCAATTCCTTTATACTTCCCTAATTAATATACTATTTCACTCTTTACAGTAATTTTTCCAAATCATTTCATCCTTCCTCAAATCTCCCATAGATTCCCATCATCTTACCCTCTCAGCTGAGAACATGACCTTATATTTTACATAAAAAATCGAGGTATTCACCATAAACTTTTGCTTCTCCCCTCCTTTTCATCTTATATCACTTAGGTACCTTTCCCCACTCTCTCCTTCACCCTGGTATCATCCAGGTGATGAGAAGTCTCTTCACCTTGCCAAGGACAAGTGATCCCATTCCAATTAATCAGTGTCAGCTTGCCTCATATCCCTACTCTCACATTTTCCATCATTCCATCTTTATTAACTGCTTCCCTTTTGTCTGCAAAAATACTTGCTTTTCCCATTCTCACAATGCTCTAATTTGAGCCATCCACTCCTGCTAACTATTGTTCCATATCCCTCCTGCCTTTTATGGCTAAATCTCTTTGCTATCTCTTTGTACCTTCACCTCTGGTCCCCTCACTTTCTTCTTAACATTCTAAAGTAACACTTCTGACCTCATCATTCAAATAAAATGGATTTTCCAAAGTTTACAATGATCCCTGAACTGTTGAATCTAATGGTTTTTTTCTCAGTCTATATCCTTTTCACATTCTCTTCAGTCTCGGACACTGTTGGTCATTCTCTTCTTGATACTCTTTTCTTGCTGTTTTCAGAACATTATTATTCTCTGGTTTTCTTCCTACCTATCTGACTGCTTCATCTCAGGCTCTTTTGCCAAATCTCATCTAAGAGATATCTAGGCCTGTTGGTTTTACTTTTGCAACATCTCTTGCAAATTGTCTCCCCCGTTAGATTGTGAGCCTTTCTTTGTATTTCAAGCATTTAAATACTTAAACACAGTGCCCAGCACATAGTAGATGTATAATATATGTATATTTATATATTATATAAATATAATATTTATTAACTGACTAGCTGAATCACAGAGTACAGAAGGAGTAAGATGTAAAAAAAAAAAAAAAAAAGAAAGTTAGAGATGGGCAAGGTCATCAAGGGCTTTAAAAGTCAAATATACAATTTTATATTTGATCCTGGAGGTTATAGGGAGTCACTGGAGTTTATTGCATTGGGAGGTGGGAGGAAGTAATATAGGGCAGGTAGGTGACACAGTAGATAGAATAATGTGCTTGGAATCAGGAAAACTCATCTTCCTGAGTTCAAATCCCAGTCTCAAATATTTACTAGCTATGTGACCCTGGGCAAGTCATTTAATCCTGCTTCTTAGCTTACCTTAGCTTCTCATCTGTAAAATGAACTGGAAAAGAAGATGGCAAACCATTTCAGTATCTTTGCCAAGAAAGCCCCAAATGGGATCGTTTCTGTCCCAGAAGTTAAAGTGGCTTTTTTGTCCCCATTTCCCCCACTGCATGATAAGTTCTATAAGGACTGGACTATTTTCTATTTTCTTTGTATTTGTTTTGAAAGACTTAGCCTAATTCCTTCCATGAGCACAGAGAGTACTCAGTAAAAGCATATTCAATAATTGAAAGAAAGGTTCTCATATTGAGATTAAAATTGTCCAACCTACAATAAAAGAGACTGATACAGAGTTCTGAGCCAATGAATCTCAGATCTTCCTTACAATTTGAATCTTCCTCACAATCTGAGATGCTTCTTTCTTCTGGGATCTTGTATTTCATGAATTTGATACTCAAATATGCAAAAGAGCCATGGTAAAATACATAATCTCATTGGTTGACATATGACACATAAGCTAAATGAAGCAAGGAATACCTTCACTGACTAGGATGGTCATAAGATGAATGACTTAGCCAGGAGAAGATGGCACAAGTTATACAAAGCACACAAAGAGGAGAACTTTCCATACCATGTCACCAGCCATGGTTTGGGAATGGAATTTGAGCAGAACAGGACAAAAATACTTTTGTCAGCACTCTTTTGGTTGTACAGGTGAGTTCCATAATTGGTAAATAAATAATGAACATTACATTAAAGTTTGAGGCTTATATGACTTACAGAAAATATGAATTTAATACATTGCTTATTCTTATACCTATTATAATAATAATATAATCTAATAATATAATCTATTACTAGATTAATATACTAAAGTAATAAATAAAAATCTTTACCTCTTATAAAATCATAATGAACTAATATTTATCTCATTCTTATTTTACCCTCTCAACTTTTTGTATATCCAAAACCTATGGTTCTTCCCCTTGTTCGAGTCAGGAGTCCTACTCATGGGGAAGGAAAAAGTGCCTAGTATTTTTCCTATACTTCCCAGAGAAGACATGATAGGAGGGCATAGTGAAGATCTGTCCAGCCTCTGTAGGGGTCTCAGGATGGCATGCCTTGAGGGGGAAAAGAAGGTTGAAGAGTTAGTGTTCTAGGTTTAAGGAACAATCATCCCAATATGTTCTAATCCCACTAGAAAGTTGAGAAACTGCCATACCTGAAGGCATGGACCCTAGAGCTAGGTCTGTAACAATTAGGCCAGGTCTCCTATAGGGTAGGAGGAAGAAAAGGGGAAAGATGAAAATTCAGAAAGACCTCAAGGAAGCTGTCCCTTTCTTATTTTGCACAAACTCAGCCTATCTCCTAGGAAAGAGAATCTCTGAGCTGAAATAGTTTTAGGACTCTCTGATGTCTAAATAAAAATCCAATCAATCCCTTCCATTTCCAAAGCTAGTCACATATTGAGATGATAAGAAACTCAGCCCCAAGTCTTGGAGAAGAGGATCTACCAAGGGAGACAACATTTCCATAATTTTCTAGCATCATATTCCTGGTAGAGATCCCTCTGAGCAGGGCCTAAATGGCTCTACTTCTTTTGGGCAAGATACATAGCTACATTCAAATAATCACATTCAAATAAAACATTCCTGCTGAAATCTAAAAATCAATTCCAGTGTTCAAGCCTTAGAGAAAGGGATCTAAACATACAAAAGGTCATTTCCTTAGAATGTATATGAATGCTTATAAGTGAATGGACATATATAGTTAGTGTCAGGGCATGGATGGAGTTTGGGCAGGTATCTGTAAAGAAAGGAGGTGGAGTGGATACACCTAATTGATAGAGGGTCAGGTGTGACATTGTATACATTCAACCTGAGAACTCAGGACCCCTGTACATTTGGGTGTTTCTGTAGAGACAAAATGACCCCCTATCTCATGTATTCTCAATTAAACTCTCATATGTTCTTTAAATTTTTTTCTTTTAATTATTATGAACTTGACTACCAAGAAAAAAGGGGTGTGGTAAATAAAATGATAAATATATACTATATGAAGCTTTAAAAAAGTATATGTAAACATTTTCAGTTCCAAACTTGCCCTACTTGTCTATGAATCCTGTTTCCAGAAAATATGTTGATGAGGAAATCCCCAGTAAGAGCTTGAAATACCAGGTGTGGCTTCTCTCACTGGGCTGATTTGAAGAAAAGCACATTACAAATGGTGTAATGAAGAGGTGGATTTAGAATCAAAAGACCTAGATATGAACTTTAGCTTTGTCACTATCACTAAGTTAGGTATATTGCTTGTCTTTCCCTGGTTAGATTATAAACTCCTTGAGGACAACTGTCCTTCCTTCCTTTCTTCTTTCCTTCTTTCCTTCTTTCCTTCCTTCCTTTTTTCCTTCCTTCCTTTCTTCTTTCTTCCCTTCCTTCTTTCCTTCCTTCCTTCTTTCTTTCCTCCCTCCCTTCCTTCCTTCCTCCCTCCCTCTCTTCCTTCCTTCCTCCCTCCCTCTGTTCTTTCCTCCCTCCCTCCCTTTCTTTCTTTCTTTCTTCCTTCCTTCCTTCCTTTCTTTTTTTCCTCCCTCTCTTCCTTCCTTTTTCTCCCTTCCTTTCTTTTTTCCTCCCTCTCTTCCTTCCTTTTTTCTCCCTTCCTTTCTTCTTTCCTCCCTACTTTCTTTCTTTCTTTCCTTCCTTCATTCTTTTTTCCCCTCCTTTTTTTCTTTTCTCCCTTCTTTCTTTCCTTCCTTTCTTTTTTAATTTGTATCCTCAATAACCTGGCACACAGTAGTCATTTAATAAATGTTTATTGACTATTTTTATATCATTCTCATAACACTGAGGTAAGTACTCTTATTGCCCCTCTTCTGTGAATGGGAAATGTCAGGTTAACAAGCATTTATTAAGTATCTTCTACAGACTAGCTTTGTGGCAAGTGGATGGAGCACTGCACTTGAAATGAGGAAATCTGAATTCAATATTGCTGTTTATGTGATCTTGGACAAGTTACTTAATTTTTCAGCCTCAGTCTTCTCCTCTGTAAATTGGGAATAGTAATATCATTTACTTCTTAAGTTGGTTGTGAATATAAAATTAAATAACATGTGGAAAGTGCTAGGGATTAAGGGCTAGGGACAAACTCAAAGAGCTCAAAATCTCCTGACATCTATCACATGGGGGACAGGACCAGATGACCTCTAAAATTCAAATGCTACACAAAAGAGGGCTGATGTAACTACCATTATTTTGGCTGTGATTGTCACCAAACCTTTTTGCCCCTGAGCAGACAGAACCTAAGTCCCTTCTCCTGGGTTCGCATATGACGGGAAGCGCCCAGCTGGGCTTCTATTCTTCAGGCGGTAAGGAGCCAAGTCCCAGACCCTGAGCCTGGGGCTTTCTCTAGTGCTTTTTTGTCAGTGTCCGCTAGGAGGAGGTGATTGAGCACAATCTACAAGAACAGGAAGCAATGCGGTAATCAGGAGTCAACTACCCTTCCAGACCCCTGACCTTCCTTGACTAGCTCAGGCCAAGCATCGGAACTGCCACTAGACACTGAACTCTCTGTCATTTCACACTATAAAACCAAGATGAAACCAAAGTTGATTTCAAAGGAGGAAGTTTCTTTCTTTCTTTCTTTCTTTTTTTAGGTTCCCAAAGTCTTTTTTTTTCTTTCTTTCTTTCTTTCTTTCTTTTTTTTTTTTTTTTACCAAATATATGCATGAGTAATTTTTCAACACTGACCCTTGCAAAATCTTCTGTTCCAAATTTTCCCCTCCTTCCTTCCACCCCCTCCCCATACATGTTAAATATGTATACATATTTATACAGCTATTTGCTGCACAAGAAAAATCAGATCTAGAAAGAAAAAAAAAACTGAGAAGGAAAACAAAAATGCAAGCAAACAATAACAGAAAGAATGAAAATGCTATGTTGTGATCCACATTCATTTCCCACAGTTCTCTCTCTGGATGTAGATGACTCTCTTCATTACTGAACAATTGGAACTGATTTGAATCATCTCATTTTTGAAGAGAGCCACGATGAAAGGAGGAAGTTTCTAAAGGGAAATCACAAGAAATCAACATGCATTTATATCAAAAACCTGGGCAATCACATTCAAAGAATGTGAACATAGATTGGAGATACACTGTATAACCCAACAATACAAACTGAGGAAATTTGTGCCCTAGGAAAAGTTTTTCCCCAGTCAAAATAATGCACAAGAAAGTGTCATAGGCCCTAGAGATTCAATTTAAAAAACTAGTAGAAATAATCCATAACTTTAGCAAAGTTGCAGGGTACAAAATACATCCACATAAATCATCAGCATTTGTATATATCACTAACAAAATCCAACAGCAAGAGATACAAAGAGAAATTCCACTTAAAATAACTGTTGATAGTATAAAATATTTGGGAATCTACCTGCCAAGGGAACCTCATAAGCAAAACTACAAAACACTTTCTACACAAATAAAGTCAGATCTAAACAATTGGAAAACTATCAAGGGCTCTTGGATAGGTCACACTAATATAATAAAGATGACAATACTACCTAAACTAATGTATTTATTTAATACTATACTAATTAAACTCCCAAGAAATTATTTTACTGACTAGAAAAAATAACAACAAAATTCATCTGGAAGAATTTCAAGGGAATTAATGAAAAAAAAAAAAAAAAAAAAAAAGCAAATGAAGGTGGCCTAGCTGTACCAGATCTAAAACTAATATTATAAAGTAGCAGTCATCAAAACCATTTGGTACTGGGTAAGAAATAGAGTAGTTGATCAGTGGAATAGATTGTGTTCACAGAACAAAACAGTCAATGACTATAGTAATCTAGTGTTTGACAAACCCAAAGACCTTAGCTTTTGGGATAAATACTCACTATTTGACAAAAACTGCTGGGAAAATTGGAAACTAGCATGCCTGAAACTAGGCATTGGCCCATACCTAACACCGTATACCAAGATAAGGTCGAAATGGGTTTGTGATTTAGACATAAAGAATGATATTATAAACAAGTTAGAAGAACATAGCATAATTTACCTCTCAGATTTGAGGAGGAGGAAGGAATTTGTAACCAAAGAAGAACTAGAGATCTTTTTGATCACAAAATAGATAATTTTGATTATATTAAGTTAAAAAGGTTTTGTATAAACAAAACTAAAGCAGACAAGATTAGAAGGGAAGCAATAAATTGGGAAAACATTTTTACATTCAAAGGTTCTGATAAAGGCCTCATTTCTAAAATATATAGAGAATCGACTCAAATTTATAAGAATTCAAGCCATTCTCCAATTGATAAATGGTCAAAGGTTTATGAACAGACAATTTTCAGATAAAGAAATTGAAATTATTTCTAGTCATGTTCCAAATCACTGTTGATCAGAAAAATGCAAATTAAGATGACTCTGAGATACCTCTATACACCTGTCAGATTGGTTAAGATGACAGGAAAAGATAATGATGAATGTTGGAGGTAATGTGGGAAAACTGGGACACTGATACATTGTTGGTGGAACTGTGATTGGATCCAACTATTCTGGAAAGCAATTTGAAACTATGCTCAAAAAGTTATCAAACTGTGCATACTCTTTGACCCAGCTGTGTTATTACTGTGCTTATATCTCAAAGAGATCTTAAAGGTGGGAAAAGGCCCCACATGTGCAAAAATGTTTATGGCAGCCATTTTTGTAGTGGCTAGAAACTGGAAATTCCATCAATTGGAGAATGGCTGAATAAATTATGATTTATGAATGTTATGGAATTTTATTGTTCTGTAAGCAATAACCCACAGGGTGATTTCAGAGAGGCCTGGAGAGAGCCTGCATGAGTTGATGCTAAGTGAAATGAGCAGAACCAGGAGATCGTTATACATGGCAACAATAAGACCATATAATGATCAATTCTGATGGACTCGGCTCTCTTCAACAATGAGATGATTCAAACCACTTCCAAAGGTCTTGTGATAAAGAAAGTCATATACACCCAGAGAGAGCCCTGTAGGAACCGAATGGACCACAACATAGCATTTTCATGCTTTCTGTTGATGTTTGCTTGCAATTTGTTTTCCTTCTCAGTTTTTTTCTTTATAGATCCAATTTTTCTTGTGTAGCAAGATAACTGTATAAATATGTATACATATATTGGATTTAACATATATTTTAACATATTTAACATGTATTGCACTACTTGCTATCTAGAGAAAGGGATAGGAGGAAGGAGGTAAAAATTTGGAAAAGAAAGTTTTGCAAGGGGCAATGTTGAAAAATTACCCAAGCATATGTTTTGTAAATAAAAAGCTTTAATAAATAAAAAAATTAGGGTACACTAAAAAGAAAGTGTTACAGGGTTCAAAAAAAGAATAGAAGGATAAAAAAATTTTTTTTTGGAGAGAGGGAGTTTCATTGTGAGCTTGAACCCTGTTAAATATTAGAGAAAGAGAACACATTATTATGACCCTTGTGGGCAGAGCTTCCACTAATATTTACAACTGAGCAACCAACAGAATTTCTTAAAAAAATAATAATAACCATGTAATATTGCAGAAAAAGAAAAGGTCTTCAGTCAGAGCTTTAGTACTAAACTAATCCCAGAAAATTGACATTAGAACTATAAATCTGATGTTACATAGAAAAGTCTCCAACCAGATTGCAAACTTCATCTAACATTAGATGATTCATACTGGACAGAAATTTGTATCTGTTCTGGGTTTGACCTGACTTGTTGACCAATCCCCTAGTGATTTAGCTCTGAATTGGTACAAAACAAGATATTTGTAGATCATTCAACAGTTAACAAAAGAAAATTTACTTGGTTATTTTAGGAGAAAAAGAATTTTTAAAGAATATTGAGCCCTTTAAATTTATTTAACTGAGGAAACTCCCCTTGAGATCCACCAACCAAACAGGTCAGAGCCTCCTCATGTGTGTTTTGTACTCAGTGATGAAGTAATTTCAATGAGCCAATCAAGTCTTGAAGAATGCCTCAATACATTTTGAGGAATAAGTAGCCTAAACTTCACTGGGGAAGAGGTAAGATATTACTTCTACCACTATCTGTTAATGAATGTAGGAAAGCCTTCAGTGTACATTCAGTCTTTATTCAACATCATAGAATTCACAATGGAGAAATACCTTCAGAATAGTGAATATAACAAAATCTTCAGCAAAAATACATATCTTATTTAGCATCATCAGTCAATAAATAAATATTTAATATTAAACACCTACTATATGCTAAGCACTGTTTTAAATGCTAGAGACACAAAGATCAAGAAAGGCTTTCTGGATAAAAGATAGGATTTTAGATGGCAACTGAAAGAAAACAGGAAGCAGAATGAGGAGGGAGAGCATTCAGGGCATAGAAAACAGCTAGTAAAAATGCCTGGAGTTAAGTTAGGAGAGAGAGTATCTGAGGAACAATTAGGTCAGTGTTGCTGAATTGTGTGTGTGTGTGTGTGTGTGTGTGTGTGTGTGTGTGTGTGTGAAAGAGAGACAGAAACAAAAACAGAGACAGGGGTGAGGGGGAGAGAAAGAAACAGAGAGAGGAACAGAGAGGGACAGAGCAGAGAGAGGCAGAGATGGGAGGGAAGAAGAGAGGGAGACAGAGAGTGTCATGGCAGGAGGATAAATATAAGAAGATTGGAAAAGTATGTAGAGTAAGGTATGGAGAGCTTTGAATGCTAAACAAAGGATTTAATATTTAATCCTGGAGACGATAAGAGCCACTGGAATTTATTGAATAGTAGAACTGCACTTTTGAAAGATCACTTTTAACAGTGAAATGGAGATGGACCGGAGGGACAGTCAGAGCCATCAGTAGGCTATTGCAGTGGGCCAGGCATGAGGTGATTAGGGCCACCAGGGCAGTAGGTGTACAAGTGGGAAAAAAGGGATGAATTTGAGAGACACTGTGAGGATAGAAGTGACAAAACTTAGCAGGAGTTTGCATATGTGGAATGAATTCAAGAAAGGAATTGAATATGACACTTAGATTGTATGGTAGAAAAAGAGGAATCATAATTATTTTACTACATCTTGATGGATTAACAATGTAGGAATTCCATCAATCATGTAGTAGCCTAATATCAGAAAGTCCCTAATCCCCATGGTAAATTGAATGGTCTCACCAATTGCTATGACAATTATTTCTATTCTTGGATCAAAGACCCTGCAGTTTTATATAAAAAGACTGATTTCATAATCTTAAAAGTGTTTGGCTAATTCCTCTCTTTCCTCCTATTTGTGAAGTGCTTTGCTTTTTTTTATCCAAAATTGCTACAGCTTGCTGCTGTTTGGCTATATATTCTTAAGTGGGCCTAAAATATTATAAAAAGTAAAAATATACCCCAGGAATCTGAATTTGCTATCAGTGAAATCAGACTCCTTCATCATCAGAACCCAACTGATGGGTATATTTGTTATAAGATTTGGAGAAAATTCCCTGATAATTGCAAGTGTGATGACTGGGAAGATGGTGGTGACGAGGGAAACTGCATAAAGCCTGGAAATCCCCCCAACAGTGGTACCTTCAACAGTAATAGAGAATTTTGGAAGAAAGGAGGAGGGTTTTAGGGAAATGAGTTCTGTTTTGGACATATCAGTTTTGAGAGCCTACTAAGACATTCAGCCTGTGATTCCCAAAAGGCAATTGGTAATATGAGAGTGTAAGGTGAGAGAATGATTAGGGCTGGACAATAAATCTGAGAATCATCAGCATAGACATGGTAATTGGATCTATATAAACAAAGTAGTTTAGAGGAAGAAGAGAACAGGACTTAGGACTGATCCTTGGGGAAAACTCAGGTTTAGTGAGTGTGACCTGGAGGATGGTCCAACAGAGAAATCTGAGACATAATAGTCAGACAAGTAGGTAGAAAACCAAGAGAGAGCAATCAGAGAAACCTAGGAGAGAATATTCAGCAGATCAATAGTGTCTAAAGCTATAGAGACATCAAAAAGCATGGGCACAGAGAACAATGCTATTAAGATTTCACTGGTAACTCTAGAGATGGCAATTTATTTGAATAATAAGGTTGGAATACAGATTGCAGTATTTAGAAGAGAGTAAGAGAGGAAGAAATAGAGGCAAATAGATTTCTCAAGGTTTTTAGCCACAAAGGAAAGATATAGGACTATAGCTAATAGGAATTGTGGAACTGACAGATTTTTTTTAAAAATTAGGAAGTAAAAGGGATGGACAGGCTTGTAGATAGGTAAGGAAGGAACCAGTAGATAAAAAGAGATTGAAAATATGAGAATAAAGATGATAGGATTAATTTCTGGAGAAAGATTGGAGGGGATGGGATCATGGGTCCTGTAGAAAGATTTGTCTTAGCAAGAAGAAGGTGGGGAAAAGGGAACCGAATTGGGATGATTTTGTTTTTCTAGCAAAGACTGCCAAAGGCAGATGGGCCCCAAAAGGAATTAACATTCCTTAATTGTTAGATGTGGGTGTGATCATCTGCACCAGAAAGCCAAACCATCTTTCATAGCAGTTTGCCAATCATGACATTCTACCACCAACCAAAACTCCTTTCCTGCATCTCAATAAAGAGGGATTTCCTCATCCTTTTGGAGAACTCAGCTTTTGCTGAGGTGGCTACAGCAATGCACTTTGCAAAGTGCTTGTGAGTCACTGTTAATAAATTGTCATATTACTTAAAAATCTTGCCTCAGTTTACCAGGTTTTTTTTTTATTCACCACGAGGGAAAGAGACAGAAAGCACAGAGTATCTAAATTATGGGGACTTGCATATTGGTTGGGGGCTTCTGAAGTACATGAGACAGAAATTTTATTATTATTTACATACTCCCCAAAATGTGAAGAAAAAGCATGGGTCTGGCTTTAAAAGAAAAGAGCTCAAAATAGCATTTTGATTTCATGGCTTTCCTTTTCTCCGTTGTTTTCTTCTACACATACAGAAAGACAAACCTATAGAGGGAGGGACAGCAAATGGGTGGTAATTAGCAAGCAAGCGGGAGAAAAGGGAATGATCTACGTATATTCCAAGGGTAGGGTTCAGTGAAGAGAGTGAAATTCCTACTTCTACTCCCTGACAACTCAATAGTTGAACTTATACTGAATTATGCAAACAACCCCTCTTAAACACTTATAAAAATTCAGCCCCAAATTGAAAGATGGGATCTCATCTTGGGAGAGCACAGTGGAACTGTCACCATCCTAGTCCTTGATACCATGCCTCTATCCTTAAGAGTGCCTTAGGTTGCATTAGTATTTTAAATGGCTAATAATAGCTAAAATGCAGCACTTTAAAGTTTGTACAGCACATTACAAATATCATCTCATTTTACCCTGACAAAAATCTTAGGAAATGGGTACTTTTATTATCCCCATTTAATGGATAAGGAAAGTGAGGCAGAGATGTTTAGTGGCTTGTCTAGGGTCACACACTAGCATGAGACAGGATTTAAACTCAGGTCCTTCTGAATCCAAGTCCAAGGCTTTATTTGCTGTGTCATCCAGCTATATCTATTCCACTTAACTAGTGTCACAGTTTATTAAGTTTAGAGTGTATTAAAGATCCCCAGATCTTTCTCAGATAACTGTTTAGCTCCTCAACTATCCTATATTTTTCAAACTAAATTTCTGAAATGAAATGTAAAATTCTACACTTCAGTGAATGTAAAATTCTACATTTATCTCTATTAAATTTCAAGTTGAGATAGCATAGAGCAAGAAACAAAAAGCAGACCTCAGTCAGGAAGATTTGGGTTCAAGTTTCACTTCTGATATCTTAACTGTGTATCATTGGGCAAATCATTTAATGTGCCAAGATATTCTAAATAGGGGATATTTTGGACCTTTTTTTTTTGTCATGGACCCCTTTGGCTGTATGAGGAAATCTATGGCCTCTTCTCAATATTTTTAAATATATAAAATACATAGAATTACAAAGGAAACACAAAAAAAGTGTAGGGTCTCAGAGAAAAATGGAGAGATTGCCTCATTTTGGGAACTTAATGGGCATATTCCAGAGTATATCCCTAGATCTCTATTGATTTTGGAGGTCAATTACCACAAAATGTTGGGTTTTTTGGGGGAAAGATGGTGGGAAGCAGAAGTGAGCTACTCATGGGAACTCAGAATGTCATCTAGAGACCAAATGCAATTTAAGTCCTTGATTGATTTTTTATTTAATCACATGATTAAAAATCACATGATATAATATGATACATTGCAATAACATAAAGTAGGGGAATGAATGAGTGTAAGATAATACAGCTTTAGTAATTTAGTAGAACCCCTAACATGCACATTTCCTGTGCCAATTGCCATTGGTAAAGGCATTTTGTAGATTTTTAAGATTTGCAAGGCTTACATACATATTTTACATATGTGCCTCATTTGAAGCTCACAACTGTCTTGCAAATTAGTTATTACAGATATTAGCCCCATTTTAGAGCTGAAAAAATTGAGGATCAGATTAAATGACTGAGTTCAGTACTTTTTTCCATTACACTAGGGTGCCTCCAGTTTGGAAATGACAGGCTAGAAACTGAATGAAATAGAAGGGTCAAGAAAAGGCTTTTTTGGAATTGGAGAGGCATGACTATGCTGATAGGTGAATGCGATATGAGGGAGGAGGGTGGAAGTGAGAGTCAGTGTGAAGATTCCTGGGTGCCTAAGGAGGCAAGAAGAAATAATGTCAGGATAACAGACAACAGGATAAAGAGCCAGAATGTTTCCTCTTCTGTGATCTGAGAAAGGGTGGACAGAATGGGCGATGAAGCAAAGAATTCACAGTGCCTGGACTATAGAAGATGTTTAACAAATGTTTGTTATATGAGGGAGTGAAGCTTCACGGTTGGATGGATCCCCTTGTTCTCAGGGAAGCAGACTACTTCTCTGCTATAGGAATATAGGGAGTAATGAACACAGGTTTCAGGAGAGGAAAAATGATCCCACTTTGATCTATTCTTTATACCACTTTATGAAGACTAATCAGATCTCGGAATGTCAGATTAGCAGCCATCAAATCTAATCCATACCTGAATATGCCTAACAATGATCATCAAGCCTTTATTTAAACACTTCTGGTAGGGGGGAGGGGGAAGGGGGACCAGCCGACTGATGCATAGATGTGATCACGTCATTCTTCTGCTCAAAACCTCTTAAAGATTCACTTTTGTCTCCTGAGGAAAGTTCAGATTCCTTAACTTGCCATTCCACTGCTATCACAGTACCTTTCCAGCTTTATATTCTATGGCCGCTAAGATCCCGCCAAGCTACACTAGCTACGGTTATTCATATATATTCAGTTTTATCCGTAGAAAGGGTCCAGTCCAAACTCCTCATTTCACGGGTAAGGAGATTGGTCAGTGGACCAGACATATTTAGCGTAGTAACAATCAGGTTAATATTTATAGATTGTCTCTAAGTGCAGTGATTCTTAGCACTCTCTCTTCCTTTCGCCTCAATTTGCCATCTTCTTTCTAGAAAAAGGGGGGGGGGGACCGCACAGGATTGTGGGATCTTTTGTATTTTTATTAATTCACAGGTTGCCATGGCCAAAGAATTCATCACCCAGCGCTCAACCTCCCGGACTTGAGCCTCTGCACTTATTAGCAAGGCTGACTCAGAAAAACAGATTCTGTCTCTCGTAACCCACACAAAATGGCAGAACCTGCGGGAGTTTGCTTGGAGCACAGGGTCCCCCGGCACAGAAGGAGCTACAGGAGAAAGACTAGGCTCTCTCCTAGGAGAGTTAGGAGTCGAGGTAAAGAGAAGCAGCCACAGAGATGATCAATCCTCCCGGTAGCCTAGAGCGGACTGAGGTATTTCTCCCGTCCGATTGGGTAGGGTCGAGAGCAGAGGTGGGACTTCCTAGGTGGGTGGACAGATCTCTCTCCGCCCCACTGAGGCAAGAGCTGAGCGGTGGGTGAGTCCGGGGGTGGGTGGAAGCGAACCGCATGGACGTGGCGGTGTCTGCAGGAGCACCTGGGAAGGGAGAGTCAGGTCCGCGTGGGAAGTCTCTTTGCTGGTGTTGGAGGCAGACCCAGAGAGCCGAGGCCTCCTTTCTGGCCCCTGGGGGAAGGGGGAGGCGGGACCGGGCACAGCTGTCCTCTTGGAGCTGGCCTTGGTACTGACCGTAGGGATGCTGGCGCCCCGCCCCCAAGTGCGGTACATCCATACACTGGCAATACTGAGTCTTCCAGGGTCCCAGACTCTCCTAGTGGGGTGGAGAATGAACCTAGGGGCGAGGCTCTCCATGTGGAAGCTCGAGAGCCATTTGACTTTTCTGGGCCTCAGTTTCCTCATCTGTCAAATGGAAGAGGAATGGTTCCAGCTCCAACTCCTATGATCTCCTCACGGCAGCCCTGCCTACTCTTTCCTTGGGGTGCCTGACATCGTGGGTCTTAGTTTCCTCTTTGGTGGGACCTGGATTCTAGTCCTGGTAGGATGGAGTTAGAATCAAAGTAGAGAATAGAAATACTAAGCCCAATCCTGCTTCCCCCCACTTTTCACAAGCCTCTTCCTTGTCTAGTGATGGTGGTGGGAGAATGAGGGAAGCCAGACTATTATGATTTTGAAAAAGCCAAAATAGAGGGAGTGATCCACATTACTGCTGCTAAATTAAGTTTGAGGAGCTTGAGGACTGAGAAGGGACACTGGATTTGTCAATCAGTCATGAAGAGCTGTCTGCCTCCTAGCACTGGTCTTTCCAAACTAAGAAATCCCAGTTCATTTAATAGGTTTGGAGTGGAAATTCACCTGAAGCCCTTGGAGTCAGAAAGGCCTAGTTCATATCCTTCCCTAGACACTTAGCTGCGTGACCTAGGGAAAGCCGCGATTTCCTGATCTCCAAAATGGAGTAATAACAGCAACTACAGCATGCAATTTGCAAACCACAAGATGTTATAAAAGTATGAGCTGTTGTTATTATTATTAGTATCTTTTCTTTTAGTTACAGCTCTAGCCCAATGTATATTTAAGGAGTTTTTTAAAAAATAAACTGTGCTAGTACAAAAACCATCACTGCTTATATGATATCTAATGGTTTTTGATTTGTTTTATCTAACTAAAATAATCACCATATATTCTGGCTATTCTTTTAGCAATACAAATCTGTTCAGATGCAATTAACTTATTCATCTTCAAAATTAATTGTTAATTAGCACATTATTTTTAAATCCCTGAATCATCTAGGTAGTTCAGTAGATAACAAGCTGGTCTTATCAAGTTAGAAAGAACTGAGTTCAAATTCTGCCTTGGACATTTACTAGCTGTGTATCTCTGAGTGAGTTCTCAGCTCTAGTTTCCTCATTATAATATGGGGTTAACATTGACATTTACCTCCCAGAGTGAGGATCACATAAGTTAAAATTAAAGTACTTGGGAAGTCTTAAATACTATATAAATGTTAGATATTATAATGATGATAATGTTGTTTTTAAAAATTGACTAAGCATTTCGTAGATGTTCTGGTCTGAGCACAAACACTTTGGAGACAATGGGTTTTTAAAATTTTTTTATATCATTCATAGTGGAACAAAGACAATCCCTGTGATTGTGATACAATTTTCCATTATATTTTATTTGTAACAATTCTAAAAAGATTACATGAATTCAAATTGAAAAAAATATTAAATACCCACTTTGCTCAAATTCTTTAACTTATTTATCACAGGAGTTACAGAGGGAGATATGTAAGGGCCCTTTAAATTGGCTGCGCCACAGCGCATCATTGAGGCCCGGAAGTAATTTCTGTGGATATTAGGACTGCCTTGTAGGTGGGATCCTGTCCATTTTGAGATAGCTTCGTAATGGGTGACTCTCTCGCTGATTGGCTGTGTGTGTGACCTCACAGGCCCTATGTAAGCCCACTGCAGGCAGCAGTTGCTCTCTTTAACCTGGCGCTCTTCACCCTGGCTCCCTAGCCTGGGTGGCCAAGCCGAGATGGGTAGTCGAAAGAGGTAAGGATTTTGGTAGTGAACACGTGGGTCTTCTGACCAGGTGTTCACTTGGGAACCAACAAGTCAGGGCATCAGTCAGGGCATTATGTGAGTAGATATAATAAAGGCTTTTAAGATTACATGTGGCTGTTCTTGAGTGTGCTAACGGTTATTAAGCTATAGATTCAAGAGATTGTGGCCAGAGACCTTTGAAGGCCTCAGAGAAGGGGAGCCGGGTAGAGTTTACACTGCAAAGGACAGTGGTCAAAGGTACTCTGGTGGGTCTAGGACAGACTAGTAATTGTAACTGCCAGGAGAGCACGTTACAGAGATATAATAGTCTTCTGTTAATATATAATACAATATAATTAATATAATATAATATAATATAATTCTGTTAATTATAATGTAATAGATTGAGCTCTTTTTGTTCTACCTTGCACCTCCATTTTTAATTCCCCAATGCTATTGAGTATTTCTAATAGAGGGAGAAGCTATTTCTTTCCCCCTCTGTTCTAGTCAGATACTCAAGTTTCCCTGTTTTCAGGAAGGGAAGGGAACAGGCATTTACTTAAATCCATTTTATGTGCCAGGCATTGTGCTATGTTGTACACATATTATCTTATTTAATAACACACTTTATATACTTTCATTCCGAGCTCCTGTCTGTCTATTATAACAAATGAGACACAGTCTGAAATGTGCACAGTAGATGTGTATAGGTAATCGGTGCTCACTTTGACAACTCTGTCCTTTTAATTAAAAGTGGGGCCATTCTGAAATCTCATGAAGAAGTAGAGAGTCAGAAGGGAAGCTTTCAGTAAGGGCTCTTCTTTTGCTTCCTTCTCTTTCTTCAGCACTGCCTGATCCCCAGTTTTCTGCCTATCCTAAGAGGGAAACTTTGGAGATCAGACTATGATCAGACTATGGAAGTCCAATCACTCTCATCCAGGATCCAAGGTAAATTCTTCTTACTGAAAAATCTATCATTTCTATAGCCCCAGGGTGGACACAGATCCGTCTCTGTGTTAAGTCTGTTGTTAGTAACTTCTCTGTATAGAAGTTTTTCCTTTTCCTGACTTATATACCTGAATCTTAAGTCCTAAGAAATACAACCCCTGATTCTTTCTCCTCAAATCTAGAATCTTAAGATAATCAGAGTGATAAAGGATTTCATGTAAACTGTAATCTGATTAATTGATCTATCTCTCTTCCCTTCTACACTTCCCTATCCCACAAATATTTGTGGATAAGGGGTTATGTGACCTTCTTTTTGACTTATAATCCTTAGACTTTTCTGTATTGTATATTATTAATCCCTATTTGAGGTTCCCAGGGTTCTAAGAGATGTTTTCCTAACACCATATCCCTTGTTAGTTCTTTGGAGAAGTCTGTCACATGATTGCTAGTGGTTTGCAGTTCTCCTTTTGAGAATCTTTCATGGATTGCTCATCATTTCCCACCAGCCAAACATTAAAAAGGGTACCTAGATCTCTTCATGGCTATTTTTTAGGCAATGAAGAATACCAGTAGTCTGAGCCTTTAGTGCCTTGAGCTAATCAATTCTTGAGGATGGTCCCAATTCTTTTAAAGGAAATACTAGCCTAACTTACATGGGAATGGGAGGTAGGAGGTTAGGCTATTACCACAATCCTTGTCATCATTGTTTTTGGTGCAATAATATTCTAACATATTTACTTACTATAATTTGTTCAACCATCATCCAATTCATGGGAAATTCTTTAATTTTTACTTGATTAAATAAAAAGTGCTCTTATAAATATTTCTGTATGTATGGAAAAATTACAGCAAAATTATTAAGGGAGATGGTCCATAGATTTCATCAGACTGCCAAAAGAGTCCATGAACCCCAAAAGCTGAAAAACTCTTAGAAGAAGAAATAGTTCTGGGCCCTCAAAAAGCTATTTAACCTATTGCAGCAGCTCTGTAAGGTCTTTAATTTGTTCATTGCAATGGTGTATTATGATATGCCAGTGATTCCTAATCTAGCAAACCCATAGGTTGCTAGAATTATTGTAGGAACTCCTGTTCATATTATTAAATGACTTGGTATCCTAAGAAAGCATATGTTGTATAGACTAAATAAATAAAATTCATATATCATAACTCATTCAGCCATTCCCCAACTGATGTATTTCCACTCACTCTCTAGTTTCTAGCCATTACAAAAAGGGCTGCCACAAACATTTTTGCCCATGTGAGTCCTTTTCCCTCCTTTAGGATCTCTTTGGGATATAAGCCCAATAGAAACACTGGATCAAAGGATATGCACAGTTTGATAACCTTTTGGGCATAGTTCCAAATTGCTCTCCAAGAATAGTTGGATCTGTTCACAGTTCCACCACCAATGTATCAGTGTCCTAGTTTTCCCACATTCCTTCCAACATTCATCATTATCTTTTTCTGTCATCTTAGCCAATCTAAGAGGTGTGGGGTAGTACCTGAAAGTTGTCTTAATTTGCTTTTTTCTGATCAATAGTGATTTAGAGCAACTTTTCACGTGACTAGAAATGCTTCTAATTTCTTCATCTGAGAATAGACATTTTTTTCTTAATAGTCTTTTATCTCTCTATAAGTTTCAGCTTCTTCCCTCACTCTGGAGCTAAGTAGTATAATTTTCAATGGGGCTGGAGAAGGAATATGTCATTTCAGGTATCTATAGCATTTGAAGATGTTGCTGTGTACCTTACCCAGGAGGAGTGGGACTATCTGGGACCTGCTCATAGGGGCCTCTACAGGGATGTGATGCTAGAGAATTACAGCAACTTGATCTCCTTGGGTAAGGTTTCTTTCATGGGACTCAAAACTGATATTGTTTTGTCTGAAGAGTTCAATTGGATTTGGGCTTAGAATTCAGGGACCAAAGATTTTCAATCCTATTTGTGCTCAGAAACAAGATGTTTCTATTCTCTGTTCCCAAGCAGTAGTAATAGGCTTGTTCTGTGCAGATCTGGGAATGAACAGCTTCATTTGAATGAACAATGAACACTCTCTGAGTTCATATATATATATATATTTTTTTTGTGAAACCTTTTATTCTATCTGATTTTTTTGAAAAATGCACATATATTCTCTGGAACATTCCAAACTGAAAGGTCCTCTTCTGGACAAACTAGAAAATAAATAGCTTCAATTCAACTTTATCATACCAATAAATCAATAAGCATTTATTAAGCACCTGCTATATACCAGGTACTATAGTATTTGTTGAGATACAAAGAAAAGCACAACCCAGTTCTTGACCTTGATGATGAGTTCATATATTTCTGAACCTTAACCCCTGAGTTCTCTTTATAAGTCCTGGCCTCACTGCCATTAACCCAGGGTGTTCTCCAATGGTTCAATGAAGACATCATCAGAAATGGGACTTTCCTTATTTGTGAGGTAATTGTTCCTTGTGCACATAGCTCATCACTTCCTTGACTAGCTTTCTCCCCAAAACTCCTCTGGAGCCTACAAGCACAGATTTTCCCTGAGACAGCATATCATGGCATCTCTGGACATTGTCCTTCACCTTCCCTTGTAAACCAAGAGGCTAAGATTGAACTTGGAATAGCTTTTGTCTCCAGGTCTATTTTTCTTATTTACAAGCAGGATTTCCAGTATCTAAACCTGATGTGATTTCCCAGTTGGAGCAAGGGAATGCACCATGGGTCCTGGACACACAGGCAGCTGAGGGGAAAGACATCCTAAAAAATGACTGTTCAGGTAAGTGAGTGAATGTACCTTTCATTTAGGTACTGAAAATGCATTTTTAAAATATTTTTGTGATTGGATGCTGAGTAACATTGCTCGGACTGAGTTCAAAAGTGATATAAGATTGAGTTTACCCTTAGAGATCTCACTGCTAGGACATTGGAAATAACTATAAACCAGTTAAAAATATAATAACAAATAGTTTGAAATTTACTAGCATCTTACAATCATAGTTGGAGAGCTAGAAGGGATCTTAGCACCAGTATCCAAGGACTGAAGCCATAAAGGTTGTGGAATGAAATATTCAGAGCAGATTTATTGGAGACATTTAGATCTGGATATTGAGAAATTGGGGAAAAGGTAACTTTTTGTAATTTTTTCTGGCTCACTTACATTTTCTTCTGAACAGCTTTAAAGTAAAGGTATGTGAAAGATTTGGGATTTCTTCAGAAATTTCTGATGTGGAAATTCCCTACATCTGTGCAGATTTAAATCATTTAATGACTTAGTAGATAACTCTTAGGGAATTGCAATTTAGGTTTAAATGACAAGATTTTAACCCAGTCGTTCCTGACTTTTCATGTATCCCTATTAAATTTCATCTGGCAAGGTCTGGTCCAATATTCTAGCTTGTCATGGATTTTTGGTTCTTTACTATGTCATCTTCTATGTTTGCTATTCTTCCTAGTTTTGTGTCATCTGAAAAACTGATAACATTATCAGGTAATCCTTGATACAAATCATTGATATAAAGGTGGAACAGTGTGTAGTCTTCTTAAGAGGGACACTTTATCATGGACTTCCTTCTAAGGTGTCACCAAATTATTAATGACAACTCTGGCTCTGATCATTAAAGCAGTCCTGAATCTATAATTTATTCTATTAATTTCACAATTTTTTGTTTTATCCTTAGGAATAGCATAAACCTTATCAAATTCTTTCACAAAATAGATTAAATTATGTAACAATATTTTATGTACCATTGTTAAGAAAGGAAAGGGAACTAGGATAACGTGACATTTTCTTAATTAATATCATGGAGGTTTTACATGATTACTATTTCATTTTCTAGATGTTCACTATTTGTTTTGAAATATGATCTAGAATTTTGCCAGAAATTAAAGTCAAATTTCTGGACCCCTGGTTTTTATAGTCTCATTTTTCCTCCATAAGGGCAAGAGTTAGTCTTCATTTTTCTCATTTTCCATACTTCTTTTTTAAAAAATTATTGGTACCATATCATTTTGACTCAATTTCCAATAAGCACCTTCTAAACAGAATGTTTAGTCATTCTGTCATATCTGACTCTTAGTGATCTCATGGATTATAGCATACTAGTATGCTATACTAGTATGTATATATATGGATACTAGTAGTGTCCATGAAATTTTCTTGACAAAGATAATAGAGTGGTTTGCTATTTTCTTCTTCAATAAATTAAGGCAAACAGAAGGTGAGTCCAAAGTCACACAGCTAAGTAAGTGTCTGGGGCCCAATTTGAATTTGGGCTTTCCTGACTCTAAGCCCTGTGCTGCAGTTACTGAACCAACCAGCTGCCTCCACTGTCTGTGATACCTTACCATAAAACATTTAATCAAACCTACTTAATAGAACTCCTTGTCTTTCAAAGATTGCTGGAAGTAGCTCAGTAATCACATCTACCAGTTCATGTCAATTCATTGGCTATTTATTTATTCTTTACTAGTTGATTAATGATCATATTATAAATCTAAGACAAAAAGAAGTTTACATGTAACATTTGAGAATTTTAAAAGTATTTAAACTATTGAAGTATTTTTATTCATACCCTTCATATTCTCCCTGATACTGAAAGTTCATTTTCATTGGTTTTCTCCCTCCCTCCCTTCTTGTTTGTTCCTTTGTCCAAACTTAGCCTATTTCCTGGCCATGATATTCACCATTCTTCATAGATTCTTCTTTTTCTCTGTGCTATTTCTACCCAAGTAGGGCCATCATTCCTTCCCTTCTTGGAATATCTGCTTGATATTCTTCATCCCCTTTCTATCGTCTCTCCTTATCCTGACCACTGAATCTAAGTACATAGACAAACATGGACAAACCATTTATTAAATGATTACTATATGGCAAGCATTGTAACAAGCCCTGGAAATGTGCAAATACAAGATAGTTTCTGCCTTCAAGAAGCTTACATTGCAATAGGGAAAACACATGCTTAAAAGGGGTTAGGAAAGTGGGACAGGGACAATGAAGTAATTTGGAAGGTGTCCTGAAAGTGATATACCAGAGCCAAGCATCCCAAAGGCAGAGTCCAAACTTTCAATGGAAGGAAGATGAGAGTTATGACAGGAGTGCTATTGCCTAGCCAAGAAGTGATATTAAAACCTTATTGCAGACAAGATAAGTTGAAAGGTCATCCATCAGAATCCAGAATCCCAAGGATTTGAGTTAAAAGTTCTTCAGAGAAAGGAATGTGCAAGATGGCTGAATTCAGGAAGCCTGGTATGAAGATAGTCTACCATTCTCCTTACTCCTCTGGACTTTTTAACTTGCCTTTCTCTTGCTATTCTCTGTCCCAAACAATGTGTGTTCTATTGTGATCCTAAGAGAGTCATTCCATATGTGCTTTCCTATTTCTGTTTTAGGAATGTATAAAAAACAAATCTCACTTCCTTTTATTCATTGATTCAGGCTGTAAAGCTAGGACTGAAAAGGAGATGGTGACTCCAAAACAGGAAGATTTTGATGGATTGAAATCCCAAGTGGTAGTATCAGAAAAACTTACAGCAAATGTTGCTCAGGGACACAGTTTCAAAGAAGCTTTTGAAAGTGAGGAGAGATTAGAGAGATGTCAGGGAAACTCCATAAGCATAGAGGTATGGAAATTTTCTTCCCAGAAGATACATTTCAAACCACTTGCTGCAAGCCACAAGAAAACTCTCGCTGAGAGTAGAGAACAAGGATGTAATAAATTTTGGAAGAGAGACACTCCAAGCCCACAGCCTTTTAGATACCAGAAAGTCACAGTGCAAGAGAGACCTCTTCCCTATGATACATTTAGTTCAAACCTTCAAGCAACATTCCAAGCAAATTGTCCAACAGAGAGTCCATGTGGGAGAGAAACTATTTAAATGTATTTTGTGTGAAAAGGTGTTCAGAAAAAACTCAACCTTGGTAGAACATCAGAGGATACACAGTGGACAAAAATCCTATGAGTGTAGTAAGTGTGGAAAATCCTTTTTTGCTCACTCATACTTGGTCCAACACCATAGAATCCATACAGGAGGGAAGCAATATGAATGTAATATGTGTGGGAAAACCTTTAATGCCCATTCTGTTCTTATTCAACATAACAACAACATAATAAAATTCACACTGGAAACAAACCCTATGAATGTAATGAATGTGGAAAGGCCTTTAACCAGAATTCTAACCTTATTCAACATTTGAGAATCCACATTGGGGAGAAACCATATAAATGTTAAGAATGTGGAAAAGCCTTCAGTGATAGCTCATACTTTATTCCTCATCAAAGAATTCACACTGGGGATAAACCTTTTTGAATGTAATGAATGTGGGAAAGCCTTTATCCACAGTTCTAACCTTATTCAGCACCAGAGAATTCACACTGGAGAGAAACCCTATGAGTGTAATGAATGTGGGAAAACTTTAATGCACACTCATCCCTTATTCTACATCAGAGGATTCATACTGGGGAGAAGCCTTATGAATGTAGTGAATGTGAAAAAACCTTTAATGCACTTTCATCTTTTATTCAAGATAGAATTCACACTGGTGAGAAACCCTTTGAGTGTAATGAATGTGGGAAAGCCTTCCATTGTATCTCAAGTCTAAATCAGCATCAGCAAACACATAATCAAAAGAAACACTATGAATGCAATACTTGTAGAAAGACCTTCAGGGCAAGTTCCTCTTTTGTTCAGCATTGTAAAAATCACTCTGGACAAAAACCCTATGAATGTAGTTATATGTTTGTGCACTTATAAAGCAGCAAAGAGGCTTTGGAAGAGAAAAAGGAGTGAAGTTTGGCATGGCTGAGATTTTTCTTTCAAAATAGGCAGTCACTAAACAGGAGAATAGGTCCTCACCAAACAATTCTTCTGGATCATGGCCTCTGGTTTGAGTAATGAAGATGAGTAGTGAAATAAGTAAAAACAGAGTAAGTTTTAAATAAAATAAAAGGGGCAGATTGCAGGATACAGGGGCCTTTGGCCACATGTCCCCAAACAATTTAGGGGTGTGGATCTTTGAATGTTTGTGGATATTTTCAGATGTGGATCTATAGATTGTCCTCTAAGGTAAACCTTTATTTAGAAAATATGAGAAGAATAATAAGAGAGAAGGGAAAAGCACTCCCAACTTGCTCATCTAGCTATGTTTAACAAAGTCTGCTCTGGTTGGCCAAAAGAATAGAGTATTTCACTTGGAATCAGGAAGATCTGAGTTTGTATTCATTTACAATACCTACTCACTGTGTAAACTTTAACTAGTCACTAATTGCTGTCTGCTCTCTTTTCTCATCTGTAAAATGGGAATAATGGTAGCACTTACTTCACAGGATTGTTGTAAAGCCCTAATGAAACGATATATGAAAAATACTTTGTAATCCTTAAAGAAAAGAAAAAAGGAGAAATTTAAAACAATAAAATAGCAAATGAAATGAAATCACAGAAAAAACAGACAAATGAAAAGAATAGCCAGAACATATTATGGACAATTATATGCTAACAAAACTGAAAACACAAAAGAAATTGAGGAATATCTTAAAAATACAAAAAATACCCCAAACTATCAGAAGACCAGCTTAAATTTTAAATAACCATATCTCAAAAATGGAAATAGTTCTAATTGTAAGGGAACTATAAAAAATAAAGTAAGGAAAAAAGAAAGAAGGAAGGAAGGAAGGAAGGAAGGAAGGAAGGAAGGGAGGAAGGGAGGAAGGAAGGAAGGAAGGAAGGAAGAAAGAAAGAAAGAAAGAAAGAAAGAAAGAAAGAAAGAAAGAAAGAAAGAAAGAAAGAAAGAAAGAAAGAAAGAAAGAAAGAAAGAAAGAAAGAAAGAAAGAAAGAAAGAAAGAAAGAAAGAAAGAAAGAAAGAAAGAAAGAAAGAAAGAAAGAAGAGGGAGACAGGGAGGGAGGGAGGGGAAAAAACACTGGTTCTAATGAATTCATAGGAAAATTACAGCAAAAATTTTAAGGAATGGTTAGTACCAATACTTCACAAATTATTCTAAAATTTTGAGAAAGAAAGCACCCTATTAGTTTATTTTAGTCCTAATTTAGTCCTAATACCCAAATCAGGAAAAAGATAAAACACAGAAAGAAAATCAAAATCATTATTGAACATTGACTCAAAAAATTTAAAGAGGCAGACTCTGGTGATTTATAAAAGAAATAATTCATTATGACCAAGTAGGATTTATGCCAGGAATTCAAGAATGGTTCATCATTAAGAAAACAATCAACACAATTATCTTGAAAACAAAAACATCCAAAACCACAGTATCATCTTAACAGATGAAAAAACATCTTTGATAAAGTATATCACTTCTTTATGTTAATAATTATGCTAATAAAAATAAAATAATACAATGTTTTTAATGAGCCTTTTTTTAGTATCATTAAAAAGTATCTATCTAAAACCAAAGGTAAGCATCATATATAATGGAGATATATTATGCATTTTATAATAAATACAGGAGTAAATCAAGGATGCTCTCTTTCCTCACTATTATTTAATATTGTTCTAGAAATGTTAGCAATAGAAATAAAATGAGAAAGAAAGAAAGGATTAAATAGGGGATAAAACTATCCCTGTTTGTTGATGACATGATGATTTACTTGGAAAATCTTAGTGAAATCAGAAAAAATGCCAATTGAGACATTAACAACTTCACCAAATGTAAGCCACAAAGTAAATCCTTAAATATCAAAAGTATCTCTACATAATAATGACCATGCAAGAAATAATATGGGGGAAATATCATTCCAAAAGCACATAAGAGACTAAAATAGATTCAATTACAAAATTCCCCTTAAAGAAATAAAGAACTTAAGCAGCTCATAGCTAGGTTGTGCCTATATAATAAAAATGACAGTACAATCAAAATTAATTTATACTTTTAATATTATACAATCAAATTACCAAGAGAATAATTTTATGTAACTTAACACAATAGAAGCAAAATTAATTTAGAAAAACAAAATATCTAGGATATTAAGGGAAATTATGAAAAGAAATAGCATGAAGGGGGAATAGCACTTCCTGATCTCAGACTATATAATAAAGCAGAAATCTTCAAAAATGTCCAATATTGGTTAAAGAATAGAAACAAAGATCGGTAGAACTGACTAAACAAGAGAGATTTAGAAACAATAGAATTCAAAATCCCAATGTTTGATAAAATTAAAACAGAAATTATCTAGGACTTAAACCAACTCCTTACATCATATTTCATATTACAACCAAAGAAGAAGCTCATAAATTGAGCAATAGTTAAACAAATTATATTGCATGGATATAATGAAAAATTACTATGCTGTAAGAAATATGTGATAATTACAGAGAAATGTAGAAAGATCTATGTGAACTGATGTAGAGTAAAGCAAGCAGAGCCAAGAAAACAATATACACAGTAACTACAATAGTGTTACTAGAAAAAACTACTCCAAAATCCCCCAAAAGTAAATGTAGCAAAATTACAGAGATCAAATAGAACTTGAAAGAAGAAATATAAGAAACCCCAACTTAACCCTTTGTGAAGGTGGGACATTTACAAATGTAACAAACTCATACTTTCAGACCTTTTCAAGGTATCAATCTTTGTACTCATTTTTGTTTCCTCTCAAAAAATTTTAAATTATTTGTCATATGGATGATGGCTGAATGGAGGATGGATTGGAGTGGAGAGAAACTTGAGGCAAGCATACCAATCACAAGGCTATTGCGAAAGCCTAAGTATAAAGTGATGAGGGATTGTACCAGGATGGTGTCAAAGGACAGCAAGGGGCATATTAGAAATATTACAAAGGTGAAATTGACTGCTCTTGCCAATAGATTGGATATAGGGGGTAAAAATAGTGAGTAGAGGATGTCTTAGGTTGACAGTGTGAGAGATTAGGAGGAGAGTATTGTTTTCTATAGTAATAGGGAAGTTAGAAGGTAGGAGAGAGTTTGATGTTGTTGTTAAGCCATTCAGTTGCATCTAATTCTACATGATTCCATGGACATTGCCCATGGGGCTTTTTTTAGTAAAGATACTGGAGTGATTTGCCATTTCTTTCTCCATTTTGTACCCATTTTATAGGTGAGGCAAATGGGAGTTAAGTGGCTTCCCAAGGATCACACTGCTAGCAAATATATGAAACCAGATTTGAATTCAGATCTTCCTAATTTCAGGCCTGATGTTCTATCCACTGTGCCACCTAGTTTTAAGGGGAAAGATAATGGGTTTTGTTTTGGATACGTTGAGTTAAGGTGACTACTAACATCTTGTTGTTGGATATTCTACTGGACATCCAGTTTGAAATACCTGAAAGTTGGAGATGTGAGACAGTGTTGGGGAAGGGTAAGTAGATTTTAGAATCATCAACATAGAGATTGATGCAGGCGGTATCCCCTTTTAAGATTCCTTTCTGATCTCCAATCCCATTTGGGACTGACCTTTGATTTACAAGATCTGGTCAAAACCACCCTTTTGTATTCCAAGGGGAGAGAGCCTTATCTGAGCTAACTTAGGCTGTACCCAGCCCCTATTCTAATGATCTGCTCAGGTTTCCCAACCCCCACCTGGTGGGTTCTGGCCCTCGAGGAATCAACCTGGGATTCCATCCATAGGCCCCTTCAAGCAAATAAAAGAGCCAAGCTGGAATCATCTTTTGGCAGAGGATTGAAACATGCAAGCACTATGCTTTGCATACATTACAGATTCTCCGTCTGCCACTTTTGGTGTATTTCTTCCTCTATCTAATATCTTTTACTAACTGGACTTTAACTTTACTTCCAAACCCTACAATAAACTTTTTTTTAATCAATATAGGTTTTCAGGCCTGTAAATTCCTTTACAGGGGACTCTTGCACCGCCATTAGAACTCATTTAACTTTGTATCCTTGTGCTGAATCCAAAGGGATTGCAGGGGAGCTCCATTTGACTCCCTGTACCCCGAACCTGCCACTAGACCTCAATTAATCCTAATTTTATTTAGGTATACCTTATCTAGATCTCATCATTTGGCTAGATATCATCAATGATGATAATTGAATCCATGAAAGCTAATAAAATCACTAAGTGAAGTAGTATGGAGAGAGAAGAAAGAAGTCCTGGTTATGAGACAGCTATGGTTAGAGGACTTGATTTGGATGAAGAACCAGTAAAGAAAGCTGAGAAGGAACAGACAGGTGGAGAACCAAGAAAGTGCTGTGTCCTGAAGATGCAGAGAGAAGAAATTATCAAGAAGGAAAGGATGAGCAACAATGCCAAAGGCTGAAGAAAGGTGGAAGATACTGAGGATAGAGATTGGATTTGGCAACTAAGAGATCACTGATAATTTTGGAAAGAACAATTTGGGTGAAAATGATGAAGTTAAAAGCCACATTGAATTTTTTTCAAAACAACTTCAGGAAGATGATAGAGGACCCACCATAGTGCCAGCCCAGTTGTTTGCTGTAGTCACTGCTATTGACTTATTGCCTAGAGGAATTCTGGTATTAATATTCTCTATGCCATAAGGAAGTTGTAAACATTTTTAATAATAGCTTTTTATTTTCAAAATACATGCAAAGATGGTGTTTTTAAATTTACATTAGCATTTTTTAAATTAATTTTTATAATTATAACTTTTTTTTGACAGTACATATGCATAGGTAATTTTTTTTTACAACATTATCCCTTGTACTCCCTTCTGTTCCGAATTTTTCCCCTCCTTCCCTCCACCCCCTCCCCTAGATGGCAGACATTCCCATACATACTAAATATCTTATAGTATATCCTAGGTACAATATATATGTGCAGAACCGAATTTTGTTGTTGTTGTTGCAAAGGAAGGATTGTATTCAGAAGGTAAAAATAATCTGGGAAGAAAAACAAAAAAAACAAACAAACAAAACAAAAAATGCTCACAGTTTACACTCATTTCCCAATGTTCCTTTTCTGGATGTAGCTGATTCTGTCCATCATTGATCAATTGGAATTGGATTAGCTCTTCTCTATGTTGAAGATATCCACTTCCATCAGAATACATCCTCATACAGTATCATTGTTGAAGTGTATAATGATCTCCTAGTTCTGCTTGTTTCACTCAGCATCAGTTGATGTAAGTCTCTCCAGGCCTCTCTGTATTCCTCCTGTTGGTCATTTCTTACAGAACAATAATAGTCCATAACATTCATATACCATAATTTACCCAACCATTCTCCAATTGATGGACATCCATTCATTTTCCAGTTTCTAGCCACTATGAAAAGGGCTGCCACAAACATTTTGGCGCATACAGGTCCCTTTCCCTTCTTTAGTATTTCCTTGGGATATAAGCCCAGGAGTAGCACTGCTGGGTCAAAGGGTATGCACATTTTGATAACTTTTTGGGCATAATTCCAGATTGCTCCCCAGAATGGTTGGATTCTTTCACAACTCCACCAACAATGCATCAGTGTCCCAGTTTTCCCACAGCCCTTCCAACATTCATCATTATTTGTTCCTGTCATCTTAGCCAATCTTACAGGTGTGTAATGATATCTCAGAGTTGTCTTAATTTGCATTTCTCTGATCAATAGTGATTTGGAACTCTCTTTCATATGAGTGGAAATAGTTTTAATTTCATCATCTGAAAATTGTCTGTTCATATCCTTTGACCATTTATCAATTGGAGAATGGCTTGATTTCTTATAAATTAAAGTCAATTCTCTGTATATTTTGGAGATGAGGCCTTTATCAGAACCTTTACCTGTAAAAATGTTTTCCCAATTTGTTACTTTCCTTCTAATCTTGTTTGCATTAGTTTTGTTTGTGCAGAAACTTTTAATTTGGTGTAGTCAAAATTTTCTATTTTGTGATCAATAATGGTCTCTAGTTCTCCTTTGGACATAAATTCCTTCCTCTTCCATAAGTCTGAGAGGTAAACTATCCTATGTTCCTTTAATTTATTTATGATTTCGTTCTTTATGCCTAAATCTTGGACCCATTTTGATCTTATCTTAGTATGTGGTGTTAAATGTGGGTCCATGCCTAGTTTCTGCCATGCAAAGATGGTTTTTAACATTCACTCTTGCAAAACCTTGTGTTCCAAAATTTTCTCCCTCACTTCCTCTTATCTCCCTCTCCTAGACAGCAAGTAATCCAATATGGGTTAAACATGTATATTTCCTCTAAACATATATCTACATTTATAATACTGCACAAGAAAAATCAGATCAAAAGAAAAAAAATGAAAAAAAGCAAGGAAACAACAACAAAAAGGTGAAAAACACTGTGTTATGATACTATGATCATAACACAGGTCCTCCTTCTGGATGCAGATGGCTCTCTCCATCACAAGTCTATTGAAATTGATGTGGATCACCTCATTGTTGAAAAGAACCAAGTTTATCACAGTTAATGATCACATAATCTTTTCGTTGCTGTGTCAATGTTTTCTTGGTTCTACTCACTTCACTTAGCATCAGTTCATGTAGGTCTCTCTAGAGCTTTCTGAAAGTATTCTGTTGATCATTTTTATAGAACAATAATATTCTATTACATTCGTATACCATAATTTATTCAGTCATTCCCAACTGATAAGCACCTATTCAGTTTCTAGTACTACAAAAAGGACTGCTACAAACATTTCTGCACATATGAGTCCTTTTCTCTTTTTTGTGATCTCTTTGGGATACAGATCTAATAGAGACAGTGATGGATCAAAAAGTATACGTAATTTGTTAGCCCTTTGGGCATACTTCCAACTTGCTCTTCAGAATGGTTGGATCAATTCACAGTTCCACCAACAATGTCATGTCATTTTAGCTAATCTGAGAAGTGTGTAATGGTACCTCAGGGTTGGTTTAAATTGCATATCTCTGATCAATAGTGTTTTAGAACATTTTTCCATAGGACTAGAAATGGCTTTAATTTCTTTCCCTAAAAATTGTTCTGTTCTGTTCTGTTCATATTCTTTGACCATTTACAAATTGAAGAATGGTTTGTATTCTTTTAAATTTGAGTCAATTCTCTATATATTTTAGAAATGAGGCCTTTATCAGAACCCTTGGATGTAAATTTTTCCCCAGTTTTCTGCTTCCCTTCTAATCTTGCTATACTGGTTTTGTTTGTACAAAAACTTTTAAACTTAATATAATCAAAATTATCCATTTTGCATTTTGTAATGTTCTTTAGTTCTTCTTTGGCTATAAATTCCTTCCTTCTCCACAGATCTGATATCTGTGTTATCCTTGTTTTCCTAATTTGCTTATAATATCACCTTTTATGTCTAAATCATGAATACATTTTGACCTTATCTTGTTATAGAGTGTTAGGTGTTGGTCAATGCCTAGTTTCTATCATACTATTTTCCAATTTTCCCATCAATTTTTGTCAGTGATTTCTTATTCCAGAAGTTGGAGTTTTGGGGTTTATCAAACACCAGATTACTATAGTCATTGACTATTGTGTCTTATGAACCTAACATATTCCACTGACCAAATTTCTTAGCTATTTCTTAGCTAGTACCAAATAGTTTTGATGATGGTTGCTTTATAATATAGTTTTAGGTCTGGTATAGCTACACCACAGAAGTTGGAAAACTTGATCAATATTTTCATTTCTCTAATTATTAGTAACTTGGAAATACATTTTTCATATAGCTACAGATAGCTTAGGTTTCTTCCCTTGGGAACTATCTGTTCATATCCAGAGAGATAAAGCCCCCCTCATAATAGAAAAATAATAAACTAATATGTAGGTTAAGAAGTGCATTTTGGATGGGACCAATGTGAGAATTTATTTTGCTTGATTATGCTTATGTGATACAGGAGTTCTATGTTTTTTTCTTTCTGTCTTCTTTAAGTGGATGAGGAGAAGTGAGAAGGATAGAAGAGTGCTTGATAATTTTAAAATATGATAATAATTTTAAAAATTTAAATGAGTCAATAATTTTTATAGTAGGGTCTCCAGCTAGATAATACAACAATGGGATGAGGAGGTATGGCTATACAATTTTTCATATGAAAAAAATTTAGGTGTTTTGTGTACTGCAAACTCAATGTGACATGTAAGTAAAACCAAAAAACCCAAGTCCTAAAATGTTTTTAGATTGCATTAATAAAGAATATGTAGTATCTAGTATTAGAGAAACAATAGCCTGTCTTCAGACCTTTTTCTAAATATTGTGCTGAGTTTGGGGCACCACATTTTATGGAGGACACTAAAAAGTTGAAAGTGTCAGGAGGAGGGCATCAAATCAATTAACAGCCAGGATTACAAATAACCTTGAGTTCAAATCCGATTAGAATTTGTTGAATATACTAAAAATGTTTAGCCTAGAAAAGAAAAGATGTGCCTCATAAAGCAGAATAAGGAGAAGAATCATGGATTTTGAGAATTGGAAAGGATCTCAGCATTCACCTAGTCTAACATGAAAGGAATTCACCCAATAACATAAGTAAAAAGAGGCCATCTGGCCTCTCTTCAAGACTTCCAAGGAGAGGGAATCCAGCTCCTTTAAAGCAGCCCATTCAACTTTAGGATAGCTCTAATTGTTAGGAAGTTTTCCTAAATTAAGCTTAAATTTGCCACTTTGCAACTTCTGTGTATTGCTTTTGGTTCCACCCTCTGGGAACAAAATCTTCTCCACATGAGAGCTTTCATATACTTGATTATAGCTATCAGGTCTCCCCAAGTTTTTTCTTCTTCAATCTAAACATTCCCATAACTTCCCACTAATCCTCCTATTGTTGCTGGAAAGCATTTGGTTCAGTTGGAATGAGAACAGTAGTACAGGATTTCTTTTTTGGGGCCAAAGTTTTATTTCGCCAAAGTGGGCAAATAACATGCGCAACTAATTAGCAATTACGGTGGGGGAGAAAGTTTATATCCCATAATTTTGGCTCTAAGCCATGTTAGGAATACTAAAGCTGCTAAAAACAGAGTTTTTTTTTGAGACAACCTAGCCATAGGGTCTGTTAAAAATAAAGTTAGTCAAACCCTCAACTTGGTTACCTGGAACTAAGGGAAAGAAGAGTTTACTGGGCAAGTGATCCTTCTGTGGGCCCAGCAAGTCTAAATATACTTATGTTAGTGTATGTATATATTAGTAATTTTCATAAGCTAGTCTAGAGCCCAGAGTCAGGGTCCAGCATGTCCCCTACAATGTGACATGAATGCAGGACACCTCTCATAAAGGTGAATCGGGGTGACTTTCACCTCCTTCCTCCTAGAAGTTTTGCCTCTCTTAATGCAGCTCAAAATCACATAGGGTGGAAATGACATTGATGCAGATTTCATCTAGGACTAAGAAAAATTTCTTCTTACAGCTGGCCCAAAATAGAACCACCTGATCTAAGAGACAGTGGGAGCTGGATGACCACTGGTCAGATGTGACATAGAGAAAATTCTCATTCAGAAACAGGCTGACCTCCCTAATAAGCCTACCAGCTGTGACACTTTGGATGGTCTGAGAATCAAGGGAGGGAGTCAAGTGGGAACCAACCACTGAGATGGTGAGGGCTCTCTGCAGCCAAGAGAGGCACCTGAAGGGTCCTGATTAATCAGCTCCATAGGTGAAAAGGCGGAAGTAGGAGCACTTCCTATCTTGGGGAGGCAGTTCTTTGGAGCAAGTTGTGGGCTGATGAGCCAGACCTGTTTCAGGTCTCCTTTTCCCCTGACCCAGCCCCTGGTGTCTCCCAGAGGAAGGTGAGTCTGGACTGGGAGGAGCGAAAGGGAGTCTTCCTTCTCCTCCCTTCCCAGGGTGCTCTCCTTCCTGAACCAAGCCTGGGCTCAGACAGGACAGACAGAGGGTACAAAGAGATGGGGAGTAGCCCCTGGTGACACGGGACAGAGACAGGGGGCAGCCCCTGGAGCCATGGGAAAGACAGAGAGGACAGAGAGACAGGGGGCATCCCCTGATGACACAGGAGGAGGTCTCTTCAAAGAGGAGACCTCCTTCATAGTTTTTTTGCCCTTCACAGTTGGTGGCACTCTGCCCCATTCATGTTAACAGTTGGTAGGGAACACCATCTATCAGGGGGACCATTGTTCCTCAGAGAGCATCACTATTGTGTTATGTAAGTAAGCCCTGCTTTCTATGCATGGCAGCAGGATGTTCTGGGCCCTCCTGGACATCCCATCTGTGTTTTCTACATAGTTTGTTTACAGTAAATGGCCAAAATCTTCTTAGCTCTGACCTTGGTTCTGCTCTTGGCCTTCTTTGTCCATAGCAAATTCTATTCCCAGAAACAGCCAGAAGGCTCAACAGATAGAGCGCCAGGCATGAAGTCAGGAAAACTCATCTTCCTGAGTTCAAATCTGGACTCAGGCACTTAATAGTGAGGTGACTTAAATTTAACTTACCCCTGCTTGCTTCCATTTCCTCATTTGTAAAATAAGCCAGAGAAGGAAATGACAAACCACTCTAGTATCTCTGCCAAGAAAACCCCCAAATGAGGTGATAAAGAGTAGGACATGACTGAACCAAATCAACAAGAACAAAAAGTTACATTACCAGACAAGATTCTTCACAAAAAATAATAACTCATATGTATATTGCCAAGTACACTCCTCACATTAATTCTATAAAATAAATAATATGAGCACTATCATTCCCATTTTGCATGGGGGTCTGGGAATAGGGTTGACACACTTGAGATTCAGAGGGAAGTGATTTATTCAGGATCACATAATTAGGAAATAACAGAGATAGGTTGTGAAATGGAGCCTCTCTGACCCAGGAGTTCAGTGCTTTTTCTTCAGTTTCCCCAGAGCATAGCAGGTAGTCAGGGCCACAGCAGTGGGAGTTGGAGGGATCTGAGTCCTCCCAGATATATACCTATGATGAGGGAAAAGGAAACACAAGGTGACCTAATAGGAGAGTCTTGGGGTCCAGATGGTCTGTCTCCATTCCTTTCTCTCCCCTCAGCCTTGCTGGTTCCTCCTGGGGTTCCTGCTGATGCCCAAGATGAACCCAGGAGACCAAGTGATAGTGGCCAACCCTACCACCTGAGCTCCAGTGAGATGTCCTCCCTGCCTCCATGAGGTCCCTCATTTCCTTCAAGACTGAATTCCACAGTCTTCTCCTAAATGAAAATTTCTCCCTCTTCATCTTTTTCATAACACTAGTTTGGAATCAAATTTCTCAAAGTTCTACAAAGAACTTTCTACAAAGTTCTCCCTTTGTATAAAGGTTTTCCCCACTGTGACATGTTTTTATAATAGGGTCTATGTCATATATATTTTCATATCTCTCTCACCACCTTGCACTGTTAGCATAGGCACAGTGAATAGAGCACCTAGATTTGGAATCAGGAAAATTTTGAATCTTGCTTCTAATCCTGTGCTATGTGATTCTAGACAAGTCTTTTAAACTCTGTATGCCTCAGTTTCTCCATCTGTAATCATAGTACCCAGGGTTGTTGTAAGGAAAAAATGAGATATTTGCTAAGTGCTTTGCAGACTTTAAGAGGTCTACATATGCTAGCTTTTATTATTATTATTATTATTGCTGTTGTTATTGATATGTGCTTAGTGACTACTTACACAAAAATAGTAAAAACTAGTTAGAATTTAAATTTGCTTTGCATATGTTATCCCACTTAATGAAATAAAAATATTATAGCTTATCCATAGTAGAATAATATTATGGAAAAGGAAGAAAGCCAGAATTTTTAGTCTAAAGAGCTCCAAAAGAGTTTGTGTTGATTCTTCTTCTGCCCTCAAACTAAGACAGAATCTTTCCCAGGCACCTGCGAGTACTTAAATGCTCAAATCCTAGATCCTTGGTTATTTTCCCACTTTCTGTCTCTTGATATTTGCTCATTTCCTCCTCACTAAGCCTATTTTATTGGTCACTTTTATTGGAATAGAGGCCACTGGAAACTTAATCCTGGGTCAAATCTCCTTAATCCTTTTCTTTTTTTCCCCCCAAGAATGGGCTTATTTAATGTCTTCTGACTGCTAGAATATGCTTTCACAAAATCTTTAACCCCTACTGTTCTCTTCTTGAAGCAAATATCAAGCTTTTTTGAGATTTTCTAAGTTATCACTACTAGTAAACACATGGGAAAAGTTGAATATTTAATCATTAAGTAAAGTTTAAAATTGTAAGAAGTCTTTAAATTATTAAATAAAAGTTATTGGTGGTATTTATTAGATTTTAGAAAAAGCCAGACTTGGTCTTTCTTATCTTCTTCATCTTTCTCATCCTTCTCTTTTGAAATAGTTGTTCCTAGGTTCCTACCTTCTAGCTTCCATGTCCTTCCCCCTGACTACTGTTTTTCTGACCCTGTGTATACCCTAAGTAATTGGGTCCACCAAGAGTTCAAAAATTCATTTTCCCAAGGAAATTCTAAGCTGATAGTCTCTACCTCAGCATCTTACATTACATTTATTATTATTATTATCATTATTAATATATTTTATAATTATTTAATTTATAATTAACACATTAAATTTATCACTGATATATTTCCATTCTATTACATGGACTCTTCTCAATCTCTGGAATCATTTTGTTCCCTGTGACCACCATTTCTACCATTTACTTAGCTTATTTTGTGCCTCTCTCCTTTCATTTCTCAATTCCTTCCATCCTGAACTCTTTTCATTGTCTGAGATTACCTTTTCCTTTAAGGTCAATGATTTATTCTCCTTGCTCTCTTACCCTACTATAAGACTGATCCTCAAATATTTCAACATCATGTACTTCTAGGAAATAGTTTTTTTTCTATTTTACTTTAAAACATTTAATAATAGCTTTTTATTTTCAAAATACATGGAAAAATAGTTTTTAACATTCACCTTGCAAAGCCTTGTTTCATATTTTCTCCCTCCTTTCTCCTCACTCCTTTCCAAGTAATACAATATTTGTTAAATACGTACAATTCTCCTATATATGTTTAGGAAATAATTTTAATATAGATTTCCATCTTTCTAATTTAATAGTTTTCTTTTTCCCAGAATAAAAAACAGGTGATATTTACCTTTTGATTTTATCATTTCAGATTGTGTCACCAGAATTCAGAACAAAGAACTATCTCTAAAGAAAAACAAAATTTCAGAAGAAATTAAATCACAATGGTTGAAAGCTGAAAAACTCACAAGAGCTGTTTCCAAGGGATTGAGGCTTGAAGAAACCTGGGAAAGAGAGGCTATCCTGTGGAAAGATAAAAGAAGCCACACCACAGAGATATTGAAGAAATCTCTTTTCAAGGAGAATAGTTTCAGGCCAATGTTAATCATCCAGGAAAAAATCTCCATAGTAGATAGAGAGCAGAAATATGACAAGTATGGAGGAAACTGCAATCTGAATTCAAACACTTTTTCATATAAAGGATTTCCTATAAGAAAGGAACTCCCTCAATGTGATACATATGATCAAAATTTCAAACATAATTCACATGTTGATAATATATCTGAAAAATCATGTAAATATAATGAACCTGGAAACCCCTTCAATTATAATTCAACCTTTAATGTACATCAGAGAATTCGTTCTGGAGGAAAACCTCATGAATGTAATGAATGTGGGAAAGCCTTCAAAGGGAGTACAGACCTTACTAGACATCAAAGATATCATACTGGAGAGAAGCCCTACCAGTGTAATGAATGTGGGAAAGCTTTCATTCAGATCTCTAACCTTAATCAGCATCAGAGAATTCACACTGGAGAGAAACCTTATGAATGTAGTGAATGTGGAAAAGCTTTCATTCAGAGCTCTAACATGATTCGACATTACAGAAAATGCCATGGAGAAAAACCTTATGAATGCAATGAGTGTGGGAAAGCTTTCAGTGAACGCTCAATCCTGATTGAACATCATAGAATTCATACTGGAGAAAAACCCTATGTATGCAATGAGTGTGGAAAAGCCTTTGTTCAGAGCTCAAATCTTAGTCAACATCACAGAATTCATACTGGAGAAAAACCCTATATATGTAATGAATGTGGGAGAGCCTTCAGGCAGAACACTAACCTTATTCAACATCAGAGAACACATAATGGAGAAAAACCTTATGAATGTAGTGAATGTGGGAAAGCCTTCAGACAAAGCTCACACCTTCGTCAACATCAGAGAACACATAGTTTTCAACACCAGATTATACATAATAGAAGAAAACCATATGAATGTAATAAATGTGGAAGATCCTTCAGTCAAAATGCACATCTCATTCAACATTACAGAATTCACACTGGAGAAAAACCTTATGAATGTAGTGAATGTGACAAAGCCTTTATTGCACGATCCACACTTATTCAACATCAGAGAATTCACACTGGAGAGAAACCATATCAATGTAGTGAATGTGGGAAAGCTTTCAGGCAAAGAACACAACTTATTGAACATCAGCGAATTCATACTGGGGAAAAACCATATGAATGTAGTGAATGTGGAAAAACTTTTACTCATAGCTCCAATTTTATTCACCACAGGAGAATTCATTCAAAAGCATAATCTTATGAGTAAGATTTTTTTAAAAATTCTTTAAAAAAATTGTTCAACTTACATTGTGCCTCTACTTCTATTGTGCCCCAAAGGCTACCCCCACGGCCACAGTTTAACTCTCTGAGTCTGTATGTGGATGGGTCAGAATAATATTCAATTATTATCAACTTTTTAAAAATAGGTTTTATTTACCAGATATATGCATGGGTAATTTTACAACATTGACAATTGCCAAACCTTTTGTTCTATTTTTTCCCCTCCTTCCTCCCCTCCCCCCCGCAGATGGCAAGTTGGCCAATGCATGTTAAATATGTTAAAGTATAAAGTAAATACAATATATGTATACATGTCCAAAAAGAATTATTGTCAACTTTTAAACTCTGTGAAATAAAAGAGTAATTACATAAGAGCCCAGGAAATGTTCTTAAGCCAAGGGCAATTTATTGCACTGATTCTCATAACTTAGTACATATGCCTTTTCTCCTTACCTGTTTTCTGCCTCAGTGGTGAAGGTGGAAATCTAGGAACGTGGACAGGGAATTGGGGCAACAAGTTGTTGCATCCTTAGATTTAAGGATGTTGTCATTCAAGATGTGGCTTCCCTTTCCCCACTTTTATTTTTTCAAAGGACCCAGAATTCTAGCTGGTCTGTAAGGAAACAGATAGAAGAGAGGAGAGGGAGAAGAGCAACATGCATAGAGTGATTATAAATCAACATTAGAACTGAATTAATCATCTTCCCCCATGGTTTTCTTTCCTAGCTTCCTCAATTTCCATTAATTGCACCAACATTCTCCTGGTTACTTGGGTTCAAAATCTCAGGATTGCTTTTTGATACTTTCCTCTTTTTTTTTAATCAGTTAATGACATTTACTAAGTTATTATAAGGCACTGTGCAAGACATCTAAGGGAAAGAAAGACATATATCATGTAGTCCCTGCCACTGAGAATCTCAAAACACATAAATATATGGGGCACAGAGAAAGTGCATGAACATTTCTATATCAATTATTCCAAACTCAGGGAGCAATCTTGTGTCCTGATTTGAGAAATATTAAGAGGAATTAGTGTGTAGGAATATCAGGATTTGAAGTGAGAAAGAATGTTTGGAATGAAGGAAGGAATGAGGGTATGACTAAGGGAGTGTAGAGGGGAAGGATGACTGACCAAGCATTCTTTCAAGCATAATTTTAGAAAAACAATCAAATGTCCTCATTTTGGATTACTGCAGCAACCAGATTTCATTCTTGCATTTGAAATCAGAGACACCTAAATACAAATTTCCTTTTTGACATTTCCTAGCTTTGTGGTTATAGGATTACTTAATCCTGATTACTTTTTTTCTCCTTTGAAAAAATGTACATAGCAATATCTGCAGTATCTACCTCTTAGAGTTGTTTTGAGATACAAATAACTATAAATGTCAATTATTTCTCAATATGGACCCTCTGCTCCAAATAGACCGGTCAGTTTACTGTCCCCTTACCATATCTGTGCATTTCCTCTTGGCCACATTTCCTTAGACCCTTTACCAGTCTATCCAAAGTGTATCCTGGCTAGTCTATTGTTCTAGCTTCATTGGTCCTTCTTGCTATCTTTTTTTTCAATTGATCCTCAATTGATGCTAAAATCATCATAAGACAAATTAGAGTCTGATAGTGTCTCTATTACTGTTAGAATAAAATACAAATTCAACCTCATGTTGAAATCATGTTGAAATTTATAATCTATCTGTAATCTCCCATTTCAACTTTATTTCAAATTGTGCCTATTCATGCACCCTATAATTCAAATCTAACTGGACTCTTTCCTGGCCTTTAAACTTGGAATTTCATCTCTCACTTTTATTTTAGCACAAACTATCCCACCCAATTAAAACATAATCTCTCTTCAGTTCTTCCTATCAGAATTTTTAGCTTCTTTCAAGGCTCAGCTTAGCCATTATTTTCTTGGTTAAACTTTTCCTTAATTTATTCTGTCAATTGTTTCTCCCTCTTCAAATTATCTTGTATTTATTTATCTGTGTACAGATGATATCCCCCCAATAGAATTTAAGCTTCTTGAAGATAAGAACAATTCTTGTCAATATGACCCTAGCACTATACTTCATATAAAGGAGGTATTTATTAAATTTTTTGTTGAATGAATGAATGAATCTATGTCTTTAAAGCCCAGCTCAAATCTCATCTTTCCATAAAGCTTCCCTAAATACTACAAGCAAAAAATATTTTCCCTTCCTCTGAACTCCTATGGTGTTGCTATCAGGAAACATTAATTTATTTGCCTTAATTATGCCCTGCCTTGCAATATCCGTTTTTCATTACTTAACTTCCTATATGTGTTTTTGAACACTTTATCTCTTTTATTGGATTGTAAATTCTTGAATAGCAAATCATATGCCATATTTCTTGGTACAGTGGAAAGAACCCAGAACTCAAAGGTCAGAAAGAATTGAGTTTAAATTCTGAGTCTTCCACTTACTGGTTAAATGATCTCAACCTCTTTTGGCTTCAGTTTTCCCCTATTGGAAAAGAAAAATCTTATTTGTACTACCCACCACTGGGATACAGTGAGGAAAACATCATAAACTAATGTAGGCTCTCTAATACTTGTTGAATTAATCATGAATAAATTTAATAGCTATTTGTTGAATATCTACTGAGAACCTGAGGTGTGTGTGTTTGTATGTATGTGAATAAAAGATAAAATATGCCTTCCAAATGTTAACATGTAAAATAAACAATAATAGATAATATATAAATAGCTCAAGTATGGGACAATAAGAGCTAGACTTTGGAGAGAGAGCTTAGTGTGTTAGAATAGATACAGTCAGAAGAATTTTAATTTCCATGGATCTATCTAGAGAGAAGAGACTATTGAGTAATTTTAAGAGCTTGAGTTCAAGATCCAGCATTTTCTAAGTTGCATATTCTGCATTTGAGGAGCTAATTTTCAGAGACTGCAGGAATAATCATTCTTTCCTATTTCCCACTATTTGGTAACATACTTTCTAAATAAATTGTTATTCTGCCAGCACATCAGAAAAATGAAAAAAACATGTTGTGCATAGACACATAACTTATCAAAATTATTTTGAAAATTATAGGAACGACCATCTGGATACCTAATTGAAAGGTCAGAGCTAAAAAACAGCTGCTATGATTCTGTCAGGTCTTTCAAGCTCCTTGACAGCTACCAGCATCCATGAATGTGCTTAAGTGATGACAATAATATAAAATGGATATTTGTCTCTGTTCACCTTATTTTTTAAAAAGGGAGGGGCATTTGTGACTTCATCAATATAAGAAATTCTTGATGAGGAAATTTGTTTCTCAATGTATATGAGAACCTTCTCCACAACTGATATTCTTAAAGAATCACTTAGGATGATGAGAGATTAAATGGTTTCCCTGGAAACATACAGTTTCTAGATGTCAGAGGCAGGACATGAACCTAGGTCTCCCTGACCCTTCCAAAGTCATCTCTCTATCTTTATACCAGACTGCTTTTTTCTTCTTCCCTTGTTTAGAGTAAAAATTCTGTTTTTGACGTATGTTGGTGACACATCCTCAATGTTCCCACTTTTCAGCGTTTCTAAGGCAATGGTTGACTAAGACAGAAACAGATTTAGGGATGAAATTTGAAGCCTTTATTCAAGGCTTTGGGCTGCAGGATATAATACAATCATCACCCCTTCTTGATCTACTTTATATCCTTAGAGCTAAAAGGTCCACTGTCCTTCACTACTGTAACCCTTTGAGAGTTTGGACTAGGGATCTTGTGGCCCAGGAATACAAAGGTAACAAAAACAAAAGTACTGAACCAAAAAAGGGTATTGCGCTTATATATTTATTGCTTATATCTACATACATGTAAATAATCTATATATACATAGTTATATGTGATCAGACATTCCTTTCTATTTTAAAAATGCAAAAGGTATATTGTTTATGCAGCAACTTTTAGAGGATTTATCTTTTGACAGCTTCTGAAACTATAAGTTCAGCCAAAAAGAAAAGTAAATCACTTATTTAATATTTCATATATTGTATTTGTGAAATGAACTCAAATAGATGTATGACAAGGAATCAGAGTAACTTATATTAATTGCATTGACATCCTGAGTGTATACATTCATGCATGTGTGATAGAGAGAGTCAGACTTTTGGGTTAGGAAGATCCAGAAAGACTAATCGGCAGCCTATTGCAGTAATCCATACATGAGGTGGTAGCCAGAAAGAAGGGAGTATACACAAGAGATTTTACAAAAATATAATTCACAGAACTTGTCAATTGATTGAATATGAAAGGAAAGAGTGAGGAGTTGAGAATGACAATTAGATTATGAGACAGAGTAACTGAGAAAATACCCATCACAATAATAGAAAAATTAATGAGGGGAGAGGATTAGAGAGAAAGATGAGTTCTATTTTGGACACATTGAGTTTGAGATGTCCATAGGCAAATGAAGAAGTGAAGCTGGAGATTAGGGCAGAATAAGTAAATTTAGGAATCAGTACAGAAATCATAATTGAATTCATGGTAGCTGATGAAATAACCAAAGTAGGGAGAAGAGGACCTAATCCAGATCCTTGGGTGACAACCACAATTAGTGGGTATAATCCATGTGAAAATTCAGTCCAGTAAAAAAAAAAAAAAAAAATACTTGAGGTTAGGTAGGAGGAGAACCGGATGAGATTAGTATCAGAAAAACCTAGAATCAAAGAGAACAGGGTGACAAAAGTGTCAAGGGCTGCAGAGAGGCCAAGGATTATGAAATGGTCATTACATTTGACAACTAAAAGACTTAAAAAATGTTGAAATAGTTTTAGTTGAATAATGAGGTTGGAAGCTATACTGTAGAGCAAAGCTTCTTAAACTCTGGGTTGTGACAACATATGTAATGTAACTAAATGTGATGTTTGCAAAATTATTATTTATTAGTAAGTTTAATTTGTATACCTATTTTATATGCATATATAACCAGGGTCACAGAAAAATTTCTCAGGCAAAAAGGAGTTGTAAGTAGGAAAAGGTTTGCAGTGTAGAGAAAAGAGTGAGGGGAAAGGAAACAGATATACTTATATCTTTTCAAGGAGTTTAGTCACAAATGGAAGAACAGATAAGGGATAATAGTTTATGAGGGTGGCTGAATGAAGTAAAGGCTTTTTTGAGGATGGTGAAGAGATGAGCTTGCTTGTAGACAATAGTGCCATTGTCAGTAGACATGGAGAAATTTGAGATTAGTGAGAGATTAAGGATGATAGAGAAGTCAATCTGCTGGATAAGGATGAAATAGGATTATTTATGTAGAGAGCTAAGTCTTGGCAAGGAGAAGGGCCACCTTTTTATCTGAGACAAGTGAAGGAGAAGATGGTGGCAGAATGCATCTGAATTATGTAAAAGGAAAAGGAAGAGAGAAGAGGAATATCTCCATTGATGGCTTTAAGTTTTTCAGTAACATGAGGCAAAATTTTTGCCTGGGGAGGGTAGGGGAAGAAGTCATGGGAGGTCTGAGGAGAGATGAAGAGATTTGGAAAAGACACTATGGTGAATGGGATAGTAAATCAGTTAGGGAGGTGTAAAAGAATTGCCTGGGTACCGTGAAGGCCCAGATGAGGTTTTGTAATGTAACTTTGTGGTGGACCACATGTAGTTTCTTAATTTTTGCAACTTTTGTTCCCCAGCACTAATAGGAGTGAAGGCAGTGGGCAACCAAGGCTAGGGTTTAAAAGGTCAAAATTGCCCATAGCAAAAACAGGTGAAGGATCAAAGAGGACAAAATAAAGCTGAACTGGTTCACCAAGAAGTCAAGATGGAAAATGTAAGAGAGTGTAGCTGGTGTGGGAGTGATGGCTGAAAAAGAATTGAGGTGTTAAGGGATTGAATGGCACAGTGAGGATAAAGTACAGGGTCAGGGGATGCAAGACAGGGAGAGAGATAGAATGACAACAAATTATGATCAAATAAGTGAATTTCAGAATTCATAAACATGCAACTCAGGCGAGGCCAAAAGGAGGTCATAGGAAATGTGTAAATTAAGAAACTGCGAGGTTAGAGTATTTGTATGTATGAAGGCTGGAGTTGGGGAAAAGATTGTGAGCCAAGAGGCACTGAACTCATTGTGGAAAGGAGAATCCCTAGTAAATAACAGCTACCAGGATCTTTATTGGGTGGCAAATATAAATTGAGGGAACCTCAAAGAAAAGGTTACCGTGTGACTACATAGAGAGAGAACCTAGACATGGTAAAGGAGAGTAAGTTGTATTTCATCTCTCCATCCTCAGCCAGTAGGAAGTGAAGATGATGTAAGAAATATAATGAAAATGCAGCCAGTTCTGGAAGGGGTTAGGGAAGGTCACAGAGGTCAGTGAATGCAAGAAGATGGATGAATGGAAAATTCCGAGGTTTAAGATGAAAGCAGATTTGTTACCTGTGATTAGAGGGGAAGGAGTGGGCAACATTAGAATGAGACATTGCAGGAGTGAAGGGAGGGTAAAGGGGTTGAGTATAAGAAAGGAAAGGGAGAGAATAGAATTTGATTAATGACAGCTTGGGATATAAAATCACTGGGATGGCAAGGGGAAGGCAGCTTATCCATCTTTTCTGACTCATGGCCTTGCTTTGAATCAAGATATTTGCTTGATATGATGAGCAATTTTGAATCATCATTACTTTATTTAATAAATATTAATATTTGTGTCTTTTAGAACTAATATGTTATGAATTGCATGAGAACAGATGTGTTTTATGTAAATATTGTACCTCTCCCTACATCTAGCATAGTGCCATGCATACTGCTAGTGTTTAACTAATATTTATTAAACTGAAGCCTTATATATTCCCTTGGTATTGGTGCCCTCATATTATATCTATCCTGACAACCATACCCCAATCATAACAGTCAGGTAGGAATTGTAGAGACAGAAGTCAAGCTAAAAAGCTTCTTGGAATAACTCAGTTTCCTGATAAGAGAATGACTTGATTTCCTTCTTCTAGAACTATTCTAAAACAGGCAGGGCAAGTATTATTGTTCCCACAAAATAAGCAGAAGATTTGATTCCTTCCCCTCTTGCCACCCTCATCCCCCAACTTAGTTGACTTAATCAAGGGATACATTCATAAGTAGGCATGAAACAAAGTATTACAAAATATTTTAAGTTTATTGAAGCAGAAGGGGAAACTATGATAGAATGAATGCACTGAAAATTGGCCAAGTCCAGAGATGGGGAGTCAGGAGATGGTGAAATAATTAAGTCCTGATGAGAGTTAGCCAGTTCCAGTCAGTCCAGGTTTGGATCAATTGGAAAGTGGGATCCCTGAATAAATATCAAAAGTTATAGAATTTAGCACTAGACTACTTGCCATAAAAGATATACTTCATTTGACAATTCAGTAGTGAATTCCCTAGAGTCTGATGTACAGTTGAGAGAGTGGAAGGCATATACTCCAGACATATATGAATATTCATGTTTAATAGTCACTAAAAGCTGGAAACAGCTTCAAATAGTGGAATCTCTGGCAACAAAGAAGGAAATCTGGTTATAGAATCAAGAGAAACTGAGACCAGGTGATCAAGAGTAGAGGTGCATAGAGGAAGAGACACTGAAAGCCTAACTGAACAACACACCCACCAGAAATGCTATGCTTAAGGGGTGCTTTTGTGAGGAAAAAAAGGACTTCTAGATCAAATAGCTATAGAATTGAAAGTTGTCTTGGTCATATATTGACATCATACTCTAAGTTTATATCTACTCTTTCCACAGGTGCCATGTGGATTTGTGGGAGAGTAGATCCCAATTTATGTATAGAATTTTTTTTCAATACTATTTTTACTATACCATCCTAATAAATGCTTTATCTAAGAACTAATGATGTCTACTGACTGACTGTTAAAAGGAAGCACATTGGTGAGGACTTGTGAATTATAGTGGTAGGAGTGGGTACTCCCCATGAAACCTAAGAGTAGTCAGCCACTGAAATCCCAATCTACAAATTTAGGAATGTCAACACTCCTGCATTTGGAGAGGTAGCTCAGAGGGTGACAACATAATATTGGACAGAGTAGTGAATTGACTTGAACATGTATAAGTTTGGCTGTCATGTTATAATAATATTGAGATTTGCAATATTGAAATTTGTCCCCTAAAATCTCCAGATCATTTTTATGTGAGCTATCTTCTAGCCATATCTCTTCGATTCTGTTCTTGCAAAGTTAAATTTTTCATCTTAAATTTGAACTTATGAAAAATGTTATCTACCTCCAGAAAAAGAAAACTGATGAATTTTGAATGTAGATAGAAGCATTTTTTCTCTCTCTCTTTTTAAAACATGGTTAATATGGAAATGTTTTGTACAACTAAACTGATAACATGTTTGCCTTCTCAATGGTTGGGAGAGGGCAGCAGAGAAGAGAGAATTTGAAACTCAACATTTTTAAAAATGGATGTTAAATTTCATTTAATTAGATTTGACCCATCATTTTGGTCTATTGAAATCCATTTGTATCTTCCTTCTAGCATTCAATGCTAATTAACATGTGCCTGGAGTTGGTGCCAGAGAGAGAGATTAGAACAAAGCATGTCCTCTTTCATAGAAAAAAAAAAATCTCTCCTCTCCAAGCTCTTGATTAAGCATTGTATCAGCATTCTCTCCAAAAATGGGAAAATTTTATGCAAAATATACCAAGCTTGACTAGAAAACTAGATTATTTAAGAAAAAAAAAGAGGCAAGTTGTATATGATAGAGATTCACATCTTGTGCAATTCTCTTTCTATTTTTTTGCATGTGGAAATGATTATCTTTGCTGGAATTTGTCAAGCCCATAATAACAAAAATTTAAAAATAATTATACTATAGAAATTTTTCAAATTTCAATTCAATTCAAAGTCAAACTCATACTCTTTTCCCTATGTTGAAATTTGAGAAAATATTTCTCTGAAATAGTATTTTCATTCATTCTTATAGTCTCTCAGAGGTTACTGACAAACCCTCAGGAATATATTCAAAGGTGATAATAAATATATAAGTAATTATAACTTATGATGTGATTGGGATGAATTTACCCATAAAATGGAAAGTGATAACAGATTAAAATTTTGAATTCAATGATATGTTACATTCAGGAAAGGATCTAACAATGAAAAATATAAAGATAAAATAAAAGGCTGGAGTAGAATTTATTTTATTAAAAAATCAGGGGTTGTAATTATGATCTCAAAGTTAAAGCTAAAATAAATTTAATCAAAAGAGAAAAATGGGGAAACTGTATACAATATTGTTCAATATCATTTTAAATCATTAAAAATAACTCAATAATGTAAAATATTTAAGATTATATCTGCCCAAACAGAAGACTTGGGTAGGCAAAGCCAATAACATTTTTAATGACAATTTTACTAATTAATCTATTTATTCAATGTCATTTCATTTGATTTACTAAAAAATATCCTTACTGAGTTAGAAAAAAATAACAGGAGATAGAGCCAAGATGGCAGAGTAAAGGCAGGAACTCCCCAACCTCTCTCCCAAAGTGCTTCAAATTCCTTTAAATAACAACTATAGATAAATTTTAGAGCATCAGAATACCCCAAAGGTGGAGTGTAATGGGCCAGAACTCTGGAGAAATATACTTGAGGCAAGGATTCTTACAACAAGGTGTTAACTCCGTGGAATTGATAATACAATGGTTATCTAGTTTAGCATGGTGATTAATAGTCTAGTTCACTATGATTGATTTAATCTTTCAACAAATAATCATTCCCTAGTGATATAATGATTGACTTATACTCAGTATGATGAATGGATTTAATTGTAATAGTGTATTAAGAGGTCAGAATCATACCTTGGGGAGGAGTCATGAAGACACTTGAAGACAGATACCCTCGTGGTGGCTGTCCTATCCTCCTTCACTTTTCCACTGAGACCAAGGCCTGTCTGAAGGTCCCCCAGAAAGCTAGCCTAGCCCCAGGCAAAGGAGACAGACTGTGAAGGAGATAATGTTGGACTTTGTTCCTGACTATTCTTGTGGAGATTATTCTACTGAAACCAAGACCCATTCGGAGGACTTCCAGAGAGCTAGCATGGACATTACAGTGGAGTAAAACACTTTCCAGCCAAAGACAATTTAGAAAGTCAGCAGGAAAGATCTGTGGCATCAGAGTGGTATTCCACCCTGTTCCAGCACAGATAGCACTAGTATAATCCCAAATAGGTTGCAGTGTCAACAAAACAAACATTGGCATAGGGGGGCTCTAAATTAGCAGTAGTACTGGTGGTTTCTAGATCTCTCACCCTGGAGACACCAAAGATGACTTGCAAGGTCAGCAGGAAAAGTTTTTCAGTAGGTTGAGAGGATTTTGGGAAATCAGCAAATCAAGAGTGGGTATAGGCAGTGGTGGTAGTGGCAGCTTCCAGAGACCTCTGCTTACAGGAAATGTCTTTACTAGCACTAAGGAAGGATCCTTGCTTTAATACACTAGATCTTACAGCTAAAATGGGATGGAGACAATCCTAACAATTCCAGGCTAGAAAACTGGGCATATGGTCAGAATCCTAGAAAAATCTCTGAAAATAGTTGTACAAAACTCTTGAAGTTTGGGATAATGTATCCTTTGCCCTGGAAATAGAGCCCAATTTTAACAAAGAGTTTAAAGCAGAGTAATAGGCTAGGAAAATGAGCAGACAACAGAAAAAAATTCTGACCATAAAAAGTTACTAAGGTGACAAAGAAGATCCAAACACACACTCAGAGAAGATAACAAAGTTCCTACATGAAAAACTCCAAGAAAAATAAGAATTGGTCTTAGGTTATAGAAAGGAAATATAAAAAGCTAATGAGAAGAAGAATGTTTTTTAAAAAGCACAATGGGCATATGGGAAAAGAGGCACAAAAATTTACTGAAGAAAATAATTCCTTAAAAATTAGAATTGAGCAAATGAAAGCTAATGACTTATGAGAAATCGATCCAATAAAGCAAAAGAAAAAGAAAGAAAGAAAGAAAAATAGAAAAAAAGTGAAATATCTCATTGGAGAAACAACTGACCTGAAAATAGATCCAGGAGAGATAATTCAAAAATTATTGGTCTGAAAAGTTATGAGCAAAAAAAGAACCTGAACATTGTCTTTCAAGAAATAATCAATAATAATAATAACAAAGTTTATTAAGAAGAACAAAAGGTCAGGAACTACAAAGAAACCAGGGTAAAAGGATGTAAAGGAAGCAGATTCAGCAATATCAGATCCTAAATTATATTGTAATGCGAGAGTATTGCTGAAACATAAAGTGGATAATTTTGATTATTTTTAATTAAAATTTTCTTAAATTCTTAAAATTTTAAAGCCTATGCAGTCAAGAATAGAAGGAATGCAGAAAATTAGGGGGGGAAACTTTCACAGACAATCTCTCAGATAGGGTGTTATTGGGTTAGAATATTGCTGTGGTGTAGGAAATGATAAACTGACTCATTTAGAAATACATGGAAGATTCAGACTTATGAAGGAAGATATCCTTCGGAAAATTAAAGATAAGCATGATACATTCATATATATACACACATATATGTATGTATGTGAATGTATATGTGCATATATGTGTATGTTTATAGATATTTATGAATATGTACATATAATTCAGGTTTAATGTAGGCTTCTTTAGGAAAAGGGGAAAATAAAGTTAAAAGTACACAGTGAAGAACAAAAGAAAACCCACAAGGTAGCAAAGAAAACTAGGCAGCTTTGAAAACAAAAGGTAATATTTATTATATAGGTTTGCTTGACATGGAAATTTATTGAAATGAAAATTTATATTGAATCTTCTCTTAAAGGTTTTCTTAACATGGAAATTTGTTGAAATGGAAAGTTATATTGAATCCTCTCTTATGTTCTGCTGTCTACATGAAATTTTTTTTCTTTTGTATTCAATTTTAAAATCAATAAAAGAAAAAATTACCCCCTCCCCCCCCCAAAAAAAAAACAAGTTTGCAAAATTTAGAGTTTGCTAATGGAGAGAGAAGATTTGTATGCCATAAATATAACCACAGAATTAGAGCCAATTGGAATATTTCCACCAATAAAGTAATTTAACTTACTTTGGGAAGCCTTGGATTCATTTTGACTTCATATCTCAGGAGTATCTGAGGTCTTGACTTAATATTAATAGCCAATGAGACAGGCTTCAGCCAACCAAATAACTTCCTAATCAGGAGAGGTAGCCCTGAAATCCCAATAATAAAGACAAATGACAGGAAAATTTAAAATTCCTATGACATCACTGATGAACACATCTGCCAAAGCAGAGTTTTCTAAATTGTATCCCATGGGGGAGGTTGCATAAGATCCTCATTGATATAGAAGATCACAAAGCAGTGGACAAAATTATTGTGTATTTTCAAGGATATCTCTGTTTCAAAATTATATCCACTTTTTTCAATGAAAACGAAGCCAAGAAATCAGTCAAAAAAAAAAAAAAGTAAAACCAATATAGCAAATTTACTCTAGCTGATAGTGTGATCAGCGCATTCAAATTATGTTAAGTCTATGCTACTGCCTGTAAAATATCAATCCTAGTGTAATCTGCCACAGTCACCATCAGCTCATATAAAGTATTATGGTATTAGACTTATGTTGTCTCAAGGAAATTTTAGTGTAGCCACCTTTTGCTTGAGACAGCATATCACATCACTAGTTCGAGCTTGCAGAATTTAGCTGAGACAACAAATTTTAATTCAGATGATTAGCTGGTAAATGATAAGATAATTCCTAAATCAGATTTTATTACTTCTCTTTATTTAAGATGAGCATATCAAATAACTTACTCAGGAGTTAATGGTTAGACTGTAAATTCCAGTTTTATTCCTAGTGTTTACTGGCTATAATTTCACCCGATGCAGAACTTTCCCCTATGCTATCTGTGAATGTTTCTCTCTGTTCTCCTCTTTCCAATGAGCTGGCTACCATAACAAAGAATAAAAATCAAAGGGGAAAACCAAAGGGGAACAGATGAGGGGGAAAGGAGAGACCATCAGCAAAATTAACCAAAAAGTCAGCCCAGACTGATTTCATAAATGCAGTAATGCCTTTCTTTATATCCTCAGCATTTCCTGGCACGTAGCAAGCACTTACTAGATGCTTGCTGACCAATTGACTGACTGGTTTATTGATGCCTAAGATTATGGAAATATGCAAAGAAGTGAGGGAGGGAAATTTCAGCCCAAACATGCATCCTGTACTGCTTTCCCAGGCACTGGATCTTTGCTGTCCTGACTTTAACAACCATCTATTGATGGTACTGAGACTAGAGCTCCTATCTCTGCAAATTAACTTCTTCCTTTTCTAAAGCAACTTCGGGAGATATATCCTTCCTTGCCTCCCCTAGGACTTGGAGGTTGTTTTCCCAGTTTCAAAGAAGATAAGTAATTTTTCCAATGTCACACAACATATTTATATCCTATTGCAAATCGCTTCTTCCAATCTCAACCAAGTAAGTCAACCTGAAATCCAGCTTAATTTTTGGCTAATGCATATTTTCCTCATAATAGTAATTTGGAAGGGGCAACTAGATGGTACAGTGGATAGAGTACTGGCCCTGGAGTCAGGAGGACTTGAGTTCAAATATGGGCACAGTCACTTAACCCTTACTAGTTGTGTGATCCTGGATAAGTCACTTACCCCCAATTACCTAAAAAAAAAAAAAAGACCACAACAAACCTAAAACCAATTTGGAAAGTCTAGAAATTAATAAGAAAGATTCTATCCCTAATCCCTACCCCAAGGAATATGTATGTTTTGGAGTATGTTTGGGGGACAAAGTAAGAAACTGAACAGCAAAGAAGTAGAAGTGATTTACATAAAGTCATATAAGTTTTGGAGCAAACTGCAACTTAAGTTACCAGGACTCCTGGACCATTGTTCATTACATTGTTGTATCCAGAAGTTGTTTGCCAATGGCTATGAGTTACATAAGGTTACCAAACTGCTGCTCAGATCCTGCTACTTTTTGTATATAGTTAAGTCTAACCATATGATAAACTGGTTTTTCCATGTTTGTCGATTTTTATATGATTGGCAGCAATATCTATCAGCAAGTCCTTGGAAAATTTATGTACTAATAGATATGAAAGAAAGAAATAAAAAAGAATGTCAGTAAGACATCTAAAATGCACAAAAGAAAAAGAAATTTAGAAGAGGGTGCAAACAGGACAATATTGTTTCTACTTTATTAAATTTAACATATATTTGCAAAAAAGGCAGAAGTTCATGACTTCATATGCAACCCTATTTTCTATTATTTGCATACTGAAATGTTCATGAAGATCTTTTTTTAGAGTGTTTAGAGAGGTCTATAAGTTCAGAGATTAGTGATGTCTTCTTGAGTATATAGTGTTAATCTTGACCTAAAAGCTTCTTAGGACAGGTTTATGCCCTCTGAATATACAAGGGAGACCTTAGTCAAATGTCTCCTTAGAATGTGAGAATGAACTCTATTGAATGTATGACACTATATTTGTGCTCTGAAAATGTTCCAGGTCAAACAATGGACAGATCACAAAACTTGGGACCTGATAAATCTGAATTTGAATCCCAGCCATTCTCTATAATTTTGGAAAAATTCTTTGACCTCATGAAGCCTCTGTTTCTTCATCTATAAAATAAGTGTTTAGGACTTAGATGATCTTCTAGGCCTCTTTCAGCTCTAAATTTATGGTGCTATCATGCTAACAATTATTACTATCCAAAACAGTATATTGCCTTAGGAATTGGTGAGTTCTCCCTGAAAGACTGGATATTGTTGAGTCATTTTTCAGTCATGTCTTACTCTCTGTGACCCAGGTTTTCTTGGCAAAGGTACTGGAATGGTTTGCCATTTCCATCTCTAGTTCATTTTACAGATGAGGAAATTGAGGTAAACCGGGTTAAGTGACTTATCAATCACACAGCCAATAAGTACTTATCTGAAGTCAGACTTTAACTATTACTGAGATGCATAGCCTGACACCTAGGGTGGGACTCCAGAATGTGGCTATGGAAGAATATGCTTTATGCAAAAGGAACACATCATAATAAAATAGCATTGTAGTAACACCAAATTATATGTATACATACATATGTATGTGTGTAAATAGATATTTTTTCACATATGTAAATTCAAGAATCTAAGCTGGAATACATGATCCAGTCTAGAGGCAAGATAAGGACTTGCCAACTATTTAAATATCTGCTGGAAACAGAGCTCCCCAGTTTTTAGTAGCTGATAAATTCTTCACTGATTTGCTGATAATTGTTGATTCTGTATCCCATCCCCAGTAGAGGTTATTCCAAACCTTTTCTCTCCTCCGGCCTTCCACTCCTGTTTCCAATACTTGCACAACTGAAGACCTTACCTCATCTGTTACTGAGTAAAAAGGCTCAAAATGTCTCAAGCTATCTCTTCTCTATTATTCTACATCGCTCACAGTTTTTGAACTTCATTTCTCATTCGTTTCTCCCTTATTTTAGTCTCTGGGACAGCTAGATGGTGCAACAGATAGAGTACCAGTGCTGAAGTCAGACACCTAACACTCTTTAATTGTGTGATCTTCAATTGTCTCACAAAAAAAAAAGAGTTCCTTATTTTAGTCTCTAAAGAAGTGGTGGCTCTTCTCCATGTTCCCTTGAACATAGATCTCATCCCTTCCCATACTCTAAAGAGCTCTCCCACTCTAATGCCCTCTGATTCTCTAATCTTCAACTTCTCTCTATTTTTCTTCCCTTCTTCCCACAAATATGCCTGTCTCTCCAACATTTTTAAAAAATACCAAAGCTCTCATTAGATCTTACCATCCCCTCTAGCTATCTTATATCTCTCCTGACTTTCAGAGAGGTAAGCCTCTAGAAAAAGGTGGGTATTCTCATTACCTTTTCTTCTGATTCCCTCATTCTTCAATTCTTTGCAAACCGGTTTCTATTTTTATCATGGTTTTTATTTTTATATAAAGTTACCAAACAGACTCTTAATTACCAAATATGAAGGCCTTTTCTCAACACTCACTCCCTCTTGACATCTGCAGGATTTAACACTATTGACCATCTTCACTTCCTGGGTGCTCTCTGCCTCTCTTGGTTTTTATGACACTGTTTTCTTCTCCTTCTCCTGCACAAAGCAGCTAAGTGGTCTAATGGATAGAGTACTAATTCTGGAGTCAGAAAGATCTGAATTCAAGTCTAGCCCCAAAAACCTACTTGTTGTGTGATCTTGCTCTCTTCAACTTTGACTCACTCTCTTCAACTGCAAAATGAGTATAATAATAATAGCACCTGCCTCCCAAGATTGCTGCAAGGATCTAATAAGTTGACATTTGTAAATTGCTTAGCACAGTATCTGGCACATGGCAGGTACTTAATAAATGCTTGATTTTTCCCACTACATGTCTCTTTTCCTTTGCATGGTCATCATCAATATTATGTCCAGTAACTCTAGACATATGCCAAGGTTCCATCTGAGCCCTCTTCTCTCTCCAATTATTTTCTCTCTCAGTGACTTCACAGATCCCATGGATTTAATTATCACTTCTATGAGGATGATTCCCACATGCAAATTTATTCATTTTCAGTCCTGAACTTCAGTTTCACATCACCAACTGGACATATTAAATTGAATTTCCCATAAGCATCTTAAATTTATTATGTCCAAAAAAGAAATCTTTCCCCCAAAACCTACCCCTTTTAAAAATTTCCCTATTTTGGGAATCTTCCAGTTACCCATATTTATAACCTCAATATCATTCATAATTCCTCACTTTCACCCCCTATATCTAATCTGTTGTCAAGTCTTATCATTTTTACCAGTAGAAAAATATTTTACAAGCTTCTTTTTTCTGTCACACAGCCATCACCTTTGCCATATTTTACCTATATAATTGAAATTCCTCTTAATGGATTTTTTTTCTTCATGTCTCTCCCTATTCCAGTCTATCCTCCACACATCTGCCAAAGTTCAAGACTCACCAACTCAATAAACTGAAATAAACTCAATATTACCCATAGAATCAAATTTAATGCCTCTTTTTGATATTTCAAGCCTTTTACAACTTGTATCCAATCTACCTTTCCAGCTTCATTACACATTATTCAGTTCTACTTAAATAATCTTCTGGATGTTTCTCATACACGACATTCCATCTCTTGTGCCCATCCATGCTTTTGCTAGCTTCCATGCTGCAATGTATCCTCTCCTCACCTTTGCCTCTTAGAATTTCTAATTTTCTTAAATCTCAATTTAAGTTCTAACCTTTCCTGGTTTCTAGCTTACAGTTTTCTTCCCCTACTCCTCAAAATGTTGCATGTGTATATGTGTGTGTGTGTATGTGTGTATATAGGTATGTAGACATAGATGTGTGTTTACACACACACACACACACACACACACACACACACACACACACACACACACACACACTAACCTTCCAGCACTCTGGGAAACTTTCTGAGACTCTCAATTGCAAAGAAGATGCTAACTTGTATTTAGAGAGGAAGTTCCTCTCTGGCAACTTCCTGCACAGGTCTAGTCTATCCCTTCTATTTTGTACATACCAATACACAGACATATTGTCTCTCTCAATAGAATGAAAACTTCTTCAGGATGACAGGACTGCTTAATTTCTGCCTTTGTACTGTCAGTGCCGAGCACAATGTCTGATGTGGAGTAACCATTTCATAAATGCTTATAGAGTGTTTGATTCAAAAGGCAGAAAAGGCCTGAAATTCTGGGAAGCATCAACCCTTTTTCCATTGATTGATGGGTCCCCTCAGAAAAGTAACACTTGGCTAAAAATACTGAATACTCCCTGCCCAAAATTCTACATAATGAGCCCACACCAATGTTTTTATTTTTGTCAGAAAAGTGACACAATAAATCAATAGTCAATTGTTAATTAACATTTATAATGTGCCAATTACTATGCTAAAGTACTGGGGATATAAATACACATAAAAAGAAAGAGAGGAGTAGGCTGGGAGAAAGTAGCTGGTTAAAAATGGAGAGAAGATTGTGCTTAATCTCTTCCTTAATTAGAAGTCCCTAGAGCCCACATCTCTGCCCTTCAAACAAAGGGAGAAATCAGAGAAACAGAGGAATATAAGTACCAAGACTGAATCAATTTTGCAGAATACTGAGATTTTCAAATAAGTTTTCAAGGAAGGAAAGCATGATGGATGGAAAAGTCCAACAAAGTCCAAAAGTAGTGCAAATGGTGGGACATTAGGTAGTCAAGGGAAGATATTTAATGAATTAGTACAGTAGAAAAGTACTAATAGAACACTTCCATTGTAAACCTGGAGCACATTTTCCTACAAATACATTCACCTAGGAAATTCATATGTAGAATATACTACACAGAAACATATGTGACGTGGTGAAAAAGCTGATTCTTTTTTTAAAATCACATTTTGATGAGTAAGGGAGGATTGTTTGATGAAATGGCAAGGATAGGAAGCATTGATCATGCCATCTTGGAATTTATTATAAATAAGGAGGAGAATACCAAATATAATAAAATAGGTAATATAGACCTTGCAATGAGAAACAAGAAACAGATCTGCTTACAGATAGAAATCACAAAATAAAGCAAGAGAAATAACTTTATCCCCCTTTGAGGCAGAGTCTTCTTTCTGCTGGGATTTAACAACTTGAAAACTTCAAGTCTAAATAACTCATCTGAGGCCACCTGAGCTGCAGGCTTTAATGTAAGGTCAATTTCTCCTCGAAGCTATCCTTTCCACATCCAGGGAAACGGTGCCTCTGCAATCTGGAAAATCAATGCAAAATTTTTTGGCTCTTACGTCATCTCAGAGAAGTTTGAACTATTATGGTATTAGAAGCTAAACTATGTTGATATTACACAATTTTTTATGCATTTCTGAGTTTCTAAAACTTTTCTGTATCATCTGTTAGCCTTCACGTGTCATCTGCAGCTTTCACAAAACTCCCCCCAAATTCCCATTTTATTTCTTGTGCTGACCTGTTATATATCAGAATCATGATAGGAAAAGTCTTGAGGTGGAAGGGATAGCTTTTCTTTCTGACTCCCTGCTCACTCCCTTTCCTTCTGCTGCTGCTACTTCTAAATCTTCAGCCCCCACAATTTCTGCCTCAGTTCTCTATTCATAGTCTCTCTCTTAATAGTGCGATCCTTCTAACAAGCTGTTTTCCACTAAACCAATTGTTCATATGTATCGGGGACATGGAACATACTTGGATTTGCCCTTTCTGATGGATTGTTTGGAGCATGTCCAATACATGTTCTTTCCCTGCTTCCAGGAAATTGCATGGAATTTTGAGACTAAGTTGTAGCCAAGTAATCACCCACTGCTGAAAGGATTTGGCATTTTTGTTTTGTGATGTGTTTCAAGTAATCCCTTGAGTATTTCCACTGCCCTTTGAAAGCAACAAAGGAGTGTGATATTGAGCTCTTAAAAGAAGATATGGTTTATCTATACATTTTTGTGACACCTCTCTCCTGTTCTCCAATCTTTCTCAGGCTTCTTTTCCAGATCTTCATCCTAGTCATGTCCACTAAAGGTGAGTATCCCACAGGGCATTCTCCTGGGTTATCTCTTCTTCCTTTATACTATTTCATTTGGGGATCTTATCAACTACTATGGATTCAATTATCATCTCTATTCTAATGATTATCAAGCCTATTTATCTGGTCAGTAGAGAGGTTTCTCTACTGACCTCTAGTCTCACATCTAATTAAATTGCTAATTAAATATTTCAAATTAGATGGCCTACAGATATCTTAAACTTAACATATCCAAAATTGAACTCAAAAAAATCCAACAAAAAAACTTTCTCCTATTTCCAACTTCCTTCTATCAAGGGCACCACCATTCCCCCACTCAATCTAGTTACCAAGTTATATCATCCTGACTCTCTCATACTCCCTCTCCATATCTACTCATTTTAAACTTTATAATAACTCCAAAATTTGATTCTTTTTCTCCTCTGACCCTGCCACCATACTGGTGAAGACCCCTATCACCTCATGCCCAGACCATTGCAATAACCTTCTTTTTTTAATTATAGTTTTTTATTTACAAAACATATGCATGGGTAATTTTTCAACATTGACCCTTGCAAAACCTTCTGTTCCAACTTTTCCCTCCATCTCCTCCCCTAGATGGCAGATAGTCCAATACATGTTAAATATGTTAAATCCAATATATGTATACATAGTTATACAATTATCTTGCTGCACAAGAAAAATCGGATCTAGAAAGAAAGAAAAAAAACCTGAGAAGGAAAACAAAAATGCAAGCAAACCATAATAGAAAGAGTGAAAATGCTATGTTGTGGTCCACACTCATTTCCCATAGTTCTCTCTCTGGGTGTAGCTGATTCTCTTCATTACTGAACAATTGGAACTGGTTTGAATCATCTCATTGTTGAAGAGAGCCAAGTCCATCAGAATTGATCTTTGTATAGTATTGTTGTTGCCATCTATAATGATCTCCTGATTCTGCTCATTTTACTCAGCATCAATTCATGTAAGTCTCTCCAGGCCTCTCTGAAATAATCTTGTTGGTCATTTCTTATGGAATAATAATATTCTATAACATTCATATACCACAATTTATTCAGCCATTCTCCAATTGATGAGCATCCATTCATTTTCCAGTTTCTAGCCACTACAAAAAGGGCTGCCACAAACATTTTTGCACATGTAGGTCCCTTTCCCTTCTTTAAGATGTCTTTGGGATATAAGCCCAGTAGTAATGCTGCTAAATCAAAGGGTATGCATAGTTTGATAACTTTTTGAGCATAGTTCCAAATTGCTATCCAGAATGGTTGGATCCCTTCACAATTCCACCAACAATGTATCGTGTTGCAGTTTTCCCACATCCCCTCTAACATTTGTCATTATCTTTTTCTGTCATCTCAGAGGTGTGTAGTAGTACCTCAGAGTTGTCTTCATTTGCATTTCTCTGATAAATAGTGATTTGGAGCACCTTTTCATATGACTAGAAATAGTTTCAATTTCTTCATCTGAAAATTGTCTGTTCATATCCTTTGATCATTTATCAATTGGAGAATGGCTTGATTTCTTATAAATTTGAGTCAATTCTCTATATATTTTGGAAATAAGCCCTTTATCAGAATCTTTGAATGTAAAATGTTTTCCCAGTTTGTTGCTTCCCTTCTAATCTTGTCTGCATTAGTTTTGTTTGTACGAAAACTTTTTAACTTAACAGAATCAAAATTATTTATTTTATGATCAGTAATGAGTTCTTCTTTGGTCATAAATTCCTTCCTCCTTCATAGGTCTGAGAGTAAACTATCCTATGTTCTTCTATTTTTAATAATCTCATTCTTTATGCCTAGATCATAAACCCATTTTGACCTTATATTGTTATATAGTGTTGTTTGGGTCAATGCCTAGCTTCTGCCACACTAGTTTCCAAGTAGTTTCCCAGCAGTTTTTGTCAAATAGTGAATTCTTATCCCAAAAGCTGGGGTCTTGGGTTTGTCAAAAACTAGATTACTATAGTTGTTGACTATTTTGTCCTGTGAATCTAACCTATTCCACTGATCAACTAGTCTATTTCTTTCTTTTTTTTAAATAAAATTTTTGACAGTATATATGCATGAGTAATTTTTTATAACATTATCCCTTGTATTCATTTTTCCAAATTATCCCCTCCCTCCCTCTACTCCCTCCCCTAGATGACAGGTAATCCTATACATTTTACATGTGTTACATGTATATAAGCTAGATACAATATATGTGTGTAAATCCCATTTTCTTGTTGCACATTAAGTATTAGATTCCAAAGGTGTAAGTAACCTGGGTAGATCGACAGTAGTGCTAACAGTTTACATTCAATTCCCAGTGTTCCTTCTCTGGGTGTAGTTGTTTCTGTCCATCATTGATCAACTGGAAGTGAGTTGGATCTTCTTTATGTTGAAGATATCCTCTTCCATCAGAATACATCTTCATACAACATTGAAGTGTTCATCTTCTGGTTCTATTCATTTCTCTCAGCATCAGTTGATGTAAGTCTCTCCAAGCAACTAGTCTATTTCTTAGCTAATATCAAAGGGTTTTGGTAACTCCTGCTTTATAATATAATTTTAGATATGGCACAGCTAGGCCACCTTCATTTGATTTTTTTTTCATTAGTTCCCTTGAAAGTCTTGACCTTTTGTTCTGTTATTTTTTCTAGGTCAGTAAAATAGTTTCTTGGGAGTTTGACTGGTATAGTATTAAATAAATAGATTAGCTTAGGGAATATTGTCATCTTTACTATATTCACTTGACCTATCCAAAAGCACTTGATATTTTTCCAATTGCTTAGATCTGACTTTATTTGTGTGGAAAGTGTTTTGTAGTTTTTGCTCATATAATTCCTGACTTCCTTGGCAGACAGATTCCCAAATATTTTATATTATCGACAGTTATTTTAAATGGAATTTCTCTTGTATCTCTTGCTGTTGGACTTTGTTAGTGATGAATACAAATGCTGATGATTTATGTGGATTTGTTTTGTATCCTGCAACTTTGCTAAAGTTGTTGATTAATTCTAATAGCTTTTTAGTTGATTTTCTGGGGTTCTCTATGTATACCATCATATCATCTGAAAAGAGTGATAATTTGGTTTCCTCATTACCTACTCTAATTCCTTTCATCTCTTTTTCATCTCTTATGCAATAACCTTCAGATTGGTCTCTCCCTACTCCATTTATTCTGCTCTCAGTTGTCAAAGTAATCATCCTAAAGTGTGGGTCTGATCATGTCCCTTTCATAACCTTAAACCCCAATAACATCAGTGATTTCTTATCATCTCTAAAATCAAATATAAAATCCCCTTTTCCATATTCAAAGCCCTTAAAAACCTGCCTTCCCACCTTTCCATTATTCTTATACTTTACATCCCTGTTCCCTTCTCACATATTTTTTGATCTAATGACACTAACTTTCTTGCCATCTCTCCCTCAGAAGACACTCAATCTCCCATATCTGAGAAATTTCACTGGTTTATCTCTATTCCTAGAATGCTGTTCTCCTTCTGCATTTTCTCTGGGTTTCCTTCAAATCATTCTACAGGAAGCCTTTCTCAACTCAGTGCTTTTCCTCTGTTAATTATTCCTATTTATCCTGTATCTATTTTGTTAATATGTACATATATATATATATATATATATATATATATATATATATATATATATATATATATAGTTGCTTGTTGATTAGATTAGGTGATGATTCAGTTAGATGGTTAAGTTCCTCATGGACAGGGTCATTTCCCTTGCTTTGTATATCCAACATTTAATACAGTACTTAGCACATAATGGGGCTCAATAAATTACCGTGTTTCCCCGATAATAAGACCTATCCTGAAAATAAGACACCCACATACTCTTTAATATTCCGCTAAAATAAGCCCTCCCCCGAAAATAAGCCCTATCGAACTTACTATGAAAACGGTCATCATGGTGATCCCCTGCGCTATATGCTGCGTAGCGGTACCTTCAGTAAGCAGCGCCGCCCTCCCCTCCCGGGTGAAACGCACGTCGCGTCCGAGCTGCATCCAATCAGAGCTGCAGCAGTGAGCGCGTCATCCTCTTCTTCCCTGGTGATTTGCTTGCTGGCGCTACTGAGAGCAGCGCCGCGGAGTAGAGCTGAGACAGGACCATCTAAAAACTCGGTAAGTTCAGTAAGCGATGGAGAATAAAATAAGCACTCAGGGGGCATGATGGAGGCTAAAAGGGGCATGATGGAGGCTAAAATGGGCATGATGGAGGATAAAAGGGGCATGATGGAGGCTAAAATGGGCATGATGGAGGATAAAAGGGGCATGATGGAGGATAAAATAAGCCCTCCCCTGAAAATAAGCCCTCTGGTGTTTTTTAGTCCCAAAAAAATAATAAGACAGTGTCTTATTATCGGGGAAACACGGTATTATTGACATCTAATGATCTGACAGATTTCTGATTGGTACTCTCTTGGCTGTGGCTCTCCAGATGGCATCATGTGACTTTAGTGAGGAGTATAGAAGGATCAATCAATCAAAAGAAAAAAAGTAAAGGCCCTAGTAGGTCCCTGGAGCTTTCAGTGAAGAAGTCTGTCTTGCCTCTTGTCCCCAGTGAGCCTCAGATCTATTTTATTGTTGTTTATTATTAAGATCCAAAAAAAGGAACAAGAGAAAGGACTAAGAATTTATCAGGCACCTACTATATGCCAGGCATTATGTGCTAAGCACTTTACTCATGGGAAAAGGATATTAGATTTATTCTGTTAGCCTCAGAAGACAGAATTAAGATCAATGCTGGGGATGAAATTTGAAGAGAGACTGACTTTGTTTAATATAAGGAAAACTAGAAAAGAAAACCTTTCTAGCAATCAGGAAACATCCCAGGATGAAATGGAAGACAGTGAGTCATTCTTGTCACTAGAGGTCTTCTAGCAGAAACTAGTTGGGGCAGGAGACAGGATAAGTGGGAGATATTAGAGAGGGAAATTATATTTCAGGTAGGGATTGAGCTGGATGTCCTTCTTTAAATTCCCCAATTCTCTGATTCCATGAAGCTCTAGCTTCCCTCCTATTTCTCTCCCAAGCTTGGGAGCCCCATGCCTAGGTCTTGTCCCTTCAATGCTTTTCTTAATCAAAAACTCAGGAGTACTAAGACTTAAGATATGGATGAAGAAATGAAATGAACCAACAGAGGGATTGACTCTGTAGGTCTGGATAACTGTCAGGACTGAGTGGGTTCCTATTAAGGAGGCAGAGAGAACTTTACCTGGACATTTGTTGGAGCTCTGAGGACTGTCAGAAAGAGTGAAGAAAATTCAGTTCTCTTCTTTCTCAGGTTGGCACATACTCTGACATGTTGTTAATAGGATTGAGAGGAACAGCTATGTGGTACACTGCATAGAGTAGTAATCCTGGAGTCAGGAAGACTCTTCTTCCTAAATTCAAATGTGGCCTTACCAGCTGTGTGATCCTGGGAAAGTTACTTAATTATATTTACCTCAGTTTCCTCATCTATCAACAGACCTGGAAAAGGAAATGGCAATCCATGCCAATATCTCTGCCGAGAAAACCTCAAATGGGTCATGAAGACTCAGATATGACTTTAAAAAATGATTCAACAACAACCACAACAAATAATAATGGGTTAGAAGATTAATCTTGGGAGAATTTGGAAGGAATTATAAGGTGTAAGATAAAATAAATAAGCTCAGGAGAGTTAGGTCTGATCATAGGAGAAAATGCTGATAGAGTGTGCAAATTTGAACCATATTGTATCACATTGAGCTACATTGTGCTATCATAATATATTATACAAAATTACATACCTTGATCTACATTATACTATGTTGCATTACATGATCTTTCATTGTAGCAGAAGGTCTTTACAGAGTGACACATTTTTTATAATCGTTTTATCACTCAGAAACAATTATCAGGGTGGTACTAATTTATCCCTGGTCTAGGAACATGGGATATTCAACCAGGAATGGAAAGTAGGGGCTTTCTAGTTGTCATCATGCAACTAACATAGAGATCATATCTCCTGGGGAAGACTTCATCCTGTCATTAAAATTATCACCAATTCTTGGGGAGGGGGGATATAGGCAGAGATGAAATAGTTCACACTGACCCCCTTCTGAAATTCTCAAAGAGCTCACATCAACTTTCCCACTGAAATCTTTGGAAGCTTACATTGACTCTCCCCTCTCAACTCTTGTCTTTCGGGTGGGGCCACACCAACTACATCATCTTCCTAATCTTGGGAGAATCCCCCTAGAGAACCTATTTCCCAAGGCCTTTCTGTGGCAGGAGTTATTATATGGATGGTTTCTGTGCCTTCATCAACACTCTTTCAAAGGAAAAAGGACACACTGATTCTCTCAGTCTTCCCAAAGTTCTCTGGATAGGACTTACAATGACACCCCTCCCCTTCCCTAAATATTTCTAGAGGAAGATGACCCCCTTCTTTCATCTTTTAGTTAAAGTTCTTAGGGAGAGGGGTGTTCCTACTGGTATTCTACCCTCAAATTTCTCTTGACATTCTTAGCTTTAGAGGAGATAAAGATTTGGAGGGAAGAGTTTTGAGGGGCAATTTTGACTTTACTTCTTCCTTGCCTCAGATCATGCTGGGGCTAATATTCTTCCTTTTCACCCTTCCAGTAACAGTCACTGCTGAGGAACATGCTGATTGATGCCTCTATAACAAATTCTGCCTGCTACTGGTTCAATCCCACTGCTCTAATGTGATCTCTCCTGTGTCTGATTCACCTCTCAGGACAGGTCCCAATCCCTGGCCCTCATCTCTGATCCCTGTAACTTACCTTTAAATGCTGATCTCAATGCTGACATCATCAATCCTTTCTTCCCCTCCCCCCCATCTCCTTCTCAGTTTTAGGAATCACCTGAAGGGTTGTGAAACTTGCATGCAATGGAGAATCCAGTACCTGCACCTGTAGTCTGATCAATCATTTATATGAGTGTGAATTAGCTCACTAACTGGATAATTCACATTTTTAAGTGTCTTTTAAAGTTTCTTCCAACTCTCAGAATATGTAAAATGCATCCTAGAGAAATGCTTAAGGAAATGAAACTAACATCAGATACAAGCAATTTGCCTGTACCTGAGGTATAGGGGAGGGGTAGTATATCTAGTCTATAGCCTTTATAGATTCTCAGACTAAACTTCTCTAGAATTAGTGTTTTTATCTATAAAATGGGACCAATAATACTTGCAAAATATTTATGCATTGTTGATATATATATACATATATGTATATATGTATACACATGTGTGTATATATGTTATATATTATACATATGTATATGTATCTATAGACAGATGGTCATGAATATTATATAGATATATATGTGATGATTAAACATATATAGATATATATATGATAGAGACTAAAGATTGTCCATCTCTTACCCCCTTCCTGCTTCAAGGTCAATATGAAAGTCCTCATTTTCTGGAGAATATGAAAATGGAGAGAGAACCAGCTTTGCACTCTCAGGGAAGCACTGAAAGGATAAGATAACTGGATTTCAAATCCATGAATAATGCAGTGGGATCATCCAAGATAAGGATTTGGAGCTCACAGCAGCCTCTATGACCTTGTCATTTCCCTACCCTATGACTTTCAATTGTGCCTCCCTTGAATTCATGACTATCCAGTCTGCTCCCCCAGGATTCCTCCCCTCCCTGATCCCTCCAGTCCACTTGAGGCCTTTAACACCTCCTACTATTACATTCCCCAACTTACTCTTAAGGAAGTTTCCTCCTTCTCCCCTTCCCCATCTCCCTCTCCCACTTGCCCTTTGTTCTTATAGTGCTAGTGTGAAACCATTAGCTCATTCTAAGAGTACTTGGAATACTTCTGCTCTCCTGATCCTTCTTGGCTACTTTTCCTACTTATTCTCACCCCCCATCTCCATAGCATCCATTACCAGTATGGCCACATCTGGAGTGAACTATATCAGTGGGCACCACAACAGCTATGGCCTCACTGGCATTAGCTTTCACTGGGATGAACCCAGGTTCACCAGGCCTGAGGAGCAAATGGGGACAGAGTGAGGGGATGGCTCAGGATAGCCTGAGTCTAGCAGAGACATGGGAAATTGGAGTAGATGACAAAGTATATACATGACATTAGCAGGATATGCTTTGGGGAGGTTTTGTATAGGGATTAGAGTTAGAGAAAAGGGTAAATGGAGAGTATGGACAGGAGGGAATAAGAAGATGAAAGGGGAGTTTAGGGATAGGATAGGAGAGATGAGGAGAAAGAGAATGAAAGGGAGGAAAGAAGGGAGGGGAAGAGGGAAATCAGGAAGAAGATAGAATCCTGCATTCAATGAAAAATAGATCTTCTTTCAACCCTAGGAAGGGACACAAATAAAATAGGATTTATGTTGTGCTGATGGGAGGTGACAAATGCTATCTGGAGTGGTCCCTAGGGGTGCAGATTTCAAGTAAGACTGGCTTTTTCTCACATTACCTCTCCATTATCCTGCAACCAAAAGAAATTTAACCAAATTTTATTTGAAATAAATGATTTTTCTTGGTTACATCAGTCCTCCATTCTAGGCATTGCTGTGTAATGCCAGAGAAACTGAGGCAAGACAGAGATTGATTTTTAATTTTTTAATGTGGAGAGTTTTAGGCTAGCCAACTGAATGGAACTCATGTTCAAAAATCATTTGGCCCTGAGGAACTGAGGCAGGGAATTTTTATAGGGTTTTAGCTAAACAGGGTTTGCAAACAAAATACAAACCTGAGTACACAATCTTATAGAGGAAACAAGGATACACTGGGTGAGCAGACAAGTCATAATTCCAGGAAAGGATCATAACTTAATCCTGGCAGGATAAGGGTGAAGATAAAAAGGTCGAGGGCAGGATACAGTGAGGTGAGAGGCAATACTCAAATAGAGGGGGAATTATCCTAGCAAGGATGGAGATAATACACCTGGATTTTATGACTCAATGGCATGCCAAGGATTTTCCTGACTCAATTCTCCCAGTCCTAATAGTAAGGAAGAGGGGGGTGGCCATAATAATTTTCTTCAGGGCATAACAATAACAGGGCACAATAGCTGGATGCTGCTACTATATGTTAATGAATATTGGTTGAGTTTTTGCTCTGCTCCTCAATTCAACAAGCATTTGGCTAGGTCTGGAGGATTTGAAGACAAAAAAAAAAAGTCAGTCCCTGTTTTCAAGGATCTTACATGGGATGGGGGAGATGGAATGCCACAAAATATACATAAATAAGTGTAGCATCACTTCTGTGCTCTCTCGGCCTTCAGGTTGTTGCACTTGGTCAGTTGAGTTTCCAAAGGGCAATTGACATTTCTCTCTTCTGGTTTGCTCCAAAAGCCTTGAAGAATTGGAATGAGATGGTCAGGGAATTCTGTGGTCTGAGAGCAAAGGGACCTCTTGAGAGAGGCAGTTTGAGGGTTAGGGGTTAAAGATTGAAAGTCAAACTTAAAGCAAATAAATGAATTCGCATATTAAGCAAGACTACTAGCTTGCTGCCAGTACAGTCACCTTCTTGGGTACAGATTTTTTTTATTACTTTTCAGGCTCACTTAGAGCACACAGTCAATCAGAAGCATTGTGTAGCAATTTAGGATAGAAAAAGCATCTCACAGTTCATTTCACAAATGAGGAAACTGAGGCAAGCAGGACTTTTGCAGGATCATACAACTACTATGTATCTGAGCAGATAGATATGAACTTAGGAAAATGAGGATTCCCGTTCCAAGCCTGGCACTCTATCCACTGCATCACCACCTAGTTGTCCCTAGTAAATAGTAAACCTGGGTTAAGGATTCTCCTGAATCTCTAAAAGGACAAACTATTCTGAGCCTCACTCACACCTATGAGCCACCTTGTGGACACACTTGGGATCACAACTGTGCCTTCCTGGCAGTCACATTGCTGAAGCAAGAACCGTGTTAGTGCTGTCACCCAGTGGTTATTTCCCAGGACTCGGAATCAATTAGAGGTTTTTGTTCCAAGGTTTCAAACTGCAGTGTCTGCCTTCTTTCATCTGCCAAGTGGTCCTAGATGAAACCTAAGTATAAATCTCACTTACTGAATCCTGGGGTCTTCCCTCCTTCCCTGAGAGAAATGTTTAATATAAAAGAGTTAATAAAAGGACATGATGGAAGGTAGAATTAGCCACCAAGGAAGACTTGGGGTTGGAGAAGAAAGGGAAAGGAGGGGGCTGTGGCCTCAGAAAACTCTGAAGTTTTGCCTTCAGAACTTCAGGCGGGAGATAGCTCTGGAAAGGCCTGGGAATGTCCTTGCTAGGGAAGTTCAAACAGCCCCAGAAAGCTATGAGTTCAGGTACTTGATTTCAAAGAGCTTATGTTCTGTGGGGCATGCAATACAGACAAAATAATTTCAAAAAGGAAAGAATCCTAACCATTGGGAACAGAAAAGGCATTTTAAGAAAGGACCTCATTTGGACTTTAAAAGAAGAAAAGGAGTGTTAGAGGTTGAGGTGAGAAAAGAGTGAGATTCAGGCATGAAAGGCAGGAGACTCAATATCATATTTGGAGAAAGCTAGCAAGCCAGACTGATGGGCAAGTGTTTGAAGAATTAAGATTGGAAAGATAGATGGGAACCTGTGATGGAGAGCTTTAAAGGCCATGCTGGGTTTCTATTTTAACCTAGAGAGACCAAGAAGCCAATGAAGATTTTAGGATATTGGAATGTTTTGAATGTTGAGCAGATCAGTATTTTGAGAATATCATTGTACAAGGTAAAGCAGGAAATACAGTGTGGAAGCAGAAAGATGTTGCAATAGTCCAGATAAGATATGATGAGGAAAAATGTACAGTGGATGGCCCTTCAATCAAACTTCTGCTTCACCTGATGGGAATGGGAAGTGGAATAGGATCTTCATCCTAGTAAATTATTTCACCATCTATCATCCTTTCCCGGAACTAGTGTTCCCAAATGAAATGACCTCTGACCACATGTTCCTTTCTCCTAAATCTTCTCCTACTCAGCTAAGAAATCATCTCTAAACAAATCCCTACCATGATCACTCTCTCACAGAAAATGGCCATTAACCACTTCTCAATTCTTTGCCCCTTACTTTTTTGGCTGCTTACTTTCCTACGTCCAGAGCTTTGTAAAGTGCCTAGTACATAGTAGGTGTTTAATAAATGTTTATTGACTGATAGATAGATAGATTCATAATCCTAGCCTTAGAACAACCCCACCCAACAAAATCCCATAAGCAAACATTTATTGCAAGAAAAAAAAGACAACAGCAAGAAAGCAATTTATTTTTTTAAAAAATTGTACAGAAACATTTACAAAAACAATGTACAAAAATTAATTACTTGCAGTGAAAACAAGCAATTCCCAGCCTAACACTGTTTCATCTGGGCTCATGGGAAGACAACTTGGGAGAGGGAATGGGGGGCTTGTAAGAAGGCACACCAGGCGCCTCAAAAAGAAGGGCCATATGGTCAGAAGGCAAGAAGGACATCACATCACCTCCGAATTTCTGGTGACTGATGGGTCAAGTATGTAACAGAGAAATTAAGTGAAGAAACAGGACAAATAAACTAGTCCATCCCCCTATCAGGAGACCTTTGAAACCAGTTCAGTAAGGCAGTGTGCACCATCAGTCTGCTCTGATCACCTCACCTCACTGAGCTGGCTGACAGCAAAGAGGAAAGGATAGACAACCCACTGGAAATAAAAGATGAACATGTTCTGTCAGTAAGGAAGCCAAAGGGAACCCAGGATCATAGGACTGAAGTTAGGATCTCAGACATCAGCAATGATAAGGCCAATTTTCCTTAAGGTACAAATTAAACTTAACGTTAAGATAAGTTAGTTTTGGTCACAAGCTGATAAAGTCACCATAAGTCCAGGAGAGCAGAGGGGGCGGGAAGGTGCCACTGCCCAGAGCCCTCACTCAGAGGGGCCCCTTTAGCCATGCTGCCAGCTGCAAGGCCTGTGGAACAGCTCCCTCATTTCAGAGCAGCCCAGTTATCCCTCCATATGCATCTATAATACCTGAGCCAGACCAAAAGGGTCACCTGAGTAATGCTGAATATTAGAGCAGAAAGTCAGCTGATAGGCCAGCGTCCTGATGATCCTCCAGGGACAAAGCCTGGCTAAGAAAATGTGGCTTTCTGACCTTCAGAATATCTCTAGGGCTGGTAAATTCCACCTCCCAACCCCCGTCGGACATTGGTAGAAATGAGGTCCTTCCTGCAGTCAAGGGAAGGCCCTGCTCCCACTGATTTCTCAGAAATGCAATGGTCTCTGAAGGTTTTTCTGGTGTAAGAAACCTCAAAAAGATGGTGTTTTTAAAAAAAAAACCTCAAACTTCTCAGGCCGCTTCTTCCATACCCTCAGGTCCCTAGATTTTGACTCAAAGGAAGAAGACAAAATATTCTCCAGCAGGGCACATTGCAGGATTAATCAATCATGTACTTATTAAGCTCCCACTGTGTGTCCATGCTACCACGTTTCCCCCAAATTGAGCATGGGGCTCTTAAGATCTTGGGATTCATTTCCCCAGAGCCTGAGGTGCCAATGAGACACAGTTCTGTTGCCAGGTTCTCCCTCCCTGGGCTCTGCTCTTGCTCCCCTTCCCCATCCCTCTCTGCTGTGCCCACACCAGCTCCCAATAGATGCCAGGCCTTCGGAGCTTCTGAGACACAGCTCTGTTGGATCACAGCTCATCTCGGGCTGTGCTGTCAAGCGGGGACTGTAAAACGTCTGAGTTCTTGGCTTCCTTGCTCAGCTCCTGCTGCTCTTTCATTTTCTGGGACTTGGCTCGATCCCAGTCTGTCTTCACCTTTTCATTATTCCAAACAACTGAGGTCTCTGTGTCACTGATGTAGCCATCGTCCCCTGTGTAATGAGTGGGGTACACAAGCAGGGGCTCCACCGAGAAGGCCAGGAGGTCTCGCTTCTCAAAGTGTTCTTTGTATTCAGAGCTGCAGAAAATGAGTCTCTTTAAAAGCCGAGTTGCCATCTCCCCTTTATTGCTTTGCATCCTTTACCCACTCCTCCCTTCCTCTCTCAGCACCCTTCATCTCAGGGGGTTCACTGTACTCTGAGCTCTTTCAGTCTTGAGTTCCTACTCTGCCCATCTTCGTACCTCCCCACCTCATACTAATGGAGGCTCCACCAGCCTAGGGCAGCTCTTCCCTCGAACCCTGGGATGGAAACTCTGTAAGATGATAGTACCCATCCCCCAAAAGGCCAAGCCCCAACTTGGGTAAAGAGGGATCAAGTCAAATGATATACCCTTATTACAATATATCTGATATTATACCCCTTCTTCTCAGCACCAAAGAGCCCTATTAAAGACAGACAGCCCAGCTTACCCTGGAGCACTGAAGGACATTGCAGGGCTATAGTGGGTAGGTAATAGATAAAATGCCCCAATCAGCCAGGTACTGCCAGACTCTTAAATGATCCTGCCCTCTTTTAAGACCACAGAAAAAGCCACATAGACTCTAGTTTTACTGAAACAACTTTGAAAGTCAGCAGAGGGTCACTGCTCTTCCCTACTAGAAATACTGGGGAGGGCCATCTCCCTAATGATAACTCTACCTTATCCCTCACCACTCCATACCAGCTAGGAAGACATATAGCTCTGACCTCCTAGCATGGCACATATCTCCATGGGCTGTCTCCCCACCATAGACACATGTCAAGGAAGATCAAGTTTGCTACATTTCCCATGTTCCTCCAAGAGGGAACAGGACCATCCCTGTCCCACCCCCAGGCCCACACACTTACACTGGATGCTTATCAAACATCACAGGCAGGAACTCATCCACAGGCAGCATCTTAGAAAGAGGTTGGGCATCAAGTAGCTTCTGAGCTCCCTGGAGAGAGATGACATAGGCCAGGGTCCAGTAGGAGTAGTCAGCTTCTACCAGGTTCCGAACATGTGGCACTGCCTTCTCTGGGTGCTCCACTTGCATCCTCTTCCTGCCCACGTAGCTGGAGAGAAAAAAAACAAATGGCCCCAATCCGGAGCCAGGAAAGCACTCAGGACCCTGGCAGGAAGGAAGTTTGAAACTGTCCAGAGTAAACCATAAGGGGGTCATCCCCTCAAGAAGGAGGTTGTGGGAGCAGAATGGGGCAGATGCACTAATTATGTTGGCTGTTTTTGTTAAATTGTAGAACCCTAAAGGAAAGAGACTTGGATATCTCATAAAACTTCTGAATTAGAAGCAATCTGGGATGTCATAGCCCTCTTAAAAGAGGAAGACAGAATGAGAAGTAGAATAATAGAGAGGAGTGGGAACTGCTTCTGGGAAAGTTCGATCAGCAGTTCCCAGATCTAGACTTTGGTTTTAGGTCAGTTCACACTCTTTAATGTCCTTAAGGGCCCTTGCTGTCCAGAGGCCAACAAAAACAACCAACATAATTAATGCATCTGCCCTGTTCTGCTCCTACAACCCCCTATTTGTGACCTCAGAAGAGAGAAGGTTGCTTCTCCTCTCCAAATTTGGCTCATTTTATTATTAATGAAGGGCAGTGTGGTATCCTGGAAGAGAGCTAGTCTTGGACTTATGAAGACCTGGATTCAGATCTTCCTCTGACAGGAGAAAGACTGTAGGACCATGTTGAGGTCACTTAATATCCTGGTATCCCAGGTAACTCACTGGTATTTAAGTCAGTGCAAATACCAATCTGCTTTAGTAAAGGTATAAGTCCCAAAATAATAATAATAACAGCAATAGTAATAATTAGCCACATAGTTCATATGTGTCTGCTTTATACACATTTAGCTTGTATAAGCCTTAGAAGATCTCTGGTACAATAGCTAATATTAACCCCATTTTACCAATAAGGAAACTGAAGCTCAAGAGGCAAGAAACTAAATTTTTTTGACTCCAAAACAGTGCTCTGTCCACCATGGTAGGCTGCCTCCCTAGATGAACTGGTTCTTACAAAATATAATTTTCAAAAAGTTTTGATTCGATTTATAGCTCTCCCAAAACAATTATTTTATCTTATTAATAAAATCTGACATAAAGGCCAGAACATTTGAAGTCTAGATTGGCACACCAGGAAATATGATTCTTAATAACTGTTATTTTTTTTGAAAATCCAAGATTTACCCCCATTTTATAGAGTCTGTGCTCTCTATGACCTCCTCTTATTATTTTTTTTTCCAATTGCATGCAAAGACAATTTTAAACATTCTTTTTTTAAGTAACATTTTGAGTTCCAAATTTTGTCCATTCTTCCTTCCCCTCCTGAATCCCTAAACAATTAGATATGTTATCTAAACATATGGAAAACATATTTCCATATCAGTCATGTTGTGAAAGAAGAAAGAGAAAAAAGGAAAACACACACAAATAAAGGGAATATCATATGCTTCTATCTGTATTCTGATTCCAGTTCTTTCTCTGGATGTAGATAGCATTTTCCATCATGAACATGACCCTTTGTTCTTATGTATATAAGGATATGACTTTGCTTTTTATAATTTTACAATTATAAGTTCTCTTTTTCTCATACTGGGAAGAAAATGAGTCCATCTTGTCACAAAATATATATGGATACATGCATGTATACATTTATGCATAGCTACATTATTAATAATTTTTGAAAGCCCTCTTTAGTATTTTCTTGTGTTCTGGGTTTCTTTCCCCTTTCCTCTAAACTCCAAGTTAGCATGGTCTAGTTTGGATGGCTCAGTGAATTGAGTACTAGGCCTGGAGTCAGGAAGACCTGAATGCAAATCTAATCTAAGACACTTATTAGTACCCTAGTATATGCTAGGGCAAGTCATTAAACTTCTGTTTGCATCAACTTCTTCATCTGTAAAATAGGGATAAAAATAAACACTATCTCCTAGAATTGCTGTGAGGATCAAATGCAATAATGATTGTTTAAAAAAAAAAACAGCACAGTGTCTTAGACATAATAGGTACTATATAAATGCTAGCTATTTTTATCCATTCCATTTTAAGCTCCTTGAAGGGGCAGGGACTGTCTTTTATCTCATTTGTTTGCCCAGCATTTAGCATAGTACCTGGCACACAATAAATACTACATAAATGTTAGCTATGGTTATTAAAATTAGAATCCCAAAGTGGGGAGTGGAAGCCAAAACCACCTTGATCAAGCCTTTTGAGTTCTCATTTTGACAGAACACAAGACCATTCTCCAGGCACTAACTAGGCCATTCAGGAGGAAAAACTCCCTAAGACTTATAACCATATTAATCAGTGTCCTTTAAGTTTTCATTGTTCATTTCGTTTATTTTCACCCCTGAAGTAACAAAGAAGGTTTCCCCCTCTTTTCCAATAACATTTTCACAAATAAGCTTCTAGCTGAGTTCACGCAGCCCCAGAATATATACCTGGCATCTTAGATAAGATCTTCTATAGCTCCCCTGCCAGCTAACCTTGAGTAAATCAGAAAATGTACCCCCCCCTCAACTGTGCTCAAAGATCCTAGACTATGAAACAGGAAACAGAGGCAGCTTGTGATTTCTTCCCTTTACTAGTCACCATCGATGGAATGTGAAAAAAGAGAAAAAATGTCTGACAAGCATAGGGATAGGATTTTTCTCACAGAACAAAGGGAAACTAGGTAACTAGTTTTAAAGCTACTACACTCTAATTTGGATGCCTATTTATAGGACTGTAGCATCTTCAGTCTTTCTGAGCCATTCATTGGCTGGACAGAATATCTTTTAATAAATCCCTTAGTCTTATGCCTTCTCCTTTTATCTCTTCTGGGCAAATGCTGAGTGGCCTCATTTGGAGATGCCTTTGTCATCAAATTTGAGAACTTGTACAGAGAACTTTCAGTGACACTGACTGGCCCTCGTTTAAAACACCAACACACTTCAAAAGTCTTGTGATTCTGCCAGGTCTATATCCCCCCAAAAAGAAAAGAACCTATTTGTACAAAAATATTTATAGTAGTCCTTTTTTGTGGTAGGTAAGAATTAGAAATCAAAGGGATACCTATCAATTGGGGAATGGTTAAACAAGCTGTGATATACAATTGTAATGGAATAGTATTGTACCATAAGAAATGACAAGCAGGATGATTTCAGAAAAACCTGAACTTTATGAACTGATGCATAGTGAAGTGAACAGAACCAGGAGAGCACTATACAAAGAACTGTGAATGATTTAGCTATTCTCAGAAATAAAAAGATCCAAGACAATCCAAATGACTAATAATAAAACACACTGTCTCCAGAGAAAGAACTGATATTGATTGAATGGAAATTGAAGCATACTATTTTTTTACTTTCTTTCTTCCTTTTTTTCAAATCTTCTTGTAAAAAGTGACAGATAGTGAAAGATTTTATGTAATTGTATATGTATAATATGTATCTGATTACTTACCATCTCAGAGAAGGAGGAGTAGAAAGAAGGAGGGAGGGATAAAATTTGGAATTCAAAATTTTAATTAACATGTTTAAAAAAAAATTTTTAGTGTTGTGATTTTGTAAATGTGGTTAACACTCTTCATTAAGCCCTTTCACACCCGAGGAAATGGCTCCCATGAGTTGCCAGGATCCAAAATAGTTATCACATGGTTGCCAACCTTCTTGTGAAAAGTTACACAAACAACTCTTTTAGATGGAAATATAAATTATGTTATACAAATGGCAACCTTCTTCAACAGAGCACATGGAATAAGATGGTGATCCTTTTTTTAGTGACCTAGGATAATCAATACATGCCAGCTATTTCCCCTGATGCTTTCAGGGCTTAATGAGGTGAATGAAACTATTTATCCCAAAACTCTATGTCCCATACTTCTATGCTTCTTCATAGAGGACCCTTTGTTTGCTTACTTCTTTTTCCTCTCACTTTTTTTCCTTTTTGATATTTTTTTCTCATGCAGCATGAGAAATGTGGAGTATTTAGAAGAATTGTACATGTTTTATCTATATTATATTTCTTGCTGTCTAAGGGAGGAAGGAAAAGAATGGGGGAAGAAAAATATGGAACACGAGATTTTGCAAGGGTGAATGTTGAAAACTATCTTTGCATGTATTTTGAAAAATAAAAAGGAGATCTAATGCTCAAAAAGACTAAGAACAGCTGAAAAAAAAAAAGACCCAAACAATGCTAGAACTGGAAGGCACTCAGAAATTATCTCATCACCCCCCAAAAAATTAGAAAATTAAAAGAAAATTAGAGAAGAAACAAAATATGAAAACCAAAAAATTATAGACTATTTTAGGACCAACAAAATTAATAATTAATTTAATTATTTCTTAAAAAGAGAAGAAAATACCAAAATAAAAAATGAGCCAGGTAAAAAATTTACAGAATAAAAACAAATCACCTGATCTAATCCTCTCACTTTAAAAATACAGGAACTGAGGCTAAGTGAAGGGAAGTAACATCCTGAAAATCACACATTTAAGAGCAGAAAAAGAGACAAACAAGATCTGTTCTACTCCTAGACCTCTTTCCATTTAATACCTGGATTCCCTTAAATCTGTATTGTCTAGCTTTCACATCTCTGTTCTTACTGTCCTTCTTTCTAACTGACTACTTTTAACATTGTGCAGGTTGATAGATCAGGTAGCTATGCTTGTTAAATTCCTGGCTGAGAAGAACACAGAGCACTAGGAGTCAGGAAGACCTGAATCCAAATCTGGTCTCAGATATTAGCTGTGTGACCCTGGGCAAGTAATCTATTTGCTATTTTCTATCTGTAAAATCTGATAAATAATAGCCCCTACCTATTGTTGTGAGCTAGTATGAGGTAATATTTTGTAAAGAATTTTGCAAAGTTTAGAGCACTATGCAAATACTAACTCTTATGATGATGTCACAAGGAGATTTTTCATCATCTTCCTCAAAATCAGCCACTGAAATGCCCCAAAGAAGAAAAAGTTCTAGGATTATTAACAAATACAATGAATCAATCAAACAAACAAAAAATCCAAACTATTTAACATGATGTTGCATTTTGAGGAAAACTAAGGAACACTACTAGCCCCAAGAATGTCAAAGACAAAAAGAAACACAGAGGCCATCCAGTGATTGGAATAGTGAAACAAATTGTGGTCTGCAAGGGTAATAAAACATTATTTCCTTATTTAAAAAATGAAGCCTATAAAGAATTAATAGCACAACCTGCTATGAATAAATGTGTACAAAATAAGCAATGGCAAAAGGCAGTCAAACTCATATTATTTGTAATAACTCATCCTGATCCCTGAGAACAGTTGATGAAATACATTGCCTTCCTTTTGGTAGTGAAGTGGGGGACTATGAGGGCAGAATGCCACATACAGTATCATTTTATCTAATAGTTTTACTTAGACATTTTTCTTTATAGATTCTCTTTTAGAAAGGTTCAATGGGAAGAAAACAAAGTAACTATGGTGTAAAAAAAAAAGACATCAATAAAACTTAAAAAACAAAAGAAAGAAAAAGAAATTAAGGGATAACACCTAGAAAAAAATGAAAACCAAAGAAATACTAGGGTCAATCCCCCAAGTTTCTGAAAGATCAAATCCACTAGATAAAAGCACCTTTAAAAATTTAAAGAAAGATTCTACCTTCTTTAAAAAATTCAAGGAAGGATTAGAAGATCATTGGAATGAAGCAAACATAGATGTGTGTGTATGTGTGTGTGTGTGTGTGTGTGTATATATATATATATATTCAAGAAAGCAGTAATTAAAAACTATTCTATAAATTGGACGGGGGGGGGCAGACAAGATAAAATTTAAAAGCAGCATGAATGTAGTGGGTAGAATAATACAATCAAACTAGAAGACTAAGTTCAGAAAAATTACTGAACTGGAAAAATAATTTAAAGGAATGCAAGAAAAAGATCCAGAGAAGCAATCTAGGAATTTGAACTAGAATTCAGGTATCTCTGAATTTAACAAAATAGAAAAAAAGAATCAAATTATTATACCTCCAAAAAAAAAAACATTCAAAAATCATACCAAGAAACAATGTTCTTGCAAGAAAAAAATCAAAAGAACTCACAGAAATCTAACAAGGAAAACCAAAAATTCAACTCATCTAGTTATATCAAAATCAACCTTCAAGATGTAACATAAAGAAAAATCCCTCAAGCCACTCATAATAGAGAAATCCCATATCAAAACACACCAAACAGCATCTCTCTAGCTTTCTCCATAAAAATCAGATAAGAATGGAAAAATTAGAATATAACACATAAACAGTGTCCATTTTCCATCTAAAAGAAAGATATTTAAAAACTAGAGAATTCAGTAAATTCATAGAGAAAAGTCTTCCATTTCAAAGACCCTTCAAGACCCTTAAAGCCACTAAAAAGGTTTTGTTATCCATTTCTTCACTCACTTATTCAACAAATATTTCTTAAGTGCCTAGTGTGTGCAGAACACTAGATGAAGTATTAGGAAAGATATAAAGTTTTAAGTAAGTTACAGTCCTTGCCCTCATGGAACTTAAATAACAGTAAAGGAATTTGCCAACCATAAGTATTTGTTTATTTATTTGTTGGGTTGGGGTGGGATGGGGTAGGAAGTTGGGGTTAAGTGACCTGCCAAAAGTCATACAGCTAATGAATGTTAAGTGTCTAAGCCTAGATTTCAATTCAGGTTGTCTTGACTCCAGGGTTGGTAAGCTATCCACTGTGCCATCTCCTTGCCCCAAACCAAAGATATTTAAATTACACATAATGATTTTGTCTGTTTTCATAGAATCTCAAAATTTGAGAACTTGAAGGGACCTCTAGGCCAATCCACACATGAGTGGAATCCCTATTATAACATACTTGAATAATATTTACCCAGTTGTTTGAATACCTCCAAAAAGAGGGACCTTTTCACCTTTCAAGCAGCCTGCTTCCCTGTTAAGAAGTCTTGCCTATTATTAAGTTGACATTTGCCATTTTGTAACTAAAGTGGAAATATGAAGTAGAAATACAAAATAGATTTGGGAAAGCATAATGTTATAAGAAGTATAAAAATAGTATAATAGAGTAATGGTTCATGAAAAAGAAATCTATCATAGATTACAAAGGTTTCCCATTCATTACATAAAATAATTCACAGGTTCAATGAAATATGACTAAGTGAAGCAGAATCATATTGATTGAGCAACATGCTTTTGGGGGGAATTTTTTTAAAGTCTGGGGGTAGGGGATGAGAGCAGGGTATAGGGAGTAAAGGAAGGAACCAGGGAGGAGTTTTGTTGTCTAAAGATATGCTAATAAGACAGTTTCTGAGGCTAGAGACAGTATGGATTAACAGTGGAGGCCAGATGAATTGATTTAAGAGATCCAGCTTCACATCATTCTAAGTTAAGACAATTTTGTGACCTGATTATGATTGATAATAGAAACAAAATGGATTCATGTTAGTAATTCCTGAGAATAAGCTGATTTAGAATTCTCATCAGTAATTTTCATTCTGGTTCAGTCCCCAGGGCTAAACAGAACAAATTAAATCCTCTTCCAATCGACAGCTCTACAAATATTTGTTATGTCCACACTGAAATTCACCTTCCTCAAGTTAAACATCTCCACTCCTTCAATCAAAACTCAACACTATTCTGAATGTCCTCCTCTGGATGCTCTCTAGTTTATCAATGTTCCTCGTAAACTGCTTTAAATACAGTAAAAAAGGGAATAACAAAACAATTTGGATGGAGCATGACAAGAGAAGAGAAAAGTGGAATTTTCATCTTCTTAATCCTGGAAGTAATACCTCTTTTAAGATATTGCTTTATCTTTGGTTGCCACATCATACTTGAACTGGAATCCCACTAGAACAATAGATCTTTTTTCAGACAAATTGCTGTCTAACCATTTTATCCTATACTTGTGAAATTTATTTTTTTTTTAACCTAAGTGCAAGACTACATTTATCCTTATTGAATTTCATTTTATTTTATTCACCCCAATGTTTAATCTGGGCAAGCTCTTTTGGGGCCATCCAGATATCATGTCATGTAAAAATTTAATGAGTATGCCATTTGTACCTTTATCTAAATCATGTTAAACATCAGAGAGCCAAGCACAAATCCCTGGAAGCTTCCTTCCAATGGATAATCAAGTATAAATAACTGCTTTTTAAGTATGGCTATCCAACTGGTTCTGAATCCACTTAATTCTATTATCTCATCTACAAATCTTTGTCTTCTCTTCAAGAACAGTATATGTATTAAATTTTTTGTTAAAGCCTAAGTAGACTATATCTACAGAATTTCCCTCATCTGTAAATTTGGCAATAGTCAAAAGGAAATGAGATTAATCTGTCATGGCCTGTCTTAGATGAAGTCATGCTTGTTCTTTATAATTACTGATTCTCTTTCTAGATATTCACCAGCTATCCCTTTAATGTTTCATTCTAGAATTTTTCTAAGACTTGACATCCTTGTCACTGGCATAAAGTTCATAGACTAATTTTTTTTTTCTTTCTTGAAGTATTAAAGTGATATGTGGGTTACAAAAGGTATAAACATTACCAACCAGAAAGATCAAGAAAAGGTTCCTGAAAGGGACAGCATTAATAGGAGTTGGATTTCAAAGGCAAGGAAGAGAATCAAGGGCATTACAAGAATAGCATAAGGGAAGGATGAATAGGAAAGATAATATAGAGCTGATTTGATAACTGATAGATGGGGAAAGGAAGGGACAGCAAAGAATCAAATGTAACCCCAAGGTTACAAATATGAGAAGACAAGGCAAATAGCAGTACCTTAATGAAAATGCTAAAATCAAAAGGAAGAACAAGTTTAGGAGAAATAAAAGAAATTCATTTGGAGATATTCTGAGCTTGAAATTTCAATGGGATTTAAGATAAAATTTTTAACACTTAACAGAATAACATGGTGCTTTAAACTAGGCAATAGTCATAATCACACTTTGCGTAAGAGAAGAAGCCTCCAAAAAGAGATTTTTACAAAATGCAATATTGTATTGGTTAAAATGTTGAATGTTCTGATTAAATTTGAAGGGGGGGAAAGAAACAGAAGGGCAAAAATGGTTTCAAATATATATGAATTGTACTTAGTCTTATTAAGCTTGGTTTAGTTAAAAGAACAGTCATAACTTATGACTAAAGATTACACTTCACATTCCTTTCTCATAAATAACAATTGTAGCTAAAAGTTGTAGAGAATAAGTCAAATCTAACCATTGTCACATAAAGCAGAAAAAGACTGAATTCTCCAATTAAAAAAAAGGTTATAGAATAGATTATAAAGCAGAATGTAGCAATATCTTGTCTTCAGGAAAATGGATCATACAGAAAAGATTCTTTTGGATTATAATTATAAGGCTTATCTAATGTATACATATGTGCAGATATAGCAATGAGGAAAAATGAAGTGGCAATGATATCTGAAAAAACTGAGGTCTTAAACGAAAATGCACTAAAAAATACTCAGACTTTTTCCCCATTTTGCTAGATGGAACTATAATTCATGAAAAAAATTTTAGTATGCATATTGTTTTAAAAATCCAGGATTTAAATTAATTCTTAAAAGCTTACAGTCTTACAAAAAGGAACTAATGAAAAATTAATAATTATAGATCTCAGTGTCTACTAGAATATAAAAAATTAAGCAAAAAATTTTCAAAAATACATACTTGAACAGATTTCTGAACAAACTGCATATAATAGTTATATAGAAAGAACATAAAGGAAAAAACATCATAAATACAACATTCTTTTCAAGTATATATGGAACATTGGCAAAGAAAATTAACTTGGTCACAAAGGGACACTTAAAACTAATAAATTTTAAAAGGAGGAAATTTTACATATTACATTTTAAAACCACTCCACAGAAGTCTTCTACTGATGTCTCAGAATGGTGTGGAGGTGACAGTAGATACAAGCTCTTAAAAGGTTCTACCAAGCTGGAAAGATTTCAGTTATAGACTCAGCAACAGACTGTGATAAAAGAACCAATGTAGCTAAGTAGGATAAGACGTATCAGAAGGTTGACTACCAATTGTTGAATTATTTTTAGCTGTACAAACATAAGTATATGTAAGAAGAAATACATGTGAGGAAATCTATGAAACAAAAAAGAAATGCACTTGCACAAAAGACAGATGTTTCTATTGATTTGAACAACTATCATATGAAAGAGGGATTAAGATTTTTCTGCTTAGTTCCTAGAGTCTGAACTTTGACTAACAGATAGAAGTTTTAGATAGGAAGTTATCTGCTTAATATCAGAAAAACCTCCCAAATATTAGGGCCACTAAAAAAGTAGGATGGGATACCTTGTAGGAAAGTGAGCTCCCTGTCACTGGAGATCTTTATAAATAGAATGGATGACCACTTTTCAGGGATTCTACAGGAGGGATTCCTCTTGAAGTGTAGGATGTACATACTCATTCTAAAATTATACTATTCTATTTTAGTTCTGCCCTTAAAGAAAATAAAAGTGAACTGTGATTCTTAGTACTATCTTGCACAATCTCCAAAAGAACAGAGATTCCCTAAGTTCCCCAAACACTCCTATTTGTAGAAGATACTATACTGAGATCCAGAACACTACATGGCTTCCTCAATGCAATCCATAGTGACTTGGAAGAGATATACCTAGCAATCCATGGGGGGGAAATCAAATGGATACAGAATGCATATTGTCTGGATTATGACATGTAGTTGGGTAGAAAGCTGAGTTAATCCATCAGGTAGCCTATTTAGAATAGATACTTAAAATGGATAATAAGAAAAGCACAAAGTTGGATCACATTGGCAGCTTAATGGCACTCTAACATGTGGATAGAGTACTGGAGCTGGAGTCAGGAAGACTCAAATTCAAATCTGCCTTAGACATTTTCTAACTGTGTGATCCTGGCTATGTCCTTTAATCTCTGTGTGCCTCAGTTTGCTCATCCTTTTAAAACAGGAATAATAATGGCACCTTACCTGAGGATAAAATAACATAATAACATTTGTAAAGTGTTTTGCAAACTTTAAAGTCCTATATAAATGCTAGTTATTTTTATGATCATGAGACTGAGCTGACTTACATCTGGAAAATTGCACATATATGACAAATTATCAAGATACAAAGATGATATGCATAATAGTCTTTTTAAAGATCAAAAATCAAGTGTTCTCTTGATTATAGCATGGCTGGGAATCTTTAGTCACACCTACAAGTGATTCAAAGAACGACAAAGAACCCACCAGGTATGTATAAATGGTATGTTACTAGATCTATATAAAAGACAAAATATAAATAACCCCAACACTCAGGAAAGCTAGGTAGTAAAGTGAATAGAGTGGCAGGCTTGGAGTCAAGGAAACTCATCTTCTTGAAATCAAATCTGATCTCAGACATTTACTAGCTGTATGATCCTGGGTAAGTCACTTCACCCTGTTTGCCTTCAACTTCTTCAACTGTAATATGAACTAGAGAAGGAAATGTCAAACCGCTCTGGCATCTTTGCCAAGAAAACTCAAAATGGGGTCATGAAGACATGAAGCCATGACCCCATGAAACAACCAAATATCAACAAATGGACAGACCAGGGTATTACATTGACACATCTCTAAGATACAAAAGGAATCAGAAAAAACTCTCTACCATGTTTGATGGCTTCTTTAGGGAATGTCTATGAAGAGCTTAATTCTTTTTGTCATTTTGTAAACTCAGACCAAAATTATGAAGCATGAAAAACCATAAAAGGCTATAATTTATATCAGTAAAGGAAGTACCAACACCAAGGAGATTGTGAATGTACACCAAGTATATAAAAACACACACCATTTCAAATTAATTTTAGATTCATTATAATATCAAGTAAAATACCAATGGATTATTTTATAGAAATGAATAAAAGAGTAGAGAAGTTTATGCTGAAAAATAAATGGGTAAGACTATAAAAAAGGGAATCTGTGGGCAGAGGAAGTTAAAGAAAGATAATTTCAGAATATACCATAAAGAGATAATTTCTAGGATACCAGGGCAGGGGGAGGAACACAGATAAATAGATTAATGGAACAGAGCAAATATTTAATAAATGTTAATTGTTTGACAAACATTTATTTTTAATTAATCCAAGAACACTAAACACAGGAAATTGAGGAATTGTTGGAGAAATTATTTTATAGGATGGAGAAACATGAATTTAGCTCCATAAGCCATAGTATGTTCCAACTGAATCAATGAATACATTTTTTTTAATTCATTGAGAACTTAGAAAACTCTTTTTCTCTTTTTTTGTTCTATAACCTTCTTTGTTGTAAAGGTTAACTTTCTTACAATGGGAAGAGAAAGCAAAAGGACATGGGGAAAATTAAAATGATATTAAACCAAAATATGTTAATAATTTTAAGTTAGGGTAATGGCAAAAACCAATACTCATTCAGAAAAAAAAATAACGATGAGAAGACAATAATACTAAATGCAATTAGAGTAAGTCTAACCAAGATTTTTTTTAATTAAAGCCTTTTATTTTCAAAATATATACATGGATAATTTTCAACATTCACCCCTACAAAACTTTGTGTTCTAATTTTTCCCTTCCTTTCCTCCACCCCCTTCTCCGGGCAGCAAGTGATCCAATATATGTTAAACGTGTGCAATTCCTCTATACATATTTCCATAAATATCATGCTACACAAGAAAAATCAGATCAAAAGGGAAAAAAATAAGAACAAAAACAAAATGCAAGCCAACAACAACAAAAAACGTGAAAATACTTTGTTGTGATCTACCTTAATCTAACCAGGATTTTTAATCACGCTGTCAGTTTGAATGGGAAATAGATCAAAGTAAAGATAATGACCCTATTACTATTTCAGAGATATTTTTTAAATGATGCAAAGAAATCTGGACCAAAAAAGAGACTAAAAGAGTTCTGATAGCCTAATCAACAAATACTTGATTTCCTTGCCAAGCAGATAGATAAAATCAGACAAGAGCAGAAGAGGACACCATCAACCCAAGACACAAACTCATTCATGAAACATCATGAAGGGACATGATTATGAGCTCAGAACAAGTAGAAAAAGGAGTTGAGGGGAAGACAAGCCTTCAGAAACTTTGGCAAGAAACCCAATGAAATCACATCACTCTAACAACATTTATAAATGGAACTAGAAGGAAGATGAGGAAACAGAGCATATCTGCCAGTGTTTCTCTAGTAATCTATTCCCATCAATAATTAGAGTGTAACCAATATACTTAGACTCTGCCATCTCGTTACAATATTGCTAAAGGGAAACATCAATGGCATTTAAGATGACAAAGTCAAAAAGCAGGCAGGGGCCAGACCAGATGTTGGATGAGCCACAATTTTTAAATACTAGAGGAATCACTTTTTAAAGATTTCTCAAAGAAGAAAAGTTCCAAAAGAAAGACAGGACTAGAGATAGTACTAATGACAAAAGAAGGCAACAAGAAGAGAGCAACAACTACAAACTGATTTATCTACTTTCTAATGAGAATAGAATAAATATAAATATATATCTCAAGAATGGAACTGATGAAAACCCAACTCAGGACCTATTCCCCAGTCAATTTCGACTGTTAGAAGTAGATAATCGAGTAGTTCTACCTATAGAGCTTCTAATTCGAATGCTTATTTCATCAGAGGATGTCCTTCACGCATGAGCTATCCCCTCTCTAGGATTAAAAGCTGATGCAATCCCTGGCCGACTAAACCAAGCCACCTTGACCTCAAGGAAATGGGCAACTTCCCTAAATTATTTTTTATACAAGATCACATCTTTACCCTCATACAATTTACGGAAGTAGAGAATACTGTATTATACTTTATTTATTATATGTTGATTTTTTTAAATAAAAAGCATTTTAATCCATTGAGAAAAATGTGGCCTTAAAGGCTCTCCTTTTAGAAAATGTCTCCCATGCATATATTATATCATATAAGACATACTATTATATCTATGAAAAATGAGACCTGCTAAGTGTCAACATCAACTAAGACATAAAATAGGGAGACTAAAGGTGTTCACCTGTGTCACAGAGGACGTCTTGTGCAAAGCCCAAGGAGAAGAGGGATTCCTTATTGACAGAGAAGCTTTCCCGATGCTCCTGTTTGTGAATGATACCTTGATGAATTCATCGAGCCCTGGAACACTCCAGTGCCTCCTCAACGAGGTCCACAGCCACTCAAAAAAAAAGGATTAGTCTAGCAATCCATACTATAAAAACAAAGTGGATGAAGAATGCATACTGCCCAGACTATGACATACAGTTGGACAGATAGCCATTGAGGTAGTCCATCAATCCATATATTTGAGTATATACTACAGATGAACACAGAGGTGGGCCCGGAAAGGAACTGTTGAGAAATCACATAACTCTTTAAACACAAGTGTTCTCTTGATTATAGTTACATGTGTGGGAATCTTAAGTCATACCTATAAGTAATTCAAAGAACTACAAAGAACCCACCAAGTGTATAAATGGTACGTTACCAGTAATAACTGGCTTGGAAGAAGCGGCATAAGAGACACCATAAAGGACATACAAGACTAGGAAAGGAAACGGCAAGAACAAGGATGACAGATGGACAGTGCATAAATGGAAAAATGAAGTAGGCTGGCCACCTGGTAAGAACAAAGATGAGCTGCTTGAGTGTTTCAGTGGTATCCATGAAATAAAATAGCCAAAGAAAGATCTCTAGCAGCATGAGGTAGCTTTCCAGAGGATTCACTGAAAAACAGCAACATCTGAGCTGAGAAAGTACAGATGGATTATGGGAAGGATTGGTAACAAGGTCACAAATCCACTTTAAGTATTGAAATAATGAAAGACTTACAGAAGAAAAAAAAAGTCATGTGGAAAAAAAATTAGCAAAACCAGAGAGAGAGTAAATGTGTACACTGACTGGCTGGATAAAGGAAAGAAAATAAACTTTTTTATGAATACAGATATAAAGACAAAGATGGGAAGGAAACCCAGATGGGAATACATTGTTATTGTCCTTAACTAAAATGTATGTTTATTATAGTGGGTTTTTTTTAAAAAGTTCTGTTTGTTTTTGTTAAGAGTGCTGCTAAATTACTAGATTTCATGTGAAGATGTAAGTCTCTCCCCTATATGCATTATCACATTGATGTCCACCAAAGGATGTTTCGAGTGTATTCCTAAATCCTTATTTATGTCCTATATTCCCCAGGTTGCTGGATAACTGATTTCCGGATAAGTGAAGTGTTACTGTATTTAAACTCTGTAGCCAGTAAGTCTGTTGTAGATGTTCTAGGCTTAGTTCAAGCCTCTGCTGGAACCCCGTGGGCCATTCTTAAAGTGTTTGCTGTATAGATTCAAACAGGATAGACAGAAGGGAAGAAGATATCTCTGCTATTTTCACAAAATTTAGAATTAGACAGGGCTGCTGTGGCCTTTTGGTCTAATTCAAATGAGAAGTGAATCCTTAACAATAACATAACTGACAAAGGATCACCTCTCTTTAAAGACCTCCAAGGAGGGGGAACCTACCCTCTCTCTGGTCAGTCCCTTCCTCTTTGGGAGAGCTCTAACTGTTAGGAAGTTTTTCCTAGAAAAACCCTAAATTTATCTCTTTGCAATATCTACCCATCATCTCTGGTTCTGCCCTCTAGGGTAAAACCAAAAGTCTATTCCCAACTTTCCATGGCAGCCTTTCAAATATTTAAAAGTAGCCATCCCCAAAATGCTCATGTCCTCTCTTCTTAAAGTTTAAAATCCCCAGTGCCTTCAACTAATCCTCACTTGACAGATGAAGACCCTTCACTATCTATTCTAGACATAGTCTGAAAAGGGCAGAATAAAAAAGAATTGGTTTTTGCTTTGAGTTGTATATGATTCTTCATTAACCATTTAGGGTTTTCCTGGGAAGATACTGCAGTGGTTTTCCATTTCCTTCTCCTTCTCATTTTTACAGTTAGGAAACTGAGGCAAACAGGATTAAATGACTTGCCCAGGGTCACATATTTCGTAAGTATCTGAGACTGGATTTGAACTTGTCTTCCTGACTCCAGGCCCAGAGCTCTGTGCAGGATGGCACCACTTAGCTGTCTATCACATCCTTATTCCTAGAAGCCACATGTCTCTTAAAGTAGACCAAGCTCACTTTAGTTTCTTTTGAACTAAACTGGTGACTCAAATTGGACTTGGTCTACTTCTCCAGATAAACCTCCTCAATTGTGCTACTTCAACCTCATCTTTGGGAGGCTAATTTCTTGAACCCAAAGTATAGAATAAAAGTTTTTGCTGTTGAGATTCCTGTGAGTCCACCAGATAAAATGAGTCATTAGCTATTCTGTTCTCCTGAGTGTTTGGGTCACAAGAGAGCCTCTGTTTAGGAGGCTGAAAGCTTGAGGTCCTGAGTCTTGTCTATGACCACCCTCTTCCCAGTGGACACCAGTCCTGGTACTCACATCAGGTCCCATTCCAGGCCTTCTTCCTCAATGTCATACATCAGATTCATCAGGCGCCTTTTGAAGAAAATCTCAAAGCGGAGATCGTCCTCGAACACGAGAGATTTCTCCAGCCCGCGCTCCACCACCTGACAATGGAACGAGGTGACATTGGTGAGCAGGAAAAATTGAAACCCCAGCCCACAAATGCTGGGACCTAGAGAACCCCAGAGCCTCTTGGCAGTCACCCCCATGGTACCACCACTGAAACAGCTGCTTTCCAACCTGCTTCACCCACAATCACAAGCCTGCTGACTCAGAATGCACCAGAAATAAAAGATTTGAATATGACAGAGGGGGACACACTTGTCCATGCACACACCTATCTCTCAGGACAAAAATAAGCTATTTTCACATATGTAGATATGGCCACGCACACGTTTTTACATAATGCTGACATACAGAAATATAACTGGCCACAGATTCATGGGAGCATTTCCTCTTTCACGTGTCTTCTCTAGCCAATGGTATGTTCATCCCCAGGCTCCACTACATAATCTGATAGTCTCGAAGCAGCTGAGGGTCTGAGAGGACTGCTTCACTATCTCATCTTCCCTCTAGTCCCCCAAAGAGAAGGCAGAATCCTGCCTACTAACCCAAGATGATGCTCTTAACCCCCACTTATTCCAAACATCATTACAAAAAGGCCTTTCTTCTCCCATTCCTTCCCTATTCTTCTTCTGTTCCCCAATGCCAGTGCTTCAGTCCTTTCAAGGGGAGTTAAGTGACTGGTCCCACCAGGAAGAAGTCAGCCACGAGTCTTGGCTCTGCTAAAAGACTAGAAAGAATCCGGGTTCTGCCATCAGTACCCTGCCGTCCTCCTCAATCTAGGCAAGGACAGAAGGTCTGTATATCAGTCTGTGTCTGCTGCTATTTGGGGCCTTCTTTCTCCCTCTTGGCCCAGGTCACTTACCCTGACATTTCTTAACTAACTAACCACAAACATATCTTCTATTTCAGAAGCATCCAGCTCTTAAGGATAAATAACATTTCTCACCTCCAGGGTGCCCCTTCTTCCCTCCCCACAGCTCACAGTTGTGGAAACACGTAGCTAGGCTTCCCCAGTCTCTGTGCTACAAGGCCCATAACCACCCTTTATGCCATGCAAGCTAGGAGCTGCAGGGAGACATCAGAGCTGCTTTCCAAGTATGTGAGAGGTGAGGATGGGGAAGGCTTTTCTCCTTGGGCCCAGAGGGTGGCATTAGGAATATGCTACTGAGAGTAAGATTTGAGCTCAATGTAGGAGAAAAACTAGGAAAAAATAGAGCTGTCCAAAATGGAACAGCAACAGTAAAAATAACTTCCATTAAAAAATCCCTAGGACCAGATGGATTTACATGTGAATTCTATCAAGCATTTAAAGAACAATTAGCCCCAATGTTATATAAACTATTTGAAAAAATAGGGGATGAAGGAGTCCTACCAAACTCCTTTTATGACACAGACATGGTACTGATACCTAAACCAGGTCGATCGAAAACTGAGAAAGAAAATTGTAGACCAATTTCCTTAATGAATATTGATGCTAAAATCTTAAATAAATATGAATGTTATGGAATATTATTGTTCTGTAAGAAATGACCAGCAGGATGAATTCAGAAAGGTTTGGAGAGACTTACATGAACTGATGCTGAGTGAAATGAACAGAACTAGGAGATCATTATACACTTCAACAACAATACTGTATGAAGATATATTCTGATGGAAGTGGATATCTTCAACATAAAGAAGATCCAACTCACTTCCAGTTGATCAATAATGGACAGAAACAACTACACCCAGAGAAGGAGCACTGGGAATTGAATTTAAATTGTTAGCACTATTGTCTATCTACCCAGGTTACTTATACCTTCGGAATCCAATACTTAACATGAAACAAGAAAATTGGATTTACACACATATATTGTATCTAGGTTATACTGTAACGCATGTAAAATGTAAGGGATTGCCTGTCATCTAGGGGAGGGAGTAGAGGAAGGGAGGAGAAAATTTGGAAAAATGAATACAAGGGATAATGTTATTAAAAAAATTACTCATGCATATATACTGTCAAAAAATTTTTATAATTATAAAATTAATAAAAAAAAATTAACTTCCATTGCGATAGCACCTGAAATTTGCAAAGTGCTTTTATTTACAAAAACTCTATGAGATATTTAGTAGACATATTATTATCTCCATTTTTGCCAATGAGGGAAATGAGTCTCAAATAAATTGACTTATTTCTGTCTACACAGTTGAGATTTAAAGCCAGGTCTGATTGCAAGCCCACTCTTTCTGGGCACCACGTGCCCTTCCTGGTGATCAGAAGGTAATTGTGATGTCGATGCTCTATGTGGATTGTAATGAATGACCCCCTTGTTGAGATGCCTAAGAGAGGATTCCTCCTTGGGCTGGACTGTGTGTCCCTAGGGGTCTTTCCAACCCTGGGAATAAGTATGACTCCAATCTCCTAGGATTTCTCAGGATTTCAGAGTTAGAAGGGATTTCAGGTACCATCAAGTACAAAGCATGACTGGAAAAGTCTGCTCTTCAACACATCAGTCCACCCTACTTTGCTTGAAGATCTGCCACAAGAGGGAGCTCCCTCCTTCCCTTCCAAGGCCGCCCATTCCCAAGCTCTGGATGTTAGGAAGTACATCCTGACCTCATCAAACAGATCTTTTTTTGGCTTCCATTCGTTGTTCCTAATTCTGTCCTGTGGGGCCAGACAGAGCAAGCTGAATCCTTCCTCCAGAGGACAAGTCCTCCAAATCCTCGAAGAGAGTTATCAGGTTTCCCTTCCTTCCCACCCTGGTCTATAGGCTAAAAATACCATTCTGTTCCTGGTGGGGACATGGAAATCCATACGCTGTCTAGATGATCTCTCTTGAGACACTGTGGCATCCAGCCAAGGGAGCCCTTTCCGCTGGCACTCACCTCCTTCCAGATTTGGTGATGACTGAGGAAGCAGCCCAGCTCTCCCTTGGTGAGTGGCCGGCCGTGGTAGGGGTCCTGATAACCTGGCAGCATCCGAATCCCCAGAGCTTCCACTTGGCTTGTGTTCATGGCTCTAGAAGGAAGATGAACAGAACTACTCCCTAAGCTATTCAAGAGTACAGATGATAGCTGAGCCAGCTGCAGAAAGTACATGGGGGAAAAGTGGATGGAAATAAACTTTTATACATCACCTACTATAGTGCTAGACACTGTGCTAAGCACTTTGCAAATATCATCTCATCTGATCCTCACAACAACTCTCCAAGGTGGTGGTGTTAGTATTCCCATGTTTATAGTTGAAGAAACTAAGGCAAATGGAGATACAGGGTCATGCAGCTAGTTAAGTGACTCAGGCCAGATTTGAACTACAGTGCTTGTGACCCCTAATTAGTCCTAATGACGAGGAAACTCCAAAACCCTGAAAAATCCTTAAAGGAGAAAACCTCCTTCTACTCTCCAAGCACAAACAACTTCATCTCTGTTATCTGGGTGGGATCAGTTCAGTCCTGAAAGCCATTGAATTCAATTCAAATTCTAAGGCTGAAACCCAGCCTGGAGCCAACCTGGTACTCCTCCTACAAGCCCTGCTTCAGCTTGTAGCCAAAGCCCCCTATTTAAAAAGAGCCAAGCTGGAGTCTCTCTTTGCAGAGGGTCTAAACATGCCATCACCAGGCCTGACACCAAAGACTCTCTGTCTATTGAAATCCTATTTCCGGTACCCTCTTATCTCTACCTTCACCTTTTACTAACCTTACTTCCAAACCCCATAATAAACCTCTTTTATCAATCTAGGTTTTCGGGTCTGTAAATTCCTTTACAGGGGACTCTTGCACTGCTACTAGACCTCATTTAACTCTGTATCCTTGCGCTGAATGCAAAAGGGTTACAGGGGAGCTCTATTTGACTCCCTGTACCCTGAATCTGCCACTAGACCTCAATTAAACCCTAATTTCATTTAGATACCCCAATTCTAAACCAGAAGCTACCCAGCATTTCACAGCTGTGCATCTGCCCAGTGAGGAGGTCCATTGATCATATATCTGCTCTCACAGAACTGGTTAAGAACATGCGAAGCATACTATACCTCATGGAGCAAGACCTGGGATTCTTATGGGAATGAAAGGTGAAACTGGCTGTACCCTGGCAGGAATTGCCCCACACCCCATCTCAGGGCTGAGAAATTCTCTATAATCCTCAGGAGAGAGTGTGTTCATCACAAGCGTTGTGGTAGCCCATGTTCCTGGAACCTTAATGTCACTAAGACCCAGGACTTTCCCAGATCCCCTAACTACTTAAGATGGGCACTTACTTTCCATCTACTGCATCAACCACTTTGCATTCAATTTCTTGCTCATAGAGAGTCCTTAGCATACGTTCACGTCTGTCCGATCGACGCTTAAGATTAATCATGAAGACCTACAAGACCAAACACAAACCACATTCAAACTCCAAAGCCTCCCTCCATCCTCTCTCCTCCTCCCAAGCCTGGTCCTCCCCAAGCCCAGTAACCATCTCACCTCATCAAAGCCCATCTTATCAGGTACTTTGGCCTGGACGGAGGTAAAATGTGAAGGTTCCACTGGGGGGTACTTTACTACAGGAAAATAAAAAGATAAAAAAAAAAACCAAGCATGACATCTTTTGTGGTATCAAAGAAGCAGAAACAAAGTAGATTATCTATCCCCATCATGCCCCAGAAACTTCATCATCCTACATCACACCTTGTCAGAATCATCTGGTCCTGGGACCACTCTGAATGGAGGGTGAAGCAGAGAGCTGTCTCTTCATTTCATTTCCTTCCCTGTACTCCTCTGGAATTTATGCTCTCAAGCATAGGAGGGGTCCCCTTCCTTTTCCCCCCACCTCCACTTTTCATCTTCCTTAAATATATTGTTTTCCCTTATATGACTAAGATTCTTAAACATAGGCATTTCCTTTTTCATACTTGTATACTCACTGTTTAGCAAAGTGCCTGGTGCAGAGAAGGTGTTTAATAAATATTTATTGACTGCTAAATGGATAAATTGTATATATAAACTCAATACAATATTACTATGCTGTAAGAAAAAGTGAATATGAAGAAAAAGTGATGGGGAATTATATGAACTGAGATGATGCAAAATAAAAGAATAAGGTAAATAATACGCACAAGGACAACCAATTTAAATGGAAACAACATATCACAATAGTGACCACACTTGGCCCAAAAGAAAAAATGTACTTCTTTGAGGAAATGGGGGATTTTGGATACAGAACACCGCATATACTTTCAAACTTGGTTAATAGTTGGATTTATTAAATTGATTTCCCCCCTCTTTTAAATTTTTATTACAAGGAAGGACTCTCTGAATAGGGAGGGAGAAAAGAATATATTTGTAAATTAAGGTGATTTTTAAAAGATATAATAAGAATTTAATATATATTTTAACATATTTATTTATTTTTCCCTGAGGCTGGGGTTAAGTGACTTGCCCAGGGTCACACAGCTAGGAAGTGTTAAGTGTCTGAGACCAGATTTGAACTCGAGTCCTCCTGAATTCAAGGCTGGTGCTCTATCCACTGCGCCACCTAGGGGCCCCTATTTTAACATATTTAACATGTATTGGGCTATCTGCCATCTAGGGAAGGAGGTGGGGGGAAGGAGGGGAAAATTTGAAACAGAAGGTTTTGCAAGAGTCAGTATTGAAAAATAACCCATGTACATGTTTTGTAAATAAAAAGCTTTAAGGAAAAAAAAGATATCAATAAGTTTTTAAAGATGCATGTGTGATAGTACATCTACTGGTCTAATCTCAGACTGTCAGAAATGTGGTTTCAAATCCAACAATCACAAACACCCACACATATAATTCTTACCTTCAAGGATTCCCTCCCCAAACACATATAGACATAACATACCACACACAAGTAAAACGGATACACATGCACAGAAGACCATACATGAGATATATGTAAGAACAATGGAACAGAAAAACAACTTCAGAAGGAGAATCATTCTGTGTACATGCTGTAGGGATACCAGGAAATGTCTGGAATTTTCAGGTTGGGTCAGGCAGGAAAATCTCAATGGAGGAGGAAGAGGGGGGAGGGGGAGAGAGTTAAGAAGAATCTAAAGTTAGCAGAGGTGGGCAGACAAGCATTCCAGGGCAGGAGGACGTAGCTGGAGCAGCTGGGGTTTGACTGTGGAGGGAGGCTGGAACACCACACAGACTAGAGCTATTGCTTTCCCCACTAAAAATACCTGGGGACAGGAACCTGGCCTTTTGAAAGCTGAGCTGACTTCTCCGGACCTTCAGTTCTGGAGCAGGACAAAGACATAGTGTGAACCTTTCCCAAGGAATGTGAGGGGGAGAACAGGCACTAGCCTGTGCTATGGACTGGCCTCCAGCCAGAACAGGAAGGCAGCTGTAGGAACCACCAGCAGGAGCCAAACTGCCAAGCACCTCCAATGAAGGGTCTCCCCTCTGGGCTCATATGTCCCCAACTTCCTTTGTCTCTCCTCAACTTCTGCAATCTAATTCCTTTTTGACTCAAAGGCTGCTTCCTTCCAAGTCATTAGTGACCTGTAAAATACCCTTTCCTCCTTCCTCATTTTCCCTGAAATCTCTATGATATTTTACATTATTAAGAGACTATATAGTGCCATGTGGGAAAAAAAAAATGGACTTGACATGAAAGGACAGAGGTTGAAATGTGACATTTAAACTCTTCACCACCTGGTTCCAATCTACCTTTCCAGTTTATTCATAACTCCTTTTCATACATTCAATGACATATACCTTATACATAATATTCTAACTCCCATCTCCATGTTTTTTCATAGGCTGTCCCCCAAGCCTGGTATTCATTCCCTCTTCTTGTGCATGACTCCAAGAATCCCTAATTTCTTCAGTTAAAACACCATTTTCTACATGAAATTCTTCCCTGCTAGTATCTTGTCTTCAAAATTACCTCGTATGTAAATTCCTAGAAAGCATGGACTGTGTTTAATGTTTGTCTTTATATCCCCCACCACCCAGCAGAGTAATGGTACATAGTAGGAGTTTAATAAGTACTTCCTGATTAATTGATTCTTGACTTTATTAATTATAGAGAGTAGGTGAGCTATTTAACTTCTCTGGGCCTCACTTTCTCCATCTGTAAAATGGGGGGGGCAATTAGATAATATTTAAGAGTACTAATAATTCTTAATCTATTGTCCTGTGACCACTTTCTCCCTTATCACAACTCTCCAGGGTTCTTTTCTTTCACTTCTGTCTTATTTCTTCCCACTCCAAAGAAGGATATTCTCCAACAAGCAATTGAATTTAGCAATCGCTGATGAAATGTTTTACTTTGTGTCAGGTGCTGTGCCAGGGCTTAGAAATTCAAAGACAAACAAGAGGCAGATTTAAGGTTCACTTTACTTACTCATAAAGCATTCTAATGGCTTCAGTTAATGGCCTCTGCTTTCAGCCCTTTTAATCTCTTTCTAAGCTCCAGATCCACATCTCTACTTGGATATCCCACCAGTTCAGCTGTCCCCAAACAAGCACTTTCCCCCTAAAGCATTCCTCCCCTTCTTTATCTCTATTGCATTGATGGCTGCACCATTATTTCAGGCACACAGGCCAGAATGCTAGGTCATTTCTGACTTCTCATTCTCCCACTATCTCCTGGCTAGTCACTAAACACTGCTGATTATTCCTTCAGAGTGTTCCTTTATGTTTCCTTTCTGCCTGTTACCCCTCCTGTTTAATGCCGGTTTCACCACATATTCAGTGATAGCACAGCTCCCCAGACTTCCAACAGAAGGCTCCCAAAAGAAAAAGCCTAGGACTGCCAGGATGCTTTATTCTACTATAGCTCTTCTGTGTTTGCAGAATTTTATTGCTTTATTCTCCAGGAGCAATTTGTGCCCACAGGATCTGCTGCTTTACAACATCCTCAGAGTCTCTCTAGAAGCCAACATTTCCTATTATATGCACTGAGTAATTTCAGGTCCCAACTCATGTTATTAACAAACCTTGGCTCTAGTTTAAAGAATTAAATGGTGTTTCCTTAAGCAAAAGTCTGTTCGTATCACCTTGTCCCTCAACTCAACAAACTCCAATGGCTTTGTAATACCACCAAGATCAAACATAAACTCCTCTGCTAGGCTTTCTAAGCCTTTCACAAGCTGTTTGGGCCCTCCTAAACCTTCTAATTTTCTTGCACCTTATTCCCCACATGATTCTGTAACACTGACTTTTTTGCTGTCTTTGAATATGACCCCTCCATGTCTTCTCTCTAAGCATCTTCACTGACTGTCTCCTCCCCCCTTCTACCCTCAAGTTTTTCTGACTTCCTACAACACGCACTGCAAATGCCATCTTTTTAAAAGAGGCTTTCCCAGTTTTTTCTCCCTCGCAGCTAGAGCCTTCCCTCTGAGACTGCTTTCATTCCTGTATCTTTCATTCATTCATATATCTTATATGTACATAGCAATATGCATGTTGTCTGCTTCACTGGAGTTTGTTGAAGCCAAGGAAGATGTTTTTACATTTCTGTGTATCCCAAAAATGCCCAGCTCATTTATTTTGTTAATAACATATTTCAGTCACATCTGACTATTCATGACCCTATTTGGGATTTTCTTGGCAGAGATATTAGAGTGGTTTGCCATTTCTTTCTGTGACTCACCTGACAGATGAGGAAATTGAGCTAATTAAGCTGAACAATCTCCAAATCTACTACTTTGAGGTAGGAAATGTATTTTCATCTTCTTGGATTACTATAATAGCCTTCTAACCCATCTCCCTGATACTAGTCTTTTCTTTTCCTCACCCTGTGCATACAGATTATTTTTGCTAATCAGTTCCATCCTATCATATCATGAACAACTAGGTAGCACGTGGACAGATTATCAGGCCAAAGACTCATTTTCCTGAGTTCAAATCTGGCCTCAGATATTTACTAGCTATGTGATTCTGGGCAAGTCACTTAACTCTGCCTCAGTTTCTTCTTCTATAGAATAAACTGGAGAAGGAAATAGCAAACTATTTAAGTATCTTTGCCAAATAAACCCAAAATGGAGTCACAAAAAGTCAGACATGACTGAAATGACTGAACAGCAGTGAAATCCATTATATCATTGCAGCCCTCTCAAAAATATCCAGTGTTCCCATTCCTTAAAATCCATGCTTCTGAACTTGGCATTTAAAGTCCTCATTAGTTTCAGCCTTTATCTTTCTAGCTTTATACTTCTACTGATTCCCAGTACAAACTATCTGTTCTAGCCAATTTGGGGTCCTAAAATATTCCAGTTCTATAATTTATTAGCTGTGTTATTAAGGCAATTAACCTCCCTCACAGATAAAATGAGGGGATTTTATTTTGAGATCCTTCAGGGTTTTTCAAGCTTTAAATCTTAAGGTTATCCCAAAAAAACTACTAAAAATATTAGCTATTACAATAAAAAAGAGAGGAATTAAAGGTAAAAATATTAGCAAAAAAAATTTAAGAACATAACTCTGTTTGCAGAAAACATAATAATTTACTGAAAAAAACCAAGAGAACTAGCAAAGAAAATCACCAAAGTGATTAATAGCTTCAATAAAGTAGTCAAATAAAATAAATGCACTAAACCCACCAGCATTTCTATTAAATGGGATAGAACAGAACCAGGAGCAACCAATAGTGAGAGAAATTCATTGATATAATTTAGCAGAAAATAGGTTTAGATCACCATCTTATAACATATACTATAATAAGCTTCAAAAATAACAAGTGGCCTAAACACAAAAGATCACATAATAAAAAATTAGAGAAGGGAAAAAGAATTCATAATCAAATAAGGGACCAAGGAAATCACAAAAGACCAAATAATCAATTTTGGTAGTATAAAAATTTCTAAATCCTAACAAAATCAATTTTACTAGGATAAAAGAAAAACTGAAAAAGTGGGGGAGTCGAGGTAGAAATCTTTGCTATTATCTCTGGGTATCCAAGATACATAGGGCATAGATGCAAATATATAAACTATTACTGAATAAGTGATCAAAAAATCATGAGTCATAAGAGAAATACACATTTAAACAATTCTGATGTTTTAGTTCAAATTTATCAAACTGACAAAGATTATTTAAAAGCTGAAATAATGAATTTTAGAGGGGATACATCTACAGATAGACTATTACCTAGCAGAGTTATATGCTGGTCTAACCAACCATACTGGAAAATAACTTGGAATTATGCAAGAGAAGTCACTAAATTTTGACTCACTAATCCTACTACTGAACATAGAAGAGCAATTGCAGAGGCCTATATAGCTACACTTTTTAGAAAGCCAAAAACAAAAGGGAAAGAAGGAAGGAAGGGAGAGAGGGAGGGAGGAAGCAAGAGGAGAGAGAAAGAGAGGGAGAGAGGGAGCAAGGAAGGGAAGGAAAGAAGGAAGGAGGGAGGGAGGAAGGAAATATAGTAGGTACCCATCAATTAAGCAATGGCTGAACATATTAGTAATGAGAAATTCAGAGAAATCTAATAAGATTTGATGAATTGTTGAAGAACAGAGAAAACAGAACCAAAAGAAGTAATATTCTGGTCTACCTGCCATCTGGGGGAAAAGATGGGGGGAAGGAGGGGAAAAGTTGGAACAGAAGGTTTTGCAAGGATCAATGCTGAAAAATTACCCATGTATATATCTTGTAAATAAAAAGCTATAATGATAAAAAAATAAAAAAATAAAATAAAAAATAACCAATATTCACAACTACTATGATCATGCAAATAAAACAAAACAAAACAAAACAAAATAAATAAACAAAAAAACCCAGCTAAGTTCTGACTAAACAGAATGCCCAATTTTAATTCCAACAATAGATGATAAAACTATATTTCCTATCTCTTGGTGAAAAAGTGGGGGACTCCTGATATAAAGTATTGCTCTTGCTATCTGACACAATTCTTGTGATGGTTAGTTTTGTTTAATTGTTTTTCTTTATTACAAGAGAGGATTGTAATGGGTGGATGGGAAGTAAATTGGGAAATGACTATAAGCTAGATGGCATGATAGATAGAGCATTGTACTTTAAGTCAGGAAGACCTGGATTCAAATTCAACCTAAGGCCATAACTAGTTGTGGCATCCTGAGCAAGTCACTTAACTTCTATCTACCTCAGTTTCCACATCTGTAAAATTGGGATTTTAATAGAATCTACCTTTCATGATATTATAAGGATCTAATGAGCTAATATTTGTTAAATGCTTTGCAAATCCTGAAAAGCTCTATAAATGCTATTAAAATAGCATTAATATTGGATTTGGCATATATTTCTACCATGTTTAACATATATTGGATTACTTACCATCTAGGGGAGGGGTGTAAGAAGGGGAAGGAAAATTGAAACACAAGATTTTGCAAGGGTTAATGTTGAAAAAGTATCCATGCGTATGTTTTGAAAATAAAAAGCTTTAAAAAATAAAATAAAAATAAAATTAAGTTTAAATAAATCCTATGCTCCCATTCCTTGCCCATTTTTACCTCCATACCTTGTTTTCTGCTGATTCAAATCCTACCCAACTATGCCCTATGTCTTCCATGAAGTTTTCCCAGATTATTCCTACATACCATGATCACTTCCTCCTTTGAATTTCAATACACTATCTATAACCCTCATCGACATCAATCTTTTGAATAGCTATCTCTGAAATTAGGAGCCTTGGCTCCTAATGACCAAACAAAGAATTCCTGTACTCACAAGAAGCTTAGTAATGGGTTAGGTTCTAAATAGAAAGAGATCTGATCTCAAGAGAGATGTAGTTTTCTAATTCCATTCTGTTTAATTTAGACTTGGGAGAAGGGAATAACTGTGGTCCACAGGAACTGCTTTCTTGGGATTTCTCAAAGGACACAGAAATTTTGAAATATAGAATGTGAAGATGAGAGAAGAAGAAGACAGTCAATTCCAGAGACAGCTTCCAAATGTGAAGAGTACAGAGAATTCAGCATGGCTGGGATTGGACTTACCCATGACTTCAAGCTGAGCATGCATGAAGCTCTCAGCCTCATCTCGAAGGGAGCTGTGGGCCCTCAGTGGCACTGGGAGGAAGCCATAGACCTCCTTGTTGCAGACAAACATCTGCACTTCTGCAAGTAGCAAAAACCAGAAAAGAAGTTTGAGTGTAAGTGGGCTGTAACAACACATGTACATTCAAATACCAAGTGGCTTCAAAGACCACAATAGGTGGATGGGCTGGCAGGGATATTTTTGCAAATGTGACATTTTGCACATTCTGTAATTCTGTGTCAACTCCTTGGAGGTCCTATCTAATGTCACATGGATTATCTGAGTCTGTACTGAGGGGACACTCACCTGCTTGCTTGCAAGAGAAAGCAAAGACGATGATGTCATCAAAGGACCAGGTATAATCAGGATGTGGGGGGTAGAAGGAGAGTTCCCGGGAGGCCTCTTTCCTGAGGTCTATCAGAAAGGTGGAATGCACCATGGGAACAGCAAAGCAGCCACGTTGATCCCGCCTCCTGATGGGTATGTATGCTGGTGTTCTTTTGTAATAGCCCTGGGAGGAAAGACAACCAAGTCCCAGAGTAGAAGGGGAATACCCAGGGAGCTCCCAAGAGAGATTCAGACCCCTAGAAGATGAGTTCAAGAGGAAAAGGATCATGCACAGTAAAAAAAAAAAACAACACTTATGTTTCTGTACAAAAAAAAAAAATGTAAATACAGAAAAAGCCAGAACTGGTAGTGAATCAATCACAAAGCATTTATTCAGTAATTATATCACTAAATCATTCAGTAATTTCTAATGTGCCAGGTATGTACTATGTGCTAGGTATACAGAGAGGCAAAAATAGTCCCTGCCCTCAGGGAGCTTACATTTCAGTGAAAAGCAAAATCAAGGAAGACAAATCCTGATATTTTTTAAATGACCAATGCAGAAACCAAGCAAATCAGGGTCACCAAAATCCTATATAAAGACCTTGGGAGATAATCTTTATGTTCCTAATAGTCATCATCACTCATTGTAAGAAAATTGTAGTCTGCCTACCTGAGAAGTCATTCCACACCAGAAATTGGAATAGGCAGCTCTGGAGTCCAGCATGGGAGCCACGACTGTCTTGTTCTCTGCGATCAGCAGGGAGAGAGTGTCTGGGTTTATTAGGAGATTATCTGCATCCAGAAACTAAAAAGCAGAAGAGAGCCAGGGTAGAATTCACATCATGTGACTGAGGCAGCCATCACCCAGTGGCTTGTCCAAAGTTCTCAGGACATAATACTTCCCAGCTGTCTTCCTCCCACCTACCAGCCTCTTTCACATTAGCCAGCACAGCACTCTTTAAGTCCCAGTCAACTCAGATACTTTATTTAATCACATTTTATTGATAGCCTGTGTTCTTCTATCACTTTCATTTTCAAATATAATCCTTTTCCTCTCTTCCTTACCCTATACCATCTCCTATACCAAAAGATTTTAAAAGGAGGAAAGCAACTCAGAAAAACTAACCTCTCAACTGGTCAGTTTATATGATGTCATTGATAAAAAAAAAAAAATGTCAGTCAGCATAGGGCCAACAACCTCCTTTAAAGTGGTCATCAAACCTTAATGAAGACACCTTGACTTTGACCAGCCATCTGTTACTTACTAACCATAGTATCATATTGACCAACTGTATGGTTATTGACTACCATCTATCATCTGATCTTCATATCTCCATCTCCTCCACAAGAACAATATGAGAATCTTAGGCAAATGTTTCCCCAAATCTGGGCTAATTATCTATAGGATTCCTTTAATCCAGTAGTAGAATAAACCTGTCTAAAAAGATGAGGTTAGTCTGGCATAATCTGTTATTGACAAAGCTATGATAGCTCTTGCTTCTTTCTCTAAGGATTCTTTTTTTAAAAATAGAGACATTTGACCTTCTCCAATCCTAGTCGAGATTGTTCTGCTTTGGCCTAAGGAAGACTGTCACCAGATACTCAAAAAATTGAAATCCCCCATCATTTCAGTAGACTTGTGATCTATTTCCCAAACTCTTCCAGCACAAGCCAAAGCCACAAAGCTATTCATACTTTTTGGTCTGGAAATTCCTCTCTGGGAGTCCACTCTCCAAAATGAAAAAGAAATTTATGCAAAGACATTCTCAGCCATGCATTCAAAACTGAATGGCTGCCAACACATCCCTAATTCTCTTGAACAGGGTGTTAGGCAGGCAGTGGCTTGATGGCAGGAGGGAGACTGATGAAGTAGGAAGAGCAGTGGACTGGACTTTGGTGTGCTGAAGCCTCGATTGGATGAATGACTAGCTTCAACACTTATTCACTAGTTGTGTGAATGTAGACAAATTCCTCCATTTCCCTGAGCCTCAGTTTCTTCAGCTACAAAATGAAAATAATAATCTTTTCTCTACTGACCTTATAGGGATCAGTGAACCTTGAAAAAGTATAGAAATGAGAACTATTATTACTATGGCTATGTAGCAGTGAAAAGGGACATAGGGACACTGGTAAGACAGAAACATGTCTAAGTGACATTAAGTGTAAAAAATAGAAGACAAAATGCCATTTGCAACAGTGATCATGACTCCATAATATCATTTCAATAAAGAGAATTGAGGATAGATTTGAATATCTATTTGCTTTTTGGCTTAGGAGTAGTTTTCCAATTTCATATTTTTAATGACAGAGGTAATCATGAAAATGAATTGAGATAGTTAGTGGTCAGATGTTTTAACCTAAGATCTATTTTTGTTATATTGTTCAGTAGTTTCAGTTGTGTCCAACTCTTAGTGACCCCATTTGAGGTTTTCTTTGCAGAGACTGGATTGGTTTGTCATTTCCTTCTCTAACTCATTTTACAGAAGTGGAAACTGAAGCAAACAGGGTTAAATGACTTATCCAAGGTCACACAATTAGTATGTGTCTGAAACTGGATTTGAACTCAGGTTCTCCTAACCCCTAGCCCTAGCATTCTATCTACTTCAACACCTAGATTCCCCAAGATCTATTTTTAGGACACAAAATATCAGTATTGATAAGGATCTAAGGGAAAATCTAGACCAATCTTCTCATTTTACAAAAAGGTAAACTGAGACCCATCTGAATAACATGGCTTATTCAAGGTCATATGGCTAGTCAGAGGTAGAGTTAGGACTCAAACTGAAGCTGAGATAATATCCTTTAAAAGTTTGTTCTGCTCTGGGAGAAGACTATGAACCACTACACAGAATTTCCAATCCCTCTAATTTTGTCCGCCTGCATTTTAGATTTCCTTCACAGGCTAATTGTACCCTATTTCAAAGTCCGATTCTTTTTGTTCTGCAAAACAACTGTTTGGTTATGTATGCATATATTGTATTTAATTTATACTCTAACATATTTAACATGTATTGGTCGACCTGCCATCTGAGGGGGGAGGGGAAAAATTGGAACAAAAGTTTTGGCAATTGTCAATGTTGTAAAATTACCCATGCATATATCTGGTAAATAAAAACTATTATTGTTCTGGGTACTGACATTGACCACCTCAGTAGAGGGTGCTTCAGTATTTACATCCACAAAGGCTGCAAAAACTAGAATGTTTGCTATTTTAAGAAAGGTTAGGGTGAGGATGTGGCAAGGATGGGTGGTGGTAATCCTTTTGCAAAAGGAAAGGAACTAATTTATCTATTTTATAAATCTAGATGATCACATGCCAAGTTTGCTTAAAGCAAGAAGTACTTGTGATGTCAGCTATTTCTGGTTTCTGTATCCTTTTCTCCTGTCTTGCTCCTTCTTCCTGTAAAACGTATGTCTCTCAGCCCAAGGGGAAAAAGGGGTCATACTCCCAACCCTAATTCTGCTCTGCCTCCTGATGATTCTGTCATGGAAAGCACTCACTCTCACCTACCAAGGACCAAATAATCCCTGGAACATCTATCAACTCCCCAGTGATACCAGGATCACTGATTTCTGGTTCTCAGTGTGCTAAGTCACAGTTTGGATGCTAGTCTGATCATGATTGATTTAAGGAGAGGCACTGTGATATAGTGGATGGAGGCATCCTTAGAGTCAAGGAGTTCAAGAATAGCCTCTGAGATATCCTATCTAAGTGATCCTGGGCAAGTGACTTTAAATCTTAGTATTTCAGGCAATTCTCTTAAGACTATAAATAGTAAAGCAAAGAACTGAATAGAAAAGTGAAGATTGAACTGCACTGGAACAGGGAGTTTCTTCTTCTGAGAGTTCTTTATACATAGGGCCAGTCCAAAATAAGCAAATAAATAGAACCTCTGACCTTTATATAACACTTCCAGAGGCCACGTGGCAAAGAGTAAATGGAGATCTGGCTTCAAAGTCAACCAGAACAAGGATTCAAGTATAGACTGGGAAACATCCTGCATCTGTGAGGTCCTTTCTTTCAGTCCTCCAGGCAATTTTCTCAGGCTCTCCCAGCCTCTAACCAATGAAATCACAGGAGTTAAGACAAATACTTCAAACTTGCAGAGCATATATTAGCTGATGGAATATTGCTATTCTCATTTTACAGAAATGGAAACAGAGATTTAGAGACGGGTAAAATAACACAATGCGTCTGAGGTAGATTTTAAACTATGATTTTGGGGAATTCAAGTTCAACACTCCTGTTGCCTCTCTTGAATCAGCATTAATTCAGCTTTAACTTGTGACAAGCAACTTCCTCTTCTCTCATAAACCCAAGGGGATAGGAGGCTGAAATGGGGGTGGAGGGAGGAGAGAGAAGACGGGGAAGGATGGGAAGCTGTCAGTGCCTCTTACCAGGATGTAGTCTGCCCACATATCTCGAGCTGATTTCAAGGCTGCCTGTCTGAGCTTCATCACATGCTCATAGCGAGAATTGGACCAATGCTTGGGGCCATCCTCATCGGGATAGGACCTGTGGGGAGCAACAATTACTTTTAAAAGTTAGAGCCAGAGCCAGACTCAATTCCCAGATCAAATAACAGACTAATCCCTGGGAGGGAAAGGGGGGGGGGGGTAAGCGTGGAAATCCAACTCTATCTGGGGGCTATCTCGGCGATTGGCCCTTTCTGTCCCAGTTCCCAAATGGGTTATCCTGACCCCCAGCAGCCTCAGCAGGCTGGCTGACAGCTTAGGCCAGCCCCTCAGGCCACCGTAGCCAGCTTCCCGCCTTCTGCACAATCCCTCCCCACTCCTCACCTCGGCTCCTCCATGGGTCGCCACTCCACGTAGTGGTACAAGCTCTTCACGCCCACCAGCCACTCCCGCAGCACCGCCGACGTGTTGTCCACATTATGGTCTGTGGCCACCCTGCAAAGGCACGGGCAAGCGGCGCTCAGGGCTGGGGCCGGGCTGGGAAGGGCCCGCGGCAAGGGGAGGGAGCAGGGATGGGGATCCTCACCATAGCGCAGTCCGGTCCCGCGGGTGCCGCAGCCTCTCCAGGGCGCCCAGAGTCGAGGGCAGCGCGTGGGCCGCATTCCGGGCGATGAGGGCGATGAGGACCCGCGGCGCCTGCAGAGAAGACTCGGGGCTCCAGCGCTCCTCGGGGAAGTAGGCGGCAGCTCTGCCCGGGCCCCGCAGAAGCAGCGCGGCGGCGGCGCACAGCGCCAGGCCCAGCAGGCGCCCGGCCCTGGGGCTAGAGCTCCGGCTCCGGCTCCCGGCCCAGGCTGTGCCCATGGCGAGAGAATCCTGCCGGTCCCTGACCGCTAATGCCCGGCGCCTCGCCTTTAAGCTGCCTTTCCGCCCTCCGACCGCCCGCTCCGCACACAAGCCAGGCCAGGCAAGGCCAGTCCCGGCCAGCCCCGCCGCGCCGATTCCTCGGAAGCTCTTGGCCCACTCCGTGTGAATCTAGCGCCCGGATCCGGCCTTAAAGGAATGGGCCTCGTGTCCCAATCCCCTAACCGGGACCCGCCCCGCCCCAGCACCGGTTTCTAGCCTTAAAGGGGTGGGCCCTCCTCTCCAGACCTGCCCCTTCCCCATCAGACACCGCCCGGCCACGGAACCCAGCCTGGTAGGGACCCGCCCCTTGAGCCTAGACCTGGCGGCCTGGTGAAAGGCTCACTGTGTGTCCCAGCAGGAGCCCAGGAAGGACTCTGGACCTGTGCCCTACGGGATTGGGCTCGACAGACGGACCCCACCACAGCTGGAGTGCTGGATACCGGTTGGTTGTTCCATCCGGTCCTAAGGGGTTGGCCCAATGCCCAGACACTCCCGCTGCACGTAGCATTGCATCCAGTGCATCTGAATGCTGGGGTTGTGCCTCTCCAAATGAAATGACTTTTAGGTGGGGTATTTCATTCAATTAGAAGTCACAGAACTTCAGAAGTGGGGAAGGGCAGCCTCTTTATCTTATGAGCAGTGAGTAGCCCCAATTAGCTGGGGGATGCTACTTACACCTCGGCCCCAGCTCTTGCATCTATCCCTCCTCGTATTATCTATGGAGTCAAGGTTTGAACTACAACTCCACTCCCTCTCAGCGACGGGGTTTAGAGACCTCTCGTTCTAGAATCCACTGCCACGTGTGATGAAACTCTAGCTACTCTAACCAACTTCACCAAATGGACTGAGCTATGTCCTTAACTCATGGCTCCAGAGTTGAAGAGGGCCTGAGGGATTATCTGGAGGGACCTCCTCTTTTTACAGATAGGGAAACAGAGGCCCAGAGAGATTTTGTATGATATAATAGCTTTTACATAAGGCTTTAATGTTTGCAAAGCATTTTATGTGTGTTATGTGATTTAATTCTCACAACTCTGAATTTTTTTTTAATTATAACTTTTTATCGATAGAACATATGCCTGGGTAATTTTTTACAACATTATCCCTTGCACTCACTTCTTTTCCGATTTTTCCCTTCCCTCCCTCCACCCCCTCCCCTAGATGGCAGACAATCCTATACATATTAAATATGTCATAGTATATCCTAGGTACAATATATGTGTGCAGAACTGAACAGTTCTCTTGTTGCACCAGAAGAATTGGATTCAGAAGGTAAAAATAACCTGGGAAGAAAAACAAAAATGCAAAGTTTACACTCATTTCCCAGTGTTCCTTTTCTGAGTGTAATTGATTTTGTCCATCATCGATCAACTGGAATTAAATTAGATCTTCTCATCAGAATACATCCTCATACAGTATTGTTGTATATAATACAAGTATATAATGATCTCCTGGTTCTGCTCATTTCACTCAGCATCAGTTCATGTAAGTCTTTCCAAGCCTCTCTGTATTCATCCTGCTGGTCATTTCTTACAGAACAATAATATTCCATAGCATTCATATACCATAATTTACTCAGCCATTCTCCAATTGATGGGCATCCATTCAATTTCAAGTTTCTAGCCACTACAAAAAGGGCTGCCACAAACATTTTGGCACAAATCCTTTCCCTTCTTTAGCATTTCTTTGGGATATAAGCCCAGTAGTAGCACTGCTGGATCAAAGGGTATGCACATTTTGATAACTTTTTGGGCATAGTTCCAGATCGCTCTCGAGAATGCTTGGATTCATTCACAACTCCACCAACAATGCATCAGTGTCCTAGTTTTCCCACATCCCCTCCAACATTCATCATTATTTTTTCCTGTCATCTTAGCCAATCTGACAAGTGTGTAGTGGTATCTCAGAGTTGTGTTAATTAGCATTTCTTTGATCAATAGTGATTTGGAACATTCTTTCATATGAGTGGAAATAGTTTCAATTTCATCATCTGAAAATTGTCTGTTCATATCCTTTGACCATTTATCAATTGGAGAATGGCTTGATTTCTTATAAATTAGAGTCAATTCTCTCTATATATTGGAAATGAGGCCTTTATCAGAACCTTTAACTGTAAAGATGTTTTAACTGTAAAAATGTTTTCCCAGTTTGTTGCTTCCTTTCTAATTTCACAACTCTGAACTTTTGTTACTCCCATTTTAAAGAAGAGGAAACTGAGGCAGATAAATTAAGTGACTTGCCCAGGATCACACAACTAGTAAGTGTAAGTTACTTAAAATCACACAGTTAATAAATGATGCCAGTCCTTTATAATGATTGAGGGGCCAGGGCCAGGATCTCAGAGCACAAATCAGATTGAAAGTCTCAGCATATCTTCTATATGTCCCTCTTTACTGTAGTGGAATGATGTAAAAGAAATGGCAAGGATCATGGGTTTATTTTGGTTCCTGTGGAATCAATTACAAGATATTTACTGCCTGATAATGTTTTTTCTACCCTCTAATACCTTGTTTATGGAGAGAAACAAGCTAATGCTGTTCTCCATCTCTACAGGAATCTATAGATTAGAATCACTAACTATTTAGTTAGATTTAGTTAGAGATTTTTTCCTATCCAGTGACTAGAAAATTCTTACCTCCTCCTCACCATACACTTGTGATATAAAGTAATTGTCTGCTGAGGTGAAAATCTTTTTTTTTTTAACAAAAGTATTTTCTGTCTTCCAATTACATGTAAATTTAGTTTTCCTCATTTATTTTTGTAAGATTTTGAATTCCTTTTTTTTTTTTGTCCTTCCCTTCTTACCTTCTGCTTCCTCAAGATAGCAAGCAATCTGATATAGGTTATGCATGTACAATCAATCATTTTAAACATTTTCACATTAGTTATATTGTGAAAGAAAAATCAGAACAAAAAGAAAAAATATATATGAAAAGTAGAGGAAGGTGAAAATAGTGAGCTCTGATCTGTATTCAGTCTGAATGGGGTTGGGGATGGGGATGACATTTTCCATTCCAAGTCTACTGGAGTTGTCTTGGATCATTGTATTGCTGAAAAGAGCTAAGTCTTATCATAGTTGATCATCACACAATCTTTCTGGTACTGTGTACAGTGTTCTCTTGGTTCTGCTCACTTCACTCAGCATCAATTCATACAAGTCTTTCCAGGCTTTTCTGAAACCAGGCTATTTGTCATTTCTTTCTTTTTTTAAAAATTTTTTATTATAGCTTTTTATTGACAGAACATATGCATGGGCAATTTTTCTACATTGTCCCTTGCACTCACTTCTGTTCCAACTTTTCCCTTCCCTGCCTCCACCCTCTCCCCTAGATGGCAGACAGTCTTATACATGTTAAATATGTTAAAGTATATCTTACATACAATATATATGTACAGATCTGTACAGTTCTCTTATTACACAAGAAAAATCAGATTCAGAAGGTAAAAATAACCTAGGAAGAAAAATAAAAATGCAAGTAGTCTGTATTCATTTCCCAATGTTCCTTCTCTGGATGTAGCTGATTCTGTCCGTCATTGATCAATTGGAACTGAATTGGATCTTCTCATTGTGGAAGATATCCACTTCCATCAGAATATATCTTCATACGGTATTGTTGTTGAAGTGTATAATGATCTCCTGGTTCTGCTCATTTCACTCATCATCAGTTCATGTAGGTCTCTCCAGGCCTCTCTGAAATCATCCTGCTGGTCATTTCTTATAGAACAATAATATTCCATAACATATACCACAATTTACCCAACCATTCTCCAATTGATGGGCATCCATTCAACTTCCAGTTTCTAGCTACTAAAAAAAGGGCTGCCACAAACATTTTTGCACATACAGGTCCCTTTCCCCTCTTTAGTATTTGTTTGGGATATAAGCCCAGTAGTAGCACTGCTGGATCAAAGGGTATGCACATTTTGATAGCTTTTTGAGCATAGTTCCAAATTGTTCTCCAGAATCCAGGTTAGATCCATTCACAACTCCATCAACAATGCATCAATGTCCCAGTTTTTCCGAATCTCCTCCAACATTCATCATTATCTTTTCCTGTCATCTTAGCCAATCTCACAGGTATGTAGTGATATCTCAGAGTTGTCTTAATTTGCATTTCTCTGTTCAATAGTGATTTGGAACACTCTTTCATAAGAGTAGAAATAGTTTCAATTTTATCATCTCAAAATTGTCTATTTATATCCTTTGAACATTTATCAATTGGAGAATTGTTTGATTTCTTATAAAGTCAATTCTCTATATATTTTAGAAATGAGGCCTTTATCAAAACTTTTAACTGTAAAAATGTTTTCCCAGTTTATTGCTTCCCTTCTAATCTTGTCTGCATTAGTTTTGTTTGTACAAAAGCTTTTAACTTGATATAATCAAAATTTTCTATTTTGTGATCAGTAATGATCTCTAATTCTTCTTTGGTCACAAATTCCTTCCTCCTCCACAAATCTGAGAGGTAAACTATTCTATGTTCTTCTAATTTATTTATAATCTTGTTCTTTATGTCTAAATCATGAACCCATTTTGATCTTCTCTTGGTGTACAGTATTAAGTGTGGGCCCATGCCTAGTTTCTGCCATATTAATTTCCAGTTTTCCCAGCAGTTTTTGTCAAATAGTGAATTCTTATCCCAAACGTTGGGATCGTTAGGTTTGTCCAACACTAGATTGCTATAGTTATTGACTATTTTATCCTGTGAACCTAACTTATTCCACTGATCAACTAGTCTATTTCTTAGCCAATACCAAATGGTTTTGGTAACCCCTGCTTTGTAATACAGTTTTAGATCAGGTACAGCTAGGCCACTTTCATTTGATTTTTTTTCATTAGTTCCCTTGAAATTCTTGACCTTTTTATTTCCACTCATATGAAAGTGTTCCAAATCACTACTGATCAGAGAAATGCAAATTAAGACAACTCTGAGATACCACTACACACCTGTCAGATTGGCTAAAATGACAGGAACAAATAATGATGAATGTTGGAGGGGATGTGGGAAAACTGGGACACTGATACATTGTTGGTGGAGTTGTGAAAGAATCCAGCCATTCTGGAGAGCAATTTGGAACTATACCCCAAAAGTTATCAAACTGTGCATACCCTTTGACCCAGCATTGCTGTTATTGGGATTATATCCCAAAGAAATACTAAAGAGTGGAAAGGGACCTGTATGTGCCAAAATGTTTGTGGCAGCTCTTTTTGTTGTAGCTAGAAACTGGAAGTTGAATGGATGTCCATCAATTGGAGAATGGTTGGGTAAATTGTGGTATATGAAGGTTATGGAATATTATTGCTCTGTAAGAAATGACCAGCAGGAGGAATACAGAGAGGCTTGGAGAGACTTAAATCAACTGTTGCTGAGTGAAATGAGCAGAACCAGAAGATCACTATACACTTCAACAACAATACTGTATGAGGATGTATTCTGATGGAAGTGGAAATCTTCAACATAAAGAAGATCCAACTCACTTCCAGTTGATCAATGATGGACAGAAATAACTATACCCAGAGAAGGAACACTGGGAAGCGAATGTAAATTGTTAGCACTACTGTCTATCTACCCAGGTTACTTATACCTTCGGAAGCTAATAATTAATGTGCAACAAGAAAATGGTATTTACACACATATATTGTATCTAGGTTATACTGTAACACATGTAAAATGGATGGGATTGCCTGTCATCGGGGGGAGGGAGTGGAGGGAGGGAGGGGATAATTTGGAAAAATGAATAAAAAAAAAAAAAAAGAAATTCTTGACCTTTTGTTCTTCTATATGAATTTTGTTGTTATTTTTTCTAGGTCATTAAAATAGTTTCTTGGAAGTCTGACTGGTATAGCACTAAATAAATAGATTAGTTTAGGTAGTGTTGTCATCTTTATTATATTCGATTGGCCTATCTAAGCTGCTTGTCATTTCTTATAGAACAATAAGTATTCTATTACATTCATATACTACAACTTACTCAGCCATTGTCCAACTGATGGGCATCCACTCAATTTCCAATTCCTTGATACCACAAAAAGAGCTGCTACAAACATTTTTGCAAATGTGGGTCTTTTCCCCTCTTTTATGATCTCTTTGGCATATGGACCCAGTAGGGGAACTGCTGGATCAAAGAGTATGCATAGTTTTATAGCCCTTCAGGCACAGTTCTAAATTGCTGTCCAGAATGTTTGGATCATTTCACAACTCCACCAACAATGCTTTAGTGTTCCATTTTCCCCAACATTTATCATTATCTTTTCCTGTCATCTTAGCCAATCTGATAGGTGTGAAGTGTATGAGGTAAAAATCTCACATGCTACCAATGCCTGTTTTCTCAGGTCCATCTAATTCTTTCCAGTCTCTCCCAATTCTTTTATCTTCTGCTATCCTATTGTATCTTCTGGTACTTCTATGATGAACAAATTCTCTTTCATCTTAAACCTAGACCTCTTCTTACATTCTTTCCAACTTTCTGTACTCAAAAAAACCTAATCACCTCCAGGAGATGCTACATGCATATCAATCTTCCTCAATGCTGAATGCTCTTCTCATCCCTACTGCTTACTCTAAATCCACTGAGCCAAGAAAAGTATGTCATACTCCTTGCTCCTCACTCTAAATAGTATCTCTGCTTCTATGAAGGCAATTGGGATTAAGTGACTTGCCTTCCTACCATGTAAAAAGTGTTAAGCGTTTGAGGTTGCATTTGAACTCAGGTCCTCCTGACTCTATCCTAGGTTTGATGCTCTATCCACTGCACCATCTAGCACCCCCATCCAGCACCACAATTCAAAAGTGTCAGTTTTGCAGTACTCAACTATTCTTTGGACCCTCTCCTCTTTAGAAGTTGACCCCATCTCTGTTAGTGATGGTAAGGCCTTTCTTTTGTATATTTTGCCATTTTCTCTTAATCTCTCCAGTTTCTTTTAAGTTCCTAACATTTTTGTGCCTTGTCAGCCCATTTTCACACGAAACTTTCCCTTGATAGTTCTAATTTTCTTGAAAAGATCTCTTTTTTATTCTAAACATCAAAAATATCAAGATCTTGGCAACTGGTCTGATCACTTCTTGATAAGTAGAGGGAGAAGAAATGGAATCAGTGTCAGATTTTATATTCTTGGGCTCAAAGATCACAGAAGATGGTGACTGCTTAAAAGATTCTTGCTCCTTGGAAGAAAAGCTGTGATAAATCTGTACAGCATGAAAAAAGCAAAGACATTACCTTGCCAACAAAAGTCCATATAGTCAAAGCTATGGTTTTGCCATAGCTTTGTACATAGCAATGTATGACATCAAGAGTTGTATTATAAGGATAGTTGAGTGCTACACTTTTGAATTGTAGTGCTGGATGGGGGTGTTAGATGGCACAGTGGATAGAGCACCAGTCCTGGGTCAGGAGGACCTCAGACACTTAACACTTCCTACCTGGGTAGGAAGGCAAGTTACTTCACCCCAATTGCCTTGCATTAAAAAAAAAAAAAGAAATGCTACTGGAGAAGACTTTAGAAAGTCTCTTTTACAGACAGATCTATATTGAAGCAAAAGCTTTGGTCACAAGATAAAAAGACAAGATTCACTGGAAAAGACCCCATAAAAATAAAAGAAGGAATATGGGATAGTAGAGGATGAGTTATATATAGAATAGTAGAGGGTGAGTTATAAATAGTATCATGGAAACAATGAACATGAAATAGTGGAAGGACCAGTCAAAACTGAACAATTGATACCAAAGGAGAGTCAGGAATTATATGAGCAAAATTACAAAACACTTGCCACAAAAATAAAGTCAGATTTAAATCATTGGAAAGACATTCAATGTTCTTGGATAGGCCGAGCGAATATAATAAAGATGACAATACTCCCCAAACTAATCTATTTATTTAGTGCTATACCAATCAGACTCCCAAGAAACTATCTTAATGACCTAGAAAAAATAACAACAAAATTCATATGGAAGAATAAAAGGTCGAGAATTGCAAGGGAACTAATGAAAAAAAAGTCAGAGGAAGGTGGTCTAAGTGTACCTGATTTAAAGCTATATTATAAAGCAACAGTCACCAAAACCATTTGGTACTGGCTAAGAAATAGAATAGTTGATCAGTGGAATAGGTTAGGTGCACAGGACAAGATAGTGAATAAAAATAGCAATCTAATCTTTGACAAACCCAAAGATCCCAAATTTTGGGATAAGAATTCATTATTTGACAAAAACTGCTGGGAAAACTGGAAATCAGTATGGCAAAAACTAGGCATGGACCCACATTTAACACCACATACTAAGATTAGATCAAAATGGGTCCAAGATTTAGGCATAAAGAACGAAATCATAAATAAATTGGAGGAACATGGGATGGTTTACCTCTCAGACTTGTGGAGGAGGAAGGAGTTTGTGTCCAAGGGAGAACTAGAGACCATTATTGATCACAAAATAGAACATTTTGATTACACCAAATTAAAAAGTTTCTGCACAAACAAAACTAATGCAAACAAGATTAGAAGGGAAGTAACAAATTGGGAAAAAATTTTTACAGTTAAAGGTTCTGATAAAGGCCTCATCTCCAAAATATACAGAGAATTGACTTTAATTTATAAGAAATCAAGCCATTCTCCAATTGATAAATGGTCAAAGGATATGAACAGACAATTTTCAGATGATGAAATTAAAACTATTTCCACTCATATGAAAGAGTGTTCCAAATCACTATTGATCAGAGAAATGCAAATTAAGACAACTCTGAGGTATCATTACACACCTGTCAGATTGGCTAAGATGACAGGAACAAATAACGATGAATGTTGGAGGGGCTGTGGGAAAACTGGGACACTGATGCATTGTTGGTGGAGTTGTGAAAGAATCCAACCATTCTGGAGAGCAATCTGGAATTATGCCCAAAAAGTTATCAAAATGTGCATACCCTTTGACCCAGCCATACTACTACTGGGCTTATACCCCAAGGAACTACTAGAGAAGGGAAAGGGTCCTGTATGTGCCAAAATGTTTGTGGCAGCCCTTTTCATAGTGGCTAGAAGCTGGAAGATGAATGGATGTCCATCAATTGGAGAATGGTTGGGTAAACTATGGTATATGAATGTTATGGAATATTATTGTTCTATAAGAAATGACCAACAGGAGAAATACAGAGAGGCTTGGAGAGACTTACATCAACTGATGCTGAGTGAAACGAGCAGAACCAGAAGATCATTATACACTTCAACAATGATACTGTACGAGGATGTATGCTGATGGAAGTGGATTTCTTCAACATAGAGAAGAGCTAATCCAATTCCAATTGATTAATGATGGACAGAACCAGCTACATCCAGAAAAGGAACACTGGGAAATGAATGTAAACTGTTATTTTTACCTTCTGAATCCAATTCTTCCTGTGCAACAAAAAAATTCGGTTCTACACACATATATTGTATCTAAATTATACTGTAATATATTTAACATATATAAGACTGCTTGCCATCTGGGGGAGGGGGTTGGGGGAGGAAGGGAAAAAATCTGAATAGAAGTAAGTGCAAGGGATAATGTGGTAAAAAATTACTCATGCATATGTACTGTTAAAAAATGTTATAATTATAAAATAAAATAAAATTAAAAAAAAAAAAACTGAACAATTGAAAAACAACCGTCTCTATTAGGGCAGCTAAATGGTACAACGGGTAGAGTGCTGGACCTCGAATCAGGAATCCAAATCCAGCATCAGACACTTACTAGATTGTGTGACCTTGAGCAAATCATTAGCCCTATTTGTCTCTGAAAAAAGAAATGGTAAACCATTCCTGTATCTTTGCCATGAAAACCCCAAATGGAGTCACAAAGAATTGGGAATGATTGAACAATAGCAATCACCCTATTCAGATCCTGTCATCCACTGGATTCCAGAGTACTATTCTCCTTTTCCAAGAATTTGTGATTGTAACTGAGACAGTGTTCTTCATTCCAATCTCTGCCCTAATACTTAGAAATTTCAACGTAGATTTTTATGTCTTCTCAAATATCCTAACTTCTCAGTACATCAGCTTCAACATCTTCAAAACCAAAAAAGACATGTTGTCTTTATTCCATATCAATAACCTACAGGGATAGTCATACCTTGGATCTCATTGATATGTTACCTCCATGATTCTGAAACTGAAGTTTCTCTCTGATCATAGCTTTCTGTCTCTCCATCTCTCCCTCTATTGTACTTCTCCTAAAACTATTGAGAGAAATAAACTTTACAACCATAGTCTTGACCCTATAACTGACCAGTAGAATCTCACACTGCCCCTTGTTCCCTTTACCTGTCCCTACCCATACAGTACCCCTAATCTTGGGTATCTCCACAATCTTTCTTTGCTTTTACTCACATCCTGCTTTATGCCACTGGAGGGAGTTACTTAACCATGCTAACTGTGTCTTCCTCTTTGCCAAAGCCAACCCCTATATGTATGCCCTTGATCCCCTCCCCCTTTTTTCTCCTCTGGCAAAAAAAAAAGCTTCCTCCTTTGCTCATGAATCTTCTCTTCTATTTTCAGTTTCTACTCAGCTACTGGATTCTATACTGTTTCCTACACACTTGGCCAGGACTCCCTCTATCTTAAAAAAACAAAAAACAAAAACAAAAACAAAACCTTCCTTTATCTTGCCATCCTGTCAAGTTATTTCTTTTCTCTTTCTTTCAAACAAAGTCCTAGAAAAAGCTTTCTCTCTAACTCTAGCTTACTCTAGGGACTCTTAGCCCCTTGCCACCTGACTTCTAACTTCATCACTCAACTGAAATGATTCTTTCCAAAGTCATCAGTGAGCTCTTACTCACCAAGTTGGATGGATTTTATTCTATTTGACCTCTCTACAGTTTTTTGTCTTCTCAAACAATCCTTCCCAGAATCTTCAAGATATTTCTTTTTTCAGCTTCTATTGTCTAAAAACCATTCCCTCTCAGACTCTGGAAAATCATTAAGTCCCCCCAACTATGAATAGTTCTCGGAGTTTTGTCCTAGGTCTTTTCTCTCCTCTCTCAAGTTTCTTTTCTTTAATTTCACTCATTCCCATGGGTTTAATTATCATCTATCTGCAGATAACTCTCACATCTATAAATACAGCTTTAATCTGCTGAATTCTAGTTTCACTTTGCCAAACATTCATCAGACATCTCCACCTGGATGTCCCATTAATATCTCAAGGTCAACATGTCCAAAACAGAATTAATTTTCTTCCCCCTAATAAACCTATATCATAATTCTTCTAGTCACTAAATTTTAAAAACCTTGTAATTATCCCAGATGCTTCCTCTCCTTTATACTCCCTCTCCAATCAGTTGCCAACTCCTGTACATTTTACCTCCATAGCATCTCTTGCATCCATCTCTCTCTACTCTCCATCACTCTAGTTCATCATTTCTCCATGTCTTTTTATAATTGCTCCCTAATTGATTTGTCTGTCTCCAATCTCTCCCCTCTCACATACTATCATAATAATTTTCATAAGCCATAGACCTAACTATGTTACTTCCTTTAAAAATTATCTAGGGATCCTTATTCCTCTTAAGATAAAATACTACCTTCTCAGCCTGTTATCTAAAGCTTTTCCCATCTGGTACAGACTGCCTTTTCAGATTTATTTTATGCATTGCACATTCCAGTCAAATAGACCTAATAGTTATTCCCTGAAGTTAACATTCCATCACTTATTTCTAGGCCTTGACACAAGCTGTCCTCAATTCCTGGTATGTGTTCCTTCCTCATCTCTACTTCTTAGCATCTTTATCATATTTTCTCTTATGCAAAACCTTAGCTGACCTCCCAGTTGCCATTGTTCTTCCCTCCCCCTCAAATTACTTCTTATTTACTCATCTGTTTGTGTGTATGGTGTATTTCCCTAGCCGCACCTAAATTCCTTGAGAACCGGAGACTTTTTGTCTTTTTATTTTGAATACCTATCATGGTAACTTGCACGGGGTTGCATTTAATAATTTATTTGCTGATACCCCAAGTGATCAGGGCAATTCCCAGAATGACAGCCCTATTATATATGTAGAAAGATAGGATTCTTGATTGACTCAGAGCTACATGAGAGAAGGCAAATTTTGGACTGGCTAGTAGGAATACTGGGTAGTCACAGACATGAGGGCAAAGTCAGCCCTCCCCAACATGTATCTTGATTTCCAGCACTTACATCCCCAGAAACTGCTAATAGACTTTTCTGGTGAGATCATTCTTTCCTTGGCTGAACTGAGATTTTGTCTCATTCCTGGTATTGCTCTTGTGTATTCTATTGTCTTCCCTAATCTATATAAACTGCACTAATTTTTGTTTCACCACTTATTTAGATAAATGTTATTTGCTAGCTATCCCTGATTATCTTTTGTATAACCAGTATTTCGTAGGAGAGAGCTAAACTGGCTTTTACCTGAGAAAAGACTGCATTATGGGGAGCTACTGATTCAAAGTCAATGATCCTAGGGGCTTCCATGTTGAACCTTCATTAGAATTTCCTCAAAGTTTAGAGAAGTCACCAGGTTCAGGCTGAACAATTGATATTTGACCCACTTGATTTCCCTTCTCCTAAAATACTTCACAAACTGGTACCTAAAATGACTCTAGGATAAGGTCCCCAGAAGGGTTTCCTTACAGACTTGATTGGATTCTGATGGGGAAAGGATACTAATTAGTTCAATCTTCTCCCAGAATTATCTCCCCAAATATATCTATCCCTCAGGTCATTATTCTCTGGGAAATTGTACTCTGAGGCTTCAGCTGATTATCTCTTGGTAAATGATACACCTAGGTTGGTGGTGCAATAGGTAACATGCAGGACCCACATTCAGGAAGGATGAGTTCAAATTGGACTTCAGGTGCTTTTTAGCTGAATGACCACAGCCTAGTTAACCTGTCTTATTTTTCTTATCTTTAAAATGGAGATAATAATAGGACCTATTCCCCAGGATTGTTGTGAGATTGAAATGAGGCATTTGTAATGTGCTTTGCAACTTTAAAGCAAAAGATAAATGTTGGATATTTTTATTAGCCAGTAGTTTAAATAAAACATAAGTGTTTTTCAAAATATAATTCATTGGATAGGTACTTGCTATACTATGTGTGTGTGTGTGTGTGTGTGTATGTACATAATTTTCACATATTATAGGCTTGTCAAGGAAAATTTTAGAATCTATTTTCATAAAAATATAAGGAAAAAACTTACTTGACACTAGAATTAGTTAGGAAGGCTGGTTCCTGAAGCCCAGGTTATGACATTGTAAATTGAATAAACATAGTGAATGTGTTGGAGAGGTTTAAATGACTTGGAAAGTCTCTTAAACTATTTCAATCTGTTTCCTCATTTTAAGAAGAAAGTTTGGACAATTCTAAATTTTTTCTGATTCCATAATTCCTTTTAAATTTTAGTTTGCCTTTAGGATCCTTAGAAAAGTACTCATACATGCTAGTTTTAAATGCTTAATCAGATTTTTTTAATGATTAAAAATGTTTCAACAACATAAAGTATTATGAAATAAAAAAAGCAAAAAAAAGATAATATCCAAAACCATATGCTGCCTGTTCAATGTATATAACATGTAAACAGATTATTCAACAGAGAAACCCAGAAAAAAATCACTTTCTTTTCTTAAAATCAAGATTGTGACAAGCAACCCAGGAGACAGGAATCACTGCAGTGACAAGGTCCTTTACTCCAAGAAAAGAATCTGGTTAAACTACATTTCTGAGTGGGATGAAACCAAATGATGGATCATTGTTCTCCTAGTACAAAGATTGCTGTGACTTTAAGCTCTGTGTCTAATGCAGATAACAGCCACATAGTACATTGAGTTTCTGAGGAATCTAGCAGCCCAAGGCAGTCAATTGCCAATTTTAGAAAAAAGGAGAGAAGTGGGACTATAGGGGGAGACCAAGAAATTGGAAAAGCAGAAAAGGCCAGATGTGACTGGGGAAGTTCACTTGGGGCTTTCCAAAGAAGGGAAGACAAAGAAGGCGCTCCCTCTCATGAGAATTACTTTGGAAAAGAGCTGGCAGGGTTCCTGACTTGAGACTGAATAAAGTGGTCAGGGGAAAAAAAAAAAAAAAAAAAAAAAAAAAAGCAGATGTTTATCTTTTAGCCAGCAGCATACAGTCAAGGGAAAAGGATTCTGTAAGCCTACAAATTGGGATCAAGCTCCTGAGATGAAGGCCTCCAAGTTTAGATCAGGAAAATTATTCCATGTTAGAGCAGACAAGAACAGAGAAGCTTGGGGTCCCTCAAGTATTTTGCTCTTCAGACTCTTATAAGAGCCATTCAGAATCGGTTTTTTCCTAGGTTTTCAGAAATTGCTTTAAGAAATGAAGTCCATGAACTTTATCATATCCTACTTCATTCCCAACTTTAGTTTTTATTTTAGTTAATATACTAAAAATTAGTCAAATAATAATTAAGTATCACTGCCACTCTATGTCAGTCTCTATACTAAGCGTTGAGGATACAAAAAAAAGGCAAAAGTCAGTCCCTGTTCTCAAGAAATTTACAATTTAATAGGGGAGACAACAAGCAAATGTGAACAATTATATTCAGGATAAATAGAAAATAATTAACAGAGAGAAGGCACTAAAATTAAAATGGATTCGGGAAGATTTTCTTAGAAAATGGGATTTTTAGCTGACACTTGAAGGTAGGCAGTAGTCAGAAGAGGAGAAAGAGCATTCTAGGCATGGGGGACAGACAGAGAAAATGCCTGGAGCAGAGAGGGAGATGGAGCAGAGAGAGTGTCTTTTTCATGGTACAATCAGGAGATCAGTGCCACTGGATCAAGGAATATGAGGCAGGAGGGAAAGTATAAGAAGTCTGGAAAAGTTAGGGTGGGAGTAGGTTATAAAGGGATCGAATGCCAAATAGAGCACTTTATTTTTGAACCTAGAAAGAGGGAGTCATTAGCTTACTGTAGGGCAGTTGACATAGTCAGATCTGCACCTTAGGAAAATCACTTTGGTAGCTGAATGAAGGCTCAAATTGGATAAAGAGAAGTGTAATACATAAAGATTCACTAGCAGACTATTTCAATAATCCAGGCATAAGAGAGTGAGTATATCAGGGTGTAGCATATGAGTAGCAATATCAGGGTGATGGTGCCCAGTCTTAATTTAATTCAAAACTGTATGTGCATTCAGGACATATAGACTTGAATGTCTACATTTGTTTCAGTCCCTTTGCCCTGAATAATAATGTTTCTAAAACAGATACAAAGTCTACAACTGATTCTCTTTCCAAGATGATTGTATACTTTGTCTCTACAATGGCTGATAACTGAGACAAGTTGGTTTCTCCTTGTTTCCTCCCAACTTTCCCATACCACCTCCTTCTCTTATTCAGTTGGACTCTATCCAGGAAATACAAATTCTAATATCAAACATCTAACCCACAGAGGGCTCAGGAAGGTAAACCTTCTGGAGTTTGGAAAGAGGGAAGAAGCTTACCAGAATGATCTTTGGGTTAGTCACTCTTAGGTTTTTTGCTAAGAAAGAATTGTATGGAATCACAGACTCTTAGGATTTGAAAGGACCTTAGAAACAAATGCCAGGCATTCACCACCCAAAACTGTCCCTTAGGCTGATGACACATTAATGCCAGTACTTTGTATCAGAGAGTAAGAATGGCAAATGGAGATTATGAACAGAATACACTTCTATGGGGTTGTGAATAAAATCTATCTTAACATCATTTTAAAAATTTGTTTTACATGACATTTTGTATTTGCACAATTTTAATTTATAATTTGTTTAAAATACAGTTTGCTATAAATATAAAATCTACATTCTCTAATGTATCCCTCTCTCCCATCTTCAGTAACAAAGAATAAAGAAAAAAATGTCCAACAAAAACCAAAACATTGAGATATTCTGGCATAATATACATTGTTTTACAGCCACAGTCCCCCTACTTCTTGAAAAAAAGAAGTTAGGGAGGTACTAACTCATAACTCTTTTTGGGGGGCCAGAGATTATTATAATTTCATGGCCTTACTTTTGTCTTGTTTTCTTCCCATTTTCCATTTTGGTCACTATATATGCTGTTTTCTTGACTTTGCTTGCTTCATTTTGCATTTATTTTCTCATTCTCCTATGCTTCCCTGCATTCAGCATATTTGTCTCTTACAACAAGCTTGGTAATATTCTCTTACAAGCATATATTCAAACTGGTTTGGCTATTTCACATATTACCTACTTAGCCCCCTAGATCTTTGCTCCTGTAAAGTGTTGTTCTAAATATTTTGGTATACAAGAGGCCTTTTTTGTCATTGACCTTTTTGTGGTATGTGAAAAGGATCAGAATATGGACATTTTAGTCACTGTTTTAGCATAATTGCAAATTGTCTTCCAGAAAAGTTGTACCAATTCATAGCTTCAAAAGATCAGTGCTTTGCCTATCTTTCTATACCTTTTTCAACACTGTTCCCAACACTGCTAATTTGTAGTATGTGAAGTTAAACCTTAGTGTTAAGATGATTTGCATTTCTCTTATTATTAGTGATTTGGAACATTCTTTCATATGGTTGGTAATAGTTTGCAACTCTTTAGAGAATTTGCTCACATCCTTTGACTACTTATCTCTTGAGGCTTTTAGTTGTATGTTTTTGTTGGTTGCCTATATAAGGTACTCCAAAAATCTTAATGCAGTTTTAAGATATTAAAGGTTATTTAACAGTTTAACAGTTTGATCTATTAAAGCTTAAAACGGTACTAAAACTTTTGGGACACCTTGTATTATCTTATATTCTACATTATCTGATTTAAAATATCTAGTGCAATTTTTTTTTTAATTTGAGTAGTTACCTTCATTATTATTGAGAATCTGTCTCTGAATTTCACTTATGCCATCTCTGCAGGTTCCATTTATATCTTCCTGTGATGGCCAGATGGTTCCATCTCCATTAGGAAACGTCTGCCACCTTTCTTGTCACCTGGTGGCAAAGCCTTAATGGTGGCATAAAACAATTAATTTGGAACTCAAAAAACTTAATTAAGAATGACCTCAAAACTGAAAATAATAGCATGACAGGTAATGTCTTAGATATGGTGGGATTCATTGAATCAGGAATGGAAAATTACTGATCCAAGGAAAGGGGAATAAGGAAAGAAACCGGTAATTTGTACTTCAAAAGAGGGAAATGTGACTGAGGAATATTTAAATGAAAGTCACATCCAATCCCCCTCACTGGGAAGGAACAGAAAAGTGAATGGTGGTATCTTTAATGATGATCTAAGACAGGAGTCAAGAAATCTGCCAAGGAGGCCAATCTGTAACCTACACATAGAAGGGCTAATTACCATCAAGACTGTCTGTCTATCCCAGATGTGACTAAATGTTGGCAAGTGAAGGGTCTTGTACCGGCAAGTAGACCCTGGGTTTTGGGTTATATACTGGCATAATGGACTAATATAATCAAAAAGCCCATTTCTGTTGTGGGAAGGATTGCCTAGAATAAATCTGAAGAGTGGAAATCTCCTTGATAGTCTCCATATTTGCAAAAAAAAAAAAAAAAAAAAAAAAGTGAAAAAGATAAGCATACAGAATGGGGCAGTAAAACTTAATCTCTATTAGTCAACAATGTGACCTGACAGCCAAAAACAAACCAAAAATCCTAAAATGCTGTTAGGTGGTATCTTGATGAAGTATAATGTACAGATTGGGGGGGGGGGGTGACTTTCAGGAGAAGCACAGTATCTAAGGCTCAGGAGATAGAAGGTCCAGGTGATCAGGTCATATCTGGAGAACTGTATTCTATTCTAGGCACTATATTTTAGGCATAGCATTGACAGGGTGCCACGTCCAGAGGCAAGCAGCCAGGAAAGCAAAGAAACTACTGTCCATTCCATGGGAGAGTTGGTTGAAGGCACTGAGAATACTGAGCTTGGAGGTGAGTCATGATCACTATCTTCATGCATCTAAAGAGATGTTAGGTAGAAAAGGGTAAGATTTGTTCTTTTTGACTTCAGAGAGTTGAACTAGAACAGCGATGGGAATTATACTGAGGCAGATTTTTTTTTTGACATTAGACTCTCTGTGGTGCCACTTGGGTTTTTTTGTTTTTGTTTCTTGGCAAAGCTACAGCCCATTTTGCAGATGAAGAAATTGAGACAGAGTTAAGCGACTTACCCAGGGTCATGCAGCTAATTAATATTTGAGGTCAGATTTGAATTCAGAAAGATGAAATGTTCCTAACCCAGGTCTGATACTCTATCGATTGGGGCACGTAATTGCCCATAGGCAGATTTCAGCTCAATATAAGGAAGGACTTCTAAATGATTAGGGCTGGCCAAAATCTAGGACATCAAGGATTCTCTTTCCTAAGAAATCTTCAGTTGGAAGTTGTATAACCACTTGTTGGAATATAGTAGAAAAGATTCTTTTTTAAATATGCAGCCTCTTTCCCAGCCTCCTTTCAGAAGTAGCTAGTTGGCACAGTGGATAAAAGACTAAGTCTAGAGTCAGAGAAACCTGAGTTCAAATCTTGTCTTAGACACTTACTAGCTGTGTGAACCTGGGTAAGCCAATTACCTCAGTTTCCTCATCTATAAAATGGGCTGTAAAAGGAAATGCCAAACCATTGGCAAAAAATGGGGATAATTATAGCACCTACTTTACAGGATTATTGTGAAGACCAAATAAGATAATACCATTAAAGTGCTGATCATAATACCTGGCATAAGTATTAATTTTTTTCTTATTTCCTTCTTTTCTCTAAGATTCTGTGAAATCCTGAGGGGAGGACTCCAATGAGATTTATGCTATGAAATACTAAATTATTTAACTTGTATCAAAGTGTTTATTATTCCAAAGCCTTTATCACTATTTGACCTTGACATTTTCCCTTCCCGTATAGAGAAGTAGAATCCCATGAAATTATTTTTGTTTTTGTCCCTGAGCTTAGGAGAGGCTGCTCCGAATTTTGGTTTTCAGAGTAGATAGATGTCTCCTAATTTCCATCAACAGAAGGCTGGATGCCTTTCCTCCAGGATAGATAATATGGCTCTTTTTCATAATATTTCTCCCTTAAGTGTTTCCATGACCACTGCCTTTCCTTTCCTTACTCCTCCATGTAAAGTCTTTACAGCAACATTGGAGTATATGCCATCCACCATCAGCTGTGTTTGTATGTCACCTGCCTCACTGTCACTCCCTGTTGGCTGTCCTGGACATTGGGATTTCAAAAACTCTGTGGGCTGGCTCCATTCAGTGATGTTGCCCTTCTCTTTCATATCCATTTCTAACAGATCTGTCTGGAAGATGTCCATGTCCATGTCTATAGTTAACCCCTCCAAAAGGTTGCTTCTTTCAGTCTCATTTGGGTCCTTGTCCAGCAATTCAGGTGGCCACTGAATAGAGCAGTTTTCCTACTACTTCTTCCTATTTCTTCCTGACCTCCTTCACAATGGGAATTTTGGAGATCTTGGCAGGGGTCTAAGTCCCATTGCAGAGAAGAATGAATGGTTTCTAAATTCCACATGGAAAGTGCAACATGAGCACATGTCTCTGCAGTCACCTCCTTCTTCCCAGGATGGAAGGCCCTTAGTTCAACTACTGCATCTATTCCTTGGAAAAGAACAAAAGGAAAAAGAAAGAAAGAAAGAAAGAAAGAAAGAAAGAAAGAAAGAAAGAAAGAAAGAAAGAAAGAAAGAAAGAAAGAAAGAAAGAAAGAAAGAAAGAAAGAAAGAAAGAAAGAAAGAAAGAAAGAAAGAAAGAAAGAAAGAAAGAAAGAAAGAAAGAAAGAAAGAAAGAAAGAAAGAAAGAAAGAAAGAAAGAAAGAAAGAAAGAAAGAAAGAAAGAAAGAAAGAAAAAAGGAAAAAATAAAAAGAATAAAATTAGTTTAGCATTGCTCCTTCCCTTCTGAATACTCTTCAGTCTAATGTCATTTTCCTCACTTCTTGTTATTTACATTTCCTCTTGTCGACTGTTCACTTCAAAGCAGATTTCAGGCTCATAAATAGCCAGTCTCTGCATAACAAAGATACATGAAACTATGCCAGCTTTGAAGCTATAAAGAAATTCATAAGTATTTCGTTCAAACAACCACCATTGGAGATAAATAAAGCAAGTGTTGGTGTCTTACAGGCAGTTAGGTGGCACAGAGGACAGAGCACTATCCATCAGGAAGACCTGAATTAAAATCCTATCTCAGTTATATACCAGCTGTATAATCCTGGGCAAGTCACATAGCTTTCTAAACTTCAGTTTCCTTATCTGTAAAATGGAGGTAATAACAACATCTATTTCTGTATTTTCTGGATCAAATGAAACAGAAAATATTAAAAAGCACTAACCTTAAAGTACTAGATAAATGTTAACTATTATTATTTATCCCTCCTTGATAACCAAAGAATCCAAGGCTTACAGAAAAGTGCCTTGCTCAAAGTGAGCAACGGTGGTACTGGAAACTGGTCTCCAAGAGGCCAAAGTCAGCTTAGAGAAACTGTCTGTCTCACCAGAAGTGTTTGTGCCTCCGCCTCAAGGTCAACTGTGTTTGCCGTTAGGGAGCTGAGCGTCACTTGGGTTTGTGAGGGACATTTGATGTAGTCACAAAATATAATGACAGATAATGGCATGTACTCATCTTTTTGGGAAGAGTGAATACCTCACCCTGATGTTACTAAAGGGTGGTTGGCCATTGGATAAATGAACAGACAAAAAAAAAAAAAAAAAAACAATGGCCAAAAAGCTGGCCATATCTTTGAAACCTTTAAATAGCTAATCCTTAAAGACAGTTAGTATTTGAAGAAAGATGAAGAAAGAGTTGGAGAAAAATTGAGCTACTCACTTGAAGGAGGGAGAGGAAGTCATTTTTCTCCTATTTCATCAATCAGTCAATAAACATTTATTAAGTGCCAGATACCCTGCTAAGCACTAGGGATACAAAAAAAAAAAAAAAAAAAAAGGCAAAAGACAATCCCTGGCCTTAAAGAGCTTACAATCTAATGGGAGAGATACCATGCAAACACATATATACAAAGCAATCTATATACAGGATAAATAGGAAATAATTAACAGAAGGAAGTCATCAGAATTAAGAAGGATTATGGAAGGCTTCCAGTAAAAGATGAGATTTTAATTGGGACTTAAACGAAGTTGGTGGAGGTTTGTAGGTACAGTGGATGAGAAACAGCATTTCAAGCATAGGGATCAGCCGGAGAAAACACCAAGAGTGGAAAGATGGAGTTCTTGTTCGTGGAACAGCCAGGGGGGCCAGGATCACTAAATTGAAGAGAACATGTTAAGAATTTAGATGTAAGAAAGGCTGGAAATGTAGGTTATGAAGGGCTTTGAATACCAAATAGAGCATTTTGTATTTGATCCTGGAGCCAACAGGAAGCCACTGGAGTTTCTTGAGTTGGGTTATGGTCTGACCTGTACTTTAGGTAAATTGATTTGTTGGCTAAATGGAGGATGGATTGGAGTGGGGAAAGACTTGAGGCAGGCAGACCACAGAAGGCTTTTGCAATAATCCAAGTATGAAATAATGAAGGGCTAGAGCAGTAATGGCCATGTCAGAGGGGAGGAGAAATAGTGCAAAGGTAAAACAACAGACCTTGGCAACAGATTAATATGGGGCAAGGGGAGTAGAGGTAGTGAAGACTCCAGCATAACTTTTCAGTTGTGAGTTTGTGGGACTGAGAGGATAGGCTTTCCCTCTACAGTGACAAAGAAGGTTGATGGGGGAGGGTTTAGGAGGAAAGAGAATGATTTCCGTTTTGGATACTGTGAGTTTAAGATAAGATTGAAGGTTATCAGAGAGTTATGGGTAGGACGAATTGATATGAGAATCATCAGCATAAAGATGGCAATTAAAATCCATGGGAGCTGATGAGATCACCAAGTGAAGCAATGTAGAGGGAGAAGAGAATAGGACAACTCCCTACAGGATATTTAGTAGAATGTGTAATCTAGAGGAGGATCGGGCAAAAGAGAAAGAGAACTAGTGAATGGTCAAACAGCTAGAAGAACCAGGAGAGAGGAGTATCCCAAAAAAAACTAAAGAGAAGAAAGGATCAAGGAGACAGTGATAACAGAGTAAAAAGCTGCAGAGAGGCAAAGGAGAGTGAGGATTGAGAAAAAGCTATTGGGACTACTTGTCCTGGGAGAGAAATACCATCCAATATTTGCAGAATTGGCTACAGAGAATAAAAGGTGCAGATGAGGAAGCATAGACTGACTCTGCACAGAAAAGCACTTACTCAAATATAGAAGTAGCTTCAGGGAATGAGACCTCTTATACTAATAAGAGAAGCAGTTAGGGATTCAGAAAAGAACTACCTCTAATAATTAAATTAAACTGAAGAGAAGAGCAGAGTATAGAGCCCAACTGAGGTGCCTATCCAGTGGGGAGCTTTATGAGGATTCCCCTAGGGGGAGAAAGATCTTTGAGAGCCTATAGTACCAAATGTGCTAAAACTGTATCTTGTTCTGATTTCTCTGACCACCTCCTCCCTTTTAGTCAGTATAGTAAGTTTATTAAGTAGCAATGAGATTGCAAAGGGGACCTTGGAAGTCATGTACAAACTGTCCCAGAGATCAAAGGAGCATAATTTACAAATTGTATTATATATTAACCAAAATTCACATTCTGGTAATATGCACTGAGTCAGGGGAGGCCTTGTAGACATTGCTTTCAAGGTTTCTAGTTCTAAGATATGTAAATTCTGTACAAAATTCAGATCTCCACAACTCCAAATTGGCAGAACATCAAAAGGGGGAGATTAATTTTAAGATGATGACTTTGAATTTTTACTGATAACTTTGATATAATTTAGATATGCTAATGAACTAACCCCAAGGGGACATAGGTAGAAGTTGGTCTGTTCCTCTTTAAAAATCCATTAAAATAAGACCTTGAATTCCTGCCCCTGAACGCTTAAAGATTCATGGTACCTAGTGCAATTAGAGTTGTCTAATTCATGGTTACAGAAGTGATATTCTTTGCCTCTTCCCCATTCCATCCTCTTCCCCACGCTGCTTGATCTACTTCTCCATCCCATTTCCTTTTCTCATACTACCATCTTCATCTGTATCCCTCCCCACTTTTTGCCATTTGTCTCAATATTTTCTGTGCTCTTAGTATTGTCTCAGTATTTTCTCACACCTTTTGTGGTTATTAAAGCATGATTGCCATCCCATTCCTTGATGCCAATCATGGTCTTTCCCCAATAAGTATCCAAAGAACCAGTTCATGTCATAATTTGAAAAATTAACAGTTCACTATAGAAGTGAATAATTTTGGCAATATGTAGTCCCTACCCATGTATATCATTACTATTATACTAAGTACAACTTTTATCAAGGACACTATGTTTTATGGTAAAGTGTATCTCAGGTTTCTGGGGAGAATGTTCTATAATTTACCTTGCCATCTTAGTGAATACTTTTCCTTTGAGCAAATTATGTCTTTTGGATGATTGTTCATGGAAAAGAAACACTAAGGGGCTAATGAACTAGTTTTAGAAATGTTTACGTCTAGGAATTTCACAATAGCAGTCTCCTATGTAGGGACTCAAACTTTCAGTGACAGGTGAGGGAGTGGACAAGGGGGAGAGTCTTATACTTTTAACTCCAGTCCCTGTCTCCATCATTCTGTAATTCACAGATATGTGCCAGTCTTCTTAGATTTGGAATCACTTTTTGTTGATTTGTTTATTTTGACAACAGCCAAATTTTCTTCTTCCTCATAACCACAGTAACATTTAGAAATATCAAGTACAGTGGGGAGAGGAGAGAGAAGAAAGGAAGAAAAACTTTTATAGTGGGTACTCTGTGCCAGGCATTATACTAAGTGTTTCTTATAAATATTATCTCATTTGATCCTCACAACAATTCTGAGTAGCAAATGCTCTTATTTACCCTATTTTATAGTTAAGAAAACTTAGACAAATAGAGTTTAAGTGACCTGCCTGAGGTTATGTAACTAATAAGTATTTGAGGGCAGATTTGAACTCAGATCTTCCAGATTTCAGTTCCAGCACTCTATGCTGTATCACCAGCTTCCCGAAGTAAAATGAAAGGAGTATTGGATGAGAATCAGGAGACCTGGTTCAATTCTAGCTCTGCAACTAGCTATGTGATCTTGGGCAAGTCCCCCTTTCTAGAATCTCAGGATCCTAGGATAGGAACTTCAAGATCATTCTATCCTCACATCTCATCTGCAACACCTGAAAAGGTCATTTAGCTCCCAAATAAAGAGGTAGAACCTGTTATCTCTTGAGGCAGTCTATTCCACTTTTAAAGAGCTCTAATTTTTAGGAAATATTTCCTCATAGGAAGTCTAAATCTTCCTTACTTTATAATTCACTCATTGTTCTTAATAATGTCACAGCATTCATCTTTAATTGTTTTATAACCATGGTACTTTCCACTTACTTAGTGGTAATCATTGTCTATTGTTTTCCTGGCTCTGCTCATTTCATTTTGCATCAGTTCATGTAAATCTTTCCATTCTTCTCTATATTCATCATATTCCTTGTTTTTTATAGACAGTGATAGTCAATTAGAACCATGTAAACATATATGATGATCAATTCTGATGGATGTGGTCCTCTTCAACAACGAGATGAACCAAATAGAGCAATAATGAACTGAACCAGTTACACCCAGCAACAGAACTCTGGGAGATGACTATGAACCACTACATAGAATTCCCATCCCTCTATTTTTGTCCGCCTGCATTTTTTATTTCCTTCACAGGCTAATTGTACATTATTTCATAGTCTGACTTTTTGTACAGCAAAATAACTGTTTGGACATGTATACATATATTGTATTTAACTTATACTTTAACATATTTAACATGTATTGGTCAACCTGCCATCTGGGGGAAGAGGTGGGGGGAAGGAGGGAAAAGGTTGGAACAAAAGGATTTGCAACTGTCAATGCTGAAAAATTACCTATCCATATATCTTGTAAATAAAAAAGCTGTAATAAAAAAGAACCGTGTAAACAACAATTTATTTAACCATTACCCAATCAAGGAGCATCTATTTTGCTTGCTAATCTATAATTGCTTGCTACTATAAAAGGGGCTGCTATAAATATTTTGATGCACATGGAACCTTTCTTTTGGTCAGTGGCCTCTTTGAGGTATATGTTTAGCAATGAAATCCCTGGGTCAAAGGATATGGACATTTTAGCCACCTATTTTAAATCATTCCAAGTTGTTTCCAGAAAGATTGTACCAAATCACAACTCTACCATCAATGCAATAATGTACCCCTGAAAAGAATTAGGGGGCACATTGAATGGCTGTCATTTGGAAGGGGTTTATCATTGTCCAACCTGAGGAAGCTGTCAATACTGCCTTTGACCTTCCTGGTACTATTGCTGAGACCTCACTAGATGTAGCTGGTACCAGATCTAACTATGCGCTTTCACAAAGGTCAGTTTCCAACAAACTGCCTTACATATATACCTTTCTCCTGTCCTGTTACCCTTTTACAACAATCAAACTAACTCTACCATTGCTTCTAGAAAAGACAAGAATCAACTGACCTCTCATTATCCAGGTAACTCTCCAGATCAAAATACCTTTCTCTAGCCATCACACCTCTAATGTGTCACCTTTCCCTTTTAAGTTTCTTGAAGGAAGGGACTATGGTGCAATTGTACTCATAGCCTCATCTTAGTAGAGTGCCTGGCACATTATAAGTGCATTATAAATGCTTTTTTCTTTCATCTGTTCATTCATTCATTTACTTTCTTGTCTAATTTTATTTTTTCAAAATCTCTAAGAACAAAGAGTCTTATGGCCACTCACTCCATGGTTTTATCAGATTAACAAAGGGTTTTACTGTGCTTAGGACCAAAGAGACTCTCTCTTACGTAAACTCATTGTTCTTGCCTAGACTTTCTGCCAGCAAGCAGAACATCTTGTCCACATACTCCTCAGAAAAATCTTTTATGCTCTTAGCTATACTTAATGTGTCTCTGACCCTTAGCTTTTTCCTCCAAAATGGACAATTCTAATTCTCCCACATTTTTTCCCAGAGATAAGGGTTTCCAAATGGTAAATCCTGCTGCTTCTCTATTCTGAATATTCTTCAACTTTTAATTGATACACTCTTTGGGGGGTGGGGGTGAGGGTAGGATGGGGGAGCACTCTTCTGGTTCTCAGTTTCTATGCCTTCTATTTTCAATGCCACCATGGTACTTCTGCCCCCTGAAGCTCATACTATTGCATTAATAGAATTTTCTTCTGCTTCTGAATCACCTTTACTAACTTTCCTGAAGTCCAGCTTTTAAAACTTCTCATTCCCTAGTCCAAAACCTATGGAGAGTTGACCATTGTCAACCACTTTAAGTATTCCAATCCTCTACTTGACCTATAGGACCTTCCCTGAAAACTGCACCCAATGACATCAATGTAAATGCAAAGAAAAACATTAAAAACAAATAGCCAAATCACAAACTAAAAGTTGTGAAACTAAAATGACTAAGCTTAACCCTGGAAATGTAGAAGATGATAAATATGGAACACTAAATAAACTTATTGACATTTAATGTGCTGATTCATTTCAATGGCTTCTTTTTCTTTTTTATTCTTTTACAAGGGATGGAATAGAGGAGAGGCAAGGGATTTTTTAGAGATGAAGGTAATATAAAAACAAGACATCAATACACTTTTTTAATCATAAGAGAGAATATAAATCTCTAGGAATCTGGCACTGATCCAAAACCCTTACAACTCCCTACCATGCACTCTCAGGGCATTCTGTCTTCTCCATCCTCCAGCACAAACCAGGTTCATTTTTGCCTCTGATTCAGGGTTATGTACCATTAGAACACAAAACCTTGAAGGTGTTTCATTCTTTGTATCCCCATCTTTGTGCTAGAACAATACCTAGTATGCAGTGAGTGCTTAGTCAATTAATTGACCTGAAGTATCCTTCCCCTTCTCATGCACCTAGCTAAATCTTACTTGGGCAGCAGGTGGTGCAGTGGATACAGCAGTGGGCTTGGAGGCAGGAAGACCTGAGTTCATATGCACCCACTCATTAGCTGTATGATTCTGAGTAGACTACTTAACCCTTTTTGCTTCTAGTTCATCTTCTGTAAAATAAGCTAGAGAAGGAAATGGCAAACCACTGTTGTATTTTTGCAAAAACAAAAAAACTCCAAAATGTGGTCAAAAGTGTCTGACTAACTGGGGAAAAACTGTCTGAACAATAACAAAGCCTTCCTCATCTTTGTAGGCCTTACCTTACCTCTTGCATGAAGCCCTCCTGAAATATTCTAACTCCTGATAATTTTTCCCTTTTCTAAACTCCTGGATTAAGTGCCAGACAACTCAGTCCTTAATTGTTCTCTATTGCAGAGAATTTTTCATCCTTCTGTTAGGATTCTCCCTTCCCTTCCTCAAACTCACCCCACACTCCTGTCTTTCCCCAAGAGTTAGCATGATAACTAGTGTTCAATAAGGGTTGGCTGATTCCTTACCTGGAGGACTTCTTCTCCCTCTTTAGTCATGTGCTTTTACCATCCCTCCAGTATCACAATGGTTTCTCTCATGATGAATAATATTTATTTAACTTTGACCTCGGTGATTTTCTGCTACATGAGATTGACCATCTTCATTATCACAAATGATCAGTCAAGATTTGTTCATCTTGTTCCACAACCTCCTTCATCTATAAACAGGGGACTAGACTTACTGAAGCCCAGGGCTTCCTTTCTGCTATGGTGGTCCCTCACCCCTCCCTTGCTGATTGTTGCCTGTATCACCAGACCAAAAGACTAAGCTTCCTACTTGGGGCAGACTAACACTAGCAAATATGGTATAGCCATACTTTGGGAGACTTAGGTTCCTTGATAGCCTGTCCTTGTCCAGTTTGAGTCTCTACTACCTCCATTTTTACAGTTCTTTATTCAGTCATAGAGAAAGCATGATGAGCTAAATAATCAGAGACACCAACTACATCAAAAGCAAAGGCTGTCCATTTTTGAGAGTAATTTGGAATTATGCCCAAAGGGATATAGAACTGTGTGTACCCTTTGATGCAGCAGTGTCATTACTGGGTCTGTATCCCAAAGAGATCATAAAAGGGAGAAAAGGGCCCACATGTGCAAAAACATTTATAGCAGCTTTTTTTGTGGTGGCAAGGAATTAAAAATTGAGTGGATGATCGATAATAAGTTATAGTATGGGAATGTAATGGAATATTGTTATTCTAATGATGATAAATGAACGAATGATTTCAGAAAAAAAGCCTGGAAAGACATGAATTGATGCTGTGTGAAGTGAGTGGAACTAGGAGAACAGTGTACAAAGTAACAGCAAGATTATGTGATGATCAATTATGGTAGACTTAGCTCTTTTCACCAATCAATACATCAATACAAGACAATTCCAATAGACTTGGGATGGAAAATGCCATCTGCATCCAGAAAGAGAACTATGGAGACTGAATGCAGATTGAAGCTTATAGTATTTTCACCCCTTTCTTTGTTTGCCTTTTCTTTCTTGTGCTTTTTCCCTTTTGTCCTAATTTTTCTTTCACAACATAACTAATATAGAATTACGTATAAAATGATTGTACATGTATAACCTATATCAGATTGCTTGTTGTCTTGAAGGTAGAGAGGAAAGGGAAAGCAGAAAAAAAATTTGGAACTCAAAATATTACAGAAATGAAGGTTGAAAGCTATCTTTACATGTAATTGGAAAAATAAAATGCTATTTAAGTTGTTTTTTTAATTTTCAAAAAATTAAATTTTTTTAAATTTTAAAAAGACTATGGCATCCCATATGGACCCACAATTTCTGAGCGAGCCCCAGTCATTACTTGGGAGTTCTTGTGTCATTAAGTATCTCATTATACACTTTATAAACCCATTCCCTTTTCCAATGTAGCAAAGAGTTATTATTACACTGCTACAGTTACCAAGTTCCCAAACACAGGTATACTCCTAAGGCAAACTTTAAGTGTTTGCTTAAATTCTTTCAAAATATTCCCATCAACCCTGACTGCTCCTTGACCTAAATAACCCCTCTATTGGTGAAGCTAATTCATACAGACTAATAATAAATGAACTTTCTATTTGTCAAAATCTATAGTGCCAAAGGCTCTACTGTCTTAGAAAAATGAGAATTAATGTTGTACCAGGCAGCCATGTGCCACAGTACATAGCACAGTGGGTCTAAAATCAAGAAGACAGGATCCAAACTCAGCCTCAGATACTTCCTGGCTGGACAAATCACTTAACCCTGTTGGTCTATGTTTTCTCATTAGTAAAATGATAGTTATTGTGAGAATCACGAGATTAATAAGTCTAAAGGACTTAGCACAGTAACTGGAAACACTATATAAATGTTAGCTATGATTATTACTCGGTGTCAAGTCCTCAGTTTCCCTAAAATCAAAGACTTAATCAGTCTCCCTTAAATAGAAAACATAATCAATAGGAACTCCAGCTCCTACCCTGGGACTGGTTCCTACAAGATCCACTACTCTCCATCCCTTTCTAACTCTAGTTCTAAGAATTATTGATCTTTTGCCCTCCATCTCCAAATATCATTCCCACTGATTTCCCTCCATAAAACACTCTTTTACTGGCTCCCTATCTATCATCTCCCTCAGTTAAAATGGAAGCTCCTTGATGGCATAGAACATCTTGCTTGCTTGTGTGTTAGCACAGTGTCTGGTGCAGCAAGCATTTAACAAATATTTTATTGTGGCTTTTTTTTCCATTAAGTCATTTATTCATTCATTTACTATACCATTCACACTCTATACCACTGGTTTGTAGTCCTGAGTGTGTAGTCTTATACTTCTCCCCACACAATGCTGACCCTTCTTCATTCACCTTTTGAGCAGGTGTAGGGAAATACTAACAACAGTCATCTCCCAAGTTTCCTGATCTTGGAACTGAGCATATAAAAAAATCTTCATTGAATTGTAGCACTCAGAACTGGGATCATCTTTCTCATGGATAACTGAGAGTTGACTTTGTATGGTGTGTCCTTAGAGGCTCTTCCCCGGTTTGCCAATAATCTCTATAACTGGTTCTGAAGTTGGTTCTACTTCCTTCCAAAACCAACCCTACTCTTCTCAACAATGTGGTGATTCAAGGTAATTCCAAACATTGTTTTTGGAAAGTTTGGTTTGGAAAGTGGCAATCACACCCAAAGAGAGAACTATGGATGCTAAATGTGGATCAAAGCATAGTATTTTCATCTTTTTATTTGTTTTTCTTGTGGGCTTTTTTCCCCTTTTGGTCTGATTTTTCTTGTACAATGCGACAAATATGGAAATATGTTTAAAAGGATTGTACATCTTTAACCTATTTCAGATTGGTTACTGTCTTGAGGAGGGGGGAGATAAGAGAAAAAGGGAGAAAAATTTAGAACACAAAGTTTTACAAAAATGCATATTGAAAACTATCTTTACATGTATTTGGAAAAATAAAATAGTATGTAAAAATGAAAAAAATTTAAAAAATAAAACCATTTCTGAACCTAGCATCTCATACCCATGGAGGAGGAAGGGATAGGGGGGTCTCTTACTTAAGGAGGAGATAACTTATATTCTTGGAGTATACCTTACTCACCTGTGTTCACCTTTTGGTTCAGGAAATTCAGTACTACATCTTCATAAATATTTTCAATGGTGATGATGTGACTATAATCTGCAAACACATCTTTCTCATACTTATGCAACTCCTAGAACCAAGATATGGAGAGAGAAGTCAGGACAGGTGTCTCTACAAACTTCCTTGGCCAACATTTCCAGGGGCCGATTGGGCTTACACTATATAAACCTGCACCTCAAAGTGATAAATTCTACTCACAGGTCTGGTTGCTTAGTTCCTTACCTTTTGAATTCTAGACTGTCTTACCAGGGGCAAGAGGGTGATTGAGTTTTCTTAGACTAATTCATGCTACCCACTCCCAAGAAATGGGCTTACAAAGCAGACCACACTGAGTGACACATCATGCCTTTGAAACTTAGCAGATACCTGTATCCTAGCAGAACACCAGCAGGACAGCCAAGTGGAGGTCCTATAACTCCCTATAATTCTGAAGATAAATCCCCTATCTTTAAACTTCCTTGGTGAATATAAAATTGGAGATAAGGAGATGAAATTGTGTTAAGGGAAATTCAGTTCCTCTGCCTACAGATCCCCTTCTCTCTTCTTATGATGGAACAATTCTAATCCAACAAACATTTATTAAGCTCCTACTTGTGTGGTAAGCAGATCTAAAGTCAAATGAAATACTAACCCTTGCCCTCAAGAGCAAGATTTTCTAGATTCTATTGGAGGGAACAATATATAATGGACCATTATATACCGGTAATTGCAGGAGGCAAGGGTGTTAATAACTAGGGATGTTGAAAAGACTTCTTGCTGGAGCTGGCACATGTGCTGAGTCTTGAAAGAAATTAGAAATTCTGAGAAGCAAAGGTCAGAAAATACCCCATTCCAAGTACAGGACACATCCCAAATGAAAACACAGAGAAAGGAAACTGAAAGCTGTATACTGGAAACAAAGAGACCATCTGGGCTAAATTAGAGGGTGTATAGAGAAATAATATACAATAATCAATGTTAAACTAAGTAATTTGTACTTAACCAAGGAAAAGAGGGTTTTTCTTGAGAAAAGGGCTGGTATGTTTCACTCTGATTCAGTTCAATGCAATAAGCATGTATTAAACACCTAGTGAATACAAAATATTACTAGACTTTAGGGGAAATATTTTATGGAGTTGATTCATCTAGGGGAAAAACTAGAGGGAAACTACTTAGATGTGTATAGACTTTACAAAGTTTTTGACTCATCCTAGCTCTAGAAGATAGATATTAATTATCTCACTTTTATGGATTTCTTCATCAAAGATTGTGATTTGTCCAAGGTCACTTAGCTAGGAAAACCAGAGCTGAAGCTTGAAGATGGCTCTTCTTGACCTACATCATACAGACTGTATTACTTGTCTTTTCCATTGTTACATAATTATACTAAATTTGCCCAGCCTCTATTTTACTTGGATTCAATTCAACAAATATTCATGTATTAAGATGTACAAGTTACAATGTGCCCAAAGATAATTTCAAGGCCAAAAGCCTGGCTAACTGAGTGCCAACAATAGTTGGAGGAGAAGCAGATTTGGGACAAGATGATACTAAATTCATTTTTGGACATGTTGAAATTGAGGAACCAGTGGCAACATTCTGGGAGAGATATCAGCAGGAAGCTGGGAAGCATGTAAGGATTGCATGGGCTTAGAGATAGCCTGATCCTTCCCCTGCCACTTGCAAACAATCCCAAGTCTCCTCCATCCAGAATATATCCTCACTTATCCTGTCATTTCCTTGAGCTTGAGTCTTTCTTTCTCTTTCCTTTCACAGACTAGTTCCTGGAAAACATTATCCATGCTGCCTACCTCTTCTTCCTCTCCTCTCAGTTACTACTTAGTCCCTTGTAATTTGGCTTCCATCCTCATCACTCAACAGAAATATCTCCTTCCAAAATTGCCAATGAGCTCAACTGCCAAATCCAAAGGCCTTCTCCATCCTCATCCTTCTCAACTGCTCTGCAATCCCTGCTGTTGTTGAGTACTCTTTCCCTCCTAAAATCTCTCTCCTCTCTGGATTTCATGAAACTGCTTTTTTTGATTCTCTTCCTGTCTGATTGCCTCTTCTCAGTGTCTTTTGCTATGTCATGCCCACTAATACTCAGGGATCCCATTTCCAAAATGCTTGTTCTGTCCCTCCCTCCCTCTCTTTCTCTTTCTTTCCCCCTCTTTCTCTTTCTCTCTCTCCCTCCCTCTCTCCCTTTTTCCCCCTTCTTCTTCCTCCCTCCTCCGTTTTCTTCCTCCCTCTCTCCCTCTCCCTCCCTCCCTCCTTTCTCCCCCCTCTTTCTCTTTCTCTCTCTCCCTCCCTCTCTCCCTTTTTCCACCTTCTTCTTCCTCCCTCCTCCTTTTTCTTCCTCCCTCTCTCCCTCTCCCTCCCTCCCTCCTTTCTCCCCCCCCCCCTTTCTCTCTCTGTGTCTTTCTCTCTCTCTGTGTGTGTTTCTGTTTCTGGATATCCCTGTCTCTCTGTATATCTTTGTTTCTATGACTGTGACTGTGTCTGTCTGTCTCTCTCTTCTCCTCTGTGTTGCCCCCCTTTCTTTCTCCCCACATATTCAATGAGTTCCTAAGTCTTATCAGCTCCTCAATATGTCACATCTATTTTGTTTATTCCACTTCCAGTACTACCATCTTAGTTCAACCTTCATCATTTCTGGCCGGAACCATTTCAATAATCTCTTAATTGACTTCACTGCCTTCAGTTCCTCCTCTGCCTCCAAAGATTCTCTATACTGCTGCCAAAATATTTTCCTGAAGAGCAGGTCTGATCATGTCCCATCCTAAAAGGTCCAGGGACTCCCTAATGCCTATAGAATCAAGCACAAATTCCTTTGATTGACATTAAAAAGCACTTCATACTCTGGCTCCAACCTGTCTTAATATATATTATTCTCCTCCCTCAGGGAGTCTGCTAGGTGATTAAATAGTGGAGTCAGGAAGAACTGAGTTCAAATCTAGCCTCAGTCACTCATTGTGTGACAATGGGCAAGTAACTTGACCTCTATCTGTCTCAGGTTCCCATCTGTGAAATGGGGATAATAATAGCACCTTTTCCCCATGGTTGTTGTGAAGATCAAACGAAATAATATTTTTAAATACTCAGCACAGCGATTGGCACAAAGTAGGAACTTAATGCTTGTTGCCTTCTTTTGTTCCTGACAGCCTGGCCTGGTTAGTGCTCTGCACACATGATGGCCCATATTTTGCCTCTGCATAGGTCAGATACTCTCTTCTCATCCACCAACCCCCCTCCCCAATATCTTAAAAACTGTGTCAAGTTTCAGTAAAGGGACAATATCCTTAAAATGGGAGAGATGAGCATGTTGGTGAGATTAAAGAAGAGAGCAAATAGGGAGAGATTGGAGATGAGTGGATTTCATCATCCCAACAAGAAAATCTCCATCCTCTGCCTCAAGGACCTTTTCTAGTATAGACTTCAGAACTACATTAATTTAAGACATCTAAGGAGGCAAAACAATACAATAGTATTGTGGGAAAAGTCTTGGTTCTAGAGTCAGAAAATCTAGATTTCAGTCCTAAAACTTGCTAAGTATAAAATACTTATTATTTTCCCAAGCTTCAGTATTCTCTTCTGCAAAATGGGGATAACTGCTCCTGTCACTATCATCATAAAGATCAATGGCATCATTTAGACCTCTCAACAATTCCATGGCTGGAAGTTTCTTTGAACAAACAAAGGCAGTGGGGCTCAGACTTGAGGGGAGGCTGCCCCTGGGGTTTTACACTCACCAGTTTGCAGTTCACCTCCATCCTTCTCAGCAAGAAAGGAAGGAAAATGTGGATAAGCCACTCTTGAACAAAACGCTTCTGAGCAAATCTGCAGTCAGATTCGAATTTCTGAAAGAACAGTTGGGCAACAAGCCTTTGTTGATTATTCAACTGAGAAACAAACATATACCACGTGCTAGACACTGGGGATCCTGAAGGCAAAAGGGGAATAATCCCTGAGCCCCAAGGAGCTGTTGGCCTGTTTAGTCATGTCTGATTCTTCGTGACCCCATTTGAGGTTTTCTTGGCAAGTAATTTGTCATGGCCTTTTCCAGCTCATTTTACAGATGAGGAAACTGAGACAAATAGGGGTAAATGACTTGGGGGTCACACAGCTAGTAAGTGTCAGAGACCAGATTTGAACACAGGTCTTCCTGTCTTCAGGAAGCATTGTAGCCACAGCACCATCACAGTCTACTAAGAGGAAACAAATAGAAAATCCTATTTGTTGTTCAAAGTCCTCCGTGATCTCACTCCTCACCCCCACCCTTCTGGTCTTCTTCCTTCCACATACTCTTTGATCCAGTGACATCGGCCCCCATGCTGTCCCCAGAACACTATCTCTTGGCTCGAGGCCTTTTCTCTAGCTGTCCCACAGTGTGTGTCTAGGGGTATAATTCAAAAGAGATATAAGGTGATTTAGGAGGGAAGGCATTAACACTGAAAGGATCCAGAAAAAACCTCATGTAGAAGGTGACCCATGGAACCAAGTCTTGATAAGAAGCAGAGATTTTAAGAGGTAGAGGTCAGGAAGGAATGTGTTAGGTGTGGGGAAAAGCCATACAGATTGTGGCAGGGTGGTCACAGCAAGAACAAGGGTGACTGGGAGGAAAGAGAATCTCACTTTTAACACACGCCCCTTGACCTTCTCCAGCATGCAGAGGACGTGTCTTCGGCGAGTGGCTGAGGACACATGTTGGGCTGAAAGCTGTTGGAAGGTGTACACGGCATTCTCCATCAGCTAAGAATGGAAATATTAGAAAAAGGCACATGAAATGGAAAAGCTGTGTGGATTTCAACCTCTGGCTGCTTTTTCCTATCCCCCTCATGGGTGGAGAAAAATCACCAGGATGTATTCCATGCTTCCTTCTCACTCCCCCCCAGACAGGCCCAGAGCTTCACACTGGCTTTCCTTGCTGACCCTTCATGGTACCTGTTGCATGAGATTCTGAGCACTAAAGACAAGGTTTTTAGTGCCATGGAAACCAAATCTCTCCTTCAAACCCTGAAGACTGCCCCAATAGAGCTCTGCTTTCTGGTAGCATGGCTGCATCAGTTCTAAGTCCCAGGGCAAATCTCCCAGTGAGCGAACCTGTAAAAGTGTAGCACATGGGGAAGAAGTCATGGCCCTTCCTGCTAGGCCCCATCTAGTGCAGTCATTCAAAAAGAGATAATGGGGGTCCCTCATCCTGCCCTTTGGGAGAGCCATTCCCAAGATTGGGGAGAACTGCTTTTAGAGTTCAGAGACAGGGTAGAAATCTACATGCTACAAGGAAACTGGCTTTGGAGGGACAGGAAGGAAGGAAAGAAGGAAGGAAGGAAGGAAGGAAGGAAGGAAGGAAGGAAGGAAGGAAGGAAGGAAGGAAGGAAGGAAGGAAGGAAGGAAGGAAGGAAGGAAGGAAGGAAGGAAGGAAGAAAAAGAAAAGCTAGGAGCAAGGAAGAAAGCAAGGAAGGAAAAAGAAAAGAAAGAAAAAGAAAGAAAGAAGGGAGTGAGGGAAGTCCCTGCTTTCAAGGAATTCATATTCCAAGGGTGGTCAGAATTGCTATGTACAAAGAAAATATAGATATCGCCTGCTGTCTTGGGGAGGGGGGAGAATAATTTAGAACTGAAAATTTTACAAAAATGAAGATTGAAAACTATCTTTACATGTAATTGGAAAAAATAGAGTACTATTAAGGGAGGGAAGAGAGAAAAAACAATAACAAAGGAGACATGGATATAACAAATTGGAGTTAATCAACTAAAGAAGGATTGGGAAAGACTTTTTTGTACAAGGTGTAATTTTAGCTGGGATTTAAAGAAAGCCAACTAGGTGGCCTGGAGTCAGGAAGATTCATCTTGAGTTCAAATCTGGTCTCACATACCAGCTGTGAGACCGTGGACAAGTCACTTAATCCTGTTTGCCTTAGTATCCTCATCTGTAAAATAAGCTGGAGTTGGAAATGGTAGACCACTCCAGTATTTCTGCCCCCCAAACTCCATAAAGGTCCCAGGAGTAAGACGGTTCTGAAAGGACTCAACAATAGCATATGCTAGGCATTGTGCTGAGCACTAAGGGTACAAAAGCCATTTGAAACAAAGATAGTCCCTGCCCTCAGAAAGCTTACATTCTAATGTTACAGAAAGTAACATAGTGCTGGAGTTTCAAAGTATTCTGCCCACTTCAGAACATATTTGGAAGGGTCTGTCTAGTCCTAGATGCCCCACATTCTAGGAAGAACAATGAGAGGCTCGAGTTCATTGCTACCATTGATTGAAGGATCTAGGGAGAAGATAAGATTGGGGTGAGGGGGGTCTGTGAAATTTTTCTCCAGGAATATGAGAGGCTGTCAAGTGGAAGAATAGGCTTGTTTGTTCCCTGTGGCCTCAGGCTGAATGGAAGTTATAAAGAACTTTAAGGTCAAAGACAAATTTTTAACAATTAGAGCTGTCCAAAAGTGACCTGGGTGGCCTTTAGAAGTACTTATTTCCCAATTATCGGAGGTCTTCAATGCAAACTGAAGGTCAGGGGGCTAGAGGAGATTCTTGTTTAAGCAACAAATGCCCTTTGAGCTCCCTTCCAGCCTGAGTGATTCTTCACATTGTGGCCCTTAGAGGAAGGAGATTTCTACATGTTTCCTATTATAACTCACTTCCTCTCTGTGCCAAGGAAGTGCCCCAAACAGCCTTCATGGTCAGCACTCTTTCTGCTATCTTATTTAGCTCTAGGAAATGTGAGCTCCCCTCAGGATAAGCACAAGATGTGTGATGGCATCCTACAGAACAGCTGAAGGAAGTGTGGATCAAGCCAAGGATGCACTAAGCGAGAACCAGAGAGTAACAAGAACCTTGCCTGATCACTCTTGCCTGACTCAGTCACAGTAATCAGAGGCTGTGGCCCTAAGCCTCTATAACTCCTTAGGCATCCAGTTGGACAATGTCCAGTCTAAAGATATCTATCAGATACCTTCCCACTGCAATGAGGCTCCCTGGAAAGGAAGCTTTTGGGATGAAGGGGAGGGAATAAGCAATTATTAAGCACTTACTATGTGCCTAAGTCTTTTTTTAAAATAGGTTAACAGCAATCCTGTGAGGTAGCTGCTATTATTATCTCCATTTTACAATTGAGGAAACTAAGGCAGATAGAAATTATGTAGTTCTTAGCTCTGAGGCCAGATTGGAATTTGGGCCTTCCTCACTCCAGGACTAGCACTGATATTCATAAAGTTAAATTGACAGGTAAAAGTTAAATGATATGAACAGGCAGTTCTCAAAGCAAGAAATCCAAACTATAATCAAATGGAAAAAAATGCTTCAAATCACAAATAATTAGAAAAACATGAATTTAAAACAAAAGTTATGCCTCATATCTATCAAGCTGGCAAAACTGACAGAAAAGAAAAACTAAAGATGTTAGAGGGACAATAGTCTAGTGAAGACGTACAACTTTGAAAGAATTAGGAACTTTCATCAACCCAAAGACCACGCCTGTTAGACTCATGATGAAACATGCTACCACTTCCTGACAGGTCTTGAACTCAGAGTACAGACCAAGATATATGTTGGGAAGGCATGGACAACTCAGGAATTTGTTTTGTTTGACTATGTATATTCATAATAAAGGTTTTATTTTTCTCAATGAGAGGGAGGAAATATTGTTTTCATTAATTGAAAAATAAAATGTAATTTAGAAAATAAATAATTAAAACTAAAGACAACAAAAAGAGGAAACATAGAAAAATATTTATAACAATTTTTTATGGTAGCAAAGAAATGGAATGAATTGGTGTCCATCAGTTGGGGAATGATTGAACAAATAGCAGTATGAATATAATAGAACAGTACTGTGCTTTGAGAAACGAACAGGTTTATATGAACAATGCAGAGTGAACCAGGAGAACAAATTCGACTATAACAAAACTGGAAAAAGATTTATATGAACAATGCAGAATGAACCAGGAGAACAAATTCGACTATAACAAAACTGGAAAAATAATAATTTTGAAAGACTTAAAAAAACTCTAGTCAATCCAATGATTCACCCTGAATCCTGATGAAGAATTCTATCTGTTTTTTGACAGAGGTATTGAACTGAGAATAAGATTGTATAGATTGAGAAACACATTTTTGGAGGTAGAAAATATGGAAATTTTTTTCCTAATTATAAGTGTTACAAGGGTTTTCGATTTTTAAGAAGGAGAAATAATAAATGCTTTCATAATTTAAAAAATTTTAATTAAAAAAGGGAAGTTTGTAGGATATAAGCTGGGACCAAATGAGAAAGTCTCACCTCCTCTTTCAGCACAGCAACAACCCGACTTCTCTGCACATTTCTGATCAGACTGTCCATTCGATGGACAAGGAGGGTGCCAATCATACCAATCCCTTGGTGAACAGGGTGCAGTAGCTCTTCCATCACCCAGGCCAGCTGAGGCTCTACTTCCTGGCTGAGGGAGGCCTCAACAGGGCCACATACCATTGCTGAAGAAAGAACAGAATGTTTTATGAGGCCCTACGCCTGGCAGAAAGCCTGGGCTGAAGCATGAAGGAGGAGGTATCTGGGATCTGGGGGGGAGACACAGGGTCACAGGTCTGTTCCCTGACTCATCAATAAGGTCCTGGCTCAGCCTGGGAAGTGAACAAACAAGAGGAAGGGAAGTGGGAGGCAGGGATTGGGGTGGGAAGGGTGGCAGAGACACTTGGGAGTTGAATCTTGCCCATCTGCCAGTCTGCTCCAGGCCAAAGCAATGTCTTCCTCCTCCAACCAATTCTCACTTTGAAGTTTTTGAGCAATCTTATTGCTTAATGCAAGCATCTGATCTGCATCAGGACGAATTTTCTTCTCCAACTCTTTCTGGAGTTCTTCCTTTTCTTGATAGAAATTTTGGAGTTCAGAGGAGACCAGCTTTAATACTAGAATGTAAACTTCATCTAAGAACTGTTCAAACAGCAACAGATAGATAGAAAGGGAGAATTAAAGAGTGAGGGAAAGAGAGAAAAGGGAAACAGAGGAAAAAGAGAAAGGGGCATGGGAAGGGGGAAGAAAGAAAAGAGGGAAAAAAGTGGGAGAAGGATAAGGGGAGAAAGGAAGGGGAGAGAGAGGAGAAAGAATGGGAGAGAAAGAAAGTAAGAAAGAAGGTAAGAGAGAGGAAGAGAAAGATGGAAAGGGAGAAAGGAAGGAAATAAAGGAAATAGGTTTGTGTGTGTGTGTGTGTGTGTGTGTGAGAGAGAGAGAGAGAGAGAGAGAGAGAGAGAGAGAGAGACAGAGAGAGAGAGAGAGACAGAGAGACAGAGAGAGAGAGAGAGAGAGAGAGAGAGACAGAGAGAGAGAGAGAGAGAGAGAGAGAGAGAGAGAGAGAGAGAGAGAGAGAGAGAGAGGAGAGAGGATTCAAAAATTATATATAGATCACAGCAGAAGTATTTGAAAAGAGTCAGTTTTCTAAGTGTTTTTTTCTTACTCCCAAAGTTCCCAAGTGCTGACTTAACAAACACAGTGCCAGCGCATAGCAAAAATGTTGGTTGTAGTTCTTTTTGTTTGCTTTTTTTTTTTTTTTGGACTGGAAAGGGAAGAGGAGGGGTCATAGCATCCATTCATTCCCACAATCCCAAGTGCTGACACCCTGAAGGCACCGAGCGCCTGCCCCACCAGAGAAGCTCTGAGAGCTGTGGGGTTTCTGTGTATGGTCTCCCACAAATCACCAACAGGATCACCAAACAGCAGAATTGTTAACCTTTCTTGTGCCATGGTTCCTCTTTGGGGATGAAGTCTATGGATCCCTTCTTAGAATGATGCTTTTAATTAATTAAAGGAAATGCTCAATTTTGGTTAGAGTTTAGTGAAAATGAAGGTGTAATTTTGTTCTTGTATAAGTTCATGAATCCACGGATCCCAGAAAGTCAATCCACGGTTAAGATCTTAAAGAAGCCCTGTTCTACCCTTTGCCCACCAACCCTAAGACACTGGACTTGAGCAAGAGGCAAAAACCTGTGGGCTCAAGCAATGACAATTCTGTGCATAAGAGGAGGCAGAGAGGAGAAGTTACCTTCCTCCAGGCCCATTTCCTCCGACTTCCCACACCCCTGAGCATGGCTGGCTTCTGGGCACGAAGCTTCGGCAACAGATCCCGCATCAGCAGATTGGTGAGAACCTAAGGCCAAAGGAAGGCAGAGGTAACTGCTTTATGGCTGGAGAAGACCGGCTCTCCCCTGGCAGTTCCTCCCTGGGTCACAGCCCCTACAAGCAGAGGGGGATAACCACCTCCCAACAACATTTATTTTTTTTTTAATTTCTTTTTTTTAATTATAGCTTTTTATTTACAAGATATATCATGGGTAATTTTTCAGCATGGACAATTGCCAAACCTTTTATTCCAACTTTTCCCCTCCTCCAGGCCCCTTCCCCCAGATGGCAGGTTTACCAATACATGTTAAATATGTTAAAGTATAAATTAAATACAATATATGTATATACCCAGCAACATTTATTTCACAAACCTCTGCATCTGTGCCCAAAAGGAGGCTGTCGACTCCATAAATGCCTTTCTTCTGCCTGTAAGACTTTACTGCCTCCAGAAAAGCCTCCATGCCGGGGGATTCTCTTCTCTGTAAAACTGAAGCCCATTTTATTGTCATTATTCCATGCTTTGGTCTGCACATGGCAGTCAACTCAAAGAGGTTGCTATTGGCACTGAAATCCTACCTTCCTGATCTTCCTGGCCAGCAACCTCCTTTGATCTCAAAGAAACCTCCCCCCTTAATCTACTGGTCACACATCATCAGCATTAATTTTATGTTTGTGTCATATCCTCCTTGACTATGAGCTCCATGAGGTCTGGCCACTACAGCTTGTGAAGAGCACTGATAAAAGGAAGCAAAAAAGATGACCAAGGGCCTGGAGTCTGACACAGGAAGACTGACTGAGGGACCTGGGAATATTTAGCCTGGAGAAGAGAAGCCTGGGGGGTGAGTTTGGGCATGAGCTGAGGGTGGGGTGTCTAAGTATTTGAAGGACTGCTCTGTGGATCATTAGATTTGTTCTGTTTGACCCCAGAGGTGGAAATTGTAAAAAGATAATTTAGGCCGGATATCAAGAAAAACTTTCTAACCACAAGAGCTGCGCTGAAAATAGGATGTTACCTCAAGCGGTACATAATACAGTTTAGAATTTTCCAAGCAAGCAAATTCAGTTGTTTAAAAATATTATCTTTTCCCCCACCCCCAACAATTTTTTAAAAATTAAGACATTTGGTCAGAGTCCAAGCCCTCCCTCATTTTACAGATGGGGAAACTGAGGTTAAGTGACTAGTCCATCATGGGTAGTAAATAACATAGCTGGGAAGCAAGGAGTCTACATCATGATTTTGTATTGGAGGGATCTCAGTGACTATCCTGCTTGACCCATTTCTCAAAGGAATCCCCACCTCTGGAGATCTTCAAGGAAGGACTGGCTGATCACTTGTTAGGCATATGAGAGTGGGATTCCCAGATCTGTTATTATCTGTGTGACTTTGGATATGTCACTTATCCTGCCTTTGTCTCAGTTTCCTCATCTGTAAAATGGGAAGATGGTACTAGGTGGCTTCTGAAGACCCTTTTAGTCATTCAGTCCATGATTCTGTGATTTCTCTGATCTTAGATAAAGTAGGTCATCTTAATACCATGTCATCCATCTGTTGTTGAATGAACTACTCCATAGTGACAGAGCACTTTCCTGAGAGACTGTCCCATCCTTCAGGTGTATGTGAAAGAATTCAGGGACTTGTCCAGGCTTTGTCTATGATGCAAGGACCAACTCATGGGACACAGACATAATTCTGACTGAGCTCCTGAGAGAATTCATCTCTCTTGGGCTGGGCCCAGGCCTACCTGTACCCCGGCGCCGAATCCCATCTCTCAGGACAGATTTCCAGCTGTCCTGGGATTCTACTGTGTCTGTGCATAAGCAAAGGGGCTGTCGGAAAGGGTGACAGAGATAGATGGGAAATCCCAAAGGGGGCTCAATGATTGGATCTGGATCCTGAATGAGATGGTTCCCTGGAAAAGAGAAAGATTTCACCTTTGTCTAGAGTCAAGAAAATTTCTTGAAGGATATTCTTGATTTGTCTCAGACAAATCAAGAATAAATATCCTTATCTACAAAGGATGGGGAATTGAGGGCCATTTTGCTCAAAAGATTGACCTTTTATCTCTCTCCTTATGAAAAGGGATCTCTAAGCCTCAGAATGCTCTTCTCTTGAGGCTGCTGAGGGAACCTAGAACCAAGGAATGATGCTCTTTCTTTACATAACCTAGCACTGCCCACCTCAAAGGACTGTTGTTAGAAAGGGATTTGGAAACCTAAGGGGCACCATGTGACTGTGAGCAGTTGTGATTATTCTCTAGTAGTAAAGTCTTACCTGTGGAACCATGATAGAGACATTCCTTCCATGAGGTCACTAGTTTGTAACCAGTCAAAGCAACAGACCCCTGTGGCTCATCGCCACATTTCTGTTCCTAGAAAAATACCCAAAAGATATGTTCAGAAATTTTCTCCACTACAAGTTGTTCTCACCCAAACTTAGAAAGATTAGCAGCTAATGAAGCAAGAACTCCCCAAAATATCCACTCATGAAACACTTTCAATGAAGCATCACAGAGGCATGGTGCTTTAGCACGAAGCTTGGAATCAGAAGACTCAGTTCTAGTCCCAGACCTGAATGAAGGATTATAATTTTCTGTGTCATCTTCGGCAAGTCACTCCCCAATCTCTAGATCTCAGTTTCCTCACCTGTAAAATGAAGGAGTTGAATTAAATGGTCTAGGCCCTGCCAGCGCCAACATTTTTTGCCACTGGACCCAGATGGCTCTAGAGGAGAGAGTAAAGGTGGTGACTTTTGCACAGCCTTCCCTCACTTAAATCCAATTGATTTGTAATAAATCACCTTCCTGATGTCAGTCCTCTTCAAGAATGAAGGACAAATCACAATAACAATAACAATACCCCACCCATGTACACTATACTCCAGCCAAATTGGACTATGTCTGCACATACCCTAAAGTGCCCCACTTTTCCTCCTAGAACACCTTTGTAAATTCCTATAAATCTTTTAAAACTCAAATGCTACCTCCTGGAGGACATTTTTATAAATTCTTCCCAGTTGGAAACAATTTCAGTCTTTATATGGTACTCTGGCATCAAGAATTCAATGTTAGTTTATACATCTTTCCAATGATTTCATCATTTATTTTTAAAATAATTATACTCTGGCTAGACTCTAACCACCATGAAGGCAGAGACCATCTTTTATTGAAGCTTCCCATCACCTCTGTTCCTCAAGATCCCAAGATCTAGAGTTAGAGCTGAATGGAGTCTCAAAAGTCCTACTCACTCATTTTACAGATGAGGAAACTGAGATGCAGGGATGGGAGAGTGGCTTGTGCAAGGCTACTCAACAAGTTAGCTATTGGTCCAGGACTAGAACTTGAATCTAGGACTAAAACTAAAGATGGTGGATGTCCTGCCCAAAATCACACAGTCGGTAAATAGAAGACTCAGTATTTCAACTCAGGTCCTCTACCTCAAATCCACTCTTTAAAGATTAATTTAAACATTTGCCAATTTTAAATACAAGACTTGGTGTCCTGTTAACCTAAAGTTTCTATGGAGACAAAGTAACTTGGAAATGGGGAGTGAAAAGGGATGTGTGGGCAAGCCAGCTTATGTCTAGTGAAAAATGGCAGTTACAAAGATGGTGGGAGAAGCAAACTTCTTATCTGGCTGTCCTCCTCACAGATATTTGGAATTAATTATACTCTATGAACCTCTCTTTCCTACCCTGAAGTGCCCATAGCAATGGTACCCTCCACCTTTGATATAATGACATACTTTAAGCATCTATATCTTAATTTAGATTAAATTTCTTATCAATATTAGTCAAACCAAAAAAAATCTATTAAGTAGCTATCATGTATATGATACTCTACCAGGTGCTGGGAATAAAAAAAAAAAGGAAAACATTACTTGCCTTCAAAGAGCTTATATTCTATTGAATGTGCTGGTAGAATCATATTATGTACATAAATTAAGCATAATACAAGGTAATTTAAAGAAGGAAGGTGTGCAAGTTACTAGAAGAAAGGGAAGAAAAGGGAAGGCTTCATGGAGAGTGCGGTCCTTTCATTGAATCTTGAAGGAAGGTTCAGGATCTTCATGTTATCCTAGAAGTAGTGGAGAGCTTCTGGAGGTCTTTGTGTAGGGAAGTTACATGGTTAGTGGGCTCCAAATGCCATGTTGGTTTGAGTTACTGAATATGTGGTTCAATACAACTCCACAGAATGCTCAGTCAATATGAACTGACCTTCTGCATAAGGCCATTCCCAGTCCCCTCAGCTGCTGATACTTTCCTTTCCCTGGTTACCCAGTATTTGACATGTATATGAACTGTGTGGGCTTACATACACACTATTACTTTTTCAACTAGAATATAAGCTCCTTTAAAGCAAGAACTATTTCCTTTTATCTTCGTATGTGCCTGGCTTAAGTAAACACTTAATAAATGTTTATTAATTGATTTTTTTGGGACTGCAAAGTTCAAAATTCTTCAGAAATTATTTGAAATGGCAGAGAACTTCTAGAAAAACCAAGGTGACCTTTCAAAATAGAAAATACAACCAATGACAAGAACTATTCAAATTTTCTTCTCTGTAAAGTGAGGGGATTGATCAATGAGTTCTAAGAGTTCTCCAGGTTCTGACTTTCTAGGATCCTGTGAATGTTCATGTCTTCCTCATATTGGCTAAGGGGAACCTAGGAACCTAATGCCTGAGGCAAGAAGAAGGGGATAGCTATACAATTAGTACAAAAAATTAATGAGTCAAAATTCATAGGATTAGAAGATAACTTTTAGGTTTACAAAGTGGTTGCCTCACAAAATTGCATGATGTAGCTGGCATAAATATGGTTTTCCCATTTTATTGACCAGGAAAGTGAAGCTTCCAGAGATTGACTTGCTCAGGGGCACACAATGGGCAATATCAGAGCTAAGACTCAAAGCCAGTGCACAAGGTCATAAATCAGAACTGGAATGGAGATGAGAGGCCAAAAAGGTCCCAGAGAGGAGGTCCTCCCTCCTTCTCTCTCATGGAAGAGGATGGAAGATGGACATTGGAGGGTTTCTCCCAGATTCTCCACTATTTAAAGACGGCACACAGAGAATTCTCTTCAGCATTTCCCACCCAGCTACTTTCCTGAATGCCATCATTTCCAGGAACTCATCATTCTGCAAGATAAAATCAACTTGGAAATTCCTATCTTTTTAGATCATTTTCTTCCATGACTTTATGGCCCTCCCCCTTCCAGCTTCTTCTCTAATTCGAATGTGAATTTTCAGAGGGCAGATAGCATCTTATGCCTTTGTTTGTCTCTCCAGCACTTGGCAAGGTCCCTGGCACTGGCACATACAAAGTACTTGATAAATTCATATTCACTCTGACTTCTGCTCTGACATGGCTTCCCCAAGGTCATTCCGTAACAAGGAGCAAATTTACTGCTAGCTCTATGTCTAGCATTCTTCCTACTATTATCTCTGTAAAAAACTGCAAAGGATCTAGAAAGAAATGTTCAACTTGACCGAAATATTGGGATTAGGACATTGGAAGTGGCAGATTTGAATGGAAACAACGGAAATAAGGCAGACACTTGTACCTCTTTACTGCCAAACCAGTCTAGAGAAGAATCTCCACGTAGGACCCAGTAGCTCTCCTTCCACTTCGGGGAGTTCCCTTGCAAGTGGGTCAGAATCCCCTCATGCATCACGTCCCGGGGAGGCTTCTGAGAATAGAATCTTGGTCAAAAATGGCATTGTACCAAGTGACATCTCTTTAAGAAAAAAACTCCAGCACTACACAGAGAGATGCCTTCCATTCTGTTCCCCCACATTCAACAGACTCCCTGGGGCTGCCACAGCTGCACACCAGTAGCTTTCCAAACACATGGAGGCTATTAGTGTGAGTGTTTAAAGACAGCTGAGCTAAGGACAGTGCATCCACCATCTCTCCAGAGATCTGAGGCAGAAGCAGCAGTGCATGAAGGTACAGAACTTTCACTTGACTTTCACTTTAAACATCCATCCCCACAACCAAAGGACAGCCCTTTGTGAGGTAATGGTTGATTTATACGCTTTTTTTGGACCCTAGAAGAAGGAGGGTCTTGGTTCCCCCTTCCACCAAGGTGTTAGGTCTCAAAGAACAGCCATTTGGGGTCTTCCTGAGTCAGCCTTTCCTTTTGGAGGCAGGGGACTCCAATCACATTACAAGCTACACAAATATCATCTCCAACAACTTGCTCTAATCATAGAAAGAAAAGAACATTAGTGATACCAATACTAGACATCTACCCCAGAAGAGATCAAAGGAAAAGAAAAGGAATCATATGAACCTAATATATCTATATATAGATCTATCTATCTATATTTATCTATATCTATATATCTATATATATGAGAGAGAGAGAGAGTGCAGCTCTACAGTGACAAAGAGCTAAGACCTAATGGGATGGCTAAAGAAACTGTGGTATAGGAATGTGCCATAAGATTAAAATATCACTTTCCTAGAAGAAATGATGAAAAGGACAGTTTCAGAGGAAATTGGACAAGAGCAAAATGAGCAGAACAGGAAAACAAATCATATGACGACAACATTATATAGAGGAAAATATCTTTGAAAGGCTTGAGAATATTGAGCCAATGATAAAGCTGGAGGTCACAGGCCTGAACATGCTGCTCACCTCTTGCCAGAGAAAAATGATGAGGTTAAAATGCAAAATGAGACAAGCATAGTCCAGCTAAACAAATCCCCACAATGGCCCTGTTAAAATGGAACACATTTTTGGACATGACCGTTGTGGGAATTTCTTTTGCGGGACTATGCTTATTTGTTTGAGGACCCTTTTTCCTTTTTCATGGTTCATTGGGTAGGGGCAGTGGAAAGAGATAGATAAGAAATACTTGCAAAGATGTTTTTTTAAGCTAAAAAAAGGAATAGAATAAGTACAACTAGATACAAAACAGGAGAGTTCAGTATAGAAGAGGGCATTCTCTCATCTTCTAAAACCTCTACCATTTGAGGGTGGATTTGGAGCCCTCACTCAGTGTTCCCTTTTCCTCTCCATGTCAGGAGACTATGCTGGGACTCTATGTGATCTCCAGTTTCTTTGTGTTAGACTCAGAAAAGAGGCCGCTGGCAGAAAACCACACTTTATCCCAGCCGGTGACACTCTCAGGGTCAATGTCAAAGCTCCGCTATACCAGCACCTACTTCACTCTTCAATAGCTGGAAGCCTGGCTCTCCCTGGGGCATCAGTTCTCTTGAGATTTGCCTCAGAAAGGCTGCAGCAAGCTGCCTTCGGTAATATGGCATGAAGTCGTTCAGGAAAGCTTCTGTCCGGCCTGGGAAGGGACAAAGAACAAGCACAAACAGGAGCTGGTCTCCTTTCCCTCCAGCTGATCTCACTTTATTCTGAAAGAGGTGGAAGTCCCCTCATAGGTCCCAGGACCACACCCTTGGATTCCTCTTGCTTTTGACAGATCTGTAAAACACACCTGAATAAACATAGTCTGAATTAGGGAAGCAAGTGATGGGCAAAACACCTTCCACCTGGAATCTGGAGGCGTTAAGTGCATGTGAAAGATAATTGCTCCCATGCAGCTTTCATCCCCAATTGTTGTTTTGCTCCCAGAGATCTGAGAGGTTGGATAAAGGTGACTGGAGTTCAAATCTTTCTCCTTAGTATCCTCGAGAAGCACCAGGAGAGCCGGGCAAAGGAGCTTATGGATGGGGATCCCAATGGCGGGGGCGGGGGGGGGGGCAGGGAGAGGTGGGGAGAGACACAGAGAGAGACAGAGACATAAACAGAGACAGAGAGACAGAGACAGACAGAGACAGAGATAGAGCAAACAAAAGTTTCTTCCAATTCGTTTACACTTGGAATCACAAAGTATTTGGGAAAGGAGGAAAGGAGAGGAAAATCACAGAAAACCAATTTTACTGAGAGTAAAGTTAGAGAAAGGAAGGAAAACAAACATTTATTAAGCACTTACTATGTTTCAAGCACTATGCTAAGCACTTTATAAATATTTTCTCATGCCCCACACAGCATCCCCATGAGATACCAATTTACAGTTGAGAAAACTGAGATAGAAATTAAGTGACTTGCCCAGGATCATACAGCCAGTAAAAATGTGATCCCAGCTTTGAATTTAAGCCTTGTGACCCCAGACTCAGCACTATAGCCACTGTACCACCTAGTTGATTCAAATCTTAACTCCATCACTTATTTACAACAGGACAAGTCATATTCTCTCTGCTTCTGTTTCTTCGTCCTCTCCATTGTATGGATACTAACATATTTATTCTCTCACAGGGTTTGTTGTTAAGACTCAAAAGAAATATGAAAGTAAGGGTGGTAAGCTATAAAGCATTTTATAAATGGTAGCCATTATTATTATTTTAATTGTATATTGTATAACCGTTATATATTTTTAACACACAGCATAACCAGATTTGGCTCTGAGCTCAAGCTCTGTTGGTTTCTGGGCCATCAGTTCCATTCTAGCTCTCTCTCCATCTTCATATCTCTTCGTTCCCAGAACAGGCCAGCAGAGACAACCAAAGAATGCAAGTGATCAGCAACATACATGTTCATTGCTGGTTGTTCATTCTTGACAGGGTGAGCTGTATATTTAGGGCCACAAATCCCCCAAAACCAGAGTAAGCTTGAGGAAAGACTAATTAGCCAGTATTGCTTTAGCAATAACCCCATAATCTACAAAATCTAATATAATCAGCTAAGTGATTTGTCAAGGATATAGGCAGGGAATTTCCAACATACCTACTCTACACAATCCAATATCCTCAGCTAAGTGATTTGTCAAGAATATTAGGCAAGGAACTTTCTTTTTATGGGTAATTTCATCTCCAGTACTTAGAACAATACCTAGCACATCGTAACTTTTTAATAAATGCTTGTTGACAGACTAAGGGACTGCTAACACCCTTTCAGACCTTGAGATTCTATGACTTCTCCCTTCTAACCCACCTCTTCTTCTGCTCAAATGACTCAGTAAAGAATTGTGATTCTCCGTCCTTTTCTTTTTTTAATTAAAGGTTTTATTTTCAAAATATATGCATGGATAATTTTCAATATACACTCTTATAAAATCCTGTGTTGTAAATTTTTTCCCTCCCTTCCTCCATCCCCTCCACTAGATGGCAAATAATCCAATATATGTTAAACTTGTGCAATTCTTCTATACAAATTTCCACAAATATCATGATGTACAAGAAAAATCAGATCAAAAAGGGAAAAAGGGAAAAATGAATTCTCTGTTTTTTTTTCCCCCAAAGCTCTAAAACGCTCCTTCCCATCCATAAGCTAATAGGGACTAGTTCAGACAGAATCCTGTGGTCCACATGTGGATGGCACATTAACTATAGTCACACCCAGGGTTTGGTACTTGAAGGAATTTCTCTTTTTGGGGCCAACTCTTTGCAGATAATGGGGCCCGAGGCAGTGTTGAATGGTAGTTCTGAGTCACTGTCCAAATGTCGATGGAGGAGAAAGGAAGGGGGAAAAGGGAGGAGGGGAGGAGAGAGGAGGAAAGAGAGATGCAGAAATAACAGAGAGAAAGAAGAGAGAGAGAGGAGAGAGGGAAAAGAGAAGGGAAGGGAAAAGAAACACTTACTGGTTTGAGGAGGTGCTAGATACCGTCTCCCGCTGTCAGAAGGACTCCAGAAATAACCTGTGACAAGAAATGCAAATTTCTCCCCCGTCCTTACCTCTCAGGTATTGGCGCCGTCTCTCCCCCAGGTGGCTCGAGCTCTGGGCCCCCATCTCTCTTTTTCCACAAAGGTCCTGCAGGAAGGTTGGTGAGAACAGAATAGCTGCTCAGGGAATCCCACTCAGCCCCGAGGGCACCTCCTAATTGGCAGTTCAGAGAAATTAAATGTGTAGGGAATTTCTCTGGGATTGAACAGCTCCTGCAATCCAAATAAACTCTAATATCATAAAGAGCAGGCTTCCTTGAAATCAGTTCTAGCAATCTTTTATAAAGTCCTGTGACTCTAAGCCACCAGGTCCTGATAGATCACCCTAGCAGAGCCAACTCTGCAACAAGAAAGACGTGGAGGGGAACTGAACCCCTCTTTGATGGCACTAAAAAAAACTGGTCCACTCCATGAGAGAAGTGAACCTTGTGTTGTGGGTGGGGGGACTCTGAAAATTGTTAATTCTCCAGAGACATGTCGGAGAGGAACGTTTAAGTAGTGGGGCACTGGCTCTCATCAGGGGATGCTCTGGCCACACCTCCACCCACAGGCGACTGAGAGCACCCATGTGCTTAGAAAAAGAATTTGTGATAAAGGTTGAAAGCTTTCTTTTGGCTTCTCAGTCTCCTTCCAAACCCTCTTATCTGGCTCTGTGGCTGAGTACTTGCCTATGGAAGCTGCAGTGTCCAAGGTGACCATAGAGAAGGGAACGTGTGATGGATGAAAGGGCAATTTTTAATCTAAACTTGGTGAAACGGAAGCGTGTTTTGGTCTTATCGGCTCCGGGGAAATGCCTCCAGCCCCACCCTGCACCTGTTCTCTGTTTCAGTTAGAGATTTTCCAAGGCCAAGATTATCTCCTGCAGGGTGGAGATCTTCCACAGATGGTTGTGACCACGTGTCCATCTTCGTGGGGCCAAATGACCAGCCCATCATCAGGAGGCCTGTTGGTGATGGGCAAAGGCCTTTAAGAGATGGGGAGGGACTAATCCAAAGCATAGGACCTGGGTTATCATGGTTTACAGAGAAAAGACCAGGTTGTGTGTGTATATGTGTGCCCCTGAATTAGGAAGAGGCAAAAGGAAGTGAGAAGGAAAGAGATGTGAGAAAGAAGAAACAAAAGTAGCAGAGTAGGAGACCAGTGAGCTGTCACTGGCTCCAGTCCACACTCAAGAGACAAACCTGGACCCAAGCAGGGACGGAGACTGAAATGCCTCCCTTGGTATGAGTGTGCCCAGGAAAGTGAGCAGAACTCAAACGGTACCATCATGCCCACCAGCTCAGTCCTTCAAAAAACACCGGGAATCTGCCAATGGGGCATGAACAAACACAGCTCTGAGAATTCCAGCAGGACCAAGCAGCTTAGGGTGGCTCAGGGGGCTCTGCGCTTATCCACCAGGACAGTACCCCCTCTGTTTGGTGACCTGCCCTGCCCTTACCCCTAAAACTGTGTCCATGATCCACCCCACCTCCAGTTGTGTTTTGTGACCTTCCCAGAATGATCTTCCTCCCACGATAACCAGGACAATGTCCCTTCTGTTTTGTAACTCCCCTCCTCCCTATTGTAGCGAGCTGTCGTCTCTAGAAGCTGCCGGATCGCTCTCTGGGAAGAGATCTGCTGTGTCTACTCAAATCTCTCCGACAGATTCTTCTTCCTGTAGTGAATCGTTGTCTCCAGGCAGTTGCTGTTAACTCTTGTCCAAAGAAGTGACTTCCCTTCCTGCAGAGAGCCCCGTCAAGCCTGATACAATTCAGAGTCTTTCTTCTTGAATCCTGGCTCTGAATCTCCTCCAGCTCTTATCCTTCTCCAGGCCGATCTGCTCCTATCCTTCTCCAGGCCGATCTGCTCCTATCCTTCTCCAGGCCGATCTGCTCCTATCCTTCTCCAGGCCGATCTGCTCTCTGCGCCCAGTGCTGTCTCTTTTTATCCTCCCAGAGAATGGGCGTGGGATAATGCAAGGGCTTCTGGGAAGAACCACCCCAGCCAATGAGCTTGCCCCCTCTATCAAGTCAACCTGAGTTCTCACCTTGTAATTGTCCAGAAAACCTGAATTCTCACCTTGTCACCATCCAGACAACCTGAGTTCTCACTTAGTAATCCTAACACCTATCTCTCTGCAAGCCTTGGATCCTTGTGTTGGATGCCGTTATCAGGATGTTCCAGCACTGACCAAGGCTATGTTACCCTTCCATTTTCCATGAAGCTCTTCTGGGTCCATCTTCCCATCACAGTGGCAAGGGACAATACTCTTGGGCCTCTTTCCCCTCTCAGTCCCTCACTCTACAGCCCTGTCCCTGGCCAAGTCTTGCCTACATAATTATCAATCAAATCCTCCCCTTTTATATGTGCTCTTCTGGCCAATCTTGGTCTGGGCTCTGGTAATTTTTTATCTAATTAATCATAGAGAACCAGAAGCAATCTCAGGGATCATTTAATTCAGGATTTCTTATCTTGGGGTTTACCAAGAGAAAAAAAGTACTTCTTTATTTTCATTAACCTCTGGCTTCCTTTGTAATCTACATTTTATTTTATGCACTTACAAACATTCTAAGGTTCATTAAAAATGTCAAAGGTGTCCATGATAAGAAAAAAAAAAAACAAAACCAAGAAAAGCTGACTTACATCTCACATTATATACCAAGGTAAGGTCCAAATGAGTACACGATTTGGCTATAAAGGGTAAATATCACTAAGTGGAGAAGCATGGAATATCTTATCTGTCAGACTTAAGGATAAGGGAAGAATTTATAACTAAAGAAGAAATAGACAGCATTATGGGATGTAAAATGGATAACTGAAAATTTTTGTACACACAAAACCAATGCAGGCAAGATTAGAAAGAAAGCAAGAAACTGGGGAAAATTTTACAGCAAGTGTCTCCTAAGGCACTTATTTTTCAAATATAAGGAACTGAGTCAAATTTTTAAAAATGTGAGTCATTCTCCAATTGATAAAATGATGAAAGATGTGAACAAGGTAATTTTCAGAAGAAAAAAACTATCTAGAGGCATTAGAAAAATGCAAATTAAAACAATTCTGAGGTACTTTATTCCCATTAGATTGGTTAATAGGTTAGAGGAGGGGAAATGACAAATGTTGGAGGGAATGTGAGAAAAATAAGACATTAGTTTAGTGCATTGTTGGTGGAACTGTGAACTGATTCTGTCATTCTGTAGTTTGGAACAATGACCAAAAGGCTACAAAATTATGCATACCCTTTGATTTAACAATACCACCACAAGGTATGTATCCCAAAAGAAATTTTTTTAAAAAGGAAGAGGACCTATGTATGCAAAAATATTTACAGCAGCTCTCTTCAAGGTGCAGAATTAGAAATTGAGGGGATGCCCATCAATTAAGAAATGGCTGAAATTGTGATATGTGATTATGATGGATTATTGTTCTGTGGGAAATAATGAGCAGAACACTCTCAGAAAAACCCAGAAGTCTTTCATGAGCTCATGCAAAATGAAATGTACTGAGTACAGAGTAATAGTGTTGTGGGATGATCAGCTGTGAATGACTTTGCTATTCTCAGTAATAGTGACCCAAGGCTATTCTGACAGACTTATGACAAAAAATTCTATTCATACCCAAAGAAAGAACTGATTGTATCTAAATACAGATTGAAACATAGTTTTAAAAAATTTGTTATTCCTGAGGATTTTTTTTTTTTTTGCGGGGGACATATATATATTTTCTTCTCAACATGATTTTATGGAAATGTTTTACATAACTTCACATGTGTCTTCTCTATGGGGGTGTTGAAGGAAGGAAAAAATCTGGAACTTTTAAGTTTTTAAAACATATTAAAGCTGTTTTACATGTAACTGGGAAATATAAAATAGCAAACAAGAAAATACTGTATTGGGTGTTGTCAGGAAATAGAACTTCTAATCTCATTTGGCAAATTACTAACTATATGATTCTAAGCAAGGCATTTAACTTTTGAGTTTGGTTTTCTTTCCTTTTTTTTTTTTTTTTTTTTTCCATTTATAAAATGGTGATATCTATGTTGTGGAGTAAATTGTAAGGATCAAATAAGTAAAGTGTTTAAAAAAAAAAAAAAACACCTATTTTGGACAAAGTGTGAGGGGTGGCTAGGAGGAAAGAGTCAGAAATGATTCCAAATTTAAGAGAACTTTTTTCAAAATTACCAAAGTGTTGAGAAGAGGAGAGGACAAAGTGGAGGTCAGTCTATAGCACTGAAAATTTCCTAGATTACTCTAATAGCATCTTAAACTCGTGTTCCCAGTGGCAGTCTCTCGACTTGAGCCTTCACAAGTTATTAAAGTAATCTTCCTAATGGTCTGACCACATCACTTCCCTGATGAAAGACTTGCAATAGCTCCCTACTGCCCTTAGCATCAAATACAAACTTCTTATCCTGGCATTCCAAGCTCTCCAAACTCAGGCTCCAATTTAACTTCCTCACCACATTTCACACTAGTCCTCTCTATGCACTGTTTCAGCCAAACTGAACGACTCAATTCCCAATCTTACCTGACCTCTCAGTGCAACATATCCCCCTCATCTCTCCCCATTCACAGCTTCCTTCAAGGCTTAGCTGAGATACTGCTTCTTTCATGAGGCTTCCCTCCTTCCCAACAGCCAAGAGCCTCATCTTTTTTTCTCCTCTCCAGTCAGAATGTCTTTCCTTTTCCTCCATCCTCTTCCTTACATCAGTAAATATTTATTTACAGGTTATAGACCCCTTATTGGATGGGGGAGGAGGGCTCACTGAAGGCCAGAACTATGTGGTTTTTCATATTTGTATTTCAATCTATTTTAGAATGTGACTCAGGAGGCACCCAATTAGGGTTTGTCCACCTGACCCTAAGAACCCCATCCACGGCACAGTGCCCAGGTATCACCTGATGGAATAGCACCTCGAGGACCTTCTGGTGGCTAAGTAGCACCCACTGGCCAGCCAGAGCAGTAATCAACCCCCCCACCAAAGCCCACAATTTCCCCCAATCCTTGTCATAGGCAGTCAAGAGTCTCAGAGACAGTTATGGGGCTTAAATTCACATTTTAATATTGGTGGTCACACAAGAGAGACCATACAGAGTTCATGAGCCTGTTCTCAAGCTCACTTACTCCCTCCTCAGGAGAGAGTTCTGCTGCCCCATACCCGCTGGTCTTTGTAAAAATATCAGGAGAAAGAGAAGGAAGCAGTGTGTAGAGGTCAACTCTGGGTTGGGCCCATCTGGGCTCATCTGCTACAAAATGGAATGCTTCTCAAATGGAATGGTCAACTCTTTTGCCGCAGCCTCATCCAGGAACCAGCAGAGCCGCCCAGTGTGGGGCTGCACAAGCGCAGCAGGAAGTGGATTCTCTTCGTCACCTTCCAGGATGCGCTGTTTCCCCATCCCAAGAAAAAGCTCATGAGGCCTAAGCCTACCCCCAAGCCCCATTCATTTCCCAGGAGAGGGAATCATGAGGGCACTGCAGGGCCCTCCCCCCGACCTGGATCATTCAGACATGGGAGATCCTAGGACTTTGCCATTTCAAAAACTTCCACACCAGGGAACTTAATCTGAACAGTGCTCATCCTGTCCTCCCAACTCCCACTCCTCATTACTATCGCAGAACCCAAACTGTGCCTGTTACCTTCAAAACAGCTGCTTTGCTTTCTCCAGTAGCCACAAACACTACCATTCGTGCTGCGTTCAGTACAGGCAGAGTGAGGGTCACCCTTTCAGGGGGTGGCTTTGGAGAGTCGCTGATGGGGGCCACAATCTTTTCCTTTTCCTAAGGGAAATCAGTCCAAATAGTAAGAATAAAGCAGATGATATCAGAGGAAATAATCCACAGACCTCAAACAAACTCTGAATTTGGAAAGCTCCCAATCCAAGTATGCCCAGAGCCTGTAAAGGGGCTGATCAGCTCCAACCTCATCTTGGTGCCCTGGGCATCTTGGAAGTCACTGCCCAGCCCTAGGCGTAGCTCAGCAGATAAGCCCAGATGAGCCCAAATACCAAAGATGGCTTACCTGCAGGAGGGGGTGATTGGGAAAAAGGGAACACGTGTGCCCATCAGGTCCAATGCCCAAAATCAGAAGGTCAAAAACTGGGATCGTGTCACCCTGAAAAGCCTGAAGGAGAGAAACAAACACAAGAAGGGCCAGACCCGCCCCAGTCAGATGACCAGCCCAGCTCTGCCAAATGAGAGACTCTGACTCAAGGCCTGTGGTGTCCCAGGAGCAGAGTGTGCAGGAAGACGAGGGGCTGCGATGCTTCTGAACTTCCCGAGTCAGCTTTTCTCTGAGGGGTCCGTGAGCATGTCTCAGACCTCACACGTGAGACTTATAACCCTGCAGACTGGGGCCTGTGCAGTAATGACGCCTGTTTTACAGGGAAGGAAACATTCAAAGGGGGCAAAAGAACTTGTCATGGGGCTAAGACCCAACAGGGGCAATATACGAATTCCTCTGCACCAGAGCCTACCGTCTAACCCACTGACACATCTGGCCTTTGAGAGCCAGGTCAAGAAGAGGGGATGTGGGGCCCAGGCAGGCTGTGCTGCTGCCTCATAGCCAAGGCTGTGGACTACCTGGTCATCTTAGTCTTTATCAGAGAAGCAGCTGTCAGTTCTATTTATCGTTTCCTTTCCCCAGTTTATCTACTTCAATTGTTTAGATTTTCCCCTCCTTTATGTATCTTTTTGGAGTTTAAGTTGTTTATTCTCTAGGTTTTTTTAACTGCATACTCAGCTTACTGATTTCCTTCTATATTCTTAAAGCATATTTTTCATACATTTAAATTTTTTTCTCGGAGATCTGCTTTAGCTACATTCCCCAAATTTTATCCCATCAATATCATTCTCTTTCACATAATTATTATGATGATTTGGTTTTTAACCCAATATCCTTCAGAATATCATTGTTGAATCTTAATTCCAATGGAAGGTCTTTTTCCTGGCTACCTTTAAAAATTTTTGTTTGGCATAAAAACCATGTAATTAACTACTACATTTTTCAAAGTTTTAAAAAGGGTGGTTTTCTCTTGAGGTAATCTGTGGATTTAATAATTTGGCTAGTCAAAAGCTCTGGGCAGCCTTTTTAGCTTTTTTCCTGAAGTGTGGTATTCTAGGTTTTTAATTTATCTTGTTCTCCTAGGAGAGCCATGATTTTTAAGTTACCTTTGTCCTTTTAAGTACTCAGCACTTTTACCCCTATTTTTTAAAGGTTCAATATAAACTCCTGGAAAACAGGGACTGTTTCCCAGCATCCAATACAAAGCAAGAATTTAACAGATGTTTGCTCATTTCAGGTTTGTTGATTTGACTTTTATATGTATTTTTAGTTTTTATTTCTCTTTTACCAAATTTTCTTCTATTTCTGCTTTTTTAAAAAAAATCCAAATCTGTATTTTCCCATTTGAGAACTTTTATTCTTTTAAGAGTGTATTCACTACAATATTTCCTACTGGGGAAAAGGGCCAAGATCCAATCTGGATCTGAGTAAAATTAAACCAAAAATCAAAAACAAAAATAAAAATCAGACCACATAACTCCCAGAGTTTCTCTGAAGTGCTTAAAACCAAAAAATTAGAATGGAAGCAGGACATAGGTTGCAAGAATCTCTGGAGAGTTGTTCTAGGGAAATTTGTAGGGAGTGCCAGGGAGGCAACTGGTTGGTTCAACTTGTTTCCTCAAATCCCTGAAGTACAAGTTTACAAAGTTATGTGCACAGTTTAGGCTTGCATAAGCTTCAATACTGAGTAAGATCATCAATTGTCTAATGTCTAGTACCATGATAATTGTAAGATGATTTTTTCCTTATCATTTTGTGAATTCTATACTAATTATTCCAGATTTGGCTCATTACTTTATTTCTTTTGACATCTGTTGGCCAGGAGCTTGTTCATTACCTGCCTCACTACTACTGAATTTCAGACTGCAAGCAATCATTTTCCCATTTGTACCCATGTCCCCAAGCAGAGTCCCCTGGGGAAAGGAAGCCCAAGAAAAGGAACAAAAAAGGTACAAGGGCCTTTCCTAGGCTCCCCCTGCCATAAACCCCACTACTCACTTCTTGAAGTTTCTCTGCGTAGTCTGAGGCAGCCTCTTCCACTGGGAGTGCAGGGTTAATGGTGATTACCTGGCTCTCTGGGATAGGCAGTTTGGAAAGAAGATGAGTCTATAGCAGATAAAGAAAATCCAACTTTACACCCACATCCAAGACACAACCGCCACAACCACTAATGTCTAAGCTTCAATTCTCTGTTTCTCGACAGTGGCCACAGTTTATCTCTCCTCCACTCCTACTACCCCTAAAGTTTCCCACTTTCCAGGCCTAGATGCACCATGGATTTGGCAGTACTCATTTTGCCTTGAGATGAAAAAGTTACTATGAACAAGTAACTTCCACAGTTTGCAATCTGGTCATCCCTAAATGAATAAATTAAAAAGCATTCATTACGTGTTTCATGCCAAGCACTGTGGATAAAATTGGGAAAGTGAAAAGTCCCTGCTTTCAAGAAGCTCTTACTCTAAACTAGGGAAGAGAGGATGAAAGGGAGTTCAAGGGCACAACTTGTGGAATTTCCTGCAGTATTAAGAGAATGAGATGGAACAAAAGGCCAGGAGAGATCCAGGGTCCTTAGGATGAATTAGCAGACCAGAGAAGATGGCAGGAAGTGGGGCGTGGGAGTGGAGAAAAGATCTGAATTTTTCAGATCTAGAGGACAGAGGCAGGGAGTAAAGAAAGACCTTCTATCTCATCTGAAGAATCTGAGTTGGTGACTTTAAGCAGGGTGAACATCCAGACTATTCTTTCTAGGATTAGGGAAAGGGGAAAGAGAAGGCCAGGGTTACGATCCCCTTCTCCCCAGGAAGAGGCTGGCCTCTTCATGGGTCCTGAGAAGCCCAGATATGGGCAAAAGGGCAAAAAAAAAAAAAAAAAAAAAAAAAAAAGGCAAAAGATTCATTACTCATTTTTGGTCTTTTTATATCTATGGCTCACCCCACTCCCCAACCTCTCTGTTATGCTGACAAGGTCGTGGACTTAAAATTATTCTCTTCTCCTAAAACTCCTTCTCCTCCCACAGGCCTAGGTAAGAGGGGTGGTCACTTCATCAGAGGCTAAAGTAGAGGAGAAAATGGTGGAAAAGGATGTTAAGGGTATATGAAATCAGAAGAAAGATTGTTAGATGAGGAAGAAGGAGAATAGGGGCTTCTTGACAAACCCACAATGTCCAGATCAGTGTGTCTAGAAGTAGGCTGATAGTACAAACAACTTATATTGGGGGGAGGGAGGAAGGATGATTACTCCATCTCTTTTGGACTGAACAACTGCAGATGTTCTGGGATCAGAGCTCAGGAATATCAGGAGATGCCAAGAGCTGGCTGCAAGTGATTACAGCTGTCTTAGGCAATGCATCAGGAAATACTGGAAAGAGGAACAAACTCCAACCAATAGCTCAGCTATTCTGTATCAGCACAACAATATGGCTTGGGGACCAAAGAGTGCGTTCATCAGTTATTCTGACCACCAGTGACCCACTGGCACGATCAGACAGAGCTGAACTGAGAAAATTCACAAAGGCCCTGCCACAGCCGAGACCATGCGGTGGAGGGTGAAAGGGAGCCACTCTGGGGTGAGCAGAGGGTGGACGAGAAGAGTGGCTATAAGTACAACGACCACACATGGCCATTCACATGTGACTTCATGCTAGGGTGAAACTATGTGCTCAGGTGTTAAGGACAGGTTGGATTCAACACTGGTGAACACAACGACTGCTCTCATGCCATCACACAGCCATCGACCTTAGAGGGTCCAACACAATTTTGGGCACACGCAAAGGCAGGGCCTCCTATGCACCCCCTTCTTCTCTAGATCACCCTAGGTAGATGCGTCTTACCACTCGGACTAAGGAAAGCCAGCCAAACTCTTAAGTGTGATCCACATGGGGAGGGATGTTACCTGTCAGGCCCTGACATGTTTTATGTCAACATAATTCTTAGTTCATTTTGGAGCCAACAAATCTTAATGGTTGAAAACCTCTGCTAAGAGAACTGTCAAAAGTCTTCTCTAGTCTCAAGTGAAGTTTTATACCTGTGTACCAGGCTATCTTGTGGGGGAAGGGCTGCTTCAATAAAGACTCTTCTCCATGAGATAGAATAGCAAAGAGCCTAGTTTCTACCATGTGCAACGGTAAATTGTAGAAATTTAATTAACGATAGAAAATTACCCTTAAAAGAACAGAAGCTCTAAAACTATCTGGAGCCAAGGTCACCAACTGATTAGAATATAAATTGAAAGCCTGAGGCCTTTAGGATCATGAAGTGACTTCCAGCACAAGTCTGGGTCACCCCGGCACAGCCCCTCCTGAGACTTGGACGGTGCAGTCGGATAACTTTCCTGCAGTCAGCAGAAGACTGTCTGGGGAGCCCGACACAGCGCCCTGCGGGGCCATGTCAGCGAGCACCGTTGGGACATCTACAGGCTGGTCTCTCTCTGAAATCAGGCTCCCAAAGTGAAACACCAAAAGTGAAATTGACCGGACTGAGACATCAGCATGAAACTGCAGGAAAAATTCCCACCAGATGCAGTGGCGAGCCACAGGGGACCGGGGAGCTGCTTGGCTCCTGAGCGCCCCCTCCCAGGTGAGGCGCTGACCACTCAGAGGGGAGCATCCATCCCCTCCTTGCACCGGTAAGATCTCAGACCCAGACAGGTACATAAAGAACACAGCCCTTCAAAGGCCCCGCCCTAGGAACGCTTAAGACCTTGGACACCACACCCACTCCTCACAGGCCCCGCCAGTCCCAGAGAAAAGGGATGGCCAGGGGCGGCCTCCATAGTCCAGCGAGTCTGCGCACCACGTCCCAAGAAGGCATCTCGCCATCAATCTCCCACATGAGCTACTCCCCGACTGGATCCAGTGACCAAAGCCCTGGCCTGCAAGGACCCGTCCGGGGCGCCTGCAGGATCGAGTCCGGGGTTCCGTGCTCTAGGACTGGGTGTCTGTGATTGTGGGCCTGGAAGCTCTCAGCCCGCCCCGCTCCTCCACGTGCGCGCCCCCCCTGCCGGGAATTCAAGTTCCTTGAAGGCAGGGACGCTCAGCAGCGCTTAGAGAAGTACTTGACACGCAGAAAGCATTTAACAAATGCCTTTTTATGCCTGCCTTAGGATCATAACCGGCACCCTGGGTCTCACGTGACCCCGAGAGTTCACCACGAAGATTCGAGGCTCTCTTTTTACACTTCCCCCCCCCCCCCCCCGGCTCATAATATTCCCACCGGCCCTTCCCCCCCCTCCACAGAACACTGAGGCGCAAGTCCGTGGGCTCCCCGCCCTCCTTGTAAAGAGATCACCCTCCCCCCTTTCAGGGATAGGCCCCTCCCCCATCCCTCCCGCACCCGGTACAGGCCGAACGTGCTGTCCGCGTGGTCAAAGGGCACGAGGCGCTCGTCGCAGAATCCCAGTGTCCAGTGCGCTGGGGCGGCGGGCCCGGCGGGGGCGGCGGCCGCAGGCAGCTCTTGAGCCAGCAGCTGCACCAGGCTCCCCCCCGAAAGCCCGAGTGAGAAGCGAGCCCCGTCCCCGGCGCCCCCGGCCCCGGCCCGGCTCTGCGCCGCCCGCTGCACCACCAGTTGCGCCAGCGACACGCCCAGCTCCTGCGGGCTCGGGAACACCGAGATGAGGCGGGAGCCTGACCCCGGCATCGCGGCGGTGACGGCGGCGGCGGCGGCGGCGGCGGCGGCGGGGGTGCGGGCAGGGGAGCCGGCGGCGCGCGGCGTGGGGCGCGGCCTCAGCGCCCGGGCGGAAGTGGCTCCAGTTTGGGCGGAAGATGCCCCTCAACGCTTCCGCACTATTAGCGGCACTGCCAGAGAACCGTTGCGGGGCTCGTGTGTGTCGGGCGAGCCGAGCCGTCACAACCCGCAGCCCTGAGCAGCCATCGATTTCGGCAGCTCTTGAGAGGATCCCAGGGCGTCGTCTCTGACCCTTTCTGAACAAGAGCTCGGAGACGCACCTCCAGTGGGCGGGGGGGCGGAGCGCCTTCCTGGGACCCGCATCCTCCCGTCGCACTTAGCCTGGGGCTCATTTCCCGACACCTCCCCCCACCCCATCTACTCTTCTCCGCCCTCTCTCACTCGGGTGGGTTCTGAATAAAGTTTGAAAAGCCGACCGAGAATCCCAGAGTATTATAATAGCACAAAATCCGGGGCTGAACTTTTTTGTCAGAGCTTGTTCTCAAGTTTATTTATTTTTTTTAACTCAAAACTAAAAAATAAAATTGCCATGCCTGAAAACACTTGCAAGAAATAGCATGTACTCATCACCAGCCAGGGAAGCCTTTGGATCATCAGTTGGCCGCTACCAGGCTATCTGCATAGTCACTACCAGAAGGGCCAAGCGTGGGCTTCTGAAGGTAACTGGCAGCAGGGCTGGGAGGGAGGCTTCCTCTGGAGGTCAGAGGTCAGCTACAGGAGATTTCCAGTTAACTTGGATTAAGCACAAACCCCTATGTTGGCCTGCAGCCTCTCAGGCCCATCCACTCTTGTCCACAGGAGCACTGTCCCCACGGCTCACAGCACTGAGTAAGGGAATGGAGGCAAGTCCACTCCTGAAGCTTAAACTTGAGTTAAAAGTTTAGTACTGGAACACAGTGACTTAATGACGGAGGGTTCCTTAAGGCACAACCAATCAAATGGGCAGGAATGGTCCCCTCTGTGCAAAAGAGGCATTGACATTGTAGCCCTGTCTGGGGCAGTGTATGGAGCAAAAAAAAGGGGAGAAATGACCCTTGCTGACTAATTCTGGCAGCTCCCCAGACCCTGCCCCACCCCACCCCCTGGGCTGTCAGGAGTCCCAGAAGGCCTGGGAGAAGAGCCAGACACATCCAAACTCAGGATCCTACGATGGGGAAACATCCAAGGAACCATATGGGCTGAAATGCTTAGAACCTTGTCTTGGCTGTAACCCAATCTTCAAATACTCCAGCAACCCTGAGAATCCTCTGCGGATCCTCTTCAAGTCCAGTCCAACTTCAGCTCCAGTATGGAGCGGAGCCCTGGACCTGAAGGAAGGGTCAGGGAGGGGCTTAGGAAGCAATTTTGATAAATCCCATTAGACCAAATTATGCCCTTCCCCCACCACACCCATTCTTTGAGAAGGAGACTGGCTAGATCCAAAGCAGGGTAGGGCAGGGCAAGGCTATGGTTGCTGTCCTCAGTCCCATCCATCACTGCCAGGGAAAAAGAGGGCAAGGGATGGGGCAGCAGGCTCTTTTAAAGGGAGAAGGCTCCTGTGCAGATGCCATTGTAGACATTTTCATCCATGGGAATATATCTCCCTTGCTTCAGGTCCAGGAAGAAGAGTCGATCTGATGTCTGATGCAAGTCAAATCCTTCTCGTTGAAGCCGTGTTTTCTGGATCTTGAAAGTCCCTGTGGGATGTGGAGATAACAACTACACAACCAGCAAATGATGATTTCGAATGAGACCCCCAGGACAAGGCAAGGCCCTAGAGCTAAAAGTCACAATGGTATGAAGTGAAACAAAAGATGGGAATATACCTGTGGTGTCCACCTGAGGCAGGAGGCGTAGGAAGATGGGCCGAGCATAAGGTGGAAGTACTCTCTGAAGCTCCTGGTACAAGGCGTTGGGGTTCAGCGTAGCATGGGGGTCGGCAATAGCAGCCATTCCAGCCTTGCCCTCCACTCCTACAATGTGGTTATATGCTGAGAACATTCTCAGGCCCTTAGACTTCTCCAGGCCTTTCAATCCCCAAGTTTTCCCCAAACCACTTCCCATTTCATCTTGTTTTCCCAACTCTCACCCAGATCCTATCCCACCCGGGCTCCTTGCCTGGCACATCCACCCCATAAACTGCCACGTCAGTCTGGCCCAGAACACGGCTCAGGACGCCTTCCACCTCAGTTGTGGAGACATTCTCTCCACGCCAGCGAAATGTATCTCCGCTCCGATCCCGAAAATACATGTAGCCAAGTTCATCCATCATTAGCACATCTCCTGTTGAGGTGGAGATAGAAAAGGTGAACTACTGTGGAATACTGCTAGGTACCTTATGCCCAAACCCCTGTCCTAGTTATTCAAGACTAGTCTCTATTGAGGGTACCATTCTCAGGAAATATCAAAGAAGTAGGTGGGGCAGTATCTCGGGAGTATATAAGGAAGTACATGAGGAAGAGAGAAACAGTTCCTGAAAAGTGGGTATGACTTAAGGAGTACATGAGAAGTACATGGGTTTGAGAGGTACCTCTGAGATAAGTTTAGCAGTACCTGACAGGTAGGCACTGTCTCCTTTCCGGAACACATTATATGCTATCTTCTTGTTGGTTGCACTCTCACTGACATACCCATCAAACCGGCGAAGTGGGTCTTGCTGATTGATTTGCCCAACTAGAAGGCCAGGCTCTCCTAGGAATCAGAAGCAAATGTCAGCCACAGTATAGATCTGGGATTTTGGGCAAGGGGGGGTGGTTTAGTACATGGGGACTTCACTGGATGTTAGAGTGGATACTCCTCCTTTCCCCCTCACCAGGCTGGCAGGGAATGCAGAGCCCCTGGGCATCCCTCAGCAATTCCATTGTATCCTCATTCACCTTCACCAAGCGGATTGGGTACACATTGGGCAAGATCCGGCTATTGAAACCACATGCACCCACCTAGGCCAAATGGGAGAGAAAATGTGATGTTCTCAAACTGAATAAGGAAGTTGGTGGTGGGGAGGGGAGAGAGGTTCTGGCCCACAGGCACTGGCACTCATCTTTCATGCCAGAATTAAATATATTCACCATGATCAGAGTTCTCTCTGATCCTTCACATGCTCCATATGCTCATGACCAGTCTTGCCACCACTACCCCCTTGGTTCTCACATGCCTCCCCAGCTCCTACTTGCCCTCCCCACCTTTCCATCTAGGTTGGCAATGCTGCAGTTGCATTCAGTTGCCCCATAGAATTCTCCAATCTGCTGGACCCCAAAACGGCAGGTGAACTCCTCCCAGATGGCAGGCCTGAGTCCATTGCCCACAGCTAGGCGCACATGGTGCTGGTTCTCTGCTGGGCGCACAGGCTGCTTCAGAAGGTACCGGCAGATTTCACCAATGTACTGCACCACCTGATCGGAGGGAAGAAACAGGAGTGAAATTGTTGTGGCAGGAGAGAGATTCGCTGGGGGACACACCCAGCAAAGGGCATGAATATGGTCCTGGAGATGTGGCAGGAACAAAAGAGTTAAGATACATTAATTATCGAGGGACGAATAAATTAGAGGAACATAGGATAGTTTACCTCTCAGACTTGTGGAGGAGGAAGGAATTTGTGTCCAAAGGAGAACTAGAGACCATTATTGATCACAAAATAGAAAATTTTGATTACATCAAATTAAAAAGTTTTTGCACAAACAAAACAAATGCAAACAAGGTTAGAAGGGAAGTAACAAATTGGGAAAACATTTTTACAGTTAAAGGTTCTGATAAAGGCCTCATCTCCAAAATATACAGAGAATTGACTTTAATTTATAAGAAATCAAGCTTTTCTCCAATTGATAAATGGTCAAAGGATATGAACAGACAATTTTCAGATGATGAAATTAAAACAATTTCCACTCATATGAGTGTTCCAAATCACTATTGATCAGAAAAATGCAAATTAAGACAACTCTGAGATACCACTACATACCTGTCAGATTGGCTAAGATGACAGGAACAAATAACGATGAATGTTGGAGGGGCTGTGGGAAAACTGGGACACTGGTGCATTGTTGGTGGAGTTGTGAAAGAAACCAACCATTCTGGAGAGCAATTTGGAATTATGGCCAAAAAGTTATCAAACTGTGCATACCCTTTGACCCAGCAGTGCTACTCCTGGGCTTATATCCCAAGGAAATACTAAAGAGGGGAAAGGGACCTGTATGTGCCAAAATGTTTGTGGCAGCCCTTTTCGTAGTGGCTAGAAACTGGAAAATGAATGGATGTCCATCAGTTGGAGAATGGTTGGGTAAATTGTGGTATATGAAGGTTATGGAATATTATTGCTCTGTAAGAAATGACCAGCAGGAGGAATACAGAGAGGCTTGGAGAAACTTACATCAACTGATGCTGAGTGAAACAAGCAGAACTAGGCGATCATTATACACTTCAACAATGATACTATATGAGGATGTATTCTGATGGAAGTGGATATCTTCAACATAGAGAAGAGCTAATCCAATTCCAATTGATCAATGATGGACAGAGTCAGCTACACCCAGAAAAAGGAACACTGGGAAATGAGTGTAAACTGTGAGCATTTTTTTGTTGTTGTTGTTTTTCTTCCCAGATTATTTTACCTTCCAAATTCTTCCTTTGCAACAACAACAAAAAATTTGGTTCTGCACATATATACTGTACCTAAGATATACTATAAGATATTTAATATGTATGGGAATGCCTGCCATCTAGGGGAGGGAGTGGAGGGAAGGAGGGGAAAAACTCAGAACAGAAGGGAGTACAAGGGATAATGTTGTAAAAAAAAAATTGCCTATGCATATGTACTGTCAAAAAATATTATAATTATAAAATTAATAAAAAAAATATCAAGGGACGGGTAGCAAACATGAGGGGCTCTATATTCTCTGCCAGCTTGGGGATAGAGAAGGAAGGGAGCATCTTCTCTAGCACCCAATGAAGCCCCAAACATGAGCAGACACCCTCAGAGAAGATCAGTTAGCAGGATCCTTAGAGATCATCCAGTCCAATTAAAGATGGCCATTAAGCCTCCATTTGACTGTTTCTAATACCTGGGAGTTCATTATTTTACTCAAATCCTGTTCCTTTGTCTTCACTTGTTAAATAACAGTTCTTCATATTGAGCTGACAGATCACACAAGTAGCAGAGTCAAGATTGATTTTTGACCTTTCTCTAATCAGCTTATCTGACTATACAAAGACAACTGTTCTGAAATGATGCCCTTATTAGGAATCAGGTCATCTCCTGTTTCAAAAGATCATCAATTCTCAATTCTGATGGGTGTGGCTCTTTTCTTTTTTTTTTTTTTTTATTTTATTTTATAATTATAACATTTTTTTTGACAGTATATATGCATGGGTAATTTTTTACAACATTATCCCTTGCACTTACTTCTATTCAGAGTTTTTCCCTTCCTCCCCCAACCCCCTCCCCCAGATGGCAAGCAGTCTTATATATGTTAAATATATTACTGTATATTCTAGATACAATATATGTGTGTAGAACCGAATTTTTTGTTGCACAGGAAGAATTGGATTCAGAAGGTAAAAATAACAGTTTACATTCATTTCCCAGTGTTCCTTTTCTGGATGTAGTTCTGTCCATCATTAATCAATTGGAATTGGATTAGCTCTTCTCTATGTTGAAGATATCCACTTCCATCAGCATACATCCTCGTACAGTATCATTGTTGAAGTGTATGATGATCTTCTGGTTCTGCTCGTCTCACTCAGCATCAGTTGATGTAAGTCTCTCCAAGCCTCTCTGTATTTCTCCTGTTAGTCATTTCTTATAGAACAATAATATTCCATAACATTCATATACCATAGTTTACCCAACCATTCTCCAATTGATGGACATCCATTCATGTTCCAGCTTCTAGCCACTATGAAAGGGCTGGATGTGGCTCTTTTCAATAGCAAAGTGACTCTGGCCTTGTGATGGATGTAGATATAGATGGGCCATCTGCACCCAGAGAGGACTGTGAGGACTGAGTGTGGATCACAAAATAGTATTTTCACTTTTTGTTGTTTACTTCACTTTGTTTTCTTTTTCTTTTTTTAATCTGATTTTTCTGGTGCAGCATGCTAATTGTGGAAATTTGTATAGAAGAATTGCACGTGTTTAACATATATTGGATTACTTGCCATCTATGGGAGGAGGTGGGGAGAGGGGAAAAAAATTTGAAACACAAGGTTTTGCAAAAGTGTATGTTGAAAATTATGCATATGTTTTGAAAATAAAAAGCTTTAATAAAAAAGATCATCAATTCATTCCTTTTTTAAAGTATTATGATGTTCTTCAATGTCATTATGTCCAGAGCTTTTCAACCCATCTAAAAGAATTCATGAATCTGCAGTATAAGGTATCCAATTTCTCAATCTCAAACTATTTTCAAAAAATGTTTTCGCCATCATCTGCCCTGTCTATCTTTGCACTAAAAGCATCCAATATATTAAATCAAAGTATGTGTATACATAATTTGGAGAGTTCTATCTAGTTCTTCATAAAGTTCTGTATTATTCTACTATCTGCAATAAAGGCTGGAACAAAAGCAATATTGTCTACATGGGGATGTTTTCTTAATTCATTGTAAGAACCCCAACCTATCCTATGAAGCTATGTTTTTTGTTGATTTCATTTAGGCGTATTTTTAATCCAACTTTGCCAACTCCTTCCTTTCCCTCTCCAAAGAGAACCTGTGAATCATCTTTCCATTCACCTGTACCTTTATGTTTTCTGGTATAATTTTCTATCATTTTAAAAAATATTAATGGACCAGTGATATGGCAGTGAATCATGGAATACTACAGTGTCTAAAGACTTAAAAAGTAAAGCTCATCCAGAGGGCAACTGAGAGGTACATAGTGGATGTGACAGGCTCACTGAAATTGAGGAATTGGAGAACAAAAGATATCACATAAAAATATGACCAGATAAATGAATATAATGGAATATTACTATTCTGTAAGAAATGATGAGCAGGCTAACTTCAGAAAAGCTGGAAAGACTTAGATGAACTGATATTAAGTGAAGTGAGCAGAACCAAGAAAACATTGCACATAGCAATAAGAAGATTATATGATGATCAACTGTGATGGACTTGGCTCTTTTTAGCAATGAGATTATTCAAGGAAATCTGTGAACTCCTGGGGAGGAGCTTGCATGCTTAGGAGGAGCAAGTTCATTGGTTGAAGTAATTTTTCCCAGAAGCCCTTGCATTATCCCACGCCCATTCTCTGGGAGGATAAAAGAGGGCGGCACTCAAGAGTCAGAGACTCTCTTGTCTGGGCCAGACTTAAGGCCGCTCTCCAGAGGAAGAAGTCACTACTCTGGACCAGAGTTGGCAGTAACTGTCTGGAGACAAGGGCTCTCTATAGGAAGAAGAATCTATCAGAGAGATTTGAGTTGTCACAGCAGACACTTGTTGTCCCAGAGTACTCCAGCCAGAGTAAAACTCCCCTAAAGGCCGGAACTAGAGAATTGTTAAGTACTGACTTAGCACTTAATAAGAACCTAACATTCTTTCCCCCTTTTGATCTGATTTTTCTTGTGCAGCATGACAAATACAGAAATAGCTTTAGAAAAATTCCACATGTTCAGCCTATATCTGATTGCATGCTATCTATTGGAAAATGGAAGGGGGAGGGAAGGAGAAAAATATGGATGTTGAAAAGTATCTTTGCATGTACTTGGGAAAATGGAAGGAAGGAAGGCCTTCAACATATTATATCAATGCCCTATGGTATGCTTAAAAGAGATAACACAGGATGAGAAGGTTGTATTTAGTAGGATAAAAACCCACTCATTTGATTGGATTGGGTTTAGCTCTCAGTTACTAGGTGAAGTACAACAAAGAGATCATACCTCTCAAAAAGTCCATCCTAATCTGTTGACATAAACAGAGATATAACTCAGTTGCTCAAGCGGTATGCCACTTTGGTCATTGGAATGTATAATTCCAATAAAAAGATCCAACAAGTAAACTAATATTTACAGGCAATCTAAGAACTGGGATTCTTAGGATCCTTTGTTCCCCTTCCATCACCGGGTGACAAAGCAGAAAGGAGTTATTTTGTATTATTTCTTTTCTTGAGTTGTTATAGCTCAAAAAAAATCCTATTTAGTAACCAATGCCTGACAATGACTGATTAGGCAACTGTCTATCAGAATAGTTGTTCAGCCAGCTCTGAATTCATTTATCCATCCTATTATCCAGTCCACACATCAAGATAACAATTACAAGAAGATGAGACTTTTTCATATTCTAGGTCCTGGAAGAGATCTTAGAAATCTTTTAACCTTTTATCTAATACCCCAATCCCTTCAAATGCTTTAATGAGATAAAGAAACCCAACAAACCCATCTTCAAATTACATTAGTTCAGCATGACATGAGGGGATAGGAAACACACATAGTGATGGTGTGGTATCCAGCAACTAATCTAACTTTACTTTCCTATGAACATGTAGGGATGGAAACAGTATGACATTTGCTGTCGCTCACTTCAGTTGCCTGTGAATGCAAAGGTGCAGCCCTGACACCTGTATTTTATGCTACAGGAATTAGTGACAAGACAGAAGGCAGGAGAAAACACAAAATGGGGGCCTATAAAATCTTAGAGCTGAAAAGGCCCTCATAGGTCCAACTCTTACCCAAAACACAAAGCCTATTTGTGAGGCACCTTTCAACTTCTGCTTCTTAGAAAGTGTCATATTAACAACATACTTTGGAGAAGGCCATGAGTATGCAAATACAGTATTTGTAGACTAGCAACTGAAGACAAAGAAGCATTTTAACTGCTTGACCTTCAAAAAAAGAGCTCTAGACCTTTCCACTCCCAGAACAGAGTGTACTACTACTTTTCAGCTAGATTATCAGATGACTAATGAGAATGTTCAAAGAATGGATTTGGCAGTCCTCAACCTAACTGAGTTTGGTCTCCCAACTTCACACATTACTTCACACCTTTGGCCCTCAGTTTGCTATCTGTAAAAGGAGGAGGACATATTGATTAAAGGAAGGATGACCCAGGAGAGCAGTCACAGAGCCAGGGGGTTGGAAGTCTCAGAGACCATCTCGTGCAGCTGTCCGCACCTGACCCCGAATGTGACACATGATCCCCAAGTCTTTATCTAGAGATGACCTCTAGTGAGTCAGAGACAGGGCTTTCCCTTTGGGGCAGTTCTAGTTATTAGGAATTTTTCTGACTCTCCAGCTTCTGCCTATTTTCTTAATTCTGCCCTATGGGAATGAACAGAACTCATCTAATACCTCTGCTCCAGGACAGCCTTTCAAATGTCTGAAGACAGCTATCAAGGCCCAGCCTAAATGTTTTCTTCTCCAAGCTAAACTTCTTCAATTTTATCAGGCAACCTATGTTCATTTGGCTCTTCACCAACTTGGTTGCCTCCTTGCTCACAGAGAGCCTTCCTAAAATGTGGCACTGAACTCAGCTTCTGGCTGTCATCTGACCAAGGCTAAGTAGAACAGGAAGGGGAAGAGGAAAGGAGCCAGTACTGACTAAACACCTACTATGTGGTAGATAGTATGCTCATCCTTCTTTTAGCACAATCTACTATGACATTAGCCTTTTGGATTGCAAGATTATTCCACTAGCCAGGGGCAACGAAGCTGGTGAGAAAGCCAAGAGAGAAGCCAATCCTGGGGACATTCCCTGGGAGAGCTTGAAGACTTCTCTTAACTCTCTCAACACCTACTTCAATACTTTGAGGGTCCGGACTTTCTCCCTGGAAGCACTCCCCTTGCTGGCACAAGCTACGACCCGACCCTCCTCTCTCCCTTAGCAGGTACTCTTCCACGATCTGTGGCTAAAATCATCTATTACCTGGTGGCCAACCTTTTGGTGATGAAGCTCTCTAGTCATAGGCTTTCTGGCTTGGTAAGCTCTCTAGAGCTTAAGGGCAGCTAGGTGGTGTCATAGTGCACATGGGCCTGGGGTCAGACTCACTCATCTTTCTAAGTTCAAATCTGACCTAAGATACTTACTAGCTCTATGACTTAGGCAAGTCACTTAACCCTCTTTGCCTCAATTTCCCTGACTGTAAAATGAGTTGGAGAAGAAAATGACAAACCATTCTAGTATTTTTGCTAAAAAGAACTCCAAATAGGGACATGAAAAATCAGACAAGACTAAAATGACAGGGGGGAAAAAAGCCAGAATTTATGTTCCATTGGCAAAGCCTTCAAAAACCTGGCACCTCCATATTATAACATGACACTGGAAGAAAGCTTTAGAAGAGGAACCTTCCTTATGCTAATTATTTTATCCATTGTCTGTTCTCTTGTGGGTTCTAGAAAACCTTTAAAGTCCTCAAAAGGACTGACTATTTACTTTGGAGAAAGCAGAAGAAAATCTGAGAAGCCTCACTGCCCTTCAGGATGGAAGCCTTGGCCAGTCAGCAATAAAAGGTATAGTAATTGAGAGAGGAGCTGGTGGACTAATCCCTGGGCCAAATGAAAAAGTCCAATCCAGGACTGCACAGGATCCCCAGATGTTGGGATCAGCAGCTGGTCCCAGCTACTTGTTGTGACCCTGGATATCTTAGAATCAGCCAGAGTCAGGATAAGCAAAAGTCTTTATTCTTGGTCTTTTGGGGTCACTGTCAGGGGACTAGATCTAGCAATCTCCACACCACCTTCCTCTCTCTCTACCCCCAAAAAAATGATCCTCCTCCTCCTCCTCCACCCGCTGATTTCTCCTCCCTTCTCTCACCACACCCACAGATCAAGCCAGCATGGAGTTGAGTAGGGTCATCCTCTAAACATGTTAATAGAGAATTGTCCAATTGGTAATTAGCCCTAAGTGCTAGATTACCTTGCATCTAGGTTAAATACATCCGGCTCAGTTCTAGCCCTTTACAGGTACTGACAAGGAAGCTAGAAAAAGTAGGGAGGGATGAAATGGTAGTAGCTATGTGCAGAGGAGATGGAAGAGACACGGAAGGAATAAGCCAAATGGGGTGTTAAGGGGAAAACAGACACGGTAGAGAGAGTTGATAGGGCACCAGCCTGTTGGGGGCACTGACCGTGCAGTTGTACTTGATGCAGTCATCCCAGAAGCGGCTGGCCGAGAACTTCTTCCGGATGACGACTGTGAGCCCGTAGAGAAGGCACTGCCCCACCCCCATGATGTTCCCTGCAGAGAGACTGGGATCAGGCTTCAAGTGTCATCAGACCCTTCTGCTCACCCCCTTCCTGTCCTTCTGTCCAAGCTCCACTCTGGTGAGCCTCCCTCCTTCCGTACCTGCTGAGTGGTACAGAGGGAGACAATTATAAATGATATCCGAGGGTTTCATTCTGTAGGCGTGGTGTCCAAAGGCTGCGATTCGGTAGTATCTGGATGAGAAAGGGAGACGAGGCTGGAGGGGTGCCTGGGAAGATGTGGAGAGGGCTAAAGGGTGGAGAGCTATGAAATGGGGAAAGGATGAGGCTCATGCTTCAGACCCATGAAATCACAGGGCAGAAGCCAAGAGGGATGCGGGGTGGAAATGGAGTTAGGGCTGGAGAGGAGGGTAAAGATTGTGTGGAAGGGAATGAGTAAGAACAGGAGGAAGTACAGCTGATAAATTAGGAAAGTAGAGAGGGCTTAAGTAGAAAGCACAAGGGAAACTTTGGAGGAGCAGGCACACACCATTGACTACAGACCCTTACTCGGTTTTCGGTCCCACCTGCTGTGCACTACAATTGCAGCTTTGGGCATCCCAGTAGTGCCAGAAGTGTAGATGTAGAAGAGACGATCTGGAAGGAAAGGGAAGTATTAGGGGTGGGAGGGGCCGGGAACCCTTTGGTACTGTTGGTGGAGGTGGGACTACGGGGTGGAGGTAGGAGAGGGAAAAGGCAAACAGAAATAGAACAAAACTAAAGGTACCCGCAGGGACTCTCGGGGAACCCCTGAAAACAGACTCACCATCCATCCCTTTATGGGGCACTTGCATCGGGGGTGCTGTGGAAGCCTCACTCAGCATAGGATCAAGAAGGTGAGTATCAGGGGTGACACCTTCTGGCCCAAAGTCCCCAGAGCAGAACTTTACGAGGTTTTTCCCCAGCTGTATGCTCACTTCAGAAATAGCTGGAACATATGCAAAGTCCGCCTGTTAGCCCCAACCTGGCCCACCTCGGTCCAGCCCTCCTGAGAACCTTGGCCTGAAGGCATCTTGTCTCCGGGCACTAGTTCCAGACACACTCCTCAGTCCACTGACATGCCTCTTACCCTCAGTCAACAGACATGTTCCAGCTCTAAAACTAGACCTGCTTCTTAGGCCTAGCCCCAGACATACCTGCAAGTACTAGCTTACCAACTTGATTGTCCGCCCCGGGCTACAGACATACCTGGACAGGTGTGTAATTGCCTTTTCTCCTGAGCACAAGCCATCCCTTTCCCTGCCTAAATAGTCCAGCCAGGGAATGCTTTGTAAAGCTGGAGCTGCCCAGGCAGTTTCCCTCCCACCCAAGACCCCACTGACCCCCAGATTTGGCCATGGTTTCCCTCCTCCTACCTCTAAAAGTCCTCCCCCAGACCACAAAAGCAATCTCTGTCTTGTTACTGTGGGGCCTGGCCCTCTGCACTACTCCCAGTCTCACCGGCTGCTAGCTCCCCCCCAAAGATCAGGGCCTTGGCCCCCGAAGTGCTGAGGCAGAAGGTGAGGGGCTCCAGCCGCAGGTTCACATTGAGCAGGGCAGCCTCCACGCCTGCTTTGGCAAGGCCAAGCCACAGTCCCACAAACTCCGGCCGCCCTTCCAGGAACATGGCCACCACGTCGCCAGACCCGAAGCCCAGCTGCAGGAACAGGTTGGCCACTGCGTTGGAGTACTCATCCAGCTGCTGGAACGTCCACTGCTTTCCACTGACCGCATCCACCAGGGCCACCTTCTGGGGCTGCCGGGTGGCCACCTCCTGGAAGATGTAGGGAATGGTGTGCCTGGCCTGCTGGTGCCGCCGGAGTTCATATCGCACACTGATCAGCACTGAGAGACCACTGCAGGGGGAGAAGAGAGCAAGCAGAGCCTGTAACAGGAGCCGGAGCAGCAGCCTCGAAGCCGGGCCGGGCTGCATCGGACAGGCCGAGCGGCAAGGCAAGGGAGGGCAAGGCAAGGGCCACCGCAGCTTTTGCCACGGGACTGGAGCAGCTTCTACTTCAGTTTTTTTCCTCTGGAAATTGGCCCATCTTGTGGGAGTAATGAGGCAAGTAAAAACAAAAAAGGAATTCCAACAGAAAGCAAGGTCCTTAAAGGCAGAAACTGTCTCAATTCTGTTACTGTATTCTTAGGACCTAATACAGCGCCCATGTAGAAGGCATTTAAGAAACACATATTGATTGACCCCATTGAATAAGTTTGGGTAGATAAATAAAATTTTAAAATTGTATATAATATCTTATATTTTAATTAAAATGTTTTGATATGAAAAATGGAAAAATGTTTTCAGTATAAGACATATATTTGTGTAGTCAAATAGTATCTAATTACCATATTCCTAGTTCCACAGGGAGATCTTTTACTCAAAGAAAGTTTCATAATATAATTTCTAATTGCATACAACTCAAGGTACTATGTTTCTGTAAATCTCAGAGAAGAGTCTTACCTTGAGGACCAACCTTCTAGGACTTACAAAAGCTCCTTTATAGTTTATTTAGTATAATTAAAGATATCTTCTCTTGTTTAGTTAGAACCCATTCAGTGCAGAAGAATTAAACTAAGAGGTACATGGCTCTGGTTCTCACACTTTGTGTTTCCAGAGGACAAGCTTCTAAACTACAGTACAGGAAGACGAGAGGTGACATTCTTTCAGCTCTCCTGACTCTCTGAAAGGATGTATATATGGTTAAGTCCTCAATTCTTTAAAAAAAAAATGTCATGGACTTAAGTGATTGTTGAATGATAGGGATTGAAGTAGGTCTGACCAAGAAGGAGGAATATAAAGATAAATGCAAGGAGGAGCAGGAACAGGAGAGGGAGCATTTTTACCCAAACAGTCTAGAAAACATTGTGAGGGATAGATTTCTGAGGACTGAATAATGGTGTTTCTAGTTAAACCAAAGAATGTAAATGTCATGTTGGGGACATGTACTGTTCTGATGGATGCATCCCCAAATACAGGATTAACCTGTTCAGCAGGGGAATTCATGCTACCGAGCTTCTCTAAATACAACCACCAATGATCACTCAATTTTCTGAGATAGTTTATGGACGATCTACAAGGGTATATTGGTAAATTCCTATTTTAAATGGTCATTTAAATGGTCATCTTTTTCTCTTTTGAGTCATGAAGAACATGCATTCCCACTTACTTCAATGTGTGTAGAAAACATAAACTAGATCAAAATTTCTAGTTCAGTGACTGAAATAAATAACTACTGAGAATGAGGAGAACAGCAAGGAGGGCTAATTACAGGAGGGATCGGGATGGCAACCTGGGAGACCATGCCTCGGATCAACGAAAGCTGGAAAGAAGATGTACAAGGGCTAAAAGCTATCTACAGGTTGGGGTGGAGGTGGGCCATAGGGAACAACAACAAAAAAGCCCACAAACTGATTAAATATTTGATGAGGGAGAATCAAGTTTTAAAGGCCCTGAAAGAATATAGATACTCTGTGCTGTAACATGAGTACTCAGAGGGCTCAGTTATTTTGGGAGACCTAAGGAGACTCCCTTGCCTTGCCTCCTCCCTCTGCCCCCCAGCTTCAGCTCTCCCCTGGCGTTAGCTTCCCTCTCCTTCCCACGTCTGCTCCCCCTAACCAGCTGTCCCAGCTCCACTTCTCCTCTCTGCCTTCACCCCTTTCTTCCTTCACCCCGAGCGCCATTACATTTTAGCCCAGGCCAAGCACCCCTGAAAGCAGAGGGCCCAGGAGGGGGATGGGTGGGGACACTAGCTCATGTGAGTGACCTGCAGGCAGGGTCCTGGGGCTGGGGCACTTTGCTCTTCGGGGAGAGCCCCTGCACCCCATGCTCCTCTCCCCTGCCTTCTCCATCTTCATGCCCGGACTTTCTGTCCCTCTCCTCACGCCCCTTTCCCTTGCAGCACCCTGTGGACGGGCAGAGCCGCCAGGAGGAAGCCGGGGTGGGTTCTGAGCGCACGTGGCGTCGGGGGGCAGCCTCGGAGTCCGGCTCCCGCCGCCTTCCTGCCCCCCCTTGGGACTGCCCCTTCACCTCCCTCCGGAGGGAACAAGCCTCTCTTCAGATCTTCGCTCCCAGTCGGCAGGGAACCATCTGCTGGCATCAGGCGCCCAGGGACTGCCTACACTCCTTTGTAGCGGATAAAAGGACCTTTCTCCGCTCTCTGGCCCGGCCCCAGACACGGTTCCCCCCCCTCCGAATCGCTTCTTCCAAGGGCAGACTCCATTTTGAAAAAGCCACAGTGTCTCCGGGAAGATATGGGAGACTAAGCGAAGCCCGCACATCTCCCCCGTGCCACCGCTTCTTGCTGAGCTAGGTTAGGCCCCTGTGTCACGCAGGGCGAGAGAAGCGAGGCGGTCAGGCAGAGCGAGCTGCACAAACCCACTCTGCCAGGGCCACGGAGCTAAGTCTGCATGGAAGGCTGCCACCTGCCCCCGTCACGCCCCCTCGCCCGCTTCGGGGTCCCCGCCCCCCACCGCCTTTGGCACCTCACATTTCTTCACTTACAAAAGGTCCCTTAGCGCTGTCTTGAAAATGATGCGCAGGAAACGCCAGCCGCCGGTGCCCACATAGACCGTCAGAGCAGCCGCCAGGCCCCACGACCAGGGCAGTCCCAGGAATCGGAGGAAGCCCACGGAGGCCAGGGAAGCGGTACAGAGACCTGCAGCACGCATCCTGGGGAGAGAGCGCAGAGTCATCACCCCGCCATAACCGTGGGGGGCAGGAGGGGAGGCAGTGAACAGAGAAGCAGAGAGACAGTGAGAGAGCCGGAGAATGGCGGGAGGGGGAGAGCGGGGAGAAGTCACAGCAAGCCCCGCAGTGAGGGAACGTTCAGGGAGAGTGAAGGAAAGTGATGAGGGAGGGGGAGGAGGGAGGGAGGACGGCACAAGAGACGGAAAAGGTGAAGCAGAACAGGAGGAAAGAGAGTGGGGGGAGGGGAAGCACTCAAGGGGGAGACCATCCGGAAGGAGGCAGTGAGAGCGAGAGCATGACAAGGAAAAGGGGGTGACGGAAACAGTGGGGACAAAATAACGGGGACAGTGCGGGGGGGAGGGAAAGATGGCACACCCGAGGGGGGCACGGGGGCGGCGGCGAGGAGGGGGCAGGGGCCCAGGGGAGGAGGTCAGGGACCCCCGTGGCCTCTGAAATCTGCCCTAGCTTTGCAGTGACTCCTGGGACGGGCGGGGGCGTGCCTGGAGGGAGGACCATCTTTGGTCTTTTCTAACTGATCTAGTGATGCCAAATCGCCAGTGTCACCGATGGGGGGCTGGGAAGGAGAAGAGGGAGCCAGTGGAAAGGGGCTGTGAGGGGCAGTGAGAGGGGCAGTGAAGAGGAAGAGCAGAGGGTCAGGGAGGAGGAAGGGCAGGGACCCTGAGGGGTAACCATAGTGGGAGAGCACTGAGAGGGGCGGTGTGGGGGGGAGGACGGTGGGGGACAGCATGGGGAACAGTGGGAAGGAACGCTGAGGGGGGCTGGAAGAGGGGCAGTGAGGGCAGTGGGGGAGGGGGCAGTGAGAAGGAAGTGAAAGGGACCTGGAGGGACAGTTGGGGAGACAGTGAGGGAGCACTGAGGAGACAGGAGCTTCTGGCACACCTCCGAGGTGACCTCTGAGGTTCTTCCCCGCTGGAGGGTGCCCGCAATGGCTTCGGGAGGCGAGGGTGGGGGCGGGAGCTACAGGGGTTCTCTGGAAACAGGAAGGGAGGACGGTGAGGGTGAGGAGGACCAGTGAGGGGATGGGGAACAAGGGGAGGACGGGAAGGGGCATCGATGAGGGAACAATGAGAGCTTTGGAACAAACAGTGACACACACAGTGTCACACACGCCGTGTCACGCGCGCGCACACACACACACACAAACCCGCACGCGTGCACACGTACCTCACTCCCAGGTCCGCCCCCAGGCCCCCCACCCTCTCCCTTCCCCCTCTTAGGCTTCCGGAGGTCCGGATCATAGAGCACCTGGGGGGCCAGAGAGGCCGGTTCCGAGATCCGGCGGCTAGAACAGTCATCCTGCAGCTACCCTTCGTCTCCACGGCAACCCGCCGCCAGGCAGGCGCCGAGAGGGGGGAGGGTATAAGAGGGGGCCTCTCACGAGAGCGGAGCACCGGCTCTCTCGCCAGCCCCTCCCCCTCCCCCAGCAGGGCAGAGATGGACCCTGAGGTCCGGGGTGGACGCTGGCCCGACGCCCCCGCTCCCCGCGCGGGGGTCCAGGCTGCTCGCCGCCCGCACGCTGCGGGCGGCCGCCCCCTAATGCTCAGAGAATGAATGAGCCCGCGCTGGCGGAGGTGTGTGCGCTCCGCTAGTCCGGCGGCGGACAGCGCGGAAGCACCGGGCCGGGTGTGGGTAAGTCCGTGTGTCCGCGCCGAGCCCTCGTCCTCCCTGACCTCTCCGAGTGCGCCACGGCGACCCCGGCCATCCCCTCTCAGAAACCGCCTGAGCTCCGGCGGAGCCCACAGGCTGTGAACCTGGACGGGCGGGGAAACGCAGACCCCGACATTCACTAATCCCGCCTGAGATGGAGCGCTTCCCTAAGTGCTTCTGGCGCCGCCGGCCTGCCCCGGAGCCCGCGCTCCCAGCCATTCCCAGCGGCACTCGCTCGGACCCGGGGAGGGGAGCGCCGCTTCTCCGGGATGACTGCGGGAGGCCCCTGCGCCCCGGCGCCAGTCTCGGGGATAACGTGACCGAGACATCCCGCGCCGGAGTACCCTGATGCCGAAGGAAGGGCGCTTCCGGCCCGGGCCGCTCCTCCCGCTCCTGCATCACTCACCTCCTAGAAGTCCTGCAGCGCAGCTTTCAGGGAAGGCCAGGGGCCGAGGCCCTCGGTCGGAGGCAGTCCCCGCGGCTGCAAGGTCGGCTCTTCCGCCCCAGGTATCGCCTTCCGCACGGGCGCAGACCCGGCCCTCCACACTCACGGGCGCCCTTGGGGCGCGCTAGCTCCTCGAGGCCTGTGGATAAGCAGGGGGCCTCAGAGCCCGCACGTGGGGAGCCTCGGCTCCAGCCCGGGGCACACGCAGGGCTCCATCCCTGGTCCTGAGGGCGCCCAGCCCGCTGGAGAAGGGCGCAATCCCGGCTTCCTCCGGCTGCAACTTCCCTGCAGGATTTCAGCGATATCACGAGCGGATGTCCCCGAGGCCGCTTTATTCTCCAGGCCTCCCCCAGCCTGCGCCTCCGCTAGCCCGGCAGCTCCTGTGGTGCTGCACTAGGCATCTGGGGAGGGGGGCACCTATGGCGGCCCGAAGCACCAGCCCCAACCCTGGGTGCCGCCTGGCCTGGAAGAGCCTTCCCAGCCCTCACTCCGCAATTTCAAGTTCTCTGGCAAAGTTGTACGGGCTCCTCTCCCCCAACCCGCCCTTACCCCCGCCCCCCAGCTCCGCCCCGATCCTTTGGATGCTTGTTTTCAAACAAGATCTATGACCTTTCCCCCAGTTTCCCTTCCGGGGGAGGCAGCCTTGGCCTTGGTCCAGTGCCCTTTAGAGAAGGGGGCTGACAGGCGCACACTTCATAGCCTCCTATTGGTCCCTAGAGTGTGGGCAGCTTAGCTTGAGGGAGGGTGGAGTGGGGAAAACTACATGGAAACTGTTGCACCGAGTGCCCCCTCCTCCCCCAGCTCCACAAAACAACGAAACTGAGCCTGGCAAACGGCTCGCCCTACAGCCCCTCCTGGCGGCTTGGAATTGTAGTGCTCCTGTGTAGACCTCAAACTGAGCGCCCGGAGGGACCCAAAGGTCACCTAGAGCAAACATCCCCAATGTGTAATCCAGTGGTGTGCCCAGGGCCACCCGGCAGTGAGTGACAGACGAGCACTTGAACTTGGCTCCTATAAGTGAAACCACAATGCTCAGCGTTCTTCCCAGGAGCCCTCCTGGCAGCCCCTCCCTGTGCCCCCAACTGCTCGCACCTGCCCTCACCAGCTTTTTTCTTGTATTCGTGTACATACGTGATTCCCCCTGGCAGAAGTAAGGCCCTTGTGATCAAGCAACCATCAGTAAGCACTCGTCCTGGGCTAACCCTGGTGACAGAGCGCAAGCCCTTTCCCCAAGCACTGTCCGGTCCTTAAAGTGCTTCCATCCCGATGGGCAGATCAACGCGCAGATTGACAGATCCGTACAAGATGTGGAACTAGGAAAGCAGCCTGCAGAGGGAGATGGTTAAACGTCTGGAAGGAAGCCAGGGGTTCTCAGAAGTGGAACGCCTTCTGGGCCCGGGGACAGCTAAGGCAAGGACACGGATTTGGAGCCAGAGGAGGTCGTGGCGGCCACCAGGTACAACCCCTTGGTGCTGACATTAAGTGAACTGGCCCAGGATGGTAGTATTTGAACCCAGACCTTCCGTTCTCCAGAGGGAGCGCTCATCTTCCACAGCAGATGGAATATCGTGGGGGAGGAATAGCAAGTAAACCAGTGGGGCCAGACCGTCAAGGGCGTGAATGAAATAATGGGCATGGAGGCCGGAAGCATCGTACAGGGCCCGATCAGGAAGAAATGTAAATGCCAGACAAACGAGCCTGTACTTGATCTGGAGATAACAGGGAGACAATTTGGACGGCCTGGGGAATGGCCGGGAGGGAACAGGCTGGATCGGACCCATGGTTTAGGAAATCATTTTGGCCGCTGTGTGAAGGATAAATTGAGGCAGGAAGACCAATTAAACTGTTATTATAGTCTAGATGAGAGATAATGGCTGTGTGATAGACTATGCTATGGAGATCAAAATGACAAAATTTGGCAAATGATTGGCTCTATGGAATGGGACTAAGGAACGAAAACAAACGCGTAATTCAGTTTTGGCCATGTGGCGTTTTAAACATCCGTTTTGAAAGTTCCAGTAAGGCAGGTGATAAGGAGAGTAAGCAGGACAGCTGTGCCAAAGTGGGAACCCTCAGCATAGAGATAACTGAATGCATGGGAAATAAGGAGATCGCTGAAAAAAAGGGGAGAGAGAAAAGAGTCCAGAACAGAGCTGGGGGGACACTCATAGTCAGTGGGCACGCCATGGAGGAAGTTCAGACAAAGGCTTTCATACTTAGAGCAGGGACTGTTTCGTTTTTTTTCTTTGTAATCCCTGTACCTAGCACAGTGCATGGCACCGCCAGAAAGACTGACTCGGCTCTTTCTGAGAGGCAGGAGCACTAATTACCTCTGTGTTCTTGAATGTCATTCGCTCTTCAGGAGTCTCAATTAAAATAAGGAACTTGGTCCGGATAACCCTAAGGTCCCCTCCACCTTAAATTCTGTGATATTATTTGACCTCTCAGCACAGGCAGGCTGGCTCCTCACAGACTTCCCACAGGATCCAGACTTGAGCACCAGGAATTTTCTTCTGGCCTAAGCCTCCATGGCTGCTTCTATTAATAGTGACAGACAGCACTTACCCAAGGGAGGTGATGGGCATCCCTCGGGGCACAGGGCCATAGCCCTCAGAGCATAACAAGGTTCCTGGCCCAGTGGAAGAGGGCTTCCATTTTCTTTGCTGCCTCATCTCCACAAGAGTCCATCCTAGACCCTCTTCTCTCGCTGTAGTGACCTCATACCTACTAACTTCAGTTCTGCACCCATGCACCCAGCTGACTGTTTCTCTGTCCTCAGCTCTCCCAGACACCCAGTTTTCTGTTCCCAACTGCATGAGAGTACTTCTGAACTAGAGTCAGGGAATCCCTCACATTCTAAGGCTACTGCAAGGATTATTTGAAAGACTGTGGAAAATGGGAGACACATCATTGTGGAAGGGCAACTGCCCTCATTTTCAAAAAACAAAACAGAGCCATCTGCTGAGGAGAGGTCAGTGAGCCGGGTTTCAAGTCTTGGGAAATTTCTAGGACGGATAAGCAGCTAATTGATGAGCATCTACATTCAGCCAGCCAGCACAGCCTCATCATCAAGAGCAGGTCATACCAGACCATCTCATTTGCTTTTTTTGATTGGATTATTAAATGGTTTGGGGAATGCTAGGGATAGTTTGTCTAGATTTTAGTAAAGTTTTTGATAAATATCTCTTTTTATTCTTATGGAAAAATGGATGTGGACTGGATGTTAGATGGATTCAGAGATGACTAGATAACTGTACTCAAAAAAGAGTTGTTAATTGTTTAGAGTTGAGGCGCCTGGAAGTCTTTGGTAAAATCCTCCAGGGATCTGGGACTGGCCCTGGGCTCTTTAGGGTTTTAATTGATGCTAAAATGATGGACGAAATGTTTCCCAAATGTTCAGTTGACATGATGCCGGGAGGAAGGCAAACATGGGACGACAGAAATATCTTGACAGGTAAGATTAGGTTAACTCTAATAAGATGAAATGTAAAGGGGATAATGGTAAAAGTCCAACACTTGAAAACAAAATATTGACTTCACCACTATGAGATGAAGATCTATGGTGAGGCAGCAGTTTGAGAAAAATCTAGGGATGTTTGTAGATTGTAGGTTCATTGAGTCAGCAGTTGATGTGGCAGCATCTTGGGCTGCATTAGGAGAAGTACAGCTTCCAAGAGGTGATAGTCCCATAGTACTGGTCAGACCCATCTACCAATAATAACTAGCACTTTTATAATGCCTACCATGTACCAGGCATTATGCTAAGCACTTTAAAAATATTTGATACTCACAAAACCCCTGGGAAGTAGGTGCTATGGTTAGCCCCATTTTATAGATGAGGAAACAGATTGATTTGCTCAGGGTGACAGAGATAGGAAATGTCACAGTTTGGATTTAAATTCAGGTTTTCTGTGACACCAATTGTAGTACTCAAGCCCCCTGTGCCACTCTGGCATCTCATCTGGAGCATTATGTTCTGGACACCAGTTTAATAAGGACACAAGTTGATGGGACAAAGTCCTTGAGTCCATCTATTTTGAAGATAAGTTGAAGAAACTGGGAGTGTTTAACTTAGAAAAGATTCCAAGTACATAGTAACTATAAAGGGCTATTGTTAAGATTTATCCCATTTGGTGCTAGAAGGCTGAAAACATGGAGCAATAAAAGTTGCAAAGAGACTACATCAGATAAATCTTTCTTTTTTAAAATTTTTATTTATTGAAGTTTTTATTTTCAAAACATATGCAAGAAAAAAAAAGAAAACATATGCAAGGATAATTCTTCAACATTGATCCTTTAAAAATTTTGTGTTATAATTTTCTCCTTAACTCCTCCCTTAGATGGCAAGTAATCCAATATATGTTAAACATGGTGAAAACATATAAAACATATGTTAAATCCAATATAGGCATACATATTTATACAGTTATTTTGCTGCACAAGAAAAATCAGATCAAAAAGGGAAAAAAATGAGAAAATAAAATTTAAGCAAACCATAACAAAGAGTGAAAATACTATGTTGTGATCCACACTCAGTTCCCACTGTCCTCTCCTAGGTGTAGATGGCTCTCTTCCTCACAAGATCATTGGAACTGGCCTGGATCATTTCATTGTTGAAAAGAGTCATGTCAGAATTGATCATCACATAATCTTGTTGCCAGATATAATGATCTCCTGGTTCTATTCATTTCACTCAGCATCAGTTCATTTAAGTCTCTCCAGCCCTTTCTGAAATCCTTCTGTTGCACCTATGGGGCCCTTTCCCTCCTTTAAGATCTCTTTGGATTTTAAAAAAGGGAAGGGGACTTTTATGTGGAAGATTGTTTGTGGCAGCCCTTTTTGTAGTGGCCAGAAACTGGAAACTGAGTGGATGCCCATCAGTTGGGGAATGGCTGAATAAATTGGGGTATATGAATGTTATGGAATATTATAAGAAATGATCAGTAGGATGATTTCAGAACAAGAAGATCATTATATACTTCAATAACAATACTATATGATGATCAATTCTGATGGACATGGTCCTCTTCAACAATGAGATGAACCAAATCAGTTCCAGTAGAGCAGTAATGAACTGAACCAGCTACACCCTGTGAAAGAACTCTGGGAGATGACTATGAACCACTACATAGAGTGCCCAATCCTTCTAATTTTGTCCGCCTGCATTTCTGATTTCCTTCATAAGCTAATTGTACGATTCTTTTTGTACAGCAAAATAACTGGACATATATACATATATTGTATTTAATTTATACTTTAACATATTTAACATGTATTGGTCAACCTGCCATCTGGGGGAGGGGGTGGGGGAAGGAAAGGAAAAGTTGGAACAAAAGGTTTTGCAATTATCAATGCTGAAAAATTACCCATGCATATATCTGGTAAATAAAAAGCTATAATAAAAAAAGATCTCTTATATAATATAAGCCCAATAGAAACACTGTTGAATCACAGGGTATTACATATCCCTTGGGTCATAGTTCCAAATTGCTCTTCAGAATGGTTGGATCAGCTCACAATTCCACCAACAATGTATCAGTGTCCCTGCATCAGTTTTTCCTGCATCTCCTCCTACATTCCTCATTATCTTTTCCTGTCATCTTAGCCAGTCTGAGAGGTGTGTGGTGGTATCTCAGAGTTGTCTTAATTTGCATTTCTCTGCTCAATAGTGATTTAGAGCACCTTTTCATATGAGTAGAAATGGCTCCAATTTCTTCTGAAAATCAGACAAATAAGAGCCATCCCAAAGTGGAGTAGGCTGTTTTTAGAGCAGCTTGTCCCCACTCCTTGGAGGTCTCGAAGCACAGACTTAACAAGTAAGTTCTAGGAGGGATTCCTTTTAGGCATTGGACGAGTTGGTCAATGATGTCCATTCCAACTCTCAAATCCTGTAATTCTAAACAGTGGCCTCCCAGGTGTGTCCTTCCTTTCAACTTCTGTCCTCATTCTGATGGCTTCACCATTTCCCCTGTCTCCCTGGTTCCTAACCTTGCAACTAATTCTGAAACTTCTCACTGTACACTGTACACATCTAGTGGGTTGCCAAGTCTTGACATTATTGCTTCTATAATTATCTCAGGCATCCAGTTTCTATCATGTCCGCCTCCCCCAGCCCTACAGGCCTCTGTCTCTCCTTACCTAACCTAATATCATAGCTCATTAAACTCAACTTCCTGCTGCATTTCTTTCTCCAGTTTATCCTTCACTCTGATGCTCATTAATCATCCAATGTGTACCTCATGATTATGAGATATCTACTCAAAGATTTAAATTTGCAATCCTGGCAGTTAAGGCCTTCCACAATCTGGCTCCAACCTAAACATCTAGCTCACTCTTGTAGTTAAACTGGATTCTTTTTGTGTCCAGTTTCTGTCCATGTGACTTTGGTCATGGCATCCCTCATACTTGAAAGCTTCCTCCTTATCTGCTTCTGTTAAGTATCTCTCCTTTCCAGAACCAGGTGCCCGATACCCCCATTGCTCCTTCCTCCAATTTGTCATTGTGCTTTACCTCACTTTTACATACTACCCTGGACTGTGTTAATTTGGACCTCAGAGACTAAGCTAATGAAGGCAATGGATGTCATTTTCACCCTTAAATGCAGAGTACCTTCAGTGCCTTGCCCAATAGTAAGGGTTCAGTAAATGTTTGATGAATCACATTATAATGAAAGTTAACATTTTAATGATGAGGACTTTGTGGTTCTCTGGGGTTAGATGGCTGTACCAAATACCCTTTTATATCACTGAATCAGATATTGCTTTCTGAAGGACAAGGACTTAGGCTTAGCAAGTTTGACCCAGTTTGGAGCCCAAAAGGAAGACAAGTCAGGGGCTGACCTGGGTAAGGAGGGTTCACTGGAGGAAGATAAGAGCCCAAACTAAGGTGTTCACTGGTGCACAGGGGTAAAAACTCAGTCCCACTGCTGCTGATCATCCCTTACCATGAGTCCCTCTTCCCTCTAGCTCATAAGAGCCTTTTCTACCTTCACTTAGCTAGAGGTCAGAGGTTTAGAGGGATTAACCTTGCAGAGGACTTGTCCTCTCAAAGCCATTCTATTCATAGAGGGGCCCCTACCAAGCTCTTGAAAAACCACCTCAGATCCTACTCCTTGCTTTTACCCACAAGCTGCTTTGGCAAAAATTCAGTCGGGCCTGACTCGGAGCTGCCGGTGGGAGCCCCAAAGGACAGGAATGTCTTCTCTCTTCACCGGAAAAGTTCTGATAAGGAACAACAGTGATTGTGACGAGGTGGACACAGAGCAGGAGCTGAGCATCAGGCTGGACAACAAGGTGCTGTTGCTGTATTTTGGGTCTGGGGAGTGCCCTCAGTGCCAGGCCTTTGCCCCTGTCCTCAAGGACTTCTTTGTGAAGCTCACGGATGAGTTCTACGTGAACAGGGCCTCACAGATTGCACTGGTGTACATCTCCCAGGACCAGACCCAAGAGCAACAGGAGTCATTCCTCAAAGATATGCCCAGGAAGTGGTTGTTTCTGCCATTCCAGGATGAGCTGAAAAGGTAAGCCCTAGTGGCTAGGGACCCTTGTTGGGGAGAGAGAGGCGGGCAAGGATGCCATGCTGGGGCAGGGGACACAGCCTTTCCAGAGTGGGCCCTTCAGACGCCCCCTCCCCTCAGTGCTGCTCTGCCCTTTGTCCCTTCATGGCCCTCAATAGAAGGTCCAGGGAAACAGAAACTTCCTGAAGTAAGGCTACCAGAATCAGGCCTTTTGTCAAAGTGGGCTGAAGAACAAGGCAGGGGAACAGAAAAGAGATCAATATTTAACAATTTATATTGTAGGACCTAGGGTCCTGGCTCAGACCTGAGCAGAGAGCTCCATATTTATGGCCCAGTAATGTAGGGCCAATCTAGCTGCTTCTCTTGTCCTGTGCTGCCCTACCTAACACCTCCTAAGAGGCATGGAGGCCATGCTCCCTTTCATTATAAAGGGGGTGCCCTTTATAAGGGCACAAGTAGGAGCCCAGAGGTCCTGCCCTCCCTTTCTTCCACTAGCAGCTCTCTTCTTTAAGGGGCCCTCCTCTCACCACAGGGCCCTGTTGTAAGCAGGAAAGGGGCTTTTGTTGTATCTGTCCTGTCCCATCTCACTCCTGACATAAGGCCTCCCCCCAACTTATTTGCAGGGACCTTGGGCGGATGTTTGCTGTGGACCACGTCCCCATGGTAGTAGTGCTGAAGCCTAGTGGCGAGGTGGTCACCAGGGATGCTGTGGAGGAAATTGGCCGGCTTGGGCCCGCCTGTTTCTGGAACTGGCAGGAGGCCTCCGAGGTCATAGACCGAAACTTCCTATTAGCTGAAGACTTTGATGACTTGCCACCCAGGAGCCTCACTGACCCCATCCGACGACTCAAGTACAAGATAGAGAAGGAATCTTCTAAAGATGATTTGAAAGAGGAGGAACATGAGGATAAAGCCTTTTTCTGAGCCCACTGAGTGGGCTCAGAAATGGGCCCTGGCTGGAAGGTGCCAACCCTAGAGGAAATTGCCTATTGACTGCTAGATGTTTGGGCTCCTACAGAAACTTGTAGGAGCAGAGGCAGGAAAGACACTGAACAGAGGTGCAAGCAGCAGAGTGAATGAACCTTGAAATCTCAGGGGACAGTCTTCCCTTCCTGCCTGCTTCCTGTCCTACCTCCTCCTCTCAGGATTGGGCCCCAAAGGGACATGACTGTTCCTAGGGAGATACCATTGGAGCTTCAGAGGCCACGGGCTGACACTCCAACACCAATATATATATATATAAGACGGGCCCATATTTATAGAGAAGGAAAAATAAATAGTGGAAACAGTTCTTAGAGATGGCTAAGACAATGGTTAACAATTCTGCAAAGAGCACAAAGACCATAGTCACATTATCACAGCCCCCCCCCTCCCCAAAATGAATATAACCTGAAGGGAATATGAGCAAGAAGATCAGATACACCTTCAACTTGTGTAAGACAAATAAGTGAATGACACCTGAACTCTAGTCTTCACATCAGGACCCGTTTCTTTCCCTCAGACTAGTAGATTACAGAAAATTGGCTTAACACAAAATTCCCCTAAAGACAAGCAGTTCATGGCAGAAGATGAGAATGAAAAAGTAGATCTGTAACACCAACCTTTAAACAACAAGCAAGGGAACTTAATGATAATTTAATTTAACCCATACTTGAATCAGAATCTCCTGGACAAAGTACCCGCTAAGCAATTTTCTAGCCTTTGAGGACCTTCTAGAAAGGGTCTCTCAATAACAGTCCATCCCACTTGGGAAAGAGTTCTAAATTTCAGGGAGTCTTTCTTGACATCAAGCCTTAAAGTTGATTAGCCTCTTTCCAACTCCTACCCTTTGCTGCTCATAGCCTCTGGGAACAAACCCACTAGATGTCTATGAATTGCCTTTCATATACCTGAAATGGTTTCATCTCATTGCATTGAATTTTGTGATTAAGGGCCAGAAGGAGATGCTCCGCTCTCTCTCTCTCGAAGGGTATGAAGGGGGAGGGCATAGCAGGCTATCAAAGACAAGAATAATGGGATCAAGAAGTTTTTATTACTAAGAGCAAATTGAGCCAGTCCTGCAGGCTTATCACCAGAAAAAAAAAGTCCAAGGCACACATTTTGCTCCCTGCCTCCCAGAGCCTGATGTCAGTTTAAGGCCCTTAAGGGCAGGGAACCCTCTGAGATCCCTGTGCCAGAGCATAACCTCTGGTATTTGGCAGAAGAGTTTTAGGATCCCTCCCTTCCCCACACCTTCACCAGGCATCTTCAGTGGCAAACTCTCAGGCTCCTGTTAGGGGGCTGAGCTGCCTGTCCCAGATGCTGGGACAGGCTGTAGACTTCCAGACATCAGAAGGGACCATGGAATGTAGTGTCACCCAAGAAGCAGAGAAGGCAAGATGAAGAAGAAAGGCACTGTGGTCATCAGCAGTACACTGTTGTGCCATCCCAGAATCTTGAAGGCTGATCTCTCCTCCAGCGGGAGCTAACAGACACTGGGAGGCAGGCGCGCTGCTGCTGTCCTCTCCACCACAAAGCCATAATTATACTGGAATGACATACAAAATGAGAGATGGGGTAGCTTCAGGCCAACAGACACGGGAGCTCTAACCTCAGCCCCTACCTCCCACTGTCTCCTGGAACCTTGAAGACCTGGCTATGGGACCGATGAGCAAAGGTCTTACCTCCTCCTCGATGTCCGCTAGAGATTTAATGGTCAGGTCTGCAAAGGAAGAGAAGCCCTGGGGGAAGAGCCAGAGAAGAGTCAAGCCCAAGGCAGGTCGAGTCCTGCCTCTGAAAACTTCAGAGGACACAAGAAAACACAGAACTCTTTGGGAGTCACAAATGCTGGAGCATAAATCTAGAAGATTGGCTGCCCTCTGTCTCCAGTGAGCCTGCCACAACCCCCTTCTCCCCTGCCTTCAGGCTATTCTGCAGAGCCCCCAGCCAGCCCAGGGACCCCAGATTTTTTTCATACCTCTCAGAGCCTCCCTGATATCCTCTGCACCCACCCCATCTCAACCTTCTTTACCTTTCGCCCAAGGGGTCTATGAGGTGACACTGTGATGCGAGCAAGGGAAAGGGACTGGGGTCACGTGTCATGGGGGTGGGTCATGAAGGCGATGGTAAAGATCTCATGACACAAGGAAAGTTGGGTCCAACAATGGTATTAGTGATTGCTTCATGGGATGGAGGAGTTTAATGCAAAAGTGGGGCAACTCTCAGCATGAGGGCCCATAACAATATATTGTAAGGAAATTCTTTTTAAAACCCTCAAATGTTACATGTTCGTGGGAGGTATCACCAAACTTATTTATTAATAGTAAACCCAAGGTTTGCTTCACTCCTGGGGGCCCACTCACCATTGGACCATTATCTCTGCCTTCAAACTTGGGGTGCAGGGTGAAGGGAACCCCATCCATGGCTGAGAAAAAACATTGCCAATGAGCTGAAGGATAATGGCAAGAAAACCAGAACTGCCCTCCCACTCCCCAAGGATACTAAAACTGGAAAGGACCCAAGATATTCTCTAGTCTAAACTCCTTGTTTTACAGAAGGGGAAAGTGAGGCACTGAAGGGAGGTCGGGAGGGGAGTGCTACAAAGTGGGCAAGCAGCAGAGTCAAGACTAGAACTTGGGTTTTTCCCAGTCTAAGGCTTTTTTCATCCATAAGGTACTTCGAGGTACCTTGTCAACTCTGCTACTATCCAGACCCTGCCCTTCCCATGTGCCCATCTCTGCTCCTTTAAAGCTGAGTAGGAATGCAGTGTTTTAGTTTACCTGAGATGCCATACAGACTAGAAGCCTCGTAGATGGAATCACTCCTCCTGATGGTCCCTTGTCTTGAGCTCAATGTGGAGTGCTTCCCTGGGCTGTCACTGTGGGGTGCCACAACCCATGCCCATGTAGAAAGCAGGGATGGTCACCCCAACCTCCAGTAAAATGCTGTTTTTTGATCCCTCCTCCCCTCCAGTCCAGGTCTTGGTTGCATCCCCATTTCCTGCCAGCCTCACCTGGACTTATCCAGGGACAGGCCTCTCATCTCCAAGCTGATGCTCCGAGGTTTAGGAAGGGGTTTGGGCTTGCAGACTTTACCTTTCTTACACCAAACTGCAAAGCCACCTATTTCCCTAGAGAGTAAGACATGTTTTAGAAGAAAATCATCATTGATGCCCAAAGAAGAAAACGCCTTAGGGACCCAGACTGCTTCCTCTTTGTGGATAAGAGGGTGTGTGTGAGAGCATCTTAGAGGCAGTTAAAGGGATATGAAAAGGGCTATTGGGGTGAGAGGGTTGTGTATATGGGATCATGTTAGGGGAAGCAGGAGTGGAAGGAGGCTTGAGGGGCAACTCTACCCAACGCGAATGTATCCCGGCACCACTTTGCTCTTGCCGCTCAGCCGGACATCAAACACAGCCGTATCAGCCACTCCGAGGGGGACCAGCTTCATGCAGACCCGTTTCTTTTTTGATACTGATGCCTCTGGGCAGGAGGGGAAGGAGAAGAGAGGTCCATATCGAACTCCATTAGGTCAACTGAATCCCTGGCTAGTTGTGGCACCTGCCCTCCCATGGGATGAGGGCTCAGGGTTCACAGTGTGGCCGTTGCCCCAAGTGTGCCAGATGCACGCGAGCACGAGCACATGCACGCACACGCACGCACGCGCACACATACAACACACACACACACCCTCCCTCCCTCCCTCCCTAATGGAGAGAATGACCTTACTGGCATCTAGGAACTCGCTGATGTAGGTGAAGCCCATGGGAAGAGGGGTTTTCTCATTTAGGATCTGGATATCTGTGACCACATTTTCTTGGAGAGTCTGGGAAGGGAAAAAAGGCAGGTGGAGTTCTGAAAGAATTAGGGATCAGCCAGCCCGGAGGAGGGAGAACCCACAATTGCTCTGTGGAAGGGGCAGCAGAATGTCCTGTAAAGCTGTAATTTAAAACCACTGGCAGGGCAATTTTAGGTGGAGAAAAAGCCCAGGACAAAGGGCAGCTTGAGCAAAGTAAGGCCAGCCAGGAAAGGGGCCCTGGCAGCCTGGGCTTAGAAAAGACCCCGTGCGGGATGGCACGAAGGAGCACAGGGTGCCACAGGGATAAGGAGCCACGTCTTTGTCAGTGAATGTCGGCCTGACGGGGTGTAGCTGAGAACATTAGACACCCAGACACGTGCTCAAGGCCCAGCTCTAGCTGCTAGTCAGTGATTTCTCCATCTGCAAAATGAGGCTAGTAGCCATAGTGCCCAGCCATGACTGCTGTGGGGAGAGCAGATGGGAGCAGGGACCCCTATTACTATTCCTTACCTCACCGCCGTTGCCAGTGCCAGCTTCCCCAGGACTGAGGCACAGGAAGTAGCCCGACTTTTGTGCAAATCCCTTCCCAAAGTTGGCAGGTGTCCCCTCCACTGTGCTTGTGATCTAGGGGTCAGAGAAAGCAGGTCACTGACGGGCAGCTTGGGGGGGGGGCAGCACTAGTGGCCCAAGCTTGGTCCCTGGGCTTCCGTGGCTTTTCCCATCAGTCAAAAGAATCTTGCCTTTCAATGCCCAGGCCCCAGACCCCCACTTCCCCCACTAATGCCTTGGACAAGAATACTGAGCCTGGAAACTCTGGGGTCGGGCTTGGAAAAGAAGCCCATGGGGGGAGAGGGGAGCGGGAGGGGGGGAGGGCAAGGATAGCCCCGTGGGCTGGGTGAGATCAGGGACCCAGGCTAGAGGAGTCAGGCGGGAGATGAGTGATGGTGGGAACGGAGCACAGGGGCGGCTGGAGAAGCCAGAGGAGGGCGGGAGGGCGGCCACTGAAGGAGAAGTCCCTGCAAAGAGGCGAACACTGGGGGAAGGAAAGGGGCACGAGTGAGAATAGGAGGCGAAGTGGGGGGAGGGGCAGCACAAGAAGAGATTGGCAGAGAACAGAGATGGGGACCAGGGCAGGAAGAAGATACAGGCAGGTGTGAACGTGGGGGAGGGGCAGGAAAGGACAGGAAGTCTGAGGCTAGAGGGAGAGGGGCAGAGGTGGGGGAGCCTGGAGGAGGCTCAGGGGCGCTGAGGGGGAGGGGCAAGGATCGCTGAAAAGCCCCAGGAAACTGAGGCTGGAAAGGCCAGAGGAGGCCTGAGGTGGGAGCGGAGGGGCAGAGGTCAGAGGGGTGGGGGGTGGCGCCATTGGGACACGGAGGAGAGTAGGGGGGTAGAGGATCACGTGAACGGGGCCCGCAGGGTCGAGGGAAACGCAGGCCGGAGGGAGCGGAGGCCGGGCCGGGCCGGGCGTCACTCACCGCGCTGTAACCCCGGGGCGGCACAGCCGAAGCCAAAGCCCAGCCCAGGCCGGCTATCGGAGACCCGTCAGGGCCGGGCCCGAGATCCATCGTATGGGCTGCGGATCGAGGCAAAAGGAGGCGGAATGAAGAGGTGCAAGGGCCACCGAAGCGAGAGGCCAGGGGTCCCGCCCACAGCTCGCCGGACTTCGGGCCCGTCCGTAGCCGGAGGAACTACAGCGACCAGAAATCAACTCGGCGAACTGGGCGCGCCTGCGCAAACATTCCCATAAGTCCTTGGCGTCTGCCTGCGAGGTACGGCAACTACCGAACCAAACAGCCCAAGTTACTCCCCGGAAAACTCGCTCAGAAAGCACAGCTCCGGCGTAAAGCGTCCTGCGCGTGCGCAACTCCTGGGACGCGTCGACGTGTTAGAGATGTGTCCGGAAAGAACTCCATTGTCCAGAGGTCCTTGCAAACCTCCCTGCCCACGGCCCACCGCCCGTTCCGGGAACCCGGGGCTCCGGCCGGCGCCCGGCACTGTGCGCGGAAGGAGACGGAGCCGAGGGACGGGAAGTTTCCTGCGATAGGGACCTCCGAGTGTATTCCAGCGGGGCTCGCTCTCGGGGATTCGCCCCCCCCGGCCTGCCCCTGCCGCTTGCCCGCCGCTCCCTGCCTGCAGTCCCGCTCTTCCGAGAACTCTCCCTCAGCTGCCAAGCGCCCCGCCCCGAGCTGCGCTGCTCCCGCGCCGAGGGACGGAGCCCAATCTGCTGCTAAGCTGCCGACTAGGGCCCGCCTGCAGGTTGTGCTCGAGGGCCGCTCTCGGCTCCCCGTTTCCGACGCCGTTAGGGCCCCAGAGCCGCCTCCCCTGGGATCCGTTCCCCAGCCTTCTTAGTAACGCACCTCCCCTTCCCACCGACCCGTCCGCACGCTCCCTGCGGCCGGCGGTGCAAGAGGGCAGGGCCCCTCCGAGCCTTCTCGGGGAGCCCGGAGCTCACGTGGCTCGCCCAGGGGGTGTCCATCCCCGGGCAAGAGTTGTTCCCGCCCGGCTGCCTGTGGCGGGTCCGACCACTCGGAGCGCCCCGTGTTCTACCACCAATAATCCACGGAACATCGGGGTGTGACCGCTCACGCTCTCGGGATGCAAGTCAAGCATTAGAATCCTTTTAGGAATCCTTCCTAAATCTCCATCCGAACCACTCCGCCCCTTCTCCCGGGAGACTTCCCAGGAAAACCCCCCTCAGACCTGAGCCAAGCAGCCCACCTCCAGACTCCGGTGCTGGCCCCGGGGCCCGTGCCCACCAGACTAAGCCATCAGCGATGGGGCCGGCTGCAACCCGTACCTCTCTCCCCTAAATCCCTTACCACGCCGCTTCTGGATGCCTCCTTCCCCCACAACCCAGCATCACTTCGCTGCCAAATCAGGACCTTTTTTCCACTCACTCTCCCCGACCTCTTGGCTGACTTTCTCACGGTTAATCACTACTTCTCGATTCTCTCTCTAGGTTTTTGGGACCCCACTGGCCTGCTTGTTCTCCTCTGCCCTTTTTCCTTTTCCAGATCATGCCCTCCAACTATCTCAGGGTTCTGTCCTGGGCCCTCTTCTCTTCCAGTCTTCACATGCTGATCTCATGAGCTCCAGTGGACTTACCACCTCCGTGCTGTTGATTCCAAAATCTACCCATTCTGCCCCAAACCTGCTGTGCTCCAGTCTTGCATCTCCAACTGCCTTTTGGAAATCTCAAGCTGGAAGTCCAGTATGTTTCTTAAACTCAGTATACCTAAAGTGGACTCTTAGCTTACCTCATAAACTCCCCCTCTTCTGCCTTCCTTCTTACTGTAGAGGCCAATTCCATCCGTCCCCCAGGCTCCTACTTCTATCTTGCCTGTTGTTCAGTCATTTAAGTTTGCCCTACTCTTTGGTGAGTCCATTGGAGATTTTCTTAGCTGTTTGCCATATCCTCCTCTAGCTGATTTTTACAGAGGAGAAACTGATGATTAGGAAATGTCTGAAGCTGGAAGATGAAATCTTTCTAATTTCACACCTGGTGCTCTATGCACTAAGACATCCCCTAGCTTCTTGTTTTTCCCTCTTGATTCTAGTGTTTTCCCTCTGCTAATTTCCTATAATTATTTTTGTATATACTTTGCTTTGTATATATTTGTGTATATCTCTCCCATTAGATAGTAAACTCCTTGAGGGTAGAGAATCAGGATATTTATTCCTCTTGCCTTTACACTCTCCTACCACCATCACTCAGCAACCTCTCCTCTGTTTTGCACCATTCAAATTTGTCATCTACTCCTTACTCTGGGAGTCATATCATCAACCATCAGGATAAATTCTAAAGAATTCTAAAGATAAAATCTTTTCCAATGAGTTCAATGCCAGCTCATCATCTTTCTCTTCTCCCTAATTCCTGCTTTCATATTAGCTTTAACATACACTCCCTCAAATACTTTTAAATTCTCAGTTCCTCAATCTAGTCAAATTACTTGACCTACTCCCATAAACCACCCTTTGACCAAGATGATCATGCCCTTGAACCCATCATTAACTATGGGTTCCAAGTTCATATTTAGTCACTCTGAAATTATTTCATCTCGTCATGCCCTTCTATCACTCCTCCTTTCCCTGTGCCTTGTGCTTCCAATCTGTTCTTCCACACCATGATCTCCAACTTTTACGTCCAGGCAACACCACATTCACCAGCTACACTGTCCTGAACCTTGGTGAATCACTGAACCACATGCCATCTTGTTCTGTTGTTGATCATGCCTTGCCAAACTCCAGCATTGGATTACCTGACCCATCTGACTCTTTCGCTCCTATTCCTGATGAACATAGCTTAAAGTCTCAAAAATGTCAACTGGGTCTACTGTAAATCTGCTATATACACTGATCTTAATTGGGCTTTTCTTTTACATCTAATGTATTCACTCTCCCACTCCTCACAATGAGATGTAGTTATAGTAAGTAATCTTTCTGATTTCTCCTCCTTGGTCTCATTTTTGGTTGGCTCTTCATCCACATCATACCTGCAAACTGTAGGTGTTTAAAGCTCTGTCCTGGGCTCTTTCCTCTTCATCTGTAATAGTTCCTTGGTGATCTCATTAGCTCATGTGGGTTCAAATATCTCAGGATGCTATGATTCAAGACCTAGATATCTGGTCCTAACCTCTTTCCTGCCATCTGCCCCCATGTCACCAACTGCCTCTCATTTACCTGCTAGGAATCCATCTAGACATCTCCAATTGAATCTGTCTGAAATTTCCCCAAACTTTAAAATTTCCCTATTATTGTTCAGAGCACCACCATCCTCCCAGGCAGGCTCAACATCCAGATGTCATCCAGTCAATCTGTGTTTCTAATTAATTACCTAATCATGCCATCTCTATTTCAACATCTCTCAAATACAACTTTTCTCATCTTCATCTGGTAGATTCATAACCTCATACCTTCATCATTTCAATGGCTTTCTGGCTGGTGTCTGCTTTGTCTTTCTAAAAAGTCTTTCCTCTCAGCTGTCAAAATGATGCTCTTAAAGTACAAGTATGACCACATGACCCCCTATTTAGAAAACCCCCATGGCTTCCTAATATCCCCAAGATCAAATATAAAATCCCATGATTTTTGAAGCTCTTCACAACTTTTTCCTCTACAAATTCTGTGATCCAGGGACCCTAGCCTTCTCACTGTTCTATTCTTCCAACTCAGTGCCTTTTTACTGACTGTCCTCCATATCTGGAGTGCTCTCTCTTCTCCCCTCTGCCTACTGGATTCCTTACAGATCCAGCCTGTATCAAAAGCCTTTCCCAGTCCTCCCCATTGCTAGTGCTTTCCCTTTGGGATTATCTTCCATTTACACTATATCTTATATGCACTGTTATTTTTATGTTGTTTCTTTCTGTAAAGCACGAACTCCTTGGGGGAAGGAACTTTTTTTTTGTAGTCCTAGCACTTAACACATTGTTTGACACATTATGTTTAATAAATGCTCATTGACTAAATAAAACAGAAATTATCAGACCTTTACCATTTGTTCTCTTCCTACAATCTCTACATCTCTGGCATGCTGCTGAACCCTCCTATATATACTGTGTCCCCCCCAAAAAAACAGTATAGGTGCATAGATTATAAATTCCTGGAAGGCTTGGACTGCTTCATTTTTATCTGAGTTTCTATCACCTTGCACATTTTCTTGATTTGAAATGATAAATGTTTTTTTCTAGGCTTCTTTGTACAAGCCCCAAGTATGGGGAAAGGGAAAGAGAAAGGGGCAGCTCAGGTTCTCAACCCTACTCCAATTAGCTGTAGACTCACACTAGCCATCCTGACAACAGCGCTGCATCTCTTCCCCTCTCCAGTTATGCCGTGAGTCTACACTATCTTACTCAGGTTCAGAGCAATTCAGATAGGCACTGACATTCAATTTGACCATTGTTAGTAATATGCCAAAGAGAATTACTGTCAATTAGCTGGCCCACTTCTGTCCTTGTAAGAGAAAGTGGGAAAGCCAAGGCTAAGTGAGGGGGCCAGAGACACCCATCAATCATAAGAGAAGACTCAGCAAAGGCAGAAAGGAAAAAAGCTTTGGAACTTTATTCTCTTTGATAAACTTTCAACTGAAAATGGTAGATTTTGTATCAATATTTCCAGAAATGCACAAACCTATTCACAGGGAAGGTTGAATTTACAAAGACATGAAATTAGAACTACATGAAACAATACAAGATGTAACTTTCTACTTAAGAGTAAATCCCAATAAAAGTTTTGGTAAAGTTATGTTTGTTTCAGGTCAATTAGCTCAGAATTCACAGTATGAATCTGAATTAACAGAAAAATTTATTTCCCTATACAAAATTACAATACACAGAACGTGTACAAGTACAATACAGATTTAAATTGTTAGTAACTATCACCTAAAACAAAAATCTCATAGTAAAAAAGGACATGGAAATTAAAATAAGTCATTTTTAATTGAAAAATTTGTGACAAGTCCTATAAGAGACACTTCAAATTCTTACCATAAAATTGCTATTTAAAAAATGAATTTGGTTAGGAAGAGGAAACAAGTTTTCAAATCATTTTAAATCCAATGGATCTAAGTAAAAAGATAACTCCAATGCGTCAGGTTGAGAGGTAGAGAGGTGTCACTGTAATCACAATCTTCTATTGGTTCCAGGTTTTCTGAGGTAATTAGCTGTGTGTCAAGTTGTAAAAATAAGAATATTGGCAAACATGACAAATTACACTAATGACCTCTTTCCTCTCATCAATAGGTCCCAAATTTAATTAGATGCATCTGAATTAACACTGCCTGGGTCCCCAGCAGGTGAAGTGATAGATGATGGAGTAGTAGCATCCTGCCAGCTGCCATTTGTCTGAAAGTAAACAGAAGATTAATGAAGGAGGGAATGTAAAAGAGGAATTTTGGGACAGTAGGCTGATCAGCAAACGTAGAGCCTTTCTGTCTAGGTATCAGAGTGGGGAGGATCAGGATCAGTCCAATGAGACTTTTCTGTTAGGTTCAAGTTAACATTTTTTCTCCTCTCCCTTCAGATAAAACACATCCAGTATTGAATTCTGCAGTCCTATAATGGGACTGATAGTTTGGCGGCCAGCCATAAACTGTAAGTCTTAACAAATGATTAAAGAACTCTTAAAATCAACTTTTTGAGACAGAAGACCAATATGATGCTCAGAGAGGCCAGACTTTTCTGGGTGAAGAAACAGATCTCCATTAGGCCACTAAGATAACCTTCAGTTATAACTTTTTAAATTGGTTTAAAAAAGGCTCACAAACACTAAACTAAACTAACTAAAAAGGAGACTAAAGGATCAAGTCTTCCCTAGAGAAAAGAGGAAGAAAATTCCAATGAAAATCAAATAGTCTAAAGTTTTTGCTATAGAAAGACCACCACACAATTTATCAGGATATATTGCAGGGTTACAAGATGAATATCTGTATTACATAGGAAAAAACAGTTTAAGAAGTGATATTTGCAGGTCATTGAAAAAACAGGTACTTTTACTGTGTAAACTTTTGAACTTCTAATTTCCATCTCTGGGTCTTCCCTATAAGATTCATTCTGTCTATATCATTACATCTATATCATTACACATTAGCACAAAGAATCCTCAGGAATCCTAAGTATGTCATACTTGCTTCATGGGTAGTAGGAAAGTAGGATAACAAGAACAACCACATCCCAGATGAACCAATTCCCTAACCAGATATGGCCATAGTTCTTGTGAAAAGATTGTGTTTAAGAGAATATATACTTGGTGCAAAGAGGAATCTTGGTCTGTACACATAGTTGCAGACAGACATCGCACCAGAGGTGGTACAATCCTTGTTTGCAAACTTTAATGATTCCGAAACTCTGGTCACTTACATCAATTCGCTGAGTTGTATACAAAGGGTTTCCAATAAGAGAGTCGTATCTGCCCGTCTGGTGTATGACATGATGTAAAGAATCCATCTGCAACAACACCCAAAATTACCACCCATAACTTCATATGCTTTAGATAATTTCAAAAAGGAAAATCCCACAGTAAAATTATAATTTTTCGAATAACATCTGCAGCCTAGCCATCACATTCTAACCCCCCCCCTCCAAACTTGGAAGTCATAAATAAAATGCTGATTGGGTGGGTAAGGAATAGATTGCCAAAATGTGACCACTAGGTGGCGCAATGACTGGAGTGCTAAACTTGGAATCAGAAAAACTTAATACAGGTACTACCACCAGCATTTATTAAACTGTGTAACTGTGGGCTCCCTCTCTCAATCTGTTTTCTCATCCATAAAATAGGGATGATAACAACATTTCATAGGTTTGGAGGTTCAAACAAAATTATCACCTTAAAGCATCACATAAAGATTAATTATTATTAAGACTGAGAAGCTTCCCAAAACCCAACTTCTTAGGATCATGGGCCCTCAAAGACAATATTAAGATAGATAATCCTGTCCAGGATGGCTGGATGGACAATTCCGAGGTCCTGGGAATAAATAGCACACACCTCACAGAGGGTCACAATACAAGCAGAAGAAAGAAGCAGAGGGTTGGGCTGTCTCTGCCCATCTTTTCCTTACTTCTCTTTATTTCCATGGAGAGCCTACAAATATTTCTTACTGATAGATTCAGGCTAACTAAGGAAGATGTTTTCTATTGACTCCTAAGGGAAGGGCAGTGTTTGATTAAGTAGTAATGGAAAACAATTCAAAGTCTCTAACAAAGAGATCAGATTTTTCTCACAAGCCCCATTGTAAGAGGGATTACAGTTCAAGTAGTTGAACTAAGTGAAATATGAGTTTGCTTTCAATGCTAAGATTCTGATACTGAAACTGTATATCAGGGTCTGTATTTAAATTAATATTTCCTCGAAATGTTTCCCAAAAATTCAGGCTAAAATTTCAGAATAGGAAGAGATCCCAGAATTTATCTAGTCCAACCTAAGTCCTTCACAACATACCTGATAGTATGCTTCCAGCTTTTGAAACCTTGCAAATGAGATAGTAGATTCCTATCTCCAGAGGCAGCCCATTCATTCTACTTTGGACAGCTAGTTCAGGTACTTACCACTCTCACCTGAACTATTACAACAAACTCCTAATTCTTGTGGCAGCCACAAAGGAAACAGGTGCCAAGCACATTTCCAAATACGGGGCATTCCTATGGAAGAATATAGCACTAAGGCCTCAACTATGTTGTAAAATATTAATAAATACTCTGATGATAATGTCTTAGTCTGAAGCCCTTGATTTCACTTGAATCAAAGAACTAATTAATTTTCCTTGATGGAATAAGGTCCGAATCTAGAATTTCACAGATGTGTGGAATCCCTCCACCAGCGCAGGTTGTACTTTGCCTTGTCACTGAGAGAATGAATTGCCTATAGCCAGTATGTGTCCAAAGCTGGACTTGAACACAAATTTTCCTGATTCCCAAAGCAGTTTTCTATCTAAGGCTGCCTCACATTTCAACTTCCTGATTTTGAAATTTAGAGAATTAGTTTTGTAACCAAAGTCAGATGGTGGGAATATCTTTCTGTTTAATCCAATTGAGAGGTTTTTCTTTGTTCACCTTTGTCCAGATTGAAAAGTTTTAAGAGGGTACAACTGGTAATGTTACTATTGTTCTGTAAATCAAACATTCTTAACAGAGTATGCATTTTTGTTTTCCTCACAGTGGAATCTTGTCTTATTTCATGCATAGTATAAGAAAGAAAACAGAAAGTGCTTGGTCAGAGGGAACTGCAATTAGTTAAAGAAGTTCAGTCTATCAGGACTCTCAAGTCACTCAATAAGCATTTATTAGGTTTCTTCTTTGTGCAAAGACCTATGCTAAGTATTGGAGATACAAAAAAAAAAAAAAAAAAAAAAAAAAAAAAAAAGGCAAGGACAAAAGCAAGACCATCCCTTGAAGAACATTCTTGGAAAGTACATAGTTTTATAATAATAGGGGAGAAACTACATACTAACAACTATGTATAAACAAGATATATAGGGGATAAATTGGAGATAACCATGAAAGGTAAAAGTATTAAAGATGATGGGGAAAGGCTTCTTGGAGGAAGAATTTAGCTGAGACTTAAAGCAAGCCAAGGAAGCCTGGAGGCAGAAATGAGAATATTCCAGGTATGAGAAACAGTAAAAATGTCCAGAAACTAGAAGTGGAGTGTTTTGGGGGAGGAAACGCTGGTGGGGAGAGGGAAGGAAGAGAAGGGCAAGTAAGCCAGATTGTGAAAGGCTTTGAATATGAAACAGGATTTTATATTTGATTCTTGGGGTAATAAGTAGCCCTTGGACATGATACATTGTTGTTGGAATTGTGAATACATCCAGCCATTCTGGAGAGTGATTTGGAACTATGCTCAAAAGTTATCCAACTGTGCATACCCTTTGATCCAGCAGTATTACTACTGGGCTTATCTCCCAAAGAGATCTTAAAGAAGGGAAAGGGACCTGTATGTGCCAAAATGTTTGTGGCAGCCCTTTTTGTAGTGGCTAGAAACTGGAAACTGAGTGGATGCCCATCAATTGGAGAATGGCTAAATAAATTGTGGTATATGAATATCATGGAATATTATTGTTCTGTAAGAAATGACCAGCAGGTGCTTCTATGTTAACAAATAACATGACCACTTCTAGAGACTTAGGCCTCCATCACCATCCCTTTGATTCTTTTGTCAAACTCTCTACCCCACCACCATGGTCCTTTATGTTTTGTCTTTCCTTATTAGAATGTAGGATCAGCCCAAGCACCACATCTTCCAAGAGGCCTTTTCTCATCCCACTAGTCACTACAACCTCTTTCTCTCAAAAAATCCCCTTTTATTAATTTTGCATACATTTAGATGTGTGCATGTTATTTCCCTGATAGAATGTGAGCCCTATAAGAGCAGGGGCTGCTTCAGTTTTGTGTTTGCATCCCCAGTTTTCAGCCCATGGATGTGCTGTTGATCATATAAAGCGTAAATGTGCCTTTTTAAAAACTTCCACCCACCATTCCTTATTCTGCCCTTTGAAGCCAAACAGAACAGATCTAATCCTTCTTCTAAGTGATAACCCTTCAAACATATTATTGCTTCTAATTCCTGTTCTAAGTGATAACCCTTCAGACATTTTATTGCTTCTAATTCCTGTTTTTACAGGTCAAACATTCAAAAGTTTGTTTCACTTCTCTGTCTACTTCACTGTCAAAGCTATAGAAAAGGCAGTTTTTACTCATCATCTCTACTTTCTCATACCTCACTCATTCTCAGTCTTTTATAAGTCAATCACCCACCCAAAAGAAACTTCTCTCTAAGATCACCAAGGATCTATTAAGTGATAAAAATCAATGCCTTTTTCTTTTCTTTTCTTTTTTGCTGAAGTAATTGGAGTTAAGTGACTTGCCCAGGGTCCCACAGCTAGGAAATATTAAGTGTCTAAGGCCAAATTTGAACTCAGGTCTTCCTGACTTCAGGGCTGGTGTTCTATCCACTCACTGTACTACCTAGCTATCCCCAATGCCTTTTTCTTAATCCTTAATCTTTCTGAGCTTTCTTTCAGTAAGTGCTAACCACTACCACCCTTCTGAATATTTGCTCCTCCTGGGTTTTCCATAATACCTCTCCCTTATGGTTCTTCAGTTTCTTTATTGGATCATTTTCTTTGCAAGGGTATAATCCAGGGCTCTTGTCCTGAGCTTGCTTTCTTCATACCTTTTCAATGACTACCTCCACAAACACATCCATACCCTTCTCCACTCCACTGCCATCACAGTAATTTAGACCACCATCACTTCGCATTTGGACTACTTTGATAGTTTCCTGACTGATCTCACACAACTACCAAAGGGTCATTTCTACAGCATGACCATGTAACATTTTCAGTCCTTTTCCACCTTCCTCCCATTCTCCTTCATTTAGAAATTGCTGTCCCAACTGTTTCTAGGACAAAATATACAATCCCTTAGTTGACATTTAAGCTCTTCATAATCTGGTTCCAAACTCTTTTGCCAAACTAATTTCTCATTAACTCCCCTCATGCAGTCTCTATTTCAGGCAAACTGGCCCATCTTGCATAAGCAAGGCAGCTTCCATCTCTTACTTGTGAGCCTATGCCCAGGAGGCTTTTCCTTCACTGGTTTCTTACACTTCTGCCTTTTAAATTCCCTAATTACACTCTGAATTTAATTCAAATACTAGTTATTGGTGCTCTCCTCTAAGCCCTAGAAATTACTTTTTTCTGATCTGCATAGATTTTTGTATTTAATTATCTATACCCAAGGAAAATGTAAATTCTATGAAAGTAGAGTTTCACTTTTTTGTTTTTATTTTCCCTGAGCCCAGAATGAATTGACTTCCTTGAACTACAGCAAACTCTCCATTTTTTGACATGACCTTTCTCTTATCTTTTTTCCTTCAAAATATATTTAATAATCACCTCCACTCTACAAAGCACTGCTCCCCTGGTCCAAAGATGTACTGAAGTACATGCAACCCATTTAACAAGCTCCTGTCCTTGTTCTACCATACTATGTAAGTAAAAACCAGTTAACTTCTGTCCTGCACAATGTCATTAAAGTCATCCCTTCCTTTTTATCCTCACTGATCTTCCTCCTAATCCTGCCACTCTCTTATTACTAGCTTAGACTCTATAGTGTTTATCTGCCAAGTCCATCTCTAGTTTTCTCTAGGAAAACTAGAATCACATTTTCCTGAATGTTCCAACTACAGTGAAGTTCTAATCATACTGTTTTCATTCACAAAATAATCAGACATTAAGTGTTTCTATATGCTAGATCCTGTGCTTTGCACTAGGGATAGAAAAAAAAAAATCAAACAGTCCCTGCTCTTCAGAAACATTCCCCTGGGGAAGACAACATCTAAAAAGCTAAATAAATATATGAAGAGGAATAGCAGAGCAAGCCTGTTCAAAGTCACAAAAGTGAGAAGTTTCATAATATCTAGTTTGGGGAGAGGGTGGCAGTGCAGTTTGGCTGAAATACAGTAAGTGTTAAGGGATGAGTTTGTAGTTTTCTGTGGAGGGTCACTGAAGATTTCTGAGTGGAAAAGGACATGGAGACACCTAAGATTAAAAAATAATTGGCCCTACTAAGTAGCCTCCAGCACCTTCCTATTGACTACAAAATAAGTTCTAAATTCTTTCTGGGGGCCCCATTTTCTCTAGCCTATTCACTTAGTGCATTTTCAAGAACCCCCCTTTTTTTCCTCATTTAAAATCTGTTTACTTGCTTTTATCCATACCTTAAGTTTTCCTGCCCCAAACATTCACCCTTGACCCCAAATGGAATTATGCTCATTCTCAAAAGCTACTTTCTCTATGCGGCTTTCTCTGATTTTCCTAGCTGAAGTGATAATTTGTCCTCTGAATTCAAAGGGCCACAACTGACTTTTTGTTTATCATATCTTGCATCATTAGTAATATCCTTTTAGATATGTCATTTTCTCAAACAAGTTTTGAGCTATTTGAGAAGACATATCCTATATCCCGTTTCTTCTTATAGTCCATAATGCTGAAAACAATGATTTGAGAATAATTAATATTCAATTAACCAGTCAATTGACAAGAATTTATTAAGCATCTATGTGTTAGGCACTACATTAAGCACTGGTAACACAATGACAAAAGCAAAATCATCCTCATCCTCAAGGAGTCTATTCTATCAATTTGTGTATCTACACAAAATATAAGAAAAAATCAATTCTGCTATAAGAACTTGTTTTGAAAACATAAATTTGTTTCAATGTGTATAATATATAAGAGAATAATTTAAGCAGAATGTTTACTTATACATGATTTCATCTGAGACAGAAAGTGAGAATGCAGAAAAAACGGTACTGTAACCCAATAACTCACAAGCTGCAATCCTTCTGGTGGCCACTTTCATGAAAAACTTCTGGTCTTGTTTCATATTTACTGTTTGTCTTCTTCAGAAGGAACAATGGATGGTAAAGGGCTGGTCTATGTTATTCCTTTGCCCCCACTTTCCAACATCCAAGGACTGGAGTTTCAGTCTGACCAACTTGTTTGATTTGTCAGTGTGGGCATTGTGGGAGTTAGTCAAGCAGTTCACTAGACCACAGATACCATCATTATTTAATGTAGTATTTATGTATTCATAACCATCTGAGATGTATAAAATTGTGCTATCACTTTTCATTAGGTTCTTATCTTTTTTTTTTTTGTTTCCTATCTTTAAAAAAAAAAATGTCATTAACAAAGTTTCTGCTCCTGACCCCTCCCTGCTGTGCACATTTTGCATGACATGGTGACTGTGAGGAATGGTGCATTATAGCAGAACTATTTATATAAGATAATTTTTTGCAGGGAAAAAATTCACTTACAGGGATGAGGAAAGTGAGAGGTATCTTGAAGGAGATGAGGGATTCTAAGAGATGGAAGTGAAGAGTTCAGTGTTGATTGACTGATCCAAATCTACTGTCCTAGACCATAAGAACATAATCCAAACACTGCTTCCTATCTAGAGGTAATTTACCCAACTGCAGCCATTTTACCTAGAAAGAAATAAGTTTCTAGAAGATTAGCTTTGTAAAATACAAATCTATAGATTGACAAATATCATGGAATTTAAAGAGCCCTAATTTCTAGCTGTCAGGAAAATGTCTGAAATAAATAAAGAACTTAGAAATCTAGGACTTTCTCCCTAATTCTATGTACCAAAGGTTAAACAGCAGGGAACCTTAAATCTCTAGAGCAAAGTTTTTACTGAGTTCATCATCACAAGTGTAAATGACTATAGTCTCCAGACTCACCTGTGACTGCACGCTGGCTCCCACTGGAGAGCTCTGGTAAGTTAGTGACTGTAGATTAATAAAGGAATCCCCAGAATTTGTCATCTTGAAAGAGCCAGAAGAGCCTGAAAAAGGCAGAAAGAGTCAAGACAGACACAATACATCTGCCTAGTTGTTCAGTATAGTTTGGCAGGAAATTAGTAGGCATTTCTGGGCTGGAATCCAGCCTTCACTTCTATTTAGAGCTGTTAGTTTAAATGTGCCAGCTCTAAATGGGCAGGTCAGGTGGAAGAGCTGGACCCAAGTTAATCAAGTATTTTATTTTTACCACCAAATCATGGTAAAAACTTCACAGCTCAGATAAAGGCCTCCAAATAAGAAGCACCTCAATAGTCACTGAAAAGACCAATGTGGAGAAAAGGAATCTTGGGTCTGTACAAGGTGCATCTCAATTCTTTCACCTACCTACTTATTCTAAGAAAGCATCATTTCCATGGCAATCAGAACTTTGATGTTTACCTTATTAGATCACTCATCTTTACACAAACAAGCACCTCTCAATTCCAAGACAAATTGAATAACCAAAGCAGAAAGAAGCTATCAGCAAAAGAGAGTACTTGAAGGCACCTGCAATTCCACAGGAGCTCTTGTGACCCCTTACTCACCAGAGGAAGGTGTGGATGGGGAATTTGCCTGGTTTCCTTGGGCCACTACAGTAGTTGCATCCACTGCTGTCTTTGCTGCATAAATATTAGCTTCTTCCTGAAATTTCCCCATGTTCTTTTTGTAACGGATTCTCTTGTTGCCAAACCAGTTAGACACCTATGAACATAGGGCTATTAAAAGCTGACCCCAATTTTTTTGTTCCACCTATGTCTAGATAGTATGTATTTGGGCTGATTTAACTTAAAGGCAAGGAGGCTTCCTTTGGGTGCTTACAAGAGACAAGTGGTATCCAGGTCAGCTGCCTCTTCTGTCCTGAACAGTATCACAACATTGTACCTATTTCCCCATATATATAAATATCTGTTACATCTCAAAGGGACAAAAGAAGAGTCTGTAATGTCATTGACAGAGTGTCTGGGGTGCTTAATGTGAGATGGATTTCAATCCCACCTCTGTCATATGATATCTCTAAGGTTCAGTTGTTGTAATGATCTAATGCATGTAATAATAATAATAGGCCAAGGTATATAACATTTTTAAAGGTTGCAAAACATTTATAGGTTATCTCACACAACTCAAAATTTAAGGTGTTATGTAAATATCAATTATGATTATCATCATCAATATCACCTATATGACATAATAATTATTCTATTATAAATTTGTAAAAAGAAAAAATGTTACTACATCTTCATGGACATTTATAGATCTGTTTCTTCAACAAATGGAAAAATGACTGGATTAATTGACCTCTGAGGCCTCTTCTAGTTCTTCAATTCTCTTCCTTACATTCTAAAAGTCTGCTTTTGACAATGTCTTTTAGCAGACCTAAGGAATTCAGTGGTCCTCCCACTCCTACTCCCACCCTTGGGAGGCCGGTCACCTGGGAGACGGTGATGCCGCCTTTCTTGGCTAACTCTTCTTTGGCTTCTTCACTGGGGTAAGGGTTGCTCAGGTGGGAATAAAAATATTCATTCAGGACTTCTGTTGCCTGCTTGCTGAAATTACGTCGCTTTCGCCTGGAAAGACAGACTGATCAGAAAGACTCTCTGACCCCTTGGTTCACACTAATAGTACTTTGCTTACCTAGCAATGCCTTATGGCCCCAATTCCCAAAAGAATGCACAATGGATTGAATAACTGAGTCTCTCTCCAATATTTAGTGGTCTTCTGAAGTGAAAAGGGTATTGTACACATGGCTAGTATGATACAGAGAGAATTTTGAACTTGAGATGTAGAAGACATATGTTCCAGCCTCAGCTTGGCTATTTACCAACCATGGGATCTTAAGCAAATTACACAACTTCTGGAAGCCTATTTCCTCCTTTGTATTAATGACATTTTTACTCTAACCTTCAAAAGATTGTTATGGGAAGAAAAGGCCCTTAATACATAAGAGACTATATACATTTGAGTTATTACTGAGTTTAGGGAGTAGAACTGCAATTTCATTGACACAGTGAATTACTAGAAGAGGAAAACCAATCTACTAATGCAGGTTGATATCTTTTTCTGCAACTTGCAGGCTTAGGGAGTAGTCTGAGGCAATGAGAGGTTAAGGGATTTGGATAGGACTCAAAAACCAGTATTAGTCTGAGTGATTATTATAATTACTAAAATACCTTGACTCTCCAAAAATCCTTTTTATATCAACGAAGTTAATTTTCCTAAGAGCTCTTGTACTTCATTCAGCATTTGAGCATAATACCTGGCAAATAGTAGGTACTAAATATACTTCCTAATTGACTGATTGACAACCTAGAAGAAAATGTCTTTGAAGTTTGAGGGTCACTTGGTTCCAAAAATATGCACCTTTTCTAAGTCCTTGTACCCAATAACATATTAGACATTCAAAGAAGTGTCTTTAAATGTGTCTAGAAGAAAATCTAGAAGAAATAGGGACCAAATGTCTGCTTTTGAATTTTCCTCCTTACCGGGCATCTAGAAATCGGGACCGCAGGATCATCACCGCTTCACACGTGCTTTGCTTCAGCTGCATCTGGATGGTACTGAATTTCCCATGGATAATATTGACCATGCGTTCAATTTCTTTGGGTGAAATTGGCCTTGTTCTGCTTTGTTCCCTAAGAAGGTTCATGACATGAGTAGTAAACTCACTGCAGGCCTGGAGGAAACACACAGACAAAAGAAGACTATAACTCCTAGAGATTAATAGCTCACAGCTAAATCTAATCTTAGCACATGGGAATGACTCCACAACACTGGACATGCCCCCAGGTCTCAGCTTCCTCTTCTACTATATGGCAACCACCAGACCCCTAATGTTTTCAAACACTGGCCTGCTGAATGTAAGCAGTGTCAAGTGCTTTTTATCTTAGCTATATTTGGAGCAGCAGATGAAAGTGTTTTCACTCAAATTCAGTATCTCTGTAAAGTTGTACCAATTAAGTGTATTCCCTATTTTGTGCCACAAAAGAAACAAAGTTATCTGGTTTTGGTTTTGGTTTTTACAAATGCGCATTCACATGATAAAAACTCTTCCATGCAGAAAGATCACCTGTTCATATTTCTCTAGCTCAGAGTGGTATATCTGTCGGATCTGTGACAGCTTGGCCCTGTAGTCAGAGTGTTCAATGCTATTGTCATTTGGACAGCCACCTGATGTTGCTGCTACAGCCGACGGTCCTCCTCTTCCTCTTTTCTCAGGCCCGGAGACACCCTCTGCCAGCAACATGTTATCTAGTCTCATTAGCTGAGCATCTGGGGGGTCCTCTTCCTGAATACCACGAATACTTAACACTAGATGAACAGAAAGGTGGATCAAATCATTATTCATTTTCTAATGGAAAAACAAAATTGACATTAGGATAGTTCTCTATTTTTTTTCACTGAGTTATTTAGAGGAACAATTATTTCATTTAATCATTAAATTTTGTTCTCTCAGTAATGTTTTTTGTAAACCCTTAACAAAGTTTCAGAGACTCTAGGTGGGTAGAAATGTTCTGCAGAAAAAAGCAAAGTTTTCATGAAGCAAACTTAAAAGTGTTTACTTAGTGAAGAGAGGAAACAGGTTTAAAAAAAATTCTGTTTAATGAATACCCTTTGATCCAGCAGTGTTGCTACTGGGTTTGTACCCAAAGAGATCTTAAAGAAGGGAAAGGGACCTCTATGTGCAAGAATGTTTGTGGCAGCCCTCTTTGTGGTGGCCAGAAACTAGAAAATACGTGGATGCCCATCAATTGGAGATTAGCTAAATAAATTGTGGTATATAAATGTTATGGAATATTATTGTTCTGTAAGAAATGACCAACAGGATGATTTCAGAAAGGCCTAGAGAGACTTACATGAACTGATGCTGAGTGAAATGAGCAGGGCCAGGAGATCATTATATACTTCAAAAACAATACTGTATGATGAACTTCAAAAACAATACTGTATGATGATCAATTCTGATGGACGTGGCTCTCTCCAACAATAAGAACCAAATCGCTTCCAATAGAGCAGTAATGAACTGAACCAGCTACACCCAGCGAAAGAACACTGGGAGATGACTATGTACCACTACATAGAATTTCCAATCCCTCTAATTTTGTCCACCTGCATTTTATATTTCCTTCACAGGCTAAATGTACACTATTTCAAAGTCCGATTCTTTTTGTTCAGCAAAACAACTGTTTGGTCATGTATACATATATTGTATTTAATTTATACTCTAACATATTTAACATGTACTGGTCGACCTGCCATCTGGGGGAGGGGGTGGGGGGAAGGAGAGGAAAAATTGGAACAAATAGTTTGGCAATTGTCAATGTTGTAAAATTACCCATGCAAATATCTGTATAAAAAAAAAAAAAAACTATTAAAATAATTTTTTAAAAATTCTGTTTAAACACTTAAAATTATTAAGCAATACTTTCTATCTTTTCTTAGAACTGAGACATTTCAGATTTCTAACCAAGAGATATGATGAAAGGAACAATCTTATTATTCAACATTTTCATTCAATTTTATCACCTTTTTTGTTGTGTATTGTTGATTGCTGACCTTGCACTCCACAAAAACTCTCAAAATCATTCTCAAAATGTCTTCTAACCATGATTTCACTTTGTTTCCAATTGTTTTACCACAACATAAAATACTATTTATATGTATACTGGCCCTTTCACTATTAAAAAAAATAATAATATATGTATACATATTTATATAGTTGTCTTGCTACACAAGAAAAATCAGATTTAGAACAAAGGTAAAAATAACCTGGGAAGAAAAACAAAAATTGAAGCAAACAATAACAGAAAGAGTGTACATGCTATGGTGTGGTTCACACTCATTTCCCAGTGTTCTTTCTGGGTATAGCTAGTTCTGTTCATTACTGATCAATTGGAACTGATTTGAATCTTCTCATTGTTGAAAATAGCCACTTCCATCAGAACTGATCCTCATATATTATTGTTGTATATATTCTGCTCACTTCACTTAGCATCAGTTTACGTAAGTTTCTCCAAGCCTCTCTGTATTCATCCTGCTGGTCATTTCTTTTAGAACAATAATATTCCATAACATTCATATACCATAGTTTACTCAGCCACTCTCCAATTAAAGGGTATCCATTCAACTTCCAGTTTCTAGCCATTAAAAAAGGGCTGCCACAAACATTTTTTCACATAACAGGTCCCTTTCCCTTCTTTAAGATCTCTTTGGGCTATAAGCCCAGTAATAGTAACACTCCTGGATCAAAGGGTATGCATAGTTTGACAACTTTTTGAGTATAGTTCCAAATTGCTCTCCAGAATGGTTGGATCCATTCACAACTCCACTAACAATGCATTAGTGTCCCAATTTCCCCACATCCCCTCCAACATTCCTCATTATCTTTTCCTGTCATCTTAGTCAATCTGAGAAGAGTGTAGTAGTATCTCAGAGTTGTTTGAATTTGCATTTCTCTGATCAATAATGATTTGGAATACTTTTTTATATGGGTAGAAATAGTTTCAATTTTATCATCTGATAATTGTTCATATCTTTTGACCATTTATCAATTGGAGAATGGCTTAATTTCTTATAAATTTGAGTCAATTCTCTATGTATTTTGGAAATGAGGCCTTTATCAGAACTTTCAACTATAAAGGTGTTTTCCAAGTTTATTGCTTTCCTTCTAATCTTGTCTGCATTAGTTTTGTTTGTACAAAAGCTTTTTAACTTGACAATCAAAATTTCCTATTTTGTGATCAATAATGATCTCTAGTTCATCTTTGATCACAAATTCCTTCTTCCTCCACAGGTCTGAGAGGTAAACCATGTTCTTCTAATTTATTTATAATCTCATTCTTCATGCCTAGATCATGAACCCATTTTGATCTTATCTTGGTATATGGTGTTAAGTGGTAGATCCAACTATTTTAAACTCAGTTCCATTTTACTTTCCAGAATATTTTGGATCAATTCACACTCACATTACTTTATTGTGCCTGTCTTCCAATAGTTGTCATATTCCATTTTTGTCAATTTTTTTTCAGTTTAATGGGTATGAGGTAGAAATCCATAGTTTTAGTTTGTATTTTCTTATTTGGAGTGATTTGCAGCCTTTTTTTCTTACAGTTGTTGCCTTCATATGGCAGTTTGCCTTGTTTCTTTTGAGAATATTCATATATTTTGATCTATTAGAAAAATATTCTTGTTTTTATATATTTGAATCATTTTCCTATATAGCCTAAATATCAGACCTTTATCAGAGATATCTGATGCAAAAATTTCCTGCTTCCCCCAGTTAATGGTTTCCTTTTGGTTTTTTGGGTAAGTATGTTGTGCAAATGGATAGAAAGTCGGACTTGGACATAGGAAAACCTGAATTTGAACACTGCCTCAGATACATATTAACTATGTAACCCTGACCAAGTCACTTAACCTTTCTCAGCCTTAGTTTGCTTGCTCATCTATATCCTGAAGATAATAATGAAGGATGGAATAGAAATTACTTTACAGGGTTATTGAATGGATTAAATGAAATCTACATATGAAGTAACCTTAAAATGCTATATCAATGCTACATATATTATTATGCAAAACCTTTTCCATTTTATATAATCAAAATTGCCCATTTTAACTCCTATGATCTTGTCTCTTGTTTGGTTAAGAACTCACTTCTTAGTACTACTACACATCTGGCAGACTGGCTAAGATGACAGGAAAAGATAATGATGAATGTTGGAGGGGATGTGGGAAAACTGAGACACTAATACATTGTCAGTGGAGTGGTGAATTGAACCAACCATTCTGGAGAGCAATATGAAATTATGCCCAAAAGGCTATCAAACTGTGCATATCCTTTGATTCAACAATATCTCTACTGGGTCTGTATCTCAAAGAGATCATAAAAATGGGAAAAGGACCCACATGTGCAAAAATGTTTGTAGCAGCCTGGAACTGCAAACTGAGTTGGGAGAATGGCTGAATAAGTTATGGGATATGAATGCTATGGAATATTATTGTTCTATAAGAAACAATCAGCAGGATGATTTCAGAAAGGCCTGGAGAGACTTACATGAATTGATGCTAAGTGAAGTGAGTAGAATCAAAACAACACTATACATAGCAACAAGATTATACGATAATCAATTATGATGGACTCTTTTCAACAATGAAGTGATTCAGGCTAATTCTAATGGTCTTGTGATGGAAAGAGCCATCTGCACCCAGAGAGAGGACTGTGGGGACTGAGTGTGGATCACAACATAGTATTTTCACTTTTTTTATTGTTATTTGCTTGCTTTTTGTTTCCTTTCTCATTTTTCCCCCTTTTTGATCTGATTTTTCTTGTGCAGCATGATAAATGTGGAAATATGTATAGGAGAATTGCACATGTTTAACATATATTTGATTATATGCCATCTTAGGGGAAAGGGCATGTTTAACATATATTTGATATATGCCATCTTAGGGGAAAGGGGTGGGGGAAAGGGAGAGAGAAAAAAAATTAAAACATAAGGTTTTGCAAGGGTAAATGTTGAAAACTATCTATGCATATGTTTCAAAAATAAAAAAAAAGTTTTAAAAAATAACTGAAGGGATTAATATTGAAAGTCATTGTTGTATTTAAAAAAAAAAAAAAAGAACTCTCCTCTTTCCATACTTGTGAAAGGTACCTCCTTCCCTGTCCACTCTTGTTTATGCATAATATGGTCTTTTATACATAAGTCATATATCCATTTATGGCTTATTATGATATATGGCATAAACTACTGGTCAAAATCTAATCTTTGCCATATTGCTTTTTAATTTTTCCAGTATTTTTTTTATTATAATGAGTTCGTATCCCAGCAATTGGAGTCTTTGGTTTTTATCAAACACTGTGTTACTATGTTCAATTGCTTCTGCTATTGTATACCAAATCTGTTCCACAGATCAGTTTTTCTGTTAAAAAAAAAAAAAAAAAATCACCACTAGGTAGTTTTGGAGCCCAATCATTATGGTGATGCTTTGTATTACAGTTTGGGATCTAATGCTGCTAAGTTCCTTTCTATCTTCCATTCCCTTCTTTTCAGTATTTCCCTTAGTTTATTTTCTTTTCTTCCAGAGGAATTTTAAGATTTTTCTCTAGCTCTTTAATATAAAATGAATAAAATGAGGTACTTAAGAGTAAGACAGAGAATTGTCCCTAACCTCAAGAACTAACAACCAAATAAGATAGAAGCTCAGAAGATTTGGGTCCTAGAATAAGCTCTGCCATTCACTTGTGTTACGGTGAATCATTTAATCTCTCATCTTCAACTTCCTGGACTTTAAAATAAGGAAGTTGGACATTTTTATATTTCTTTTTAAGTCTTTCAATCCAAAAAAGGAGAACAAAGTACCATCTTTCCTTTAGTATTTGTAAAATGTTTTGGTTGACAAGTTAGGGGTACAAACAGTTAAATGATATATGATTTCAGAGGGAGCTTCATCATGAGGTGTGATGACATAAGTTTTAAAATTTAAAAGTTTTTTTTTTAATTTTTAAAATTAAAATTAAAAAGTTGTAAAACTTTTTGGGGAGATAATAAACAACAATAGCACATATAGAATGGAACTTAGTAACTATGGTGAATTCAAGCATATATTTAAAATATTTTAAAAAGAACAATGATGTTCAACTATTCAGCAAACATTTTAAAGTACTTGTTGAAAGAAGTATATTATTAATTAAATTTATTGAGTTGCTTATCATTATGCTAGGAACTGAATGAAACAAAAAATTAATAAGGCATGGTCCCTCAATTCAGTAAAGGGAAACGAAATACAGACAAAGAACAATAGCTGGTGATGAACCTCACAAAATTAAGGTTGACTGACAATCTTCAGACAATCCACTGCTGGACCTAGAACTAAATCCTTACCACTCTGGCAGAAACTGCCTAAGCATATGTTTCTCCTGGTATCACTTTCAGGAATTCAGATTGTCATGATCTGAGGAAGCACCAGGTAAGGATTTCAGTGAAAACACCATGTGTAATAGGCAAACAGAAAATGATGTGTTCTGACTATCCCTTGTCTGCGAAACTATTGGAGAACATGGAAAGCATGTAAGAGGCAGTGTGGCACAACTGAAAAAGAGTTGGTCTTGGAGTCAGAAAGGCTTAGATTCAAACCCTGACTCTGACATTAACTAATTCTGTGAATGTGGACAAATTGACTAACTTCTGAGCTTCAGTTTCTTCATCTATAAATAGATATAAGATCTATATAGATGTACCTAGTTCATAGAATTTTTGTGAGGCTCAACTGAGAGAATATACATATAAAGTAGTTCACAAACCTTAAAGAACCACACAAATGTCATTAGTTTATGAGATGTGTGGCTCAGTGGATAAAGTGACAGCCTCTCAATCAGGATTAACTGTGTTCTAGTCCTGCCTCTCCCACAACCTGGTTGCATACCCCTGGGTAGTCACTTTTACCTCTGAGCACCCCAAGCATCCTATAAAATTAAGAGCATGACCACAAGTAGAACAACAAGAGTTTTAATTATAAATTTGTATTTTATCATAGAGGCAATAGGAAGGGAGTGAACACTACTGTGTTTTAAGAAAATTCCATTGGCAGGTGTAGAGATGAGGGAGTTCTTTTTAACTCTACATCTCACAATACCCAGATTCCTTCTTCCATGATCTCCTCCTGATGTGGAGGGAGTTTTTTTCCTAATCAAAGCTTCTCTGCCCCTCCATTCACGCACCTTCATCTTACCCTCTCCAATCTTTTCCAGCAGATAGCCTCCTACTATCACCTGCACTCCCTCTCTTTCATCTTTTATATTCTGTTTCCTTCCCTATAAAATGAGCTGAAGGACAAAGGGAAACTTTGTCCAGAAAATTGCAGATGCAATTGGACATGACTGAAATGACTAAACAAAAAACAACAAAATCTTTTCTCCATCCTTAAAAAACCTGCATTTGATCATGACATTTATATTAGCTATGGTTTCTCCTTTTCTCAGTTCAACCAGAGAAAGGTACCTATACTAGGTGCTTTCTATTTTCTCTTCCCTCATTTCTAAACTCTGCTTTCTGACTTCTTGTCTCATTATTTGATTGACACTGACTGCCCTCTCCAAAGTTACCAGAGATGTTTTAATTGTTAACTTTCACGGCTTTTCTCCCTCATCCTTGACTTCTCTGAAATGTATGACAGTTTATTATTACCTCTTCCTTCTCAACAAGCTCTCCTCTCTAGAGTTTCATGACACTGTTCTTTCCTAGTTCTCCTATCTGTCTGACTAGTTCTTTTCCAGTTCCCTTTTTTGATTCTTCATCGATGACAAGCCTAACTGCAGATGTGCCCTAAAGTTCTGTTCTATGGTCTCTTTTCTTCTTCTGTTATTCTAGAAGTTCTTAATCTAGAGTCCATACAGTTTCTAAAAAGATATTTTGATAACTATTTCTACATAAGTGTGTCAATTTTAATTCTAGGTATTTTGTGCATTTAAAAATAAGCTGTGAAGGATCTACAAGTTTTTCAGAATTTGTTTTTATCACTTAGTGAATGCCTCAGCTTCTATGAGCTACATTAACATCTCTCTGCAGATGATCCCCAAATCTATGCATCTGGTCTGAACTCCAGTACCACATCACCAAATAGTCCCCCTCTTTCCAATTTCCCCATTACCATCAAGGGTTTCACCATACTTCCCAGTAGGCCATACTTGAAATTCTGACAATGTTTATTGACTATTTCTGACTTATTGGTCCTTTATAAAAAAAAATTGTTCTCAAATCTTGTCCTTTCTACCTTCACCATATCTCTCATGTACATCTTTCTTTTAACTCACAGAACTACCACCTATCATCCCTCTCCTGGGAACTACTGAATTAATTTTCAAATTGGTTTATTTGCTGTAAGTTTTTTCCTACTCTAATTTCCATTGACTCACACAGCAGATATAACCATGTCCCCTCACTACTTGATGAATTCCAGTTTCTATTATTTCCAGGAACAAATACAAAAATTTGATTTTTATCAGCTAATCAACACTTATTAACTATGTGGCAAACACTATGATAAAGTCCTGGAGATACAAAGAAACATCTACTTTCAAGGAGCTCACAGTCTAATGGCAGAAGGGAGATATAAAAACTACTTACAAACAAGATATATAGGACATAAATTAGCAATAATCAATAGAGGGAAGACTAGCTATAAGGGGATCAGAAAAAAAAAAAAAATTCTTAAGAGATAGTGAAACTCTCCGATCTCTCTTCCTTTATCTCTCCCCTAGCCTAGCAATCAGGTTTAAGTACCTTGTCTAGCATCACATAGCTAGTAAGCATCAAATATCTAAGGCCATATTTGAATTCAAATCTTCCTGTCTCCAGGGAAGGTAATCTATTTACCAACCAGCTCCTTAGAAATAATGAAACTTTTATTAAGACTTTAAGGAAGTCAGGGGTAGAAATGTAGAGGCTAAGAATTCCAAGCAATGAGGGAAAGTAAATGAAGATGTACAGAGTTGGGAGATTTGTCTTGTTTAAGGAATTGCAAGGAGGGGAAGAGTTAGGTTTAAGAAGACTAAAAAGGAAAGCAGGGGAGGGTGAATGCAGAGTATAAAAAGGCTCTGAAAATCAGAGGATTTTATATTTGATTCTCTTTGGCTTTTAAAGTCTTTCATGGCCCCATCCTACCTTTCCACTCTTCTTTCACTTTATTCCCTTTCTACACATTTCTTGATCCAGCTACACTGGGCTACTTGCTATTCCTTGAACATATCATTCCATCTCCCAATTCTGGCACTTATACTTCTATTTCCACATTCCTAGAATGTTTTCTGTCCCCACCTCTCAGTTTCTCTGGCATACATTCAGGCTCAATTCAAACCCTAGCTTACACAGAAAGCCTTTCCTAATTCCCCCCTTCCCACCAGTGCCTTCCCTTTATCCCAGTGGTCCTCAAACTTTTTAAATAGGGGGCCAGTTCACTGTCCCTCAGATTGTTGGAGGGCTGGACTATAGTAAAAACAAAAGCTCACACTGTCTCCGCCCCTCAGCCCATTTGCCATAACTCAGTGGGCCGCATTAACATCCTCAGCGGCCGCATCTGGCCCATAGGACGTAGTTTGAGAACCCCTGCTCTATCCATTCTGTATATACTTTGTGTATACCTAGTTATTTACATATCAGTTTCCCAATTAGATGAGCAAGGTCATTGCTTTGACTTTTTTTTTGGGGGGGGGGGGTGTATCTTCAGTGTATCCAAGCATAGTATTTGGCACATAATAAGCAATAGATGAGTTTGTTGATTAACTGGAAGATGGACTAGTTTAACTAAAAGCATTTACTATGTACCAAGCATTAAATCAAACACTACAGTAAACATGGGGGAATACAAATACAAAATCAAGACAATTCCCTGCTTCCAAGAAGTTCTCATTCTAATTGGAGAAGAAAACTCATCAATCATTAGAAGGCAAACTGCAAATTGTATGGAAAGGTCTAAAAGTCCAGGGGATATCAGCCAGGTGGATATCCATCAAAGGTTCCAGAGGTTCCTAGGATGTCTGAATAAGTCAGATGGCAGGGTCTAGGAATTTGAAGGGTGGACTGATATGGAACATAGTAAGAACTGGGGATCTTCCATCTTAATGGAAGGATGGTAGTTACTCATATGTCGTTCGTCATCCAAGCAATGGGATCAACCATATCTATTCTACAGGACGAGAGCAAGGATCTGAGCATCCAAGTAGAATGACACTTAAATGGGTAAAGGAAGGGGTGTCATTTTCTAATCAGAAAGAAGGTACTATGAGTAAGGTTATAGTTGAAGGGTACCCCAGGATTTCTCTGCCAGGATCTCTTGTACCAGATGTGTTTTGGGTAGCTTGAAGCATAGGAGGAAAGTCTGATAAAAGAAAAACCAATTAGGAAATTGTTATGGGCCAGAACTTGAAACAAGGTGTTAAGTCAGTGGAATTGACAGACTCAATGGTTGTTTAGCATGGTGCTTAACAGTTCTCTAGTTCAGCACAGTTCTACAAGATTCACACCTTTAAGATAGCATATATAAGCTAGGAGCCTTAGCCAGGATTCAGTCAGGGAGATTCAGAAGCCAGAGAAAGCAAGTGGGAACTCAAGCTCTTGGAACCAAGGCCAGACTGAAAGGCTCTCCATAAAGCTGCCCAGCCTCAGGAAGGAGGAGATAAAGGATCTGGACTATAAGAAAGCTAACAAGATCCCAGGAGAGGAGACAAGACTTGGAAAGAGACAATAAAGGATTTGGACTTTAACCCCTGGCTACTTGTGTAGTGATTACTGAACTGAAAGGAAGGCTACCTCCAGAGACCCCAAGAAAACCCCAACAAGAGAACATTACATTTTAGAGAAAAAGATTACAGGAAACTATGCAAAAGTCCAGCATGGAAGTGACAAAGGTTTGAACTAGAATTAATAGAAAACAGGGAGTCAGGTATGAGAAATGCAGATTTGACAAGACTTAGCTACTGATTGGATATGAAGGTGGAGAGAGTGAGGGAGAATGAAGAATTGAGGATGACTTTCACTTTATTTTATTTTCAATAGTATTTTATTTTTCCAAATACATGTATAGATAATTTTCAACATTCGTTTTTATAAGACTTTGTGTTCCAAATTTTTCTCCCTCCCTTACCTCTCCATCTCCCGAACCAAACAAGCAATCTGATATATGTGAAATAAACATTTCCATATTTGTCATGTTGTGAAGAAAAGGCAGAACAAAAGGGGGGAAAAAACATGAGAAAGAAACAAAAAAAAGTGAAAATACTATGCTTCAATCCACATTTAATCCCATAGTTCTTTCTCTAGATGCAGATGGCATTTTCCATCCTAAATCTATTGGAATTGCCTTGAATCACTGCATTTTCTTATCACTGTGTACTTAATAATGTGTTCTTCTGGTTCTGCTCATGTCACTCAGCTTCAGTTCATATAAGTCTTTCCAAAAGGCTTTTCTATAATCAGCCTGCTCATAATTGCTTGCAAAACAATAATATTCCATTATGTTCATATACCATAACGTTTTCAGCTATTCCCCAACTGGGTATCCACTCAATTTCCAGTTCCTTATCACTACAAAAAAAGCTGTTACAAACATGTTTGTACATGTGAGTCCTTTTCCCTCTTTTATGATCTCTTTGGGATATAGGTCCAGTACTGACATTGCTAGATCAAAGAGTATGTACAGTTTTATAGCCCTTTGGGCGTAGCTCCAAATTGTTCTCCAGAATGATTGAAGCACTTCACAACTCCATGAACAATGCATTAGTGGATAACTTTCATTTTAGACAAGATGAGTCTGAGGCATCCAAGAGACATTCTAATAGAGATCTAGTGCGTCATTCAGGAGGCAGATTAAGGCTGGATGTATAGATTTGGGGGTTATCTGAAGAAAGATGCTAACAACTCATGGAACTGCTAGGCAATGATTTTTTTTTTTAAAGTTAGAAAGAGAAAAAATGGTCCAAGACAGAATTTTGTTGTTAGCCATTGTTAGTGGTCAGGAAATGGCAGGTAAGAAAGAGGCAAACCAAGAAGGAATATCATAAAAGCCAAGGCAGAGGAGAAGTGGTCAACAGAGTTAAAAAAAAAAAAAAAAAAAAAGGTCAAAAGGATTAGGCTTCAGAAAGGCCAGATTAATTTCCAATTATTTTTGGAAGATAAACACAGATAGAACCAGCCATAGTGATCTCTATGATTAAATACACTTATTTATTTATATTTTTTAAAGCTTTTTATTTTCAAAACATATTCACAGATAATTTTTCAACAATGACCCTTGCATAGCCTTATATTTTAGATTGTCCCCTCCTTCCCCTCAGCCTCTCCCCTACATGGCAAGCAATTCAATATATGTTATACATGTTAAAATATATGTTAAACCCAATTACATGTAAATATTAAACATTAAATACCTTTTTAGAAAGAAAGCTACTTCGAATTGTATCTTAAACAATTTTGTTTACATATACGTGTGTATGTATGTGTGTGTATGTGTAATTCAGAAAGAATGTCACTCATATATCAGAGTTGAGAGAGAGAGAGATCATCTAAACCAAACCTCATGTTTTATAGATGCAGAAATGAGGTCTTATTGAAATGAAAGGATCTGCCCAAGGACTTACAGCCCTAGGCAAATCACAAAGAAAATGTGGCTGTAGAAAAATGAAGAGACAATATAAAAGTGGCTTATGATAATATCAAAATGGCATCCACTCTCAAGCACAATTCAAATCACAGGCCTCTCCTAGTCATGAATCATAAATCACCAACAAGAACAGAACACTAAAATATCAGAAATAGCTGCTATGATGAATATGGCTGAGAGACATACATATTTGCATCTTTCTTTTGCCATTTGAAAATTAATTTTGTCACAGCCATTCCACATACATAGCTCTGCCTACAAATTCTGCCTCAGTACCAGTCTCCCAGCTGCAGCTTAATTTTCTGTCACTTGTCTAATTATGGTAATTAGACATTAGTTATCATCAATTACACAGGAGCTCATTTCAAGTTGACTGCTGAAAAGCATCTCAAACATGCTCTTTAAATCCCACAGGGACATTCTGATTAGCTGGCATTGGCAAGACACAAGTAACCACAGAGGAATTCAATTCAGGAATACAGTCTTATCTACCCATAGCAGATGAGAAATAGACCTTTTATTGGGTGCTCAAATAAGGAAATTTAATTTTTAATATTCACATTCATATAATGCTTTACAATTTACAAAGCAGTCAGTAGTGCAAATATTATTATCCCCATTTTATCCACAAGGAACTTAATGTTCAAGGAGTTTAACTGATCTACTCAAAGTCAAACAGGTAGTAAATTTCAGGACTGAACTTGAACCAGTTTTAGATTAAAAACCTAGAGTTCTTTTCATTACATTCACTTAGCAATTCATCAAAAAACTTTTTTTCCCAGTGTCCACTGCAAATCTGCTAGAATGAGAGGCATTATGACACTAAGAAGAAGAAAAAAGCATTGGGATTGTAGCCAGTAAAAAGCTGGTTTTGATCTGAACAAAGCAAGCCATGGCATACCTCTATACCTCTGTTTCCTCTCATGTAAAATGGGGATGTTGCTGTTGTTCAGTTGTTTGAGTTGTGTCTGCCTCTTCTTGATCCCATTTGGGGTTTTCTTGGCAAAGATACTGGAGTGTTTTGACATTTCCTCTTCCAACTCATTTTACAGATATGGAAACTGACAACCAGGGACCTATCTGTACTTATCTTAGAATCAATGAGAAACAAGATACAAGATAATTTACTTTTCATATCTTAAAATACTATATAAATATGAGGTATTATATTATTGTTAGAAATCTAGGCATACAATTCAAAACTCTGGAGTCACATTTTTTTCTTTTTCTTAACTTCTCCTATCCAAACAGTTGTCAAGTTAAATGTTATATCTCCTCCCCTACACCTCCATCCTAATAAAATATAAACTCCCCAGGGAAAGCAGCGTTTTTTTAAAATCTGTCTTTGTATACTCAGCAATTGGTCTAGTGATTTGTCCATAGCATTCACTTGATAAATGCTTAATAAATGAGTGGAACTGGACTGAAGTTCTGATAATTCTATATACACAATGCCTCTTACATCCATTCATCCCCTCTTCAACAATCATACTACTTAAGCCATAGTTCAGGAATCTCTGGAAGATCAATTAATTAATGGAGTGGTCAGCCACAAGAGATACTATATACATTGTTAAGTTACATCTCTCCCAAGACAAGAATCTATAAGAAATTCTACTAAGACACTAAAATACAAGAACCATATTTATTTTTTTCTCAAATTATTTGTGCAAAAACACAGACATCAAAAATAGAATGTGTCATGGTACAACAGCTAGCAGTTCTGTTTGATTGGAAGTGAGAATAAATGAAGATAACTAGTATTACATAAAACTAGAAAGGTATGTGGGAACCAAATATGCCCATAGAATTTAAAGCTAGAAGTGACCACCTTTAAAAGTGCCCAAAAATGGTTTTTCTCATTTTCTCCCAAAATATTCCATGTGTTTCATAAAACAGAAACAAACAAGTTACTAATCAAGTAACTTTGATTATAAGTTACTAAAAAGTGTCCCTTTTACTGCATTTTTGGACCTTAATATGTTATGGCTTAAAATGTCCTCATGTCAAAAATGTGAGATTAAGAAACTTTTGGTGGTCACTTCCCGTTTTAAAATCTAAGGTCATAATTTGGCTCCCACTTATCTTTCTAGTTTTATGTCAAACTAGTTCCCTTCATATATTCTCAATTCCAGTCAAACAAGATTGCTAGCTATTGTACCATGCCACATTCCATTTTCGATGCCTACATTTTTTGCACAAATCGTTATCTGTATTTAGAAAGCCCTCTCTCCTCTTCTCAGCTTTTCAGAATTCCTAGGTCTCTTAAAGCATAGTTCAGATGCTAGTTATGTCCACTATGAGTCCTCTCCTGATTCCTGAGAGTTTTCCCTCTTAAAATACTTTTGTATATTACCTTGCATTTACTTGTACTATATCTTTAAAGCAGAATTTAAACTCCTTGGGGAAAAGACTGTTCCCAATTTGTCTTCAGATCCCTAGTAATTAGCCAAGTGCCAAGACCAAAGCTCCATAATTAAATACTGAATTACCAGCTCATTCTTCCTTCTTTCTCAAATTCAGAACCTGGCCCAAAGACTTCCTTCACCTCTTTTCCTCAGTTTGGGGACTTCAAAGCCTAATAAATTCATCTACCTCCTAAATTCCCACCTGTTCTACCTTCATACTATCCCAGTTACCCAAAGGGATAGTTGAATCACTGATCTATCACTAATAATTGTTCTATTACTGTGACTCAGAACTTTTAATATTCTTCTCTACTATTCTTCAAAATTTTCCCTATTCCTCCTGAAGCTACTCTTTGACAGTACCATGGCCACTAGCCTGTCCATTCCTCCCTGTTCTCTCAATTCATCATTTCTCTCATCCCATTATGATATCAGGTGATCTTCATCCTTTTCGTCTTACTATAAAATCCCAATCCTAGGTTATTCTGATCCTTTGTTTTATATCCCATTCAAGTGTGGCTGGAAAAACAAAAACAAAAACAAAAACAAAAACAAAAACAAAAACAAAAACAATCATATTGCTAAAATTCACTACAAATTTGTTATTTAATATTTACTAGGCCTTTACTGCTGCATGGAAATCCTTTTTCTTTTTCTCTAACTCTAAATCATTCTCCAAAGAAGCTATTTTATAAACTTTTCCTCTTTCCTCAAATCTACTATCTATCTCCTTCCCTTTCTCTCTCAGCAAAGGCTTCCCATCTCAAACCCTCTCTTCATCATACCCCCTCCTCTTCTCATCTTCTTTTCTGCAGTGTATGATGAAAAAGTGGCTCTTGTCCTTGCCAAGAAAAGCCTCTCCTCTTGTGTTCTGGATTCCATCCCCCAGTATTTCCTGTAGGCACTAGCTTGTTTTCTGGATCAATTCCTGTCTTTCATCTTCAATCTCTCCTGATACATTTGTTTATCTCAAATTTCCACTCCAAGTCTCTCCTATCCTTAAAAAAAAAACAAAAAAAAAAACAAAAAAACACAAACTTTAACTTATCTCTATTATCCTCTCAAGCTATTATCTTATATATTTCCCTTTCATAGCCAAACTCTCCAGGTGGGCTTATCAGCTGCTACAGGTTCAATTATCTTTATGCATATCAGTATCAAATAAAATTGAATCTGTCTATATCCAGCCTTTATTTCTCTCCTGGACTCCCATTAAGCATCACCAAATTGCTTGCTAGACATTTCCATCTGGTTGCCCCATTAGCTATTTCAATTCAACATATACAAAAATAGAATTCATTTATATTTTCCCTAAAACCCATTCTTATTTCAGTCATCTTTACGTCCATTAACTGCAACACAATCCTGACAGACAGGTAGGTTTGTAATTCTGGAGTGATATTTGACTCTCACCTCCCTCCATATCTCTCCATATCCAATCAGTTGTCAAATATAATCCATTCTACCTCCACAATTAACTGACTTCTTCTCTCTACTGATATAGCCTCTTCCCTGATTCAGGTTCCAATTATCTTCCTTCTAGATGGTGGCAATAATTTCTAAAATAGATTTTGAGCAGAAGAATGACATCTAGATGTGCACCTAAGGGAAAATAATCAAGCAGCAGTGCAAAGGATAGGTTAGAAAGAGAAGTTAGTTATAAGATCATCTAAAAAGGTGCAGCAATAGTCCAGAAGAAAGATGAATAGCAGTAGAAATAGAAAATAGATACAGGTGTGAGATTTATTTTAGAGGTAAAAGTGGTACAATTTCTTGGTGAGAGATTTCCAGAAATTCACAGAAAACAAAAATAGAAGAAGGAAGCCAATAATCAAATTTACTGCCTTAGATATTTATTTTAAAATGCATGAAGTATGGATAACTAGCAAGGTAAAGTAGAACTCCTTACAAAAAAAAAAAAAAAAAAAAAAAAAAAAAGGGCACATTTGAGCTCACAAATATGGAAACTTCAGGGGTTGAGACCCGTGACTAGAACATAGTTCTGAAGGATACATCTTATTCAGAGGAACAAGTTTTAGAAAAAAAAAAAAAAGTAGACAGAATTGCTTTGAATATTAACAGATGTTCTTTTGTGGAAAAAAATCATTTGGGTGATCATTGATAGAGGAAGAAAAATAAGGAAATTTATTATCAAAATATACCACAGACCATCTGAAATGACAGAGCAAACAGATAAGCTCTGGAAACAATTTCAAGCCTAAGATGAAGAGGCACATGATTTAGTAGTGAGAATGGATTTAGAATGCACCTGCTGGAATATTTCTTTCTTTCTTTCTCTCTCTCTCTCTCTCTCTCTCTCTCTCTCTCTCTCTCTCTCTCTCTCTCTCTCTCTCTCTCTCTCTCTCTCTCTCTCTCTCTCTCCCCCCCCCTCTCCCTTTGCCCCTCCCTCCTCCCCCCCACCCTCTCTTTTTCTGTCTCCCCAGTAGTATGATATAGGTCTAGGATCTGACAAAGATTCTAGATCTTTAGATTTCAAATGATCCAAAGAAGATAAAGACAATCAATCAACAAACATTTATTAAATGCTTACTATATATGACAAACACTGAGTGAGGTACTGGGGAAATAAAGACAAAAATGAAACAGTACATTAATATCTCTCCTAATCTCCAGATTCACATCTCCAACAGCCATAACATGTAAACTGTTAAACTGAATATCCCACAGATATCTCCAAAACTGAACTCATTTTCCCCATTACTGTTGATAGTACCGCCATCTTCCTAATCATCCAGGCTTGCAACTAATTCTTCTCTTTCTCATCTCCCATATCAGTCACTTTGTCAAATTCTGTTAATTCTACCTTTTTCTCATATCTCACATATTTTTACTCTCACATTGCTGTTAAACACCTAGACTATTGTCTTCAGGTTGGTTTCCCTACCTCATGTCTCTCCCTACTCCTACTTTCAGCTATTCTCTACTCAGCTATAAAAGTGATCTTCCTAAAACTCAGGTATGACCATATCATTCCTCTATTCAATAAACACTATTGGCTCTCATTATTTGCAAGATCAAGTATAAAAATTATCCATTTAGCTTTTAAAGCCTTTCATAATCTGCTTCCAACACCAACACTTTCCTCATCTTCTTACATCTTATTCCCCTCTACTAACTTTGGGAAGTTAGTGACACTAGCCTTGCTTTCCCCTGAAAAAGACATTATCTCCCAAAGTTGAATGATCCAGAACTTTCTCACTAGCCTTCCCTATGACATTGGCAGCCACCCCACAACACCCAGGAGTACTTATATTCTTGTTACCACCATGCCACCCAGGTTCGATCCTAATGAAATTAAAGTTATGTTTCTGAGTATATGGGGATGAAGCTGGTACAACATATGCTCTGGCCCCTCAAAATGATCCCCTGGGTTTGTGATGATCGATGATTATCCAAGCCAGAAAGGTTGGCGATATTGCCACGGCAACTGGTGACTAGAAAAGGCTAAGGATCACAGTGAAACTCATCATTCAGAGCAGACAGACTCAGATTGAGGTTGTACCTTCTGCCTTGATCATCAAATCTTTGAAAGAATTTCTTTAGGACAGAAAGAAGTAGAAAAATATTAAACACAGTGGAAACATCAGCCTTGATAAGATTATCAACATTGCTCAACAGATGAAACATTGATCCCTGGTACAAAACTTCTATGGAACCATTAAAGAGACCATGGGGACTGCTTAGTCTGTGGGCTACAACATCAATAGTGGTTCTGTAGGATGCTCAGCTATTTAAAAGTCACAAAGGAGACAACTATAATAAATGAACATTTGATCAAAAAAAAAAAAAAAAAAAAAAAAAAAAGGAAAAGAAAAGAGGAAAAAAAGAAAAGGAAAAATAGCCCAGAAAAGATAGGATTGGGCCAGGATGGAAAGAGCTTTATCTTAAGGGAAAAGAGTTGCTAAGGTGAAATCTATGTTTTAGGAAAAAATATTTTGGCAATTGTGTGGAAGCCAGATTGAAGTAGAGATACTGAAGTCAGGAAGACCAGTTATGCTCAATTAATTGCAATAATTTAGATGAGAGAGTCCCTGAATTATGGTGGTAGCTGGTGTGAGTGAAAAGTAGTGGATACATACAAGGGATTTGGTGGAGGTAGAAATGATGAGATTTTGCTATGGCCCCATTGTGTATCAGGAGAAAGAATGAAGTTGATAAGGGATGGAAATTTAAGGCTGAATATGTAAATAGAAAAGGGTTCCATTTATACAAGGGATGGATGAGATTACTTTTTTTTTTTTTGGATGAGATTACTAACACACTAGATAAGAGGAGATAGATCAGGCCTCTGGGGAAACACCCACGTGAATGATGATTCAATCAAGGACAGTAATAAGGAGAGGTGAGACCTAACAAAATCCAAAATTCTATAGCAGAAGTAATACCAGGAGAAATAGGAAACTAAGAATTCAAGTCTGATGATATAGAAGAAAAAAATTCTGATAAGAAAAAAAAAAGTGGTAACTAACAAAAAAAAGCCTCATATAGGCAACCTTTATTTATTTTTAAAGCAGAGACTTTCTTAATTCTTTTAAGCTTCAAATTTAGTTGAACTAGATTTCTGAGGCTCTTTCTACTATTGAGACTCTGAATAACAGGATATGGCAACTTACAGACTTCTTTTTCCTTCCAAAAACAGAATCCACATTTGGAATACTAGTTATTACTGATACATAAAGAATTCAGGCAGAAAAGCATGGGTGTTTTGGGGAAAGACAATAGACTCTATTTAGGACATTCTGGGTTTGAGATGCAGGTGGAACATCTGAGAAAGAATGGTAACAATAAATTGGAAATGAAGGTCTGAAGCAAGGGAATGAGATCCAAATTGGAGATAGAAATCTGCAAGTTATATGCATATGCATGGAGGTAAGAACTGAATATAGTATCTAAAACAGAAAATGACTTCAATATCATGCAGCCCACACCTCTAATTTCAAGATTAGATAAATCAATTTGGGCTAGTCCTAGGACCCCCAACAGGGCCAGCATAATTCAAAAAGTTGACTTTAGTTAGCTATTAACAGCAATGGCAATAATTATGGTCAACAGACTGATACAGAGGCAGCCATTAGGCTGAGTACATTTCTAATTTAGATCCAGACTGACTCATGACCAAATTACAGAGGATTATCCTTACTTACTTTCAGAGGAGACCTACTCAACATAGTGTGGCCTCCACCCCCAAAACTGATTTAGAAAGAAATGTGGACTGCAACAAGCAGGAGTCCAACATGGAAGGGAGAATTTTGGAGAAGGAACTAATTCACATGTCAGTGTTGGAACTTCAGGAAATTAAATCCTATGACACTAAGTCTAGTGCTGCAACAAGAAGAGTCCATTTTCCAACTGCCACCATCATATCTGAGTTCACCACACCAATAATGTCAACCTTTTACCAGAACTCATCCATTGTATCGCTCCAATTGCAGACAAAAAGGCAGCCTGCAAAGACTATATATAGAGAGAAAAAATTTTCTAGAACTTTCATTTAGCACAGCATGTAATTTTTTTAATGGGTAAAAAAGTCTTTATTTTAATATCAAATATAAAGTGAAATCCAATCCAATTCAATCTGAGATTCTTTCTACACTGCTAAACAAAATACTCAACATCAGAAAGGGACAAGGAGATGTAATTCAATTTGAAACTCACTAAGAATTCCCTAATGATAACTATACATTTTCCATTTGTATAGCTAACAGTTTTATTTTTGGTGATTTTTCATTAGGTGGGTGAAAATAAAGTGGGAGGAATATGAAAATATCGTCACTATCAATGTATTTAGGTATACAGAAAAGTTCATTTCTTAAAACTTTAAATGAGTAGTGATCTTCTACATCAAATGACTAGCAGAATCTTGTGATGTCAGTCCACTTTCAAAAAAATCCAGTAGTACATAACAAAAACATTGAAAGTTCAAACTATCTGAGAAAGATCCCTATTTCCACACTGGAAATAATTTCAAAGATCCTAGAATACAAAATTTAACACTTGTTACAAGATTGCTTTTTAAACCTTAAATTACTATATAAATGTGAGTTATTATTTTTTGTTAGGGTAAACTTTAAATCAAATTTAATGAGCTTGTTGAGATTAAATGAGCTTGTTGAAGGACCAGCTTAACTGGTCTACTAATTATTAACTATTTTCACAGATTTCAAACTGGAAAGCTTTACAGATTGTTTGGTTCAACCCCCTTATTTAACAATTCAGGAAACTGAGACCCAAAGAGGTGAATAAATATGTTGCATAAGGTCACAGAAGAAGGAAACAGCAGAGCCAATCTGAACCTAAGTCCTTTAATTCTAAATCTTATACTCTTTCTACTTACATATGTTCACTCATTACCAGTTCGTGTCTGCAGAGTGATAAATATTTTAGCTATTATACCCCAAAGAAGTCAATGACAGAAGAAAAGAATTCACATGAAAATATGAAGAGCAGCACTTTTTGTTGTAGTGAAGAAATGGAAACAAAATGAGTACCCTTCAAGCTGGGGAATCCATTGTAGTATATGAAAATAATGGATAATTGGGCTCAAAAAAAGACAGAAAGAACTCAAAATTGGGAAGCCATATGAAGTGATGAAACATGCAGAATCAAAATATTTACAAAATGACCACAATTATTAAAGAAAAACTTTCAAAAGCTTAATAGTATAACTATATACTATATATTAACTAGATAACTAGAGATAAAGTATAACTAGAGATAGAGAATGATATATATATGTAAAAACATTGGGATACAAAACTGTAGACAACCAAACAAAGTGTATCATTCAAAGATCAGCCCTTCACAAACCAGTCACTAACTGATAGTTCGAACTGTTTTGGCTACAAATCACTATGACAATCTCCTTTGGAAAAAGATGTTAGCATCTGTCTTCTGTAGATGGAATACTATGCTGCTGATATCAAAGATTCTTGAAGTATTAAGCTATGTATAAATATAGCCTATCTTATCCTAACTTTTAAAATGACACTGAGACAAATAGAAAAAAATTCTTCTAACCATTCCTTATTTTTCATCCCCACTGCTACCATTCTCGTTATAGTACTCATCATCACAAATCTAAATTTTTTTCTTTCCCTCCTTCAATCCATTCTAATTTTCCTTAAATTTTCACTTTCAAATTCAAAAATCTAAAAAAAGCTTACTTCAACATGCTTATTCAAAAGCTAAGATTTTCTTTTATATTGTTCTCCTTACCTAGAACTTAACACCACATTTTAATAACTATTAATTAAACATATGCTCTCACATAGTAGGTTTTGCTGGGAGCTAGGAAGACAAAAATTAAAAGAGATAGTTCATGGTTTCAAGGAAAGCACACTTTGGTAAGGTGATAAGACAAAGTATACAAGTGACAATAGTATAAATTGGAATATCTTTAGTCCAAGGAGGAGACAAGAGAAAGATTACTTTTAACTGAGAAGGAATTAGGAAAGGCTTCACTGAAGACAAGACAAATAAGCTGGATATATCAAGCTCCAGGTCAAGGCTTTTCTTGAAGCCTTTTTTGACTTTCTAGCCTTCATTCATTTGCCCACCTTTTCTGAACTATTATCACAGGATTGTAGTCTAAAATTCTCTAAAGCCCAGACTGCTCATTTTATAAAAGAGGAACGTATCTCAAAGGTTAAATTTTCACAGCCCCATCTTATACAATTTAGCACTTCCTTTTATTTTTAAAGGGGGGTCATTTATTTCATATGTTAAATCTTATCTCTCCATCTAAACTGTGCAATCTTCAGGAGTTAAGATCCCTGTTCTATGCTTTTCTATAAAAATCCAATCTATAAAAAGAAAAACATGAGATTTGTGAGTGAAGAAATGTTAGGTGGAAACCAAAGTATAGGTTGAACTGGATAGCCTCTGAATTCCTTAGAAATCTGTGATTCTGTGAAAGTGACTTAATAGATCTTAACAAAACAATGAAAAGTCTTTAGCAAAATTCAATATTTATGAGAACCAAAGTTGCTATACTCCCTTTCATGTCTTCAATGATATCTTCTTACAAACTCATTCTTGTTTTAGTTGATCAAGGCACAAGAGTTCTCACACTAGTCATTTCCCACCCTTTTACTACTGGAGAATTCCCAGAGTATTCCATGGAAATGAACTACTAAGGCATTGTCACCTATCATTACTAATGTGGCTTGAAAGAAAGATTGGGGTTGAATTGTGTATGATGAGGTGATTGTTTAAAAAAAAAAAAAAAGGTAAAAAAACAAATTATTTCATAAAAACGGGGCATAAAAGGAAGAACAAATATATAAGAAACAGATGAGATGGAGAGCTAGCAATACTGGAACTTTTCTCTCACTTGGATTAAAGAAGAAACAACACATGCATTTAAAGAGGTTTAGAAATTTTCTAAACTTGTAGAGAAGTGAGAAAACTTGGGGGCGGGGAAAGAACTTTTGGGAGGGAATAAAAAAAAAAACCCTCTGCCGTATTTTCTCCTGAGAGTCTTCCTACCAAGGTCTGGTTCAACAGAGAAGCATACAATTCTGGGTTAAACAGGCCTTTAAGAGATAGTTTTGAAACCTAGCCACCACCTAACATTGTCTCTATAAAGAAAGTAAAATTTCAGTTACAAATCCTAACTCATAATGGAATATTTAGAATATGAGGTTTTACTGATACCTATATTTTTAGAAAAATGTGATAAGTTAGTTTCTTTAAACAGAACTTAAATGTATTTTTCTTTAGATTTACTAAAATTTCTCATTCCTCAAGCCACAATTTTTTACATTCTTTTAACAATCTATAAAATCACTGCTGTAGCACATGGTATTATGCATTCTCCAGCTTAAGACTCTCTAAATGTTCATCAAAATGTAGAATAATTATACTAAGCCAAATGAAATTTCCATCATTTCTAATTAATCAGTAATTAAAATACATAACCACCCAAGGTGCTGAAACCTCACTCAATATGCAAATTAAATTCATTACAATATATTTACATATCATTAATTAAAAATCTGCAATTCTGTAATGAACTGTATGAGATTGCTGATGCCAAAATAAAAATGATATGTCATTTTGTTTAGGCTTGTTTTCCTCTCCAGATATTTTTGCACATGGCAACAGTGCTAAAGAAAAAGGTCTCAAAATTCATAAAAATGGCTATGTCAAAGCTCTTGGAAATGCTACCCTTTTCAAAATAAAAATTTGTAAATAAATGAACAGCTAAACTTATAGATTGAGTTTAGGAATATTCCAATTTGAACTAAAAAGTAGTAGAAGAAAACTGTAAAGAAATAAGTTTCCTATAAGAAAAATCAGAACCTTGTATCAGAATTTATGCCCAAGCTTATATAGTCTAATGTCAAAATTACTGCATGTTTCTAACTTTTGTTCTGCAAATCATTTGTCCACTTCACAATATGGTAACCTGGAACCTGTGGACCTGAGTTAAAATTCTGCCTCTGATGCTTACTACCTGTGTGATACAAACAAGGTCACAAAGTTGGCTGGGTCTCAATTTCCTCATTTGTAAAATAAGAGGGTTGGATTCTATGGCTTCAGACTTTATTTCTAGCTCCAGGGCTCTCACTGTCCTCTACCTTTCGATCTTTTGCCTCTCCCCTTCCTTCTTTAGAGTAAGCCTAAAACTTTTTTTGCAGATTCCACCTAAAGCTCCTAGTCCTGCATTGTAGAATCAAGAACAGCTTCAATCATCCCTTTCATATGAAAGCCTTTAAAATACAAAGTTAGCAATCATATCCTTTCTTCTGAACATTAATTATCTTTCTGTTAAAGCATGTGAACATATTATTGGACTGCCATAGGATACTTGTATCTCCCACTTTCAGAGCACTCAAACTCCTCAACAGTTATCTCTCATATGAATGATTGTTCAGCTCTGCATGCACACAATGTCTTCTGTAAATTTGGTAAGTCTGATTCATTTTTTATTTTGTTTGTTTTCTAGAACTGTGAGTTTTAGCACATAACAAATAACTTCTACCAATTCAGAATGTGACCTTCTCTACAAATTACAGGGTCTTAAGAATTCCACGGGACACTGAGAGATTAGGTGACCTGTCCATGATCACATAGTCCATATATACCAAAAGGACCTGAATCCAGATCTCTTTCCATTGTGTCATATTATTCCCTCGTCTTTTTGTAATTAGTAAAATAAATAAATAACTAAATAAAAATAAACAACTAAACAGATAAAGATCAAGGATAGGTTGTCTTTATTATAGATATCCCTCCAAGTTGACATTAATTTTTTAGTGATGACCCTGGTTCTAGTCATTTAAATAGTTCCCATACCAACTAATTATTTCCATCATATCCAGTCCATATCCCTCCATCTTGTCCATATAAATAACATAAGATTACATGAAAAATTTTGCTGAAATTCAGGTAAGCCATTTCTATGGTATTTCTCAGTTCTCCCAGTCTTTAGTAACTCTCTCAAAAAAAGGAAATTAGATTAATCGAAAATGATCTTTTCTTGATAAAGCTGGTTGTTTTGAGTGATTCTGTTTCCTTTTTACACATTTATAACTATCCTTTTAATTACTCTTATAAGAAATGACAAATGTTTTTTGTTAAAAAATGAAAAAGCAAAACCAGAAGAATAGACATAGTGACTATAATATGTAAATTAAAAGAACATTAAAAAGAAGGTGATAGCTTATAACCACTAATTTTGGTCTTGGAGAACAGATAATGGATATTGGTTCTGGGCATTCTATCTAGCTGGCTTCCATGCCTGGAATGTTCTCTCTCCTCTACACCAACTACTGATCTCTTAAGTTTCTTTTAACTACCAACTAAAATCCATCTTCTTAAGAGGTAGTCTTCACTAACCCTTCTTAATCCCAGTACTTTCTGCTAATTATTTCTAATTTATCCTGTATAAAGCTTATTTTGTACATGTTGTTTCCCCCATTAGATTGTTATATCCTTGAGGGCAGCAACTGTCTTTTGTCTCTACTGTCTTTTGTATCTATCCTCAATCTTTAACATGATGCTTAACAAATGTATATGATTGATTTAACATAAATCATGGGATTTATAACATAAAATGGGAAAACATTACTTGCAGTGCTTCCCTCAAAGGATTGCTGTGAGGGTTTAAGACACTTATATAATAGTTTTTAAACTTTAAAAGGCTATAGGAGTCAGTAATTATTATTATAGTATATAGTACAGTCTATTATATAGTATAGTATATAGTATTTATTATTATAGACACTACTCATTTTTCATAACTTGTATTCAACAAATGGCATAAAGATATCAATGACATCTGGAAAAGATTATGTAATGGCAATATATAACTGAAAGAACCTTTTAGAAAAAAGTTAGGGACAGGAACAAGAATAGCACAAAATAAAAGGAGGCAATTATACCTAAGATTTTCTTTACATGTTACAAATATATTTCCTTTTGAAGTATTTAAAAGACAATACCCAATTTTTTTACTTTAAATATTTTAAACTGATGATGAAATTGACATGAAGAAAAGGGTCAAGGATAATAAACTTTAATCTCTGCTATATTAAGAGTATCCAAACTAAAGTTTTAAAGAAAGTCCAACCTTTCTGAAAAAATTTGGAACTATGCTCAAAAGGACATCAAACTGTTCCCTTTGATCCAGCAGTCTCACTACTGAGTCTGAATCCCAGAGAGATCATAAAAAAGGCAAAAAGACACAAAGGTGCAAAAATGTTTGTAGCAGCCCTTTTTGTAGCGGCAAGGAACTGGAAACTGAGTGGATGACTATTAGGGAATGACTGAATAAGTTATAGTATGTGAATGATAAAATATTATTGTTCTATAGGAAACAATCAGTAGGATGATTTCAGAAAGGACTGGAGAGATTTATATGAACTGATGCTAAGTGAAATGTGTAGAACCAAGAGAACATTGTACATACAAGAAGATTATGTAATAATCAACTATGGTGGACTTGGCTCTTTTCAACAAGGAGGAGATTTAGGCCAATTCTTTTTTTTTTTTTTTTTTTCTTTTTCCCTGAGGCTGGGGTTAAGTGACTTGCCCAGGGTCACACAGCTAGGAAGTATTAAGTGTCTGAGACCAGATTGGAACTCGGGTCTTCCTGAATTCAAGGCTGGTGCTCTATCCACTGCTGCCCCGATTTTAATAGAGAACCATCTGCATCCAGAGAGAGATTTGTGGGGACTGTATGTGAATCACAACACAGTATTTTCACCCTTGTTGTTATTGGGTTTGCTTATTTTTTTCTTTCTTTTTTTTTTTTCCTCCTTTTTTATCTGATTTTTCTTGTATGTCATGATAAATGTGGAAATATGTTTAGAAGAACAGCATATATTTAACCTATGTTGGATTACTTAGTGTCTAAGGGACAGGGGACCAGGAAAGGGAGGAAGAAAAATTGGAATTCACAGGTGAATGCTGAAAACTATCATTGCATGTATTGTGAAAAATAAAAAGCTAACACCCAGCTAAAGAACTCTGGGAAATGAGTATGAACCACTACATAGCATTTCCAATCCCTCTGTTTTTGTCCGCTTGCATTTTTTATTTTCTTCACAGGTTAAGTGTACATTATTTCAAAGTCCAGTTCTTCTTGTGTAGCAAAATAACTGTATGGATATGTATACATATATTGCATTTAACAAATACTTTAACATATTTAACATGTATTGGTCTACCTGCCATCTGGTGAAGGGGGTGGGGAGAAGGAGGGGAAAAATTGGAACAAAAGGTTTTGCAAGGATCAATGCTGAAAAATTACCCATGCATATATCTTGTAAATAAAAAGCTATAAAGAAAAAAGAAAAATAAGAAAAGGGAAAAAAAAAAAAGAAAAAGTTATTATAAAAGTAAAAAAAAAAAAAGAAAGTTAAAACTAAGACTTTATTTAATCAAGTAATATGTGTAAAATCAGAAAAGGTCAATCAAAATTAATTCAAGAATCAGAAGGAAGGAAGGAAGCACTCCACCTGGGAAAGTAGCATGTTCTGAAGTCTTTTTTTTTTTTTTTTTTGGTAGTTTTAAATCTATAACCTATTCTTGAGGTAGCACTGATGATACAGTGTACAAAGTGGGGCTTATCATTAAGCTCAACATTTTGATCTGACTTCATCTGGAAATCGTTTGTGGCCAGTTATAGATACAATGTATAACATGAGAAATTCCTGAAGAAAGCTTTATAAATTAGGCAAGGAGTACTAGATCAGTGTTGGGCTTGGACAATGGACTTAACTTGAAATGTTTCAGATGTTTCTAGAGTCCCAAAAATAGCTTTTGAATATAGGCAAGGCTAGAGGACAGCTGGAGGCTAATAGGGCAAAGTCCATACTTAACATCTTTGAAGAGCTTTGATCAGCATAATAACTAACTACAATTCCTAAGACTTAGGATAAAATATGCTATCCAAATTCAAACAGGGAGCTGAATGGACTCGAGAGTGCAAAATAAAGCATATTTTCTTTTCTTTTTCCTTCTCTTTTTGGACACAAACAATATGATAATTTGTTCTGCATAGCTTTATGTATTTGTAAGGATGGTTGTTTTTCTTGCTTCTCAATGGGTGGGAAAAGAGGGAAAATTTGTTTTGGGGTACATTTTTTATTCATTTTAAACAAATAAAAAATGATAAAAGAAAAAACACTTTCATTTAAACAGCAGAACATGAGAGAATTCAATACAAAACAATAAATTTGCATTTTAAGAAAAGCTATATAACACAACATATTGTTTTCAAAGCTACACAGCTTTTCTATGCTTCCTTCTAGGTTCTCTTTTGTTCTCTGCTATGCACTTTTAACCATTTTCCCCCCTCTCCTTTCCCAGGAGTTAATTAAACATGCACATATATATATATCCATATACACAGATACATATACAAACATACATAAATATGTCAACACCCTACTATATTTATTTTCACTTGTCATTCTCTGCATTTTCCTTCATAAGACCATGTCTTTCCATGTTTTTCTAAATCAACCTATTTCCTATACCGAAGTAGTATTCCAAAACAATCAATACAATACAATCCAATACAGCCCATCTGATAAGGTTGTCTATTAAAAGTTTTTTCCCCAGTGTACTGCATTCTTTCTATTCTTGGCTACAATGACTTTATTTGTATAAGAATACTTTAATTTAAAATAATTGAAATTCAAACCCAAAGATACCAACATTAGGGACAAAAATTCATTATTCGGAAGAAACTGTTGAGAAAACTGGAAATTAGTATGGCAGAAATTAGATATGGACCCACACTTAACACCATATACCAAGATAAGATCAAAATGGGTCCATGATTTAGGCATAAAGAATGAGATCATAAATAGATTAGAGGAACAGAGAATAGTCTACCTCTCAGACCTGTGGAGGAGGAAGGAATTTATGACCAGAGGAGAATTAGAGATCATTATTGATCACAAAATAGAAGATTTTGATTACATCAAACTAAAAAGTTTCTGTACAAACAATACTAATGCAAACAAGATTAGAAGGGAAGTAACAAATTGGGAAAATATTTTTAAAAGTAAAGATTCTGACAAAGGTCTCATTTCCAAAATATATAGAGAACTGACCCTGATTTATAGGAAACCAAACAAACCATTCTCCAATTGATAAATGGTCAAGGGATATGAACAGACAATTCTCAGATGATGAAATTGAAACTATTTCCACTCATATGAAAGAGTGTTCCAAATCACTACTGATCAGAGAAATGCAAATTAAGACAACTCTGAGATACCACTACACACCTGTCAGATTGGCTAAAATGACAGGAACAAATAATGATGAATGTTGGAGGGGATGTGGGAAAACTGGGACACTGATACATTGTTGGTGGAGTTGTGAAAGAATCCACCCATTCTGGAGAGCAATTTGGAACTATGCCCAAAAAGATGTCAAACTGTGCATACCCTTTGACCCAGCATTGCTGTTATTGGGATTATATCCCAAAGAAATACTAAAGAGTGGAAAGGGACCTGTATGTGCCAAAATGTTTGTGGCAGCTCTTTTTGTTGTAGCTAGAAACTGGAAGTTGAATGGATGTCTATCAATTGGAGAATGGTTGGGTAAATTGTGGTATATGAAGGTTATGGAATATTATTGCTCTGTAAGAAATGACCAGCAGGAGGAATACAGAGAGGCTTGGAGAGACTTAAATCAACTGTTGCTGAGTGAAATGAGCAGAACCAGACGATCACTATACACTTCAACAACAATACTGTATGAGTATGTATTCTGATGGAAGTGGAAATCTTCAACATAAAGAAGATCCAACTCACTTCCAGTTGATCAATGATGGACAGAAACAACTATATCCAGAGAAGGAACACTGGGAAGCGAATGTAAATTGTTAGCACTACTGTCTATCTACCCAGGTTACTTATACCTTCGGAAGCTAATAATTAATGTGCAACAAGAAAATGGTATTTACACACACATATTGTATCTAGGTTATATTGTAACACATGTAAAATGTATGGGATTACCTGCCATCGGGGGGAGGGAGTGGAGGGAGGGAAGGGATAATTTGGAAAAATGAATTAAAAAAAAATAAAAAATAAATAAATAAAATAAAATAATTGAAATTATCCATATTATACTTCAATAATGCTCTTATAATATAAATTAAGGTCTGATACTCCTGAATCTCCTTCCTTTACAACTTTCCCCCCAGTCTCTCAAAAGCTTGACTTTTGTTCTTCCAAAAGAACTATTATTATTTTTTCGAACCCTTAAAATTTTTTAGTAATTTAATTGAGATGGCATTGATAGATTAGTTAGGTAAAATTGTTATTTTTTTATATTGGTTTCATGTACCTAAGAACAATAAATATTATTCCAATTATTTACTCTCTTATTTCTTTCTAAATTTAGAAGATTTTAGAAGAAGAAATATGTTGTTCCCATTTCAACCCTTTTCTGATGAGAGTAAGGCTCTAGCACTATGCTCACTACTGCCCCCCCAACCCAACTTGTTTCAGACCTGAAAATTAAATATATACATGTAATGTTCTCTTTTTTGGTTTTCTTGGGGTCTCTGGGAACAGCCTTCTTTTCAGTTGGAGTAATCACCACAAATACAGCCAGGTGTTAAAGTCCAAATTCTTTATTATCTCTTTCATTTCATCTATCATTTCATCTCCTTCACTTGGTGCTCAGCTAGTTTTCTGAGAGGACTACCTCTCTCCTTGGTCCCAAGAGCTTGAACACTCGCCTATTTTCTCTGCCCTTTGAAATCTCCCCAAATCCAAAGGTTTGTGCTTCAGTCTCCAGCCACCACAAAGGTGGATGATGGAATGAATCTGTCTCAGCCTCTGAGAGCTTCTAATGCACTTGTCTTCTCTGCCTCTGAGAGATTCCCCTCTGTGGCTCTCAGTTCCAGCTTATATGCTCCACACTGAGTATAAACTAATCATTATATCACTAAGAAACCATTATTTGTTGTAGTATTAAATCAATGCTAAACTAGATTTAACCATTGTCTCCTCAATTCCTTGTTTCAAGTTCTGGCCCATAACATGTGTGTGTGTGTGTGTGTGTGTGTGTGTGTGTGTGTGTGTGTGTGTGTGTGTGTGTGTGTTTTTAAAGGAAGATTGAAAGCCAAGTGGAGGATAAACTGGAGTAAGTAAAGACTTGAGGGGAGGGAGACAAGTCAGAAGAAGGGAGATATATACAAGAGATATTTCACTTGATAATAGACAGAAAAGGACTTTTGAGAGTGTAAGGAGTAGAAGATGACACATATTGTGAGCTTGTGTGATTGGAAAGATGATAATGCCCTCAAAAATTATAGGGATGTCCAGAAAAGGGAAAGATTTGGAGGAAAAAACAATGAGTTCCATTTTGATTACAATGAGTTTAGGAATCCTAGAAGTATCTAGTTCTAGATATCCAAAAGGCAGTTGGAGATGGGATACTGGAAGTCAGGAGAAACCTGAAGGCTAAACAAATAGATCTGAGAATAATCTATATAGAAATGATAACTGAGTCATTTGAATCAATTGAGTAATTGAAATGAAAACTTATGAGATCACCAAAAGCATAAGGGGGGAAAAAAAAGGACCAGCATAGAACCTTGGAGAATACCTGGGCAAGATGAAGATACACCTTCCTAGAGAAATCAACTAAAAAATTATTAGAAATAATCCATAACTTCAGCAAAGTTGTAGGATACAAAATTAATCCACATAAATCATTAGCATTTTTATACATCACTAATAAAATCCAACACATGAGATATAAAGAGAAATTCCATTTTAAATAATTGGCAATAGTATAAAATATTTGGGAATCTATCTGCCAAGGGAAAGTCAGGAACTATATGAGCAAAACTACAAAACACTTTCCATACAAATAAAGTCAGATCTAAGCAACTGGAAAAATATCAAGTGCTCTTGGATAGGTCGCACTAATATAATAAAGATGACAATACTCCCTAAACTAATCTATATACCAATCAAACTCCCAAGAAACTATTGTACTGACCTAGAAAAAAATAACAGCAAAATTCATCTGGAACAACAAAAGGTCAAAAATTTCAAAGGAATTCATGAAAATCAGAGATATGAACAGACAATTTTCAGATGAAGAAATTGAAACTATTTGTAATCACATGAATAGGTGCTTCAAATCACTACTTATCAGAGAAATGAAAATTAAGACAACTCTGAGATACCCACTACACACTTCTTGGATTGGCTAAGATGACAGAAAAAGATAATGACAAATGTTAGAGGGGATATAGGAAAACTGCAACACTGGTACATTGTTGGTGGAACTGTGAAGGCTCCAACCATTCTGGAGAGCAGTTTGGAACTATGCTCAAAAAGTTATCAAATTGTGCATACCCTTTGATCCAGCTGTGTTTTTATAGGGATTATATCCCAAAGAGATATTAAAGAAGGGAAAGGGACCCATATGTGCAAAAATGTTTGTGGTAGCCCTCTTTGTAGTGGAAAGAAACTGGAAAACTGAGTGTGTAGCCATCAATTGGAGAATGGCTGAATAAATTGTGGATATGAATGCTATGGAATACTATTGTTCTTTTGCTGAGGCAATTGGGATTAAATGACTTGTCCAGGGTCACAAAGCTAGGAAGTGTTAAGTGTCTTGAGACCAGATTTGAAATCAGGTCCTCCTGACTTCAGGGCTGGTGCTCAATCCACTATGCCATCTAGCTGCCCCAGGAACACTATTGTTCTGTAAGAAACGACCAGCAGGATGATTTCAGAGAGGTCTGGAGAGGCTTACATGAACTGATGCTAAATTAAATGAGCAGAATCGGGAGATCATTATACACGGCAACAACAAGACTATACCATGATCAATTCTGATGGAAATGGCTCTCAACAACGAGAGGATTCAAACCAGTTCCACTTGTTCAGTGATGAAGATAGCCATCTACACCCAGAGAGAGAACCATGGGAACAGAGTATAGAACACAACATAGCATTCTCACTTTCTCTGTTGTTATTGCCTGCATTTTGTTTTCTTTCTCAGTTTTTCTTTTCCTTCCTTCTTGATCTGATTTTTCTTGTGCAGCAAGATAACTGTATAAATATGTATACACATATTAGATTTAACATATATTTCAACATATTTAACAGGTATTGATTGGACTACCTGCCAGCTAAGAAGGGAAAAATTTGGAACAAAAGGTTTTGCAAGGGTCAATGTTGGAAAAATTAAAATTATGGTATGCTCTGTAAATAAAAATATAAATAAAAAAAGATGAAGATACATCCAAAGAGAATGAGGAATGATTAGACAAGAAGAGAACCAAGAGAAAGCAATGTCATAGAAACCTAGAGGGAAAAAAAAAAAGCATGATAAGGCTGTAGAGAGGTCAAAAAGAATAAGGACTGAGAAAAAACTAGGAGAAGGTCTGTTTGCCTCTCAAAATGCAAATGAGTCAGAAAATTTAGTTTGTTTAATATTACTTGCACTGGAGATCACAATTTTGTACACAAAATAATATGAAACAGTATCAGGAGGGGAGGGTCACTGATTTTATACAACCAAAGTTCTGTAATAAAATAAAAGTCAAATCTACATTGACCCTACATAAGCTAACACACTGCTCATTGAAGAATGGTGAATTGGTCAGCAAGAAATGAAGTGTTCCATTATGTTATAAATTATTTATAGTAATTCCTTTAAAACATTTTATTTTGTGTGTATGCTACCACAGTACAATAGGATTTGCTTGGCACAAGTACAATCCTGGCAAAGTAAAGCCTTGCTGGATAGTTCTTAAAATGATTTCTGATTGATTAAATGTACAGCAAGTACAGCATTATACTAGAAGACAAAAACAAGTACTTGAAATGTATTTCAAGCAAGACAGTTAAGCCTAAAGCAATACAAAGTAGAAGAGCATGAGCTAGAATGAGTCAGTAAAGAAAGACTTCTTGGGAGAGGTTCATATGCTCCATCCTACCTGTCCAGACTTATTACCCTTCCTGCATTTTACATTCCAGCTAAATTGGACTATTTTTTTGTTTCCAGAACTCAACATTCCATCTATCCTTGTAGGGTTTTCAACTTTTTCCCATACCTGAAATGTACTTCCTCTGTCCCTTAATTCCAAACTTCTTTTAAAGCTCAGCTCAGGGGCTACCTTCTATATGAAGTTCTTTCCTGAAACCCCAAAACTACCAGGGCCTCTTCTCTCACTACTTTGTATCTACTTTATAGATAAGTTTGCATTTACTCAAATGAGTGCATATCATTTTTTTCCCCAATAGAAAGTAAACTCCACAAATACCTGTAGGCATATATAATGTCCCCTACTTCTTTACTACAAAAAGATTCGACTTTGAACAAGCTTATTAAGTGAAAGAAAAAAAGTGGGGTATCAGCCAAAAAAGAAGAAAGAGTTTAGCCTGAAGGCAAATAGATATCATCAAAAAGAAGTGCTACCATACTAAGGGCACATTTAAGTTTACTGTTTTTATTGGTCCTTAGAACATTTTTCTCTGGTCCTTAGAATACTAACAAGTTGGTACATGCTCTTGCGTTCTCTCTCTCTCTCTCTCTCTCTCTCTCTCTCTCTCTCTCTCTCTCTCTCTCTCTCTCTGTGTGTGTGTGTGTGTGTGTGTCTTGTCTTTGTACCAAAAAATACTTGTCTCAAGTAGCAAAAAAACCTGTAATTAATATTAGATGACTATAATAGAAAATTACTCTTAACCTAACTTTTCCCAACAAATAAATAATTAACAAAATGAGAAATTAGAACCAGTTTTCTGAATTCATAAAAAGTTCTAGTTATATTGCATATTTCTTCTTTATAAATGTAACAATTATTAAAACATTTCTTTAAATAACAAGCTATGTAAGGGCCAGAATCATTTTGTTTGGTGTCATCTAATCTTCACTTAGCATTGTATAGTATACTCTACAAATTATCATCCTGCTGCTGAATCTCCTGCTAAAAGTTTAATTCCTGTTAAAAGTTTAACAAGAATGTAAAACTTTTACAATTAATGCCCCGCAGAAGGAGTAACGAAGTAAAGCATTTAAGGAGCCACAAATTCATGCACTGCACTTGGAGTTATAGAAAAAAAACTAAAATGACATGCAATAGTCACTACCCTCAAGGAATCAACAATCTAGAAACTAAGAGAAACAAGGATTCAATGAACTAAACCTGGATAGATGACCCATTAAGTCCATACCATCTCATAGAGACAGACTATGCTTGAAAGCTACATTTCCTAGATTAGATTCTAAGACAAAGGAAGCTGGATGATCATTACATTATTTTATTTTATAATAGTTAAAAAGTAATCAAGTGATGGAGAAGGGAATAAATCTTGGCAACTGTTTTAAAATGATATATATTAAATCATAGATGTGTGTGTGCCCATATGTGTGTAATTTTAAGTAAAATATTTTCTCCTTTTTTCAGATTCTCAAGCAATAGATATTTCATACTTTTTTCAAGCTAACTATTCAATAGCAGGAACATTGCTTAGCCAATCTATTATGTAGAAAGCTGAAGGGATAACAAAGGAAGTATGAGGGAGGGATTTGGGGGACAAGCATTTCTTAAACCAATTCACTGATAGAAAAAGAAGCTTGTGTGACTAGGTCACAAAGAGAGTCTAACCCTTCTGCTACAATATGTCCAGGCTTTTGTTTGCTAGAAGCCATAACATCTGCTCCCCATAATTTAAATAAAGGATAGACAGGTCATCAGACATTCACAAATCTGTAAGACCAAAAGAAATGTAGTATAACCAAGATGCAAAGGTTTTAAAAACCAAATATGCTGACTTGTTAGAAGCACACCAAAGATTACAAAAACACAAACACACACCTGTATAAATATATACTTTGAAAGTACAGAAAGGTGAAAGTGAATATTATGTTTTTCTGGTTCATTTGGTCATCTTAAATAACCAATATACTGAAATGTAACCACATAAGGGGTCATATAATAAGAAATTTGTGTTACCTACTTAATAGAGAAGCTAATTTTCAACCCACTAATGACAACCTAAGGAAGATAAAGGTCTTAATTTGAGAACAAATAAAAAAATAGCAATTTGTTTTTTAACGAATAAAAGTTTTAAAATGAACTGTTTTTCAATTACCATATGAAACTCAAATCCAAGCTCCAAGTTGTATTCTTTTTAACAAGAATGAGAATACATAATTTATTTCTGCTATTCCAACTATTTCAGCAAAACAATTTTATTCAAGACACACAATCCAATCACAAGCTACACCTTTCATTCAAAGCAATTTCATCCCAGAAAGAGCAGTTCTCTTTAAGAAATCAAGTAAACAATTTTTACTGTCGATTTTTACTGTATCTTGATTTGATCTTATGTTTTCTCTCCTCGACTGTCAATTTATATTTTTAGCTTAAAAATTTAGCATTTTACTTTTCCTTCCAATTACATGCAAAAACAATTTTAAACACATTTTTCAGTTCCAAATTCTCTCCCTTCCTCCCCCTTTGACTGTTGTTTTTCTAGCTAAAATAGTGTTTAAGAAAAAAATTAGTGTTTGCTTTAGCAATGCATAATCTAATTATAAACACAGTAGCTGACTTTTACACAGACTTTTTAGTTTAAACAGTGCCTTACATTCATCCTATTACTTCATCATTATGACAATTTCCTTCAGTAGACAGTGTAATTAGGCATATTATTCCTATTTCACAGATGGGGACATTGAAAAGTAAAGAGATGGTAATAAAGTTACATACATAGTAAGTGATGCAGTCAAGACTATTCTATTTCAAGGGTTTTTTCCATTATATCAGAGCTGTCTTTGGTTTCTAGTGTTATAATTCCCTTTCTAAAACACCAAGGCCCCAAGATACCTTGCTATTTATTAATATCATGCCCCTGTCATTGTCCCTTCTGCTTCTAGACCTAGTTTAAGTTCCAATTACTCTTCAGGTCTTTCTAGGACATTCCCTCTGTTCCATCAGATTTATGTATATATTTTTTATCTAGCTTGTATGAATCCATCTTTTACATGCTGCCTCTCCCAAAAATCAGCACATGTTCTGGCCTTTTCTTGTATAATCAGCAACTAGCAAAAGGCCCTGGCACACAGCAAATGCTTAATAAGTGTTTTTTAACTAATGGATTGCCCAATATTTCTTGCTACTATCATAAGCCTAAAGCTAATCTTTGAAATATAACTGGAATGATACTTCTTTCTCAGGTAATAATACTTCTTTCTCTGTTTTGCCTAAAAACAAAGTTGTATTAACCACAATTATATCAAGGTTGCTGTTACAGGTAAACCATTAAAATAAGTTTTAAGATTTGGCCAGAAACTAAAGGTCAAGTAAAGCTCAATGGGCGCATACCAGATAATTTTCCTCCCCAAAGAATAACTTACCTGTTTTTTCCTTGATCTCACAGAGCACACTGAAAAGAGCAGGCTTCATTCGATGGCAGTTCAAAGCATGTTTTCTGAAAGAAAGTTGGATGGATACTTGAGAAATAGAAAGGATGGATATCAGATCCATCAATCAAAACAATTTATCAATCAAACATTTGTCAAGTGCCTACTACAGGCAGACATTGGGGATACAAATGCAAAAATGAAAGCCCCTACAAGTAAGATGTAGCTTACATCTACTGAGGTATATAACATGCACATGAGAATATAATATATATATATATATATATATATATATATATATATATATATATATATATATATATATATATATATATTAAAAATTAATATATAATTGGGTTCTGCATATAAAGAGAGCAAATATCATCTGGCCAGAAGTGGGAGGTAGGGGTAAGGGAAACAAGACCAACCTAAACTGGTTCACTTAATTTATAGCTTCCTTTAGTCCTGATCTTACTCACCAAACATTACATATGTTCTTTAAATATATTTATATAGTCTACTTTCCTACCGATGGAAATCTCATCCATGCTAAGGTTAGACTCCTTTTTCCCCTGACCACTGCTAAGGTCACTCAGGATGATCTCCTTACTACTGCTCATGCTTTTCCCAGAGTACTGCTATGACCCAGTATGGCTAGTAGTATTCAATCATGTTTTAAAGTACTTTTGAAGTACTTTAAGTGTCAAAGTTATGATACTTTAAGCATAACTCATATTTCTTTAAAAAGTTTGTTTATATTTAATATACATTGCTTTATGAATCATATTGGGAGAGAAAAATCAGAACAAAATGGAAAAACCATGGGAGAGGAAAAAAAAAAAAAAGAAGTGAACATAGCCTGTGTTGATTTACATTCAATCTCCTTAGTTCTTTCTCTGGATGCAGATGGCATTTTTTGTCCAAAATCTACTGGGATTGCTTTGGATCACTGAACCACTGAGACAAAGCAAGTTTTTTATAGTTTGATCATCTCAATTCTTGCTATTATTATGTATAATATATTCCTAGTTCTGCTTATTTTGCTCAACTTCAATTCATGTAAATGTTTTCAGGACTTCCTAATATCAGCTTGCATAACTATATTCCTGATTTTTCTATACTGTATTTTTTCCTGAATGCCTCTGAGAAGGAATCCAGAGTATTAGCATCATTTTGCAGACAAGCAAAGTCAGAGAAGTAACAGTTACTGTAGCACAAGGCTCTCAGCCTAGTGTTCTTTATTACTATGCCATGAGAGCAAGTATTGCTAAGAAATACTGTTGTAGAAACTAAGTCAACTTTTAATCTATTTTACATTTCTGATGTTAAAATGTTTTCTTATTAGGTAAAACCCCTAGTGTTTGTTTCCAGCTTTGCTAGTATATACTATGTACTTATAAGTGTAATCTTTTAAGCAGCTAAATATTTTACAGCTAAAATAGGAACAGAGGTAGAAGAAACTGAGTAAATTGTTACCAATTGCTGTTAATGTGGCATAAGCAGTTATTATGTATTCTCTTTAACATGAAAGAATAAAAACAGTTATTCAATTCTTTTCAGATATGTTTTTTGCTGTTCTTGACATTTCAGCAGCCCACCTGAAGGGAAGTTAATTCCAATATTTGAAGAATCTTCCATGATTTCATTGGTTACCAGTAAGCCAGACTGCGACCCCACTTCATAACACAGTAGGCCATTTCATGATTTCCTAGGGTCAAAGATTTCCATCACTCCAGTGGCCAATTTTCTGGTGCCAAACCTCTCCAAACATAGATGGGGAAGAGGTCAGGATTGGGAGTGAGGTCCACAAGGCTTCTACTTAAGCCCTCCTCTCTTGTCAGGGCCACAAGGTATTGGGCTGCATTGACATTGTCTTCTGGAACCCAATATGACCACAAACCCACAATTTTCATTTGAAAAGGAAATAGAACTCCAATGAGGGGAAGATAAGTTGCTGTTAGTTTAAAATAAAACAAATAACTTATTACTAGTGGAGATATGAGAAAAGAGGCTACAAGGATATGCAATATCCATTATTATATTATAAATCTCCCTCTTAAAAATTTCGTTTGAGAAGGCAACATGATACAGTGGGAGGAAAATTGGCCTTGAATTCTGGAAGACCTGAGTTCAAGTCCTAATCTCCAACATATATAAGCTTGGTGATCCTGTACAAGGCAATGAACCTTTCAATGTTCTCAAACAACTTTCAAGATTATCTTTAAATTGCAAAGCAGGCACAAGTAGATGGAGGTTCCTCCTGGGCTTTCCCAATACCACTGAAAGACCAGGATGAGAAAAAATCTTGCCAATGATGTGGGAAGTCAGGACACTTGGGATACAGTCTAGTTGCATGCCATTAACTATAATCTTGGGTAAGAAATTTAATTCCTCTGAGAATCCCTTAGTTTCCTCATTTCTAAATTAGGAGTTTAGGACAGAAAATCTCTAAGCTCACTTCTAGCTTTATGAATGTATGAAAAGTCCTTAACAAAGAATGACACACTAGAATAATATTCTATAGACCTTTATGATAAAGTTCCAGCTAATTATGGTCAGATTCCTCCCAATGTCCTTCTAAATGGGTAAAATCATGAGCACATTTCACTTTAAATACAACCAATAGAATCTGCATTTCAGAAAAACCACCAAAAATACAAGTACATGTTTTATTCTAAGAATATAAAAATATAGAGCACCAGCCCTCAAGTCAGGAGGACCTGAGTTTAAATTTGGTTTTAGACACTAACACTTCCTAGCTTTGTGACCCTGGGCAAGTCACTTAACCCCAACTGTCTCAGCAAATAATAATAATAATAATAAGACATGCAATCTTACAAAATACTTCAATGTTCTACCCTCTTTTCTAGATATGAATGGCTCTTTATTGGAGGTAGTCAGTAACTTTCAACAAGTACTTATTAGAGACAAAGCATTAAACTAGAGCAGAAAGGATCAAAAGAAGTAGAAATTATGACCTCCTAAACTCAAGAAGCTTAAATCTGGAAAAAAAAGGACATTCACAGAGAAAATTTACAAAGCAAAGCAACAAAGAATAGAATAGAATATAGAAAATTTAAGTGCTAAGGGCACACTCCATAGAGAAATGTAGTCAGAGAGATGACTTAGAAGAATCTCTGTGCTACACACTTTCAAAAAACCCTCTCTATATCAAGAAAGTGAATTAGAGAAAATGTTCTAGGTCTGGTACTCTTCCAATACTGGACAGTCTTTAGAGAAAACAAAAAGTGTAACAATTTTGAGGTTTGTACTTTAACATTTTTCTTTAAAACATGTATATGTATGTGTACATGTGTATATATCTAAATAAGTAGCCCTGATCATTTACATGTCTTTTCAGAAGCAAATAGTCTTGTTTATATTCCTAACTAATCCAACACTACTTTAAAAGAGCTGTTGCAAAGATTCTAGATTTAAGCAATACCTCAATACACTTAAAAAAAAAAAAAAAAAAAAAAAAAAAAAAGGTTTTAATTGAAGAAAAGTGCCACATTTTTCCCAAGGACAGTCCAAAACCAACATAGTCCAAACTATGCTGGAACCATTATATTATCAGAAACATCATAGAAGATCAATATCCAAACCCAGCAAACAGCCTGAGAACAAAGACAGATGACAGTTAATGCCTACTGGCTGCTATTGTCCTCCCTTAAGTCTTTAATTGACTGGACCTAAGGAGTCCTTAGTAACTAAAGGTAATAATTAAATTCGGCAAATATTCATTATGTTTCTGAAACTTAAGGCACCATGTTCAGGCCAAAGTACACAAAAATAAAAAAAGACAGAGTCCATATCTAATCAGGCTCCCTACCCCTACTCCCAAATTCAGTTTGAACAGAAAAAATCAATATAAATAATCCAATACAGAAGTTTATCACGGGATCTTAGATTTAGAACCAGAAAGGGCATCAGAAACCATAAGTTCCAACTTCCTATCTCAAAGATGAGGAAACTGAAGCCCAGAAGTTAAGTGATTTGCCCAAGGGCACACAGATATTAAGTAATGAGCTAGCATTTGAACGTGGGTCCAACATTCTATTCTTGGTTACTATAATTATGATTTATATTTTAAAAATTTCATACTTCCACAGACTTTTAAGGCCTACTTCAGCTCTAACTCCTATGATCATTTACAAATGCATACAATTCATTTGGGAACTGCCTCTAAGAATATAAAGAAAATATCTTTTTATGTTTATTTAATATTTCTAATTTACAGGGGCAGCTAGGTGGTGGTGGATAGAGCATCAGCCCTGAAGTCAAGAGGACCTGGGTTCAAAGCTGATCTCATACACTTAAGACTTCCTAACTGTATGACCCTGGGCAAGTCACCTAACCCCAATTGCCTCAGCAAAAATAAATAAATTAATTAATTAAATTCTAATTTACAAATTAAAATTGAATCCAGATTTTTAAAGATTAGAAATTAACCCATGGGCAAGCAAAACAAAAGATCAGAATAATCTCAGTAGTCATCTAGTAAACCTCAACTTCAAATTGGAATCCTGACTCTCCACACAATCTCTGTTTTATAGACCTTAATGGACAAGGAATTTTCTATTTCCCAATGCAGCACATTTTGTTTTTGGACAGTTCTAAGTATCTGGAAGTGTCTTTTAATATTGAGTCAAAATTTGCCTCCCTGTAACTTTATTCATTTGTCCTAATTCTGTCTGCTTAGAACAGGAATTAAATAAAATTTTGCTTCAAGACAACTTTTGAAGAAAGTAATCTTGTTTGTCCTTAAGTCATTGTCTATGTTGTAGTCATCCTTATCACTCTCCTTTACATACACATCAATTTAATATTATCTTTCCTAAAATATGGAGAGCCCAGTAAATGCTTATTAAACTATAAATCACTATGACTAAATGAAAATAGAACTTTTTATGATAAGGACCAATTCAAAAAGAAAAAAAAATTCAGGAAAACTTTCCCTTCAAACTTTTAAAGAAAAAAAAGTGTGAATGTTTTCAGAGACATCAGTTTCATTAATTTGCTTTAAAATGTCTTCCACTTTTAGTAACAAAATCCACCAAAGATTGAATTCCAAATACATATAATACATACAAAAATACATATAACATCAGAAAACATTTGATATGTGTTTACATCTGTTATATGTGTATATATTAGCATACATATATGAATGTACTTCATAAAGCACCCTATGACTCTTTTAAAAATCGCTCAGTAGTTATTTTCTATTATACTGAGGATCATACTAGCCATTGGAATGATATTGTATAGACTTATAGTTAAAAATCACCAGTATGAGAAGCTACCTTAGATATGTATCTAAGAAGTCTGGTTTACTTGAATTTAAAACCAATTAAAAACATGAAACAACAAGTCATAAATTCAATGTCTTGGTCAGTAAGTTAAAAATTGTTTTATTATTTTCGTTCAATGAACCTGCCATTCACCAGCAAAGAAAGCCACAGTACCTTAATCAAATGACACAAAATAATATCAATATGGACTCTTGTGATTAGTTTATTAAACACATAAGAATATCACAATATACAAGAACATCACAAATCAATCTTTCAATTTTCATATTAAAGAATTAGGCAACTTATTCTATGTAAACAGTAATAATACTACTGAGTACCATTGCTCAAAGCCTCTCAATTGGATAAACATTAGCTGACTGTCCTATAGTTGAACTCCAACATGCTACTACCGCTCCCAATTTCTTTTTCTGTTAGGCTTCTCATTCTTCAGTTCTCACTATTCCAAACGTAGAGATTTCAAGGATCCCTGCTCTTTGCATATGTCAACATTCTAGTCTCTAATAGTAAAAAGTTATTTCACCAAACCTCTACTTGCTGAAGTCATTTTTTAGTTTAAGTTACTGGTGTCAGTTTGATTTAAATCTAGTCTGAACAGCCTTAAAATACTCAGATTCATTACCTATTGACTAGACTAATTTACTTTAAATTCATTTCAATAAATAAGGCTGTGTATTACATACTGAATAGTCAGACACAAAAGTTTTTCAGGAAAAAAAAGAATGTTTAAAATTAGCTTTATCTGATTTACCGGCAAGAAAATGTCTCCTTGTTCTGAAAAGAATGGGGTGAGGAAGTCCTATAACAAAAAGACACTTTGTAAAGCTTAAAGAAGTTATCATTCATCTACACCCAGAGAGAGGACTGTGGGAACTGAGTGTGAACCACAACATAGCATTTTCACTCTTTTTATAATTTGCTTGCACTTTGTTTTCTTTCCAAGTTTGTTTTTTTTCACTTTTTTGATCCGATTTTTCTTGTGTAGCAAGATAACTGTATAAATATATATGCATATACTGGATTTAATATATATTTTAACATATTTAACATGGGGATTACCTATCATCTAGGGGAGAGAATAGGGGAAAGGAAGGGAAAATTTGGAACACAAGGTCAATGCTGAAAAATTACCCATGCAAATGTTCTGTAAATAAAAAGTTTTAATTTTAAAAAAGAAGTTATTATTTATCATCATTAGCAAGAGCAGAAGCTAGGGGGAAAATTATGGGAAAAAAAGTGCTGTAAGGACCCCAAGATTTATCAAAGCTATTAAAACTAAATTCCTATTCGCACTCCTGAAATGCTATTTCTTTATGAAAATTCTTTAATGTGCCATGGAAACACGAGCTTTGCAGTGGACTGGATCTAAAACAGAACAATTTATTCTGGGCTCCAGTTAAGTGCACATTCCTTTACACCTTTGAGAGGTCATTCATTACCTAAAATGAGCCTAGTTCATTTGGAAAGTGTTCACTACTGTTTCATACACATTGGGGAAGACTAACCATTCTAAAGGGTACATAACTAACTGTCGATGCAAATTGAAGCCGAGGGTTGAAATCTTTCCCTCCCCTCCCCATTTTAAACTTTAAATGGAGAACAATACCTCCCACCTTGGTTCTCCGATGGTTTAAAGCCTCCAGGAGCACTAAGTTCTACAGTTGGCAGTTTGTGTCAAAAACACCTAGTTGGGTAAAACAACATTTGTGAATGACTTAGAAGGTGTGGCTGAGTTTGGAGCTTGGCTGCTGAAGGGGGCACCCACACGGATGAAACCACTTTAGAAATGAGGGGGACCGTTACATGCTCCACACCCTTGGATATTTGGGGAAAATACGCTATTTGTCCCTTCCTTCCGGGGAGATTCTCGTTTTCCCATAAATCCGCCACCCGGAGCCTGACCCTGACACTTGGTAAAGGGGAGAATGAGGAACGTAGGCACTGAGGTAGTAGGTCCAACACCTGCTGGGGGACCCCTGGGCCCCGCATCCAGGGCTCTCGTCACTTACTGAGGCGCATTTATTAAGTGCCTGTTATATACCAGACGCCGCGTTAAGTGATGGGAATACAAAGAAAGGCGGGAGGCGGTCCCCGCTCTCCCCGGGAGCCCCCGTTAGGAAGCATTACTTATCGAGGAGGTGCTGCGCACACTTTCCTGTGCTTCGCCAACTCTGCTTGAGGTGCAGAGGGGAGAACACTCGTGGCGTTGGGTTTCCCACCGGGGCGCCGGAGAAATAAAGTTTGGGAAAACTCGTTACTCGTCCACCTTCCGCCTCCGAGGGCAGTGGGGCACCAGCCCGGAGCGCTGCTCCCACTCAATCCATTCCGGACTCCGTCCCCACGGCTGTCGCAGGACCACAGACGTGTAACTGGGCTATCGGGCTCCGGACTCTCCCCTCCCCCACTCGGCCGGACCCTTTCCGACCTCCGCGTCCCACGCCCCCCTCCCCCACCTTTCCCTCCACGCAGCCCCTCCCCTTCTCCCGTACCGGGCCTGCGCCTCGTCCAGGCTCTGGTCGGTGATGGCCATGATCTGCTGCAGGATGTCGCCCGTGTCCTGGTGCGGGCCGGGTCCCGGAGCGGGTGGCGGGGCCCCCGGCGGTGGCGGGAGGCGGTGCGGGGCCGCGGGCTCCAGCTCCTCGGCGTCGGGTGGCGGCAGGGGCAGGGGCGGGATCCCGGAGAGCGCCCCCACGGGGTGCGTGGCTGCAGCCGCCGCCGCCGCCGCCAGCAGCCGGGACGGGTCGTCCATGGCCCGGAGGTGCTGAGGGAGGGGGCGCCCGCGGGGCCTCCGGCGGCGTAGTCGGGGACCAACAGCCCCGCGCCTCGCGACCGCCTCGCGCGCTCCGACAGGCCCCGCCGCGGGGGCGCGCGCACGGCCCCGCCCCCAGCCGGCCGCTTTCCGCCCCCGCGGCGCGCGCCAGCGCGAGTCCGCCCCCCGGCCACGCCCCGCACCGCTGGGAGGCCGCCGGCTCCATTACCAGGGCAACAGCCTCCTGCCCCCGCCCTCCACTAGGAGGGTCCGAGCCTCGGCTTCGGCGCCGCCGGCCCCACGTCCCACCCTCAGATATCCCCACCGGGCCCCTCACGGACGAGACCACGTTTGGAGGCTGGAGGAGGCCGAGACCCAAATTGGTCCTGGGATGGAGGAGGCTGAACCCTAATCCGAGGCAGGATTGGGGGGAATAAACTCCCAATCTGGGGCTAGACTAGAACTGGGGGCTGAGCCCCCAATTGGCGCTGGGCTGGGGAAGGTCCTAACGGGAGCCCCCAACGTGGCGCTAAACCGGAGGAGGCTGCGTCCCAGACTGAAGCTGAGACAGCTGGCTGAGGCTCCCTCCGGGGAGTGACTTCTGGGAAGCAATCAGGGCTGGGGCCACGGGAGGGCTGGTTTGTGTTCGGGGAGGCAGGGAACAGTCCCGGGCTCCTGGGGAGCCCGTCACTCCCATGGCATCCCTAGTCCAGGAGAGTCTGGCCCCGAATGCCTGGGAAGCAGAGACCGCGGGCTGGCACGGACCCCCCCTCCCGTCTCCTCACAAAGCACCCCCCTTCTCAGACTATCAGATAAGGGATTTCTTTTAAACAAAGCAAGATGGAGAATCTTCTCTTTGCTGGGCTCAGGGCTTTGAAGGGTCACAACCGGTGGAAACTGGAGGCCCCAGGTTTCCAAGGGGACCAGTAAGATAAAAGCATATAGCCCTTAATTGTGGATCAGGAGCCAGACCACCCACAGGAAAAGAAGGGAGATAGCACTGGGGGCAGGGCAGTCCCACATCTACTGAAGGGCCAGAAATACTTTAGTTTTGGTCAATTCAAGGAGGGCTTCAGTCAGCGGAGCAGGGGGGTGGGGGAAGCGGATTTCAATCACCTATTTTCCCCACAGAATCAGATCCAACCAGATTATGAATCCATGGTCCTTATTAATTAATCCTTGTGATCAGGCAGCACATCCACAGTGTCCAAACCCAAGAATTGAAAGGAACCCCATCCCAGCCTTCAAGTGTTTGTAAAACTGTCACACAAAAGCATCTCTCTTCTCCCATGAGGTGGGGAGGAGGGGAGGGCTTCAGACAACTCTAGGATTACGTCAAGGCAAGCAACGGGGAATACTGGCCCTGGTCTTGTAAGCCACAGTAGTCAGTTTCATCAAATCTGAAGGGGTGAAGTCTCAGCTTGCCTCAAGCAGTTGGCTATTCGTTACCCCCGTTCACAGCAGCCATTTCTCATCCCAATCACAGTTATCAGTCCTGTCCCACTGGTGACGAGACAGTCAAAGGGAGGAATCAACCAAGGGGTGGCCACTGTCAGGAAGATTGACCCTCAGTCCGGGTTTTGGCCCATTTCGGGGCAGGTGGCGGGAAGAGCTCCTCAAGCAGCCACAGAGCAGGCGGCGGAAGGTGCTGCGCATCTCAGCATCCCGGCACGAATACACCACGGGGTTGACCAGGGAGTTCGCCTCGGCCAAAAGCAGGAAGTACTTCTCCACAACTAATACGTTGCATGACTCACAGCCCAGCCCATCCAGAAGCAATACCACTTGGCCAGGTGTCCAGCAGACCACAAATGCCCCTAGGGACAAAGAGCAAAGTAATTAATGGTTGTCAGTGTAGGCTTAGTCAAGATTTGCTCATTCTGAAGGATTTGGTCACTTGGGGTGGCTTGGCTAATTATAGAGGAATCCCAATCGGGAGAATCAGTTACATTTTTTTTTTCTTTTTCTGAGGCTGGGGTTAAGTGACTTGCCCAGGGTCACACAGCTAGGAAGTGTTAAGTGTCTGAGACCATATTTAAACTCAGGTCCTCCTGAATTCAGGGCTGCTGCTCCATCCACTGCACCACCTAGCTGCCCCCAAGAATCAGTTACTTTCAATGAAACCAGTCACTTTCAAGAGAAAGGGGAAATCAATCATAACTGCCACAGGTCAATCACTGGCAGAGAAGGTAGGTCACTAGAAGTGTGAGGGGCAGTCCAACTATTTTAAAGGAGGACATTATCATAGTTAACAGTGGATCAATAGGAAGGAGTTGGGAGAGTGACTCTAATAGTTGGTTTCTCAAAGAGGGAAGATTACTTTTGGGGAGATGGGCAGTCAGTGGTAACTGGTGAGGGAGTGGATAAATGGGTCATTCAGTGGGAGGAAGTTAATCACTGAAAAGGAGGAGGTCCATGTCGTAGACAAAGTTCCCTCACCCAAAATGATGACCACTGTCTTGACTAGAGCAATTGTGGTCTCACGGTAGCGCGGGTGGAAGCCAGCGTGTTGTGACATGCGATTCATGCGCCTTCGAACATAGAGGAAGATGCGTGCATAGACAGCTGCCATAAGCAGGAAGGCCAGCAGGTTGCCAAGGGCCCAGGCAGTCAGGAAGGTGCGGCTGTAGAGCGGGGCCAGGCGGGCACAGTGGTCCAGGTTACACAAGCAGTTCCAGTAGGAGGGCAAAAGGGCCAGGCCCAGTGCAACTATCCAACTGCCAGCCATGAGCAACAGCACACGGCCCCGGGGTAAGAGGCTCAGTGGCTGTACTGCCATGACACTGCGGTGCCGCTCTACCGCAATGGCCAGCAGGTTGACAACAGAAGCACTGAGGCTAGCATCCAGCAGGCCCTGCCGCAAAAACCAGACCTTCACTGAGAGCTGGGCGGTGCGAGGACCTGTGTGCAGCATGAGGAACAGGTAGGCCAATCCTGCAAACAGATCAGCTGCAGCCAGGTTTCCTAGCAGATAGTAAATGGGCAGGTGCAGCCGCCGGTTGGAAATGATGGCCACAATGACTAGCAGGTTAGTCAATAGAACCACTACGCTGACTGTAAGCCCCAGGACCACCATTACCACATCCCTGGGCTGCCAGTGTAGACTCAGATGCTTTCCACTGTGGTTGTAGAAGAAGCTCACAGATTCATTATCATAACAGTGATCCATGACTGCAGCCAAAGCCTGAGGACATAAGAAGCTAGTGGTCAGTAAAGACAGAGGGAAGAGGGTAGTCACTGTGAGGACAAAAGAGGCTTAAAGTGTTGAGACATGGGGGAGGCAGAGGACAGTGAGATGACAGGAGACAAAGGAGTTGGCTATTGAAAGGACAGAGATGAAGGGTAGTTAGGGTGACCAATGTGAGAGGGAGGCTAGTCAATGAAAAAGTCTGAGGAAATAGCAGTTAACTCAGTGAAAATTCATGGAAGAGGCAACAGTGGTCACTATGAGACACAGGAGATTGGGTAACCAGAGAAGGGAAAAATGAGTGGGAGAAAGAGGTGAGGGACAGTAAGGGTAATCAATTAAAGAAATCATGTGGTATTTAATCTGTAT